>NC_056508.1:48330109-48348589 GCF_014905685.2 Nematolebias whitei | reverse complement strand
AATGTAATTCAGTTTTTTTCAAATGTAATTCAGTTTTTTTCAAATGTAATTCAGTTTTTTCAAATGTTGTTCATTTACACCTCAGGGTCACCATACTCTCCATTTCCCTATGGTAATTGAAATTTTTCAGCTTTTTAAAAGTTACTATTCTGCATTTTTTTTTTTGTTTTGCTGCAAATTTATGTTTTTATTCAGAAAATGTCCACTCTTTTGTGCTATATTCTGCTTCTTTCAGCATAACTGAGCAAACATGTTCTTTATGCTTTCTTGTGCCATTTTAAGCTTCTTCTACCTTTTCAGCTTCCTTTTTAGCATTTTTAGCTAGTTTTAGGTGTTTTCAGAAAAATTCAAGTTTTAGTGGTAATTTCTGCTATTTCTGCCTAATTAACTTCTTTCTGCTAATTTCAGCTTATTTCTGCCAGTTTCAGCTTCTACTATTTCAGCTACTATTTAGCCATTTTTGTGCTAAATTTAGCTTTTTCAACTAATTCCACATTTTTTGCACTCTTTTAAACTTTTTTCAGCCTAATTCACAAAAAATATACACTCTCCAATTGCTTCTGGTAATTTCATCTTCTTTCTGCTTATATTCAATTGATTTTTTTCTTCAGATTTCTACTTTTGTTCAGATAATTTCCACTTTTTGTGCTCATTTCTGCATCCTTCAGCCTAATAGGGAACAAATGTGCTCTCTCCAGTTCATTTTGGTAGTATACGCTTATTTCTGCCTTTTCAGCTACTTTTCAAATGCAGATTCTCTAGTTTAGTTTACTAATGACTTTTTTGTAAACTTACATTTCCTCCGATCCCCAATCCACAAAGGAGCAACAAGACGAGCAGACCTGACGACATCTGTGCAAACATTAGAGTTAATTTACAGTTCAGACAGAACCTTAGAGTCACAATAATTCAATCTGCAATATCAATAATTAATAATGAAACATGTTTTAAATGGAAATTATACAGCAGATAAATATAATCAGGTGTAGACTGACGTTTTTTTGTACTGATGAATAAAACCAGTCAGATGTTACCTTGTTGTGATGTTTGGTCCAAGCAGCAGCAGCAGCAGCAGCAGCAGCAGCAGCAGCAGCAGCAGCAGCAGTAGCAGCAGCAGTAGCACTTCCTGAAAGAAGGATGCCTTTGAAAAGTGAACACAGTGCTTTTATACCTTTACACTGTTGGTGAACCTGTCAGTCAACTGATGGCATGTCATGAGATAAAGATTAAAGCTGTAGGGGGGAATTTGTTTGTGAGCACCCCTCTCTCTCAGGTTGGAGCTGCTGAGGTTTGAATCAGTAATGGGAGTGATGGGGGTGTGTCAGGAGGAATGAATGGACACACTGGAGGCCATTTCTCCTTATTGTTATTGTTAAGGAACCTCACATTTCCAGTTTTGTTTGTCTCTCTAGTTTAGTTTACTAATGACTCTCTCCCCACTCAGCAGTAAGTGCATTCATGCAACCTTTATTTATACAGGTTAATCCCATTGAGCCTCTGGGACTCATTTACAATAGAGACCTGAATTTTAACAAAGAGTGATGACAACAGTGGACAACAATGACAACAATAGACAATCATAAAAGATGCATACAAATCTATTTAATTCTTTGTTTTTTAACAAGTTAAAATAAAATGGCAAACAAAAGGAAAAGTAGCGAGGAAAAAAACCGCTAGATTGTAAGGTTGTGTCGAAAACTAAAAATAGGAATGGGTCTGCAATGGTTTTTGCCAGGAATTTAACAGATGTTTGAAGCCACTTAGAGAGGTCAAGGTTGAGAGCTTCAGATTATTTTGCAAGATATTCCAGGAAACACGAGCTGAGTAGATGACCCTTTTGCCAGTTCCAGCTGAGAATAAGTCTATTAAATATGTAAGTCTATAAAAATAGCCAACCACAAAAATAATCTTTAAACTAAATGATTTCATCATGTTTTGAGACATATACAGAGCAGATGCTTGTCACACATTCATTATGTTGAGCTCCATGTCAACCCAGCTGAGTTCTACTACGCACCTCTTTTGGCTTGCTTCATATCTGAAAACTCTTGTCTGTACAAGATGTGTCCAGCTCTGTGATTTATGAATGGCCAGAGGCAGCTTAAAGATAAACTGGTTTGTGTGCAGTCATTTCAGGGAATTGTTTTGTTGAAGAGTCTTGTGTAAACAAGTCAGGATTCAAAAACACAAGCAACTTCAGTAAGTGGTCCGTTTACAAGAGGGCAGAACTCCAACAAAGTGCAATACTTTGTAAAATGAAAACTGTTGTTAAGACCTTCTTCATACTAAATGATGAAGCCACCAGTTTTCTCAATCTTGTGAAAAGTCATAACTCACCTGCTGGATTAAAGCTGTTAGTTGGTTGGTCTGAAATAGTACTGGTGCAAACAGTTGGACCCAGCTGTTGGGTCAGAGAGAAACTGTCACATTTTTCACAGACTGCTCCATTAATACCTTTAGCTTGCACTAGTAAATCAGTTTGAACTTCTAAAATAACAGTAGTTGCTGTTGTTGTTTTCAAGTGCTTTATAAATCAAGTGGTATGGTATGGTAGCTAACTGGTGCTGACAACTATTAGCATAGCAGACAACTATTAGCTAATAGTTGTCAGCACCAGCTAGCTACCATACCATACCACTTGATTTATAAAGCACTTGAAAACAGTAACAAGGCCAACCATAGTGCTGTACAGAAAAGACAAACAAGCAGAGAACACAGCAAAAAATACATAGATCTACAGAGGTAAAGATGAAAAATTAAATGACTAAAACTATAAAATACATCCATTCATCCAATATCTTCCACTTGTTCCAAAGTCAGGTCTCAGGGGCAGCAGCTTGAGCAGGGAGGCCCAGACATCACTTTCCACAGCCACTTCTTCCAGCTCTTGAAGGATACCAAGGCATTTCCAGGCCAACTGAGAGACATAGTCTCTCCAGCATTTCCTGGGTCTTCCCCGGGGTCTCCTCCCAGTCAGACATGCCCAAAGGAAGAAGGAGCAAACAACAAACAACACAAAAAGGAGCCCGACTGGAGGCGCCAAGGGACAATCCTTACGAGATGCCCAAACCACCTCAACTGGCTCCTCTTGATGTGGAGGAGCAGTGATTCTGCTCCGAATCTCTCCCGGATAACTGAACTCACCCTATCTCTAAGGGGGAGCAGTGGGAAAACCTCATTTCAACCACCAGTATCTGTGATCTCATTCTTTTGGTCACTGCCCAGAGCTCATGACCATAGGTGAGAGTAGGAACGTAGACTGACTTGTAAACAGAGAGCTTTGCCTTGCAGCTCATCTCTCTTTTCACCACAACAGACCGGTACAGAGTCCACAATACTGCAGATGCTGCACCAATCTGTCTGTCAATCTTACACTCCATTCTTCCCTCACTCGTGAACAAAACCCAGAGATACTTGAACTCCTCCACTTGAGGCAGAACCTCACCCTCAACCTAAAGGGAACAATCCACCCTTTTCCGGTTGAGGACCATGGCTTTAGATTTGGCGATTTTGGTTCTCATCCCAGCTGCTTCACACTCAGCTGTGAACCACTCCAATGAGAGCTGAAGAACATGGCACAATGACGCCAACAGTACCACATCATCTGTAAAGAGCAAAGATGGAATCCTGAGGCCACCGAACCAGAATTCCTCCACCCCCTGGCTGTACCGAGAAACTCTGTCAATAAAATATCCTGATCCATGCTCAATAATCCAGGTAGAAAAATCCAAAAAAGTTCAATCTGGTCCTCTGGACATTCAAAAAACAAGAACTCCATTCTGCAGTCTACACTCATCTCCAGGCCAGCGGTCACTCTTTCAGGGATGAAGATGTTCACATCCTGGACAGAGAGGAACGATGGTTTGAGAGAGGAGTAAAGGAGGCCATCTTTGTGAAAAGAAATCGTCCATCGTTAAACAGGGGTGGAGGCCTCTGGGTTCAACTGTCCCCCTTTTACAATGCTGTGATTGCTAGTATCACTCAGCCCTCTGTGAACAGTAAACAGCCATCAGTGTGCTAATGATCCATTGTTAGGCTGATGGGCCTTCTTGACCATGTGAGCAGCTGGTTTTGGTTGTCAGCAGCAAACTGGTTGATCCACTCTGAGAAGGTGCTATTTAAGAGACTGAGCTGAATACAGCACCTCAGACTGAGGAAGTCTCTTGGATGAGAGACGAAACATTTCTATATTTTTTTTGCTTTGTTTTTTTTTTTGTTTTGATTTTTTTTTCTTGTTTTTTGAATGTCCAGAGGACCAGATTGAACTTTTTTGGATCTTTCAATAAAAGTTATGAACAGAATCGGTGACAACGGGCAGCCCTGGCGGAGTCCAACTCCCACCCTGAAGGGGTCAGACTTACTGTCGGAAATGCAAATCAAACTTTCGCACAACTTGTATAGGGTCCGAACAGCCTGTAACAACAGGCCCCCGATCCCATACTCATGGAGCACCCCCCACTCTGTACCCCAAGGAACATGGTTGAATGCCTTCTCCAAGTCTACAAAACACATGTAGACTGGATGGGCAAACTCCCATGACCACTTGAGGACCTTAGTGAGGGTAAAGAGCTGGTCTAGTGTTCCATGGCCAGGACGGAACCCACATTGTTCCTCCTGGATATGAGGTCCAACCAACAATCAGATTCGCTTCTCCAATACCCCTGAATAGATCTTACCAGAGAGGCTAAAGAGAGTGATGCCCCTGCAATTGGAGCACACCCTCTAGTCCCCCTTTTTGAACAGGGGAAGAACCATCCCAGTCTACCAATCCAGTGGCACTATCCCAGATGTCCACGCAATGTTGCAAAGGAGTGTCAACGAAGACAGCCCCACAACATCCAGAGCCTTAAGGAAATCAGGGCAAATCTCATCCACCCCCAAAGCCTTGCCATTGCATACTTTTTAATTACCTCAGAGACCTGGGGCCTCGGTTATGGACAGACCAACCCCAAAAGTCCCCCTGACTTCACTTTCTCCATGGAAGATGTGCCAGTGGTATTGAGAAGGTCCGAGAAGTATTCCTTCCACCTCCCGACAACATCACTGGTTGAGGTCAACAGCACGCTGCTTTCCCCTCCTGAGCCACCTGATGGTTTGCCAGAATCTCTTTGGAGCTGACCAAGAATCTTTATTCAAGGCCTCACCAAACTCCTCCCACATCTGAACTTTTGCCTCATCTAGTGCAGAATGCTTGGCCCTCTAGTACTTCTCAGCTGCCTCCAGAGTCCCACCAGCCAACAAGGACCAATAGGACTCCTTCTTCAGCTTGACAGCCTCCTTAACCCAGGGTGTCCACCACCAAGTTTGAAGATGGCCACTGCGAGAAGCACTGACAACTTTGCGGCCACAGCTCAAGGCAGCCACTTCAACGATAGAGTTGGGGAACATGGCCCACTCAGACTCAATGTCCCCCGCCTCATCTGGGATGCTGTTAAAGCTCTGCTGGAGGTGTGAGATGAAGATCTTTCTGATGGTTTTGTCTGCCAGGTGTTCCCAGCAAACTTGCACTACACATTTGGGTCTACCAGGTTTGTCTGGCATCATCCCCTGCCATCTGATCCAACTCACTACTAGATAGTGATCACTCGACAGCTCAGCTCCTCTCTTCACCCGAGTGTCCAAATCAAATGGCTGCAAATCAGATGACACAACTACAGAGTCAATCATTGATCTATGACCTAGGGTATCCTGGTGCCAAGTGCAGTTATGGACACCCTTGTAATAGAACATTGTATTTGTGATGGACAAACTATGACTAACACAGAAGTACAACAAAAGAACACTGCTCAGGTTAAGATCACAGAGGCCGTTCCTCCCAATCATGCCCCTCCAGGTCAAACTGTCATTACTTACATGGGTGTTGAAGCCCTCCAGCAGAATAAAGGAGTCTCCAGCTGGCACACCTTCCAGTACCCCCACCAAAGACTCCAAAAAGGCTGGATACTCTGAGCTATCGTTTGGCACGTAGGAACAAACAACAGTTAGAGCCCATCCCCCCACTCGAAGGCACAGGGAAGCTACCCTCTCATCTACGGGGGAAAACTCCAACACACAGGCATTAAGTCGGGGGCTAAGAGTAGACCCATACCAGCTTGACACCTCTCACCATTGGCAACTCCAGAGTGGAATAAGGTCTAGCCCTTCTCAACAAGATTGGTTCCAGAGCCCATGCTGTGCATTGAGATGAGCCCAACTACTGTGCATCTAGTCGGTACCTCTCAACCTCACGCACAAGCTCAGGCTCCTTCCCCACCAGAGTGGTCACATTCCATGTCCCAAGAGCCAGCTTTGGTAAGCCAGGGTCAGAATACCAAGGCCCCTGCCTTCGGCTATTGCCCATGGCATCATGCATCTGACTTTTGTGGCCTCTGGTGGTGGGCCCACAGGAAGGCAAACCCACGTTGCTCATTCGGACTGAGCCCAACAAGGCCCCATGGGTAGAGGCCCAATCACCAGGCATTTGCTGATGAGCCCCTCCCCAGGCCTGGCTCCAGGGTGGGGCCCCAGTAACCCATGTCCATGCAAGGGACACAAAGTTCCATGATATATACTGTCCATCAAAAGTCTTTGGAATCACTCTTTGTCTGGCCTTTCATCTAGGACCAATCTGCCTTGGGAGACCCTACCAGGGGCAAATGTAATTGCCCCAGACAGGATAGCTCCTATGATCATTCAGGCACACAAAATCCTCCATCACAATAAGGTGGTAATTCAAGGAGGAGTTATAAACCTAGTTATAAACCTAGAAGAGTTATAAACCCTCCTAAGTCCATATGCTCTTTGTGGACTTTGCATCTGCCTTCAGTGTCATGATTCCCCAAACCCTGATGGACAAACTACTCACACTTGGACTAAGCCCCTCCATTTACAACTGGGTCCTAGACTTCTTAACAAACAGACCACAGTCAGTGAAGATCCACAACTTCTCCTCCTCCACCATAACCCTCAGCACTGACTCCCCTCAGGGCATTGTTCTGAGCCCTCTCCTGTTCACTCTGCTCATGTAACACATCTACTCATATATATATATATATATATATATATATATATATATATATATATATATGTAACAAACTGCAGTCATGAATAAGGTGTTCTTTTTACACAGAGTGGTGTAGATAGATATTTCTGTTTATCAGTAGTAAAATGTGCTATTAGTGAAATGAATAGCGTCTCTTTTGTTTGTCACCCTCTCATCATTGCTGTTCACAGATTTTGACCACTACATAACATCAATTAATTCACCTTGCAAGTTTACTAGTTGTAAACAAAATACAGTAATTGCGAATTAATTGAGGTTATGCGGCGGTTAAAATCTGTGAACAGCAATGACGTGATGGTGACAAACAAGAGATGCTACAACTTTTGACAAAAGAGCAGCTTTTTAAAACTTTTTTTATACTAACTACTGTTGTCTTAAAAAAAGAAAAAGGCAGAAGTTTATTGGGGGAAACAGTTTTGTGCACAATGGATGTCTGGAGAGATCATGTGACGGCCGTTCCTGAGTGACATGCATTCAGAAGTCAGAACAGACCTGCTGCCACAGGTCCTGAATTATTATTATTTTTCTTGTTATTTCAGAGATGAGAAGGTAAGTTCTCTCCTTCTTCTCCTCTGGCTAAATTTTCTCCAAAGCGACCTGCCATCACAGCGCAGTGACAAAAGTCAGATGCATGATGCCATGGGCACAGTCTGGGTCTGTGATGGCTGGCTTCCCAAGATGATGTGGTTGAAACTGGGCTCCTGGAGATGGAAGAGAGGTGGTGCGAAGGTCTAATCAGCAAAAGGTGATAAAAACAAGGCTTTTTTATGCAGCAGCTTGAGGGGACACTGGGCACAGACCTTTCTCACATGAAAACTCCCCTTTAATTGAGTAATTTACTTTTGTTGATCAGCACTATAGTATTTGAAGTTTTGCCCAAAGAGAAATCTGCATCTGAGAACAAAATTTGAAAATGTACAAAGAGAAGGTTCACTTTGTAAAATACAATAATTTATGTGTTTTGGAGGAAACAAAGTGGGAAAGTATAGGTTGTATCCAAAACATTCACAAATTAACTCTTATGGTCTACCTCATTATCTAAAGAAAGTCATATTCCAAAATATATGTATTTATATTTATCATTAAAAAAAATCTCTAAGACTCAGATCACAACTGTTAAAAAAATACTACTCACAGAGCAGGCAAACGTTATTTAACTATGTTAAAAATGTGTTCAAATGGTCTGAAGCAGGCTCCGATGAAGCGATCTATTGCTCAGTTAAAAAGTTTATGTATTTACACATAGCCTATGTAAAATATTTTGCACATAAATCAATAGAGCACTGGGTCATTCCAGCGTACAAGGCTGTGTCTCAAAAAGGCACCGAAGCTTCGCTAACAACAACTTTTCTTCAAGCTGGCCACACCTTCACAAAGTGGTTGCCATCAACAACTTATGGGGAATTCTATTCTCACTGCAAGACCAGCTTTTAGACAAAAAAAAAAAAAACCTTGTTCAAATATGTTTAAATACCGGGGGTTTTACCTGCTGAGAAATGCAGGCATGTAACAAAGAATTCCTTCCTACCAGAAACAACCTCATTGGAACAGAAACTCTCCCTTGTTGCTTCCAACACATAAAATTATCGTATAAAAATGCCAAATAAAAGCAAAAAGAAAACAAATAATCACTCATCCAGTAAGCTGATATATAGTAAGATAAAAATATAATTAATCCCCTTTTAGACAAGATTTTATTATGTCAGTAAAAACCTAAATGTGAGAAACGGTGTCATTGCATCAAAGTTCATGCTCAACAATCCAGGTAAAACACCGTCCAGAGGACCTGACGTAGGTGTCCTACATCTGCAAACACATGAAAAAGATAAACATTTCCACCCTGTATCATTAGCAAACATCGCAGGCCTAAATTATTCTTCTCAGAAAAAAATAACCGATTGTTCCCAAGTGTAAAAAAAAATGTATCAATGAACATTAATACTAGTGAATAGAAAAATAACAAGATAATAAAAATAGCAATATACTGAAATATAATGTACTATCAGAGCTATACTTTTAAGAAATATATAGTTAAAAATCAAACGAACTTTCTCTCCTATAAATCTCACACCTCTAAATTTATATGTACTGTAGGTATAGCTTAACCTTAGCGTCTGGTGTAAGTGTTGCGATATATGAGGTGTACATTGATTAATTATAAGTTATGATCATAAATATATACATAACTTTGGGGCATCACCTCAGGAGGGGAAAATAATCAGTCTCTATTTTTATTTATTTATTTCATTTACCCTTTATTTATCCACAAGAACTCATTTTCAAGAGAGACCTGTTTAGGAGCAGATGGTGGGGGTTAAGGACCTTGCTCAGGGGCTCAGGGTGGGGCAAATGAGGGTGGAGGCAGGTGTGGGTGCTTCACCTTTTTCACCCACACTTTGATGTTGAAGGTACTGGGAGTTGAACCTGCAACTTTCCAATCACAGGCCCATCTGCTCTAACCTCTGCGCCACCACTCCCCATAAAGAAAAGCATTGAAAAGACTTTGTCCTACCAGTTCCTACGTTGAGTCCAGGGCAGGTGCGTTGACCATCAGAGTTACTTGGAGGTTGAGGCTTTCGCTAAGTGGACCTGAAGGTGTTTAGGAAAGGCAGAATATCCACAAATGCTGCTGCCAGAGTCTTAACTGGAGTTAGTGGGAAAGATCATATCTCTCCAGTTTTAGCTTCTCTCCAGTGGCTCCCTGTCAAATCCAGAATAGAATTTAAAATCTTACTTCTAACCTACAAAGTACAAAGCTCTCAACAACCTAGCTCCATCTTATATTACAGATCTTATTGTTCCATATTTTCCTAACAGAGCACTTTGCTCTCAGACTGCAGGTTTACTTGTGGTTCCTAGAGTTTACAGCAGCAGAATGGGAGGAAGATCTTTCAGTTCTCAGGCTCCTCTCTTGTGGAACCAACTTCCAGTTTCTGTCCATGAGACTGACACATTGTCCAGTTTGAAGACTGGACTTAAGATTTTCCTTTTTGATAAATCCTATAGTTAGGGTTGACTTGTTATGCTGCTATAGACTTAGACTACTAGAGGACAAACTGACCTCATTTCCTTAAATGAATTGTTAAAATTGAATAGTTTTCATTTGATACTATTTCTATCTTATGTGATAGAATTGTGTATTTCAGCTGAGACGGTCACCTTAGTTCAAAAGATTTATTTGACAAACAGGAGTTACAGGTATTCAGAGACAAACAATTACATTTGTAAAATATATGCATATATTTGGAGCATTAAAGCACGAACCGTCTCGGTCTGCGCTTCCCCGGAAATGCTCGCTGGGCGTGTGTTATTTTCGGCTTTTATCAAAGTTTGAGAAGGCTAGCTTTCTGATTGGTTTAGACCCGATGTTACTATGGATACGGTGCTCCACTGCTCTGCCAAGGACATTAATGTCCACATTCCATAGATAAGGATTTTTATGGCTCACTGAAATTGGTTCTTTGTTTTAGCTCTGTTTCAGTTTAACTTGATTATACCTTATTGATACCAAATGATTTGAGTTAAAGTTGTTTCTTTCTAGGAATAATTAATAACTATTAATTATTAACTAACTCATGTTTATGTGTTCTTAATTGATCCCTCTGGCTTATACTTGTGTTTCAGTTCAGTTGAAGTCACCCTGCCCCCACATCTAGTAAAACTCTCTTGTAACTTACTGTGAAGATTAAACCTGTGTCCTCTCATCTAAACTGAACCTGTATCAAACAATTGGTTAAACGATTAAATGCTAATTGTAATTATCATACGGACCTGAGGGATTTTACTTAGTCAAACTATATTAAGTCTAAATTAAGGAAATGTGTTCTAGGTTTATTTATGTTAATCAGTCAGTGTGTGTGAGCGGCCAGGCCACCATGTGCTCAGAGCACAAAGAAGGACTCTTCCCTGGAGTTAGTCAGTATCTTTCCTGCTTGTAATCTATCAAATGTGAACTTGTAAAATTATCATTAGCTAATATAAGATTATATGTAAAGGTAAAATAGTTAGAATTAGTAAACATTTTCTATAAATATAGTTCAACCCTTGAAGAAAGGCACGCACAGACTTTGTATAACATGACATTTGAATGCTTGATAGGAAATATAAAAAGGTATAAAAATATGAAATCCAACAGTACCAAGAGCTTCAGCACCCTAGAAGATGCTGATCGCTTTCTGCTCAGCTACCGGGCCACTGAGGAGGGCTGATATCTATGCACCTGTCTGTTTGGTGTGTGTCGTTTAGGTGATAATGGAACAATTTGACTAACATGACTCCACCTGGTGGCAGCACAGAAATGTTGTTGGTGTTGGGTTATGGGTTGTTATTCAACCAACATACACAATTTTTCTTTAGTTCTTACACCAACACCAGGATTTTCTTTGAGCTTGGTCATTGAAATGTTTTTTCCCCCTTTGTCCTGTCCGGCATTGTGACACTCGGAATTATTGTCTGAGTGTCAAAGTGATGCCCGACAGATTGACTTCCACAAGCAGAGCATCATGGCAGGCCTTAATGCTCCGCTTGATATATAAATAAAACTTTATTAGAATTTGCTATGGGCTTGTTTCAGATGTAATGGACATGGGGATGAAAAACAAAGAAGACAAAGCAGAAAAGTGAGAGAAGGGTTAAAATGTAAAGAAGGAGATAGGAATAGAGGAGAGAGAGGGATAAAGAGAACACAAATTAACATCATTGAAGTCTGACTCTAGACCTGCGGAAAGAGAAAAGACAAAACCGAGTTTTGGTCATTGAAATGTTGAAATAATAATGTTTGTGGTTAGTTATCAGAAGGGACACTATACATTTTTGTAAATTGGATAACTATAGCGATATTACAGGTTAGGTTTAAATAGTATATGACTCCTGAGGACAGCATGTTAGGATTGTTTCCCTTGCTTTGTTTGGGAACATGGGAGATTGGGGTGGGTAAATGTAGGTTCACTTTATGTGTTTTTTTTATTTAATCTTATTCATTTTTTTCACAATTCATTGTGTCGCTGTCCACATAATTCAATTTTCAAATATTTATGACAACTAGATGTAAGGATGAGGGCGTCAATTTGGTCAGTTGGAATATCAGCGGCCTAAAAAACTCAATGAAATGTGCTAAGGTTTTCACAACCTTAAATCTTTGGAGGCTGACGTGCTGTTCATTTGAGAGACTTGTGTTATTTATTAAATATAAATTATGGTTTTACTAATATCAGCTCAGACAGACAAGAACAAAAACATTTCAGGACGTTCATTTATTCATGGTATTTATCTGAATCAGACTTCAGATTTGACCAGTTGTCCTCCAGAAGGAAGTCTTCGAGGCTTGACCTCCTGCTGGAAGTGACATCATCATGTTGTCGGGACAACAAAGACACATTTACGCAGCTTTAGCACAAACAAAAGCATTTTCTTGGCTGCAGACTTCATCGTTGACGTAATCTTGTCCTGTAAACAATAAAAAACAGATTTGAAATATGAGCTATTGGAATTAGACTTCCCCTGAGTTTTCTTTAATGTGAAATTAATAATTAAAAACAAACTGTTAACAATGTAGGAACACCATGTTTTGTCTTCAATACAGAACCAAACTGGTGTCATAAAGAACGACCAGATAAAATCCTGTAATATATTTCAGATAAAGTGACCCACAAATTAAACGTAATTCTGTTGTTCACAGTGGAAACATGTGTTTAAAGATCAGTTATCATCTTGTGTACCATTCCAATTCATATCCACGCAGTTCTCGTGTCCACCTGCGTTGTTTGGTTCCCCTGGGCCCCAATGAGTGTAGGAGAAGTCGGAGCCATCGGTCCAAGTCCAGTCACCGTTCTGTGAGAGGAAGTGTTCAAACATCAGCTCTTTGGTTCCAAGCAGATTTTGAAAAGATTTACTGAAAACTCTTTCCACTAGTTCGATTGATACACAAGATCCTCACTTGGTCCTTGGTGCCTCCAACCCAAGATTTTGTGTTGGTTCCAGAAGCTCTCTCAATGAGTCTCCTGATGAAGTAGTACTCATCTCCATCATGAAAGGAGGCCAGATCTCCACCATGGTCACTGCAGTATTGCTGTGTGGAAAGATGGCAGCATAAACAATCATCACATCTTCATCATCGTGATGGACTAGTAGAGGAGACAACTAACATGGCAGTAACAACCTCTCTGTGAAGTCTCTGATTAGTCATCAGTTTATAGAACGATCAGGTCGACAACTGATTCAAAGTAAAAATGTCACATCAAGGAACGTCCATGACCCATGAACAGGTTCCTGCCTTAGATCATGGACAGGGGTCTAAGACAGAGTTACGTAAAATTACAGTTGGGTGCAACATAACAAACACTCTGTTTTGCACAAGAATATCATAACCAAGAACAAGATATTAAGTATTTTTAAGATTTAACTTTAGATTAAGAAACATCTAGTAAAAATGATCATTGAAGGAACAGCTGTTCTTGTTTCTGTATTTCTGCTTCTCATTTGAGGAACTTTCTGAGTTCAAACCTGTCATGATGCAGAGTTTTAACTTCAAAACAGTAAATGGACTGTACTTATATAGCATCTTTCTATCGAATCAATCGAACCACGTGCTGTTTCTCATTTACCTCCACACACACACATTCATACATCGCTCTACTAAACCTACTAATCTGAATCTAAAGAGACTAACCAGAGCTTTAGATCATTCATAAACTGACGGGACACACATCAGAGGTAATGAGGGGTTCAGTGTCTTGCCACGGACACTTCAGCATGTGACTGCTGCTGGAATTAAACCCTCAACTCTCCCATTGGAGGATGACTGCTCTAACCACTCAGCCACAGCCGCCCCCAACACTGAATCTAGACCAGGGTTCTGCAACCTTTACAGTCAAAAGAGCCATTTTACGTATTTGTTCACTAAATTAAGTGTTCAGAGTCACAACATCATACAACTGCTATTTTCAACCGGGGGCCACGTTAGGTTCGTTGAAGGATCTTTTGTGGCAACTATAGGTGTGACATTATAAAGCTAAAAATGTATATTTTTAATTATTAAGATAAATTGAAAGACCAGGTTCTTGTAGGGGGTGGGGTTGGGGGGATTTTTTAAAATTAATAAAACCTATGAACTATGCAGACCTATGTATTTTTTTTAAGCGTGGAAAAATTAATTAAGCATAGAAATAAAGCATAAAGTTAAAGTGAGCAAGTTTTACTCCTTGTACTTGTTCCAGTATTCACATACAGGTATTTGCAAAAGCAATGACAGGAAATCTGCTAAAACCAGTCCAGTTTGTTGTTTGTATAACAACCAGTACCATTCAGTTTTATCTTAGTTTTGGTCAAAGCTTGAAAGAGCCACTGCAGAGGGACCAAAGAGTTGTAGACCCCTGAAATAGCTGCCACGATGGCCACACTCAGAGCAGATGCAGCTTCACAGGCTCCCCGGTACCATCCCAATTTTTAGAAGTTTTGATATTGACTCTGTGCCTGACTCTGCGCGATTTATGCGTGTGAACTATAGCCGAACCAAATTAATGAGAATAGGAGCGGATTTGTCACGAAATATAGTAGAAATCAGCAACAAACTTAAAACTACGCTCAGCAGAATGCAGATCTTAAAGTCATCTACCTGGAAGCTGCGGCAGAGAAGTTCCAACGGGCAGAAGATGAAGCGCTGCTTCCAGCTTAAGAGGAGAGGATGCCGGGCCGGGGTTCTGGTGAGGCTACGAGCTTACGCTAAAGCCGGAAAACTCCCGATGCCGTCTCTCTTTCTGTTGAACGTCTGCTCGTTGGACAACAAGATGGATTTGCTTTGTCTGAGAGCGGGTGCCTAAGAAGAGATGATGAAGTGTGCGGTGCTTTGCCTCACGGAAACATGGATTACAAGTGAAACGCCGGATACAGTCTTCCAGCTGGATGACAGACTTTTTTTTCCGAGCGGACCGCTGCAGCGAGCTAATGGGGAAATCACGGGGAGGCGGAATGTGCATTTACATGAGTAAAAGTTGGTGCACGAACTGTACTGTTATAAAAAGCTCATGCTCGAAGGTGTTGGAGCAAATAACAGTGAAATGTCAGCCTCATTATCTACCCCGCGAGTTCACAGTGACTTTCATTATGGTTGTTGTTTTTTCATCAACGCGACAAGGTCCTGGAGAACCGGCGTGTCCAGCTGAGACTCACTCTGTGGGGTACGTCATGGATTCGTGGGGAGTGTGGCAGATGATGTGTCTCTCAGTTTTGTCTCAGGAGGATGTTGAAGATGTTTACATATTTGGATTTATGATAGCAGGGACTCTGCTTTTTGGCATCGGCGGGGCTCTGTTTTATCGACTTTTGAAGAAGACGGCAGCAGCAGTTTCAGCCATGGTAAAGCTTCTGAGTCAGTGTGAAGGTCTGGTCCTCACTGTGGGAACTTTGAATCGTCTGGTTTATGAGCTTAACCATAAGGTGGAGGCGATTGAGAATCACAGGCCACCTGCGGCTTCTGGGACTTGTCAGTGTGGTGGGTTCGACCTTGAAGGAGACTCATAGCATGGATCAGTGGAATGGAATCCCACAATTAGGCAATTTTGCAACCAGAACGCCCAGATGGACTCAAGGCTGAAGAAGAAAAAACTCTGTCTGCCTGAAGAAAAAACAAGAATCAAGCTTATCTAAATCTGACTCCCGACGGCCTCGGAGACAGGCCAACTATCAATTTCTCCTGAGTACCCAAGGACAAAAGCTTCATCTATCGAACCCCCCCCCCCCGAACTTTCTGTGCAAGCTTATTTCGTCCCTGAGTGCCAGACTGCCTCCTTGTGGTGTGACGTTGTACATTCGTGGTGAGAAGTATTGTCATTTCCTGTTTGTCTGTTGGTAGCTCGTGTGAATTGTTTGCTCGAGTCGTCTCTGTTTTCTGGATTTATCTGTCTTTTTCACAGTTTTTCATTCTAGTTCACAAACACACTCAGTACAGTTGTTTTGCTACTGTTGGATAGTGCTTAAAACACCTCTTATCTTTCAACACTTCTCGGTTTTTATTGGTGTATGTAGCTCTGCTAGCTCCTGCTAGCGTTAGCTTAGCATGGCTGCTGCTTCTCTCCCTGCTTCCTGTTCTCTCTTGCTCCGTGTGTCAGATGTTTAGTTCCTCCTCTGCCTCCTTTAGTGGTAATGATGACATGTAACAAATGTAGTCTTATGGTAGCTTTGGAGGAGAGGCTGTCTGAACTGGAAGCTCGGCTCCGCGCTGTAGAAAAACCAGTAGCTAGCCAGGTCCCCTTA
This sequence comes from Nematolebias whitei, assembly GCF_014905685.2. NCBI lineage: Eukaryota > Metazoa > Chordata > Actinopteri > Cyprinodontiformes > Rivulidae > Nematolebias > Nematolebias whitei. Next base: position 48,332,298 of record NC_056508.1, on the reverse strand, counting down.
GACAGCATGGAACCACAGAGGCTAGCTCCCGTTAGCGGTCCTCCAGCAGACCCCGAGCAGCCGGGACCCCAGGCCAGCTGGGTGACGGTCCGGAGCAAGTGTAGTGCTAAGGCTAAGCCCCCAGTTCACCACCGACCCGTTCACGTTTCTAATAGATTTTCCTCGCTCAGGGACACACCTGCTGAGAAGCAGACCCTGGTTATTGGAAGCTCCATAGTCCCAAACGTGGCTTTAGGGACTCCAGCGGCCATAGTCAAATGCATTCCAGGGGCCAGAGCGGGCGACATAGAATCTTATTTGAAACTTCTGACTAAGGCTAAGGCTAAATATGGTAAGTTTGTTGTTCACGTCGGCGGTAATGACACCCGGCCATTCGGAGGTCACTAAAATTAATGTTGCTTCGGTGTGTGACTTTACTAAAACCATGTCGGACTCCGTAGTTTTCTCCGGCCCCCTCCCCAACCTGACCAGCGATGACATGTTTAGCCGTATGTCGTTGTTTAACCACTGGGTGTCCAGGTGGTGTTCTGACAACGACGTGGGCTACATAGATAACTGGAGTTCTTTCTGGGGAAAACCTGGTCTGATGCGGAGAGATGGCATCCATCCCACTTTGGACGGAGCCGCTCTTCTTTCTAGAAATATGGCTGATTTTGTTTATCCCCCAAATTATTGACAACCCAGGGTCCAGTCCAGGAAGCAGAGTTGTAGTCCTCCACACCTCTCTGCTGCTTCTCCTCTGTTACCCACCCACACCCACATTGAAACAGTGTCAACTCGCCCACGGCTCAAATTAAATAAACCAAAAATCAGCTCTAAAAATATAAACCATAAAAATCTGATTAAAATAAACACAGTTACTTTACCAGAGCAAAATCATCAAATCATTAAATGTGGATTATTGAACATCAGATCTGTTTCCTCTAAATCCCTGTTAGTTAATGAACTGATAACTGATCATCATATTGATTTATTGTGTCTGACAGAAACTTGGCTACAACAGGAGGATTTTGTTGGTATAAATGAATCCACTCCTGTTAATTATTTAAATTTTCATGTTCCTAGAACAACTGGCCGAGGTGGAGCTTCTATTTTTCAGTCAGGATTATTGATTAATGCCAAACCAGTTATTAGTTATGATTCTTTTGAATCGCTGTCCCTCAGTCTTTCTCATCCAAAATGGAAATCAGAAAAGCCACTTTTACTAGTTGTTATATATCGTCCACCAGGAGCTTACTCTCAGTTTTTGTCTGAATTCTCAGAATTATTAACTGACTTATTATTAAATACTGATAAAATCATCATAATGGGTGATTTCAATATTCATGTGGATGTTGAGAGTGATAGTTTAAGCATAACCTTTAATAATTTAATAGACTCATTTGGTTTTACCCAAAACGTCCGCACGTCTACTCATTCTTATCATCACACTCTTGATTTAGTTCTGACCTATGGTGTAGAGATTAAGGACTTGGTAATAGTTCCTCAAAATCCTATTCTGTCCGACCATTTTTTAATAACTTTGAGTTTACATTAAATGACTACACAGTCACTGAGAGTAAATTTCATCTCAGCAGGTGCTTATCAGAAAATGCTGTAACCAAATTGAAACAATCTCTTCCATCAATGTTTTCCTCTGTCTTGCAGAGTAATGCATCAGAGAACAGAGACTTAGATCATCTAGTTGATCATCTTACAACTTCAATGCAAACTTCACTTGATAAAACTGCTCCACTGAAAAAGAAAGTAATCAATCAGAGGAAACTGGCTCCTTGGTTCAATTCTGAGTTACGTACTTTAAAGCAGCATCTAGAAACCAGGAGAGAAAATGGCGCTCTACTAATGTTGAAGAATTTTATTTAACTTGGAAAGATATTCTGCTAACATATAAAAAAGCTCTCCGTAAAGCTAGAACTTTATATTACTCATCTTTAATAGAGGAGAATAAAAATAACCCTAGGTTTCTGTTTAGTACTATTGCTAGACTAATTAAAAGTCCCATTTCTGTTGAACCATGTATCCCTACAACTATAAGTAGTGATGACTTCATGAGATTCTTTATAAATAAAATTATTTCAATTAGAGAGAAAATTCAAACCGTCCTTCCTTCTACTATCTCTAGTCCCCTGTCAAATGAGGCATCTTTAAAAATTTCACTAGAGCCTGATTTATGTTTGGACAGTTTTTGT
>NC_056508.1:48310121-48315109 GCF_014905685.2 Nematolebias whitei | reverse complement strand
CAACAGTTTTGTGTGTTTGCTCATTCTAGGCTGCTTTATTTTTGTCCACAAACCACAATGCCCTTTACATGTTTTTGTTGTTTTTGTTTACTGCAGGAAAAACTCTTCTGTTCTAAAAGAACATATCAGCACAAGCATGGTCCATGGTGGTGCTGAGGCTGCTGAATGTATAAGACATGTATTCCCAACATCATATTCAAGTCTCTGTAATAAAATATTGTGATCAACTGTATCAAATGCAGCACTGAGGTCCAACAGGACCAGTGGAGACACAAGTCCATTGTCTGAGGCCATGAGAATATTATTAGTAACTTTCACCAGTGCTCTTTCTGTGCTGTGGTGAACTCTAAACTCTGACTGAAACTCTTCAAACACATTATTTCTTTGTAGATGTTCACGTGACTGTCCTGCAACTATTTTCTCTTGAATTTTTTTAATGAAAGTTAGATTAGATATAGCTAAGATTCCTGAGTCAAGGTTGTTTAATTACAGTAATATTAAAAATACAGTGGTACATAACCATTCATTAAAGACAAATTAAGCAGATCCACGACATGGTTATTAATTAAGGGAAATACCTCTTTAAAGAGTCTGGTTGGGATGGGATCTAACAGACATGTGGATGGTTTGGATGAGGTTATTATTTTTGACAATTCAGAGCTCAACAGGACAAAAACTGTCCAAACATAAATCAGGTTCTAGTGACATTTTAAATCATTCAACCTTTATGTCTACAGGTAAATCCCATTGAGCCTCGAGGACTCATTTACAAGAGAGACCTGATTTAACAAAGAATGATGACAACAATGGACAACAGCAACAACAATAAACAGTTATAAAAAAGCATACTACGGTTTATTTATTTTTTTTATTTATTTTATTTTTTTTAACAAATAGGATGGCTAAAAGGAAAAGGTAACAAAAACAAAAAAAAAAAAAACAACAACAAAAAAACAGCTAGATTCCAAGACAAATGTAGAAAACTAAAAACAGGAACATGTCAGCATTGGACCCTGCCAGGTGTCCAACAGAAAAAGTTGCCTCATCTGATGTGGAACCAGAGGTGATAGCTAGAAGGTTGGTTTGAAAATGTTCCCTAATTGAAATAAATTTATTTATAAAGTTCTAGAATTGTGCCGCTCGGGGTGGCTGCATGTTGGAATAGCTCTGTTACTTTCATTCTGAGTTATTGCTTTTGAAGACTTTAATTCCTCTTTTTCTGGATATAAATCACTTTTTTCAGATGATTGTTTCCTCTGGTATCGGATGCTGTGCAGCTTCAATGCAAACTTGATTTGATAAAATTGTTCAGCTGAAAAAGAAAGTAATCAATGAGAGGGAGCTGGTTCCTTGAATCAGATCTGAGTTATGTACTTTAGAACAAGCTAGAAAGCTGGAAAGATAACAACCACCACTGCTGCTATTGTCAGACAGGGTGCCAGTGGAAACTGAGGGACTGAGGGTTGCAACTCTAAATGTGGGGACAATGACAGGCAAAGGTAGAGAGCTGGCTGACATGATGCTGAGAAGGAAGGTAGATGTTTTATGTGTCCAAGAGACCAAGTGGAAGGGCAGCAAGGCTCGCAGCATTGGAGCAGGGTTCAAACTGTTTTACCATGGTGTGGATAGAAAGAGGAATGGGGGAGGGGTGGTCCTGAAGGAGGAGTTGACAGAGAATGTAGTAGAGGTGAAAAGAGTGTCAGATAGGGTGATGTGTCTGAAGGTAGAAGTAGAAGGTCTGATGCTAAATGTTGTCAGTGGTTTTGCTCCACAGGTTGGATGTGATGAGGAGGAGAAAAGTATATTTTGGAAAGATCTGGATGAAATGATAGAGAGTATCCCCAGGGAGGAAAGAGTGGTGATTGGAGTAAACTTGAATGGACATGTTGGTGAAGGAAACAGAGGATGAGGAAGTGATGGGTAGGTTTGGTGTCAGGGAAAGAAACCAGGAAGGACAGATGGTGGTGGATATTACCAAGAGAATGGAAATGGCTGTAGTCAACACCTATTTCCAAAAGAGGGAGGAGCATAGAGTGACCTATAAGAGTGGAGGAAGGAGTACGCAGGTCGACTACATTCTGTGTAGAAGAGGAAACCTGAGGGAGTTTGGAGACTGTAAGGTTGTGGCAGGGGAGAGCGTGGCCAGACAGCATCGGATGGTTGTGAGTAGAATGACGGTTGTTGTGAAGAAGAGAAAGAGTCAAATCAGAGAAGACCAAATGGTGGAAGATGAAGAAGGAAGAATGTTGTGAGAAATTCAGAAAGGAGCTGGTAAAGGCTCTGGGTGGTAAGAAAGAGCTTCCAAATAACTAGGCTACTATAGAAACAGTACTTGGAGAGACTGGTAGGAAGGTGCTTGGTGTGTCATCTGGACATAGATAGGATAGATAGATGATAAGGAAACCTGGTGGTGGAATAGGGAAGTGAAAGAAGCTGTTCAAAGGAACAGGTTACCCACAAAACCAAGCACCAACAATCTATATTATGGGACCTGAAGGGCCAACTCTGGTGTTTTTGCCCATGATCTGACCATGCCTCAGGAGGACAAGGAAGGAGGGTGTAACTTCAGACCTCCTCCTCACAATGACTTTTTCTACTACTGGGACCAGAGTGACAGCCAGTCACCAGACGAGACCAAGTGGGGATGGACCGGTGGAGCAGACAGTTGTCACCAAAATCCATCTTAAAAAAGTTTTTAACCCATTTCTTTTGAGATCCTCATGTAACAGACGTATCTGCATGGTTACAATAATTTTAGAAAATGTACTTTATAAAACATTTTTGAGTTTTAAAAATGTTAAAGGGGGGAGGGGTGTTGCAGTATTGAAATACTAAAGGAGAGTTTTTACACTTATTTCTTAATTTTGCTTATTCTGACGCTAATAAAAATTATTTAGAGACTGTGTATTAACTACAGGCCCGGCGTGGCCAATCGGGCCTGTCTGATTTGTGGGCTGCAGGGCCGGTGCTCAGTGCATAGTAGGCACTCTCATTGTTGTTGGTGATGAGGCCCAAGATGGTGGTGTCATCAGCATATTTGAGGATGGCGTTAGAGCTATGCTTGGGGGTACACTCGTATAAATAAAGAGTACAAGCGTGGACTGAGGACAGCCTTGAGGTTTACCAGTGCTGAGGACTAGTGTGGAGGAGAGGTGACAGCCGATTCTCACTGCTTGTGATCTGTTGGTGAGGAAGTCCAGCATCCAGCAGCAGATGGACTTCTCCAGGCCCAGTGTAGTGAGTTTGGAAACCAGCTTGGAGGGGATTATGGTGTTGAATGCTGAGCTGTAGTCAATGAAGAGCATTCTCACATACAGTAGTGTCACGATCGAGGGGTGGTTGAGACCCAAATGCAAGCAGGACTCCAACAAGGTCACAAAAAAGGTGTTTTAATCACAAAAAGGCAACAATAACAAATAATGCTGTCGGGGCAGCGATACTACTTACATTCGTAGGAAATACATGAAATACCAAGGCACTAGGAGACGACCGTGAAGATGCAGATTAAGCACCTAATGCTCCCCTGCCTGAGATGCAGGAGAGCACAGTATATAAAGGGGAGTCTCTAATTAAACCCAATACGTAGCACCTGAGAGTCATTAACTATCTGCACAGAGCAGGGCAGGTGCAGATCCCTACAAGTAGGTGTTTACCTTCTCCAGATGGCTGAGGGAGGTGCTTAAAGCTAGTTGTGTTTTGTTTCTTGTGTTTTATATGTAGATATACAAAGTATGTTGTAACTTCTGGTTGCATAAGTTTAGTCTTTGTTCAAACTATACTGATTTTGTACAAAGTGTTTAATAAGTTGTGTATGTAAAATTTACTCTTACATACTGAATTTTACAGAGTTCTTGCCCTGTGTCGCTCTGGGGCATGAAAACATCCACTGCAGTAATTATTTTAAGTTATTAGTAGCTTATAATTTTTTTCCTGTCTTCTTTGCTTTAATTTTGGCTGATTAAGCATAAATGCTTCACTAAATGCCTCAGGTAACACCATGAGCTTCACTACCTCCACCATTACAGCTATGTTGTTTGTTTGTCCAAGGTTAGATCAGCCTGGGTTACTTTTCCTCATGGGTGGAGCGATCTTATCGTTCATGTAAAATATTTGATTATGTTCGTATAGAAACAATTCCTGAATGTTGTTCATACTGTGTTAATGCTACATGTTTGTCTCTTGATCCTACAACTGGGTAACTTACAGTAGACCTAGCCCATTACTGGAGTTTTAATTAGGTATTAGCTATTAACATTATGGATGATGATCATATTGCTTTATGCTGTGCCATTGGAAAGAAAGAGTGATTATTATTATCGTTTCATATTGGCTAGTGATTTTTTTTCCCTAAAAGTTAACTTAGGCTACACTATGTTTCTTAGACTGTGGCTAGGATGTGTGAGATAAGCGGAGCATGCTCTATTCACACAAGGAGAGCTGTTGGTCAGGCCACTTCTTTTTGTGCCATTACCTCTATAATAGCTGTTGAATCCAGTGTTACTTACCTGTATGTAGGCAAAACTAAATGTTAAACAGCCTGTTAAAATACACCAAAATGCAGGAAATGGCATCTACTTTGTTCAAAAAATTTCTGAGGGAGGACCCCCAGACCCCCTGCCAATGTGAAAACTTCTGATTCAAAGCTTTCAAGAGGTGGGGACAGTCTGGCCCAGGTCCATAGAAAGTCAGGTTAAGAACCTCAGAACATTTTCACCCAGTGCCTCCCAGAACATGTGCTGGAACATGGCAGAATCAATTCAATTCAGTTTATTTATATAGCGCCAAATCACAACAAAGTTGGCTCAGGGCACTTTACAGAAACTTTCACATACATAAAAGCCAATTAGTAAAATTCTCTATCTAAGGAATTCAGCAGACAAGTTGAATCTTGGCTTTGTTGCAGTCTCCCATCCTGAGCAAGCACAGTGGAGACAGTGGAAAGGAAAAACTCCCTTCAATCAAGGTGGGTGGAGCTGTGTGCAAGGTGC
>NC_056508.1:48301722-48310111 GCF_014905685.2 Nematolebias whitei | reverse complement strand
GGAAAAACTCCCTTCAATCAAGGTGGGTGGAGCTGTGTGCAAGGTGCCTTTGAAACAGTGATAAACAGCAGACACATGGGATATTGTCTGTACAAACTCTGATCTGTTCCGATCCTGTGAGGACTGTTCAGTCTCTTCAAGATGATGTGGGCCCTTCCAGATGGACCCCTGGATGGATGTGAAGTGGTATGGAGGTCATTTGGACTTTTGTGGTAAAGTACACTTTTTTGGCCATTGACCTGGACTCTGGTTTCTAGGTCCACTTCTCTACAGGGGAGCTTTGAAAATTTAAGTTGTTGATGTTATGCACAAATAACAATTACAAGGGAATCAGGAAATAAGTTAAATGGATCCAGTTGAAACAAAAATATTTTACTTGATTATTTTTTGTGTCTTAAAAGAAACAACAGAGGGAGATTATGTTTATCGACTAGGGATTGACAATTTGTTTGGAAGTTCTTCAGCTAGTGTCATCCTGCAGGAAAACTGAATGACAAGAGTTTTGGAGTGAAAGGACAAGTGAAAACCTTCAAGGTGGGATAGACGTTCCAAGTGTCAGTGGACACACCCATTGGGAAAGAAAAAAAACAAAAAACATCTGGACACAAGAAGGTATACATTGAACCAATTTCTCATTGACTGACATTGGCAGGTTGGAAACTAGAAGGAAAGGAAAATGAAAGGAGAATCTCACACATGCAGCATGAATTCCACTGAATTCCGCTGATGCAGGAACAACGATCATCAATCAAAGTGACATCATCAAAATAACCATCTATCCATCCATTATCTTCTGCTTGTTCTGAAGTCAGGTCATGGGGATAGCAGCTTGAGCAGGAAGGTCCAGACATCTTTTTCCACAGTTACCTCTTCCAGCTCTTCTGGAAGGACCCCAAGGTGTTCCCAGGCCAACCGGGAGACATTGTCTCTCTAGCGTGTCCTGGGCCTTCCCCGGGGTCTCCTCCCACTTGGACATTCTGGAAGCACCTTCCTAGGGTGGTGCACAGGAAGCATCCTTACCAGATGTCCGAACTACCTTAGCTGTCTCTTCTTGATGTGGAGGGGCAGCAGTTATATTCAAAGTCTCTCCTGGATGATGGAACTTCTCACCCTATCTCTAAGGGAGAGTCCAGCTACCCTGCTGAAGAAACTCATTTCAACCTCTTATATCAACAATCTCATTTTTCAATCACTACCCAAAATTTGTGGCCATAGGTGAGGGTAGGAACGTAGATCGACTGGTAAACAGAGAGCTTTGCCTTACAGCTCAGCTTCCTGCACCACAATGGACCGGCACAGCGTTTGCAATACTGCAGATGCTGCACCAATCCGTCTGTCAATATCTCGCTCCATTCTTCCCCCACTCGAGAATAAAAGAACTCCATTTGATGTAGAACCTTTCCCTTGACCTGAAAAGAGCAATCCACCTTTTTCCAACTGAGAACCATGGCCTCAGATTTCAAGGTGCTGATTCTCATCCCAGCCCTTTCACACTAGGAAGCAAACCATTCCAGGGAGATCTGGAGATCACGGCATGATGATATCAACAGGACCACATCATCTATAAAGAGCAGAGGAATCCTGAGGCCATCAAACCAAAATCCCTCTGTCCCTAACTGCACAGAGAAATTCTGTCCATAAAAGTTATGAACAGAATCTGGGACAACGAGCAGCCCTGGCAAAGTCCAACTCCCACCCTGAAGGGGTTCGACTTACTTCCGGCAATGCGAACCAAACTCTCTCACCACTTGTATAGGGACCAAACAGGCTGTAAAAACAGGCCCCCAATCCCATACTCAGGGGAGGAACGGCCTCTCTTATTTGAACTCTAGCGATGTTCTGTTGTTGGACTTCTGTGATAGTCATAGTTTGTCCATCATCAACACCATGTTTGAACATAAGGGTGCCCATAAATGAACTTGGCACCAGGACGTCCTAGGTCGTAGATGGATGATTGACTTTGTAGTCATGTCAACTGATTTGCAGCCACTTTTTTTGGACACTCGAGTGAGGAGAGTAGCTGACCTGTCAACCGATTACCACTTGCAAGTGAGTTGGATCAGATTGCGGGGGAAGATGCCGGACAGATTCAGCAGACCCAAATATGTAGTGAGGGTTTGCTGGGAACGCCTGGCAGAAGAACCCATCAGAAAGATCTTCAACTCACACCTCCGGGAGAGCTTTAATTGCATCCCAGCTGATATGGGAGACATTAAGTCAGTGTGGGCCATGTTCCTCACCTCAATTGTTGAAGTGGCTGCCTTGTGCTGTGGCTGCATGGATGTTGGTGCTTCTCATTTTGGCCATCCTCAAACTTGGTGGTGGACACCCCGGGTTAGGGAGGCTGTCAAGCTGAAGAAGGAATACTATCAGGCCTTGTTGGCTGGTAGAACTTCAAAGGCAGATAAAGAGTACTGGAAGGCCAAACGGTCTGCAGCCGTGGCTGTTGTTGAGGCAAAAGCTTGGATGTGGGAGGAGTTTGATGAGGCCTTGGATAAAGACTCTCTATCACTCCAAGGAGATTATGGCAAACCATCAGGCAGCTGATGAGGAGAAAACAGCACTTTGCTAACACTGTTTTCAGTGAAGGTGGCGTGCCACTGCCAACCAGTGATGTCATCGGGAGGTGAAAAGAATACTTCTCGTACCTTCTCAATTCCCACCGGCACATCTTCCATAGAGGGAACCAAGTTGGAGGTCTTTGGGGCTGGTCTATCCATAACAGTGTCTGAGGTCGCTGATGTAGTTAAAAAGCTCTGAGGCGGCAGAGCTTCGGGGATGGATGAGATTCACCCTGATTTCCTTAAGGCTCTAGACGTTGTAGGGCTGTCTTGGTTGACACATCTTTCCAACATTGCTTGGACAGCGGGGGTAGTGCCACTGCACTGGCAGACTGGGGTTGTGGTTCCCATCTTCAAAAATGGGGACCAGAGGGTGTGCTCCAATTATAGAGGCATAAATCTCCTTAGTCTCCCTGGTAATGTGTATTCAGGGGTACTGGAGCAGCGAGTCAGATCGCTGGTTGAACCTCAGGTTTTGTAATGGCTGTGGAACACTGGATCAGCTCTTTACCCTCACTAGGGTCCTTGAGGGGTCATGGGAATTTACCCATCCAGTCTACATGTGTTTTGTGGACTTAGAGAAGGTTTTCGACCGTGTTCTTCAAGTTACACTGTGGGGTGTGCCCTTTGCTCCACAACATCAAACATCTCAACACAATTAACAATAACAGTAATAGTCTAAAGCAGCATATTTGCAGCAATGACGCTAAAAACAGTTGTAGCTTTATTTTTGGTAGAAAAAAAATCTATTCATACAAATACATAGTTTTGTCACTTTGGCCTGAGAGATCCAACACCCAAGCAGCAGAGTTAATGCAAAGAAGCATTAGCAGCACTAAAGCTAAATGGCATTAGCAGTGTTAAAGCTAAGTAGCATTGGTAGCACTAAGGTCCTATTTACACGGACACGATGGGGGGAAACGTAGGTTTTTTCGTATGTTAATTAGAGGAAAAGATCCGCATTGACACGGTCGTATTTTGGGTTTACATGCATCCGCAGGATTCCCCCCCCGCCCTCCCGAATCCGCTGTAGTTACCATGCCGGGTCATTAGATGGCGCTGTGAATTTTGTACCTTCACCTAATGCGCATGCGTGCTGCCTCGGCACGCTGTTTCCTGTGAGCTAAAAAGCTCTGCTAACAACATCTTAACAACAAGTTAAAGATAGATTTTGGCTGGATTGTGGATAAAAGAATCGACAGATTTGACGCCAAGCGGGACCGCTTCGTCTAACAGCTCCACACCGGTCTCTGAGTGGACCAGAACTGAGTCAATGTTGAACTTTACTCCATGATCATCAGTAGCTGGTTTACAGCAGGTTAATCAAATGTTCTTAATAATGTTAGCTTGTGTTTACTTCGGTTACAAAACAACCAACTGAGTTTTTATTTTTTCCTGAAAGAAGAAGGAGCTGTCTCCCACCAGGCGGACCGGTTCTGAACGAGGCTCGGCAGCAGGACGTCGAAGAGAGAGACGATGGATGAACTATTTATTTAAAAATTCCCCTCAGTTCTTTTATTCAATCCGTTCAATGTTCAGTTTAATTATCAGTTTGTGGTGTTGAATAAATAAATAAAATAAAAATTAAACCTGATGTCTTCATTTTCAACGTTAATAGCATGCTATATGTTTAGCATCATTTTAATCACATAATTTGAATTACGTAATGTCCTGATAGCTTCATTCAGCTCAGAGAGCTTCATTATATACCTCAAATTTAAGATAAATACTGTTTATTATTGTTAAACTTGTTATTTAGCACATTTAGATGTTATAGTGTTACAGTGCAGCGCGACGTGTGCACGTGCCTCGTTCTATAAACAGCGACATTAGAACTGGATCGTGTCTCTTCCAACACAGATGTTAGTCACAGCACCTGGAATCTGACGTAGATTAACTACGAGATTAAAAATATATTCCATCAGTCGTAGTTCAGAAAGCAGTGTGTCCGCCGCCATGTTGATAGAAATATAGCGTCTGTCTGTGCGTGCGTGTGCGCATGTGGTTTAACACAAAGCCTCAGTGGGAGATGTTTACATCATCAGCGGGGGGGTCAGAGAAAAACCTCCACTCTGGAAGGTGGGTTCAGAAACCTCTGGATTCAAAGAGGGGGGCCACTGGTGTCGTGTAGATGATCAGCAGAACCGCAGAGAGAAAGAAGTGGATGCTCTCAGAATGTGCGCTGTGTAAACGGCCCCTAAAGCTAAATATCATTAGCAGCACTCAGGCTAAGTGGCATTGGAGTACAGCGGCTCTTCCGCTGCGTGGTCGCCATCATTCAGCCGAGTCACAGAGTAGATAACATTAGTTCTGTTTCCTTCAGAACCTCTGAGAGGAGACCATGAGCTTCTGTTAGAGAACTTCACCTCTGCATAGTCCAATTTACTGGAGTGACCCAGAGCCTGAAGAAAGAAAAACAAAAACAGATTGAAAATTAGGCTAACTTTTATTTTTCACATTTAAACTGCTGTTTTTAACAAAGCGGGTCAGAGATAGTAAATTCATGCACATGTAAAAAAAACTTTTTAGGCAACAACAAAACGTATATTTTAAATAGTTTTTTGTCATCTAAGAAGCAAGTTGTGATTCCTAAAACTACCTATATTTTTTTAAATAAACATTTTAAAAAAGGGAGGAAATGCCAATCATGGTCTTACTCTCGAGCTTTCTGTTCTTCTTTCTGAGTGAACGTGTTTGTTATCGCCAAAAAAAGACAGGAGATCATGTAAATGCCTATGTTCCTTTGTCTGTTGGCAAAATAGCTCATGAACCTCTGAACAGATTTTAATGCAGATCAAAGTGTTCCTTACTGTTTGTGGAGGAGCGGCTGCAGTCACAAAGCTGTAGTCGTCGTCGGGTTCAGTCTGTTTGCTGTTTGTGATGTAACTGTAAGCTGTGCAGATTTCTACAGGAAGACTTGTCCTCGGCCCGTCCTCCTCTCTGATGTCCTCGTAGATCCTGTTGGTCTTCAGGAGAGGAAGAAGAATCAGATTTTTTTAATCATTCCAAGGATTTTCTGGAAACTCAGAGAGAAACTCACCTCTGAGACAGGAGCAGACTCTGTCAGCTCCAAAGGATCTGAAAAAAAAAAAAACAGGTTTAGAAAAGATGAAACTCCTGAAAATCCCCATTTCTAAAAATGTTCTACAAACATCTGTCTTTTTCTCCTCTGACTGATTTGTGTTTTCTGAATTTCTGTTCCTCTAAAGCTTCACAAACTTTCTTCTCTCAGTGCTAATGCTGCTGATCACGTTCAAAACTACTTTAAATAAATGTAGTAACTGTTTACTTTTCTGAAGTTTAGCAGATCTTTTTCTGCAGAACACCAGCAGAGCCACAGAGAAGAGGATGATGATAATGGTCAGGGTCAGAGCCACAAACAGCAGAACATCTGCAGATGATTTAAGGAGAGAAACAGCTGGATCGTGGTGGTTTGATTGAGAAGTGGACTCTGTCCAATGTGAGAACATCAATGCATGAGCACATGAAGTATCTAAAAACATTCAAACATACACAACAGAACACTGGGAGCAAAATGCAGATCCTGTTTTTAATCATGATTCTTTAGACGAACACATCAATGACATCATCTAACTACATGTCAATCAAACTGATGCTGATAACTGGGCAGGGAGATACATTTTTCCAAAGCTTTGACGGCTCACTCACTGTGGTTGGATGTTCCTCCAGATGTTTCTCTGTTCTGATCAGGGGTCTCAGAGGAAGACGAAGGTGAACTTCCTAAAGTGGAACTGAAACTCCGTGTGGTCGTTGGTGATGAGGCTGATGATGAGAAGGCTGATGGCTCCACTGATGGAAGAAGAGAGAGAAGAGTTTGGGTTTACAAGATTAAAGTCAATATAAAGTTTGTTTACTTCTCAAATGTTCTGCGGTCACAGACACAAAAAACAGTCGATATAAAAATTTCAAAATGAAACTGTTTCAACAAACCAACACTGTGTAAGGACCATTTAAAAGAGTGTATGTGGTCAAAACTCACCATGTGTGACATTAACTTCAAACTCTATGGATGAACTTCTCATCCTTCTGTCCTGATAACACGTGTACCGTCCTGAGTCGGACCGGGTCAGCTGGTTGATGGTCACTAACAGAAGTCCTTCATTATATTCTATGCTGTATCTGTCACGTTCAACTCTGTTTCCATCTGTCTGAACAAGGTTCTCTGCACATTCTCCTCTGCAGAAAGATTTGGTTTGTCCAGATTTACTGAAGGAGCAACCGACTGTGAGCGAGCTGCCAGCTGCTTTGTAGATGGACTGAACTTTGTTTGCATTCAGAAGTGCTGTAGGAAATAAAAAACAGAAAAAAGTGTGTTGTGATACTTTTCTGTCTTCAGTCTGTGGTGAGAGCAGGGAGCAGGTGGAAGAGAGCCTGGAGAAGTGGAGTTTGCTCTGTGTGAATGAGAGGAAGACAGGTGACGCTGAGAGGAACAGGTGCTGACGGTGGACGAGTTTAGGGCTTGAACATCAAAAGCAGGAGAAGAAGAGACAGCGGCAGGCTGGAGTGGACAAAGACCACTGTCAGGAGGACAGAAGGACAGCTGCAAGACAGCTGGGAAGCTTTACAGGATGAGACCTGCCAAGGTGTTTGGTTTGGAGACAAAAAGACAGGAGGAGGAGGAAAAGGAGGTGGCAGAGATGAAGATCTTCACATCTAAAACTGGACGGGATTAGAAGTGAGTCCATCAGAGGGACAGCTCAGCTTTGGAGACAGAGTTCAAGAGGCTGAGATGGTTTGGACACGTGCAGAGGAGAGACAGAGGACATATTGGACAAAGGAACATGAAGCTGCAAGGAGGAGGAGGAAGAGGAGAAGGTTTATGGCTGCAGAGGAATGGTGGGACACAGGAGGATGCTGGGAGATGGAGGCAGATGATGAGGTGTGGAGAAGCAGCTCAAAGAGAAGACTCGAAGCAGCAAATCATAATTTAAAAAATGATTCAAGCTCAATCATCCAGATAGATCAATCACACACACACACAAAAAGTTAAATCAGATCATCTGGACAGATTCTTCTTAGAAGAAACGTTTCGTCTTTCATCTGAAAGACTTCTTCAGTCTGAGGCCTGCCAACAAGATGAGTCGTATTAAACAGCGCCTCCTTGACGTGTTTCAAGCCGGTCTGCTGTGGAGTTCCCAGAAACTGTCTTTGCACGTGCAAAAAGGGAACGCATCCGTGAAACAGCTGATCATCAGTTATGGGCCTGAAGGACGCTTGATACTCACCGAGCCAGCCTGAGGACAACCAAGTCAGAACGGTTCAAATAAAGTACGTGAGCTCAATCATGCCGGTAAATAAACCACAAAAACTGTTAAATCGTGTCATCTGGACAGATTCTTCCTGGAAGAAACGTCTTTCAGATGAAAGACAAAACGTTTCTTACAAGAACAATCTGTCCAGATGACACGATTTAACTGTTTGTGAAATTATAATTTACATTAAAACATTTAATCTGATTATCCCGATGCATGCTCAATAATCCAGGTAGAAAAAGGATGGCCCAGCACAGAAGATCAACATCATCAGGCCAGGACTCTGAGGTCTACACTCATCTCCAGGCCAGCGGTCACTCTTTCAGGGATGAAGATGTTCACATCCTGGACAGAGAGGAACGATGGTTTGAGAGAGGAGTAAAGGAGGCCATCTTTGTGAAAAGAAACCTTCCATCATTAAACAGGGGTGGAGCCTCCAGGTTCAACTGTCCCCCTCTTACAATGCTGTGATTGCTAGTATCACTCAGCCCTCTGTGAACAGTAAACAGCCATCAGGTGCTAATGATCCATTGTTAGGCTGATGGTCCTTCTTGA
>NC_056508.1:48291415-48301712 GCF_014905685.2 Nematolebias whitei | reverse complement strand
TGGTTGTCAGCAGCAAACTGGTTGATCCACTCTGAGAAGGTGCTATTTAAGAGACTGAGCTGAAAACAGCACCTCAGACTGAGGAAGTCCTCAGGATGAGACGAAACGTTTCTACATTTTTTTTGTTTTTGGTGTTTTTGAACGTCCAGAGGACCAGATTTAACTCTTTTAGATTGTTTTCCCAACTGTTTTCTCACAGTTTACTTGAGACTCCTCAGACTGATGAAGCCCTCCAGATAGAGGGAAAAACATCTTTCCACAAAATCAATGACCTGATTGACCATTATTGAATTAATGGCAACATTTTTAAAAATGGACGTTTGCAACTATTTAGCACTCAGTATAAGTTAGGGGTCAGACTCAGCTGTTGCTTTTTTTGATGACATGTTTAGCAACGTTGCAATCAGATTTACGTTTATGGACTTAAAGTTCTGTTCAATTCAAGTTCTTTGATCATCCATCCATCATCTTTACCCGCTTCTTCCATTTGGGGTCACGGGGGTCGCCGGTGCCCATGTCACTGTGCGAGGGGCGGGGGACACCCTGGACAGACCTCCAGTCCATCACAGGGACACATGGAGACAAACGAGACAAACGACCATTCACTCTCTCTCTCTCACCTGGGGACATTTTACAGTTACCAGTCAGTCTAACATGCATGTTTTTGGTCTGTACCTGGAGAAAACCCACGCATGCACGGAGAGAACATGCAAACTCCACCCAGAAAGGCCCCTGGGCCGGGGTTTGAACCAGGGACCTGCTTGCTGAGAGGCAGCAGCTCTACCAGTTGCACCATCGTACTGCCCAAGTTCTTTTCTATGCCTTAAAATGTTTATTAAATAATTTGAGCACGTTAATAATATTAAATAGGGTATTCCATGTTTCATGCAGCCCAACTGAATAAAGTTTCTGAAGCTTTTCCAGCCGTTACATAACAGCACCGACCACTGCACATGCACAGTACTTGTTCTACAGCTCGTGAGTACAAGCACTTTGGTAACAACTGCTGTTTTAAATGTGCTTTATAAATACATGTGATTTGACTTGTTCATACCTTGTGTTAATTTAGCCATTCATATTCCAAAACATTCAGGAGCTAGATGCTGCGACTTTTGGGTTTAGAACCTTTGGTGTATTTCAAAGTATTGCTACTTTTATTCTTCTACCATTCTGGTATTTTTAGCAAGCCCTTTGTGCCGTTCAGGTTTTAACAGAACTTTTGCTACTTTTATCCTTTAGGTAAATTTTGAGACGTTTAATGAGTGTTTTGCTCATTTTAACTCTAGGTAGCCCTAATGCTCAGTAATGGGATGAAGTCTAGAGGACCTGACCTGATTAAATGATGACATTAGTGTGCGACTGTGCTCGTGGGATTAAACCACAACAAACAGATTTATTACTGAAGGAACATCACAGGTGATGTACAGCAACGTTGTAGTTAATTTTAAAAGGAAGTTAACCACAGAGGATCACTAAAGTGAGTTTGTTCATCGTGTTTTGTAAAAGACACCAGGCAGACGTCCAGCATGCATTTGAAGTGTTGCACTCCACCTGAGATCTGCTCCACACCTCTTTTGGTTCCAGGATGCTCGTTTCTTTTCTGGAACAACTCGGTCCTGTGCAGAAAGTCGGCTCCATCTGTGAGCTATGTCAGCCAGGGGCCGTTTAAAGACACACTCATGTGTGCACCCATTTCATGGAACAGTTTCGTGAAAGAGCCTGAAGAAACTCGGCTCAGACTCCGCAGGCCTCAGTTCCCAGAATAAAGGTTACAGGTCAGGACAGTTAGAAACAGAATGAACAAGTGTCTTTAAAAATCTGTTGGGCTCCTGGCAAGGACCAATGCAGACATGTTCCTGTTTATAGTTTCCTACATTCACCTTAGAATCTAGCTGTTTTGTTACTTTTTTTCCATCTTTAAAAAAAATGTGTATGCCTTTTTATATTTGTCTTTTGTTGTTGCTGTTGTCCATTGTTGTCATCACTCTTTGTTGAAACCAGGTCTCTCTTGTAAATGAGTCCTCGAGGCTCGATGGGATTTACCTGTAGAAATAAAGGTTGATTGAAAAAATAACACTGTGGCAGCTCATCGTAGGTTTATGAAGTTTCATCTGAAGTTTTCAGAAACCTGAGAAGATAACAGAAGTGAAATGATCTCATTGTCTTTACAACTGTTTAATTCTTCAGATTTTGTTGCATTGCCAATACAGATGGCACCAGCTCAACTCCTCACCTGCTGGAATACAAAAAGCTATCACATAAAATAACAACAAAAGGTGTGCATTGGAAAAGAGAAATTTACATTTGTCATTTGTTGTTTACGTCCTTTTGTACACAAGAATTAAAGTAGTTTTATATTACAGTTCTCAACAATTTCAACCCAAACTATAAAGAAATGAAACCGTTTGATGAATTTTGAGTAATGGAGTAATACACAAAGTGATAAACTGTCCTACTTATGGTGATTGTAACGCTGTAATACTGAAGTGAAGGAGTGGTGTGGTGGTCACGATGAGCACCAAGACCTCTGGGGAAATACTCTGGACTGAAAGGACAAAAGTGGAACTTTGTAGAAGGTGTGTGTCCTGTTGCATCTAAAACTAACACTGCATTTTAGAAAAACAACATCATACTAAGAGTCAAACACTGGAGGTCATGTGAGGATCTGGTTTTTCTGCCTCAGGACCTGATAGAACAATGAATCTTTACCAGAAAATCCTGAAGGAGAACGTCCAGTCATGAGTTCCTGACCTCAAGCTTAAGTTCACTTGGGTTGTGATCGGAAGCAGAGCAGCAACATTCCTTCACAGCCACGAGGAACACTCCACTCACTGCAAACACTGACTGCAGTCGTGGTTTGTAGGTTCAGGTGTAAATACTTTTACCACAGGCTCAAGTTGGGTTAAAGAGCTTTTTCCTTTTAAATAAATGAAACCATCATTTAAAAACCACTTTTTGTGTTTACTCAGTTTATCTTTGTCTGATAGTAACATCTAAGAGAGTCAGAGTTTCTTTATTGTCATTCGCACCAAATGTAGTACACGTGGTGGAATGAAATTATGTTCACAGGGTCCCAGTTACATTCAACAATAAAATGTAAAGGAAAAACAGTACGAGCTGCTGCCTCTCAGTGAGCAGGTCCCTGGTTCAAATCCCGGTCCGGGGGTCTTTCTGGGTGGAGTTTGCATGTTCTCTCTGTGCATGAGTGGGTTTTCTCCAGGTACTCCAGTTTCCTCCCACAGAACAACAACATGCATGTTAGACTGACTGGTGACTCTAAAATGTGCCTAGATGAGAAAGAGAGAGAGAGAGTGAACGGTTGTTTGTCTCGTTTGTCTCTATGATGGACTGGAGACCTGTCCAGGGTGTCCCCCGCCCCTCGCACAGTGATTGCCGGACATGGGCACCAGCGACCCCTTTGACCCAAAATGGAAGAAGCGGGTAAAAGATGATGAATGGATGGAAAAACAGTAATAAGATCTAAGATATGAACCAAGAAAAACATCAACTAAAAATACACTAAGCACTCATAGCATAAAAACAATAAACACAATGCGCTGAACAGCAGCACGAACATGAGTCTGAGTCTGTTTAATAATGTTTTAATCTGTTAAATGATCTGAAACATGTGTGACATAAAAGTTAATTTGAAGTGGGTGACAGAATTGAATCTTTAACAGATATTTAATGTACTGCAGGTTCACCAGAGAGAGCTGCTGGATCAGGTTTTTCTACTTAACTCTATCTGTGCATCAAGGTCAGGTCCTCCGGACGGGTTCTTTATGTTGAAACGTTTTGTCTTTCTTCATAAAGACTTCATCAGAACAAGGAGCCACAAACAAAGTCAGTGTTATAAAAAGCTCTGTTGGTGGTTTTTCATCGTTTATCCAGCAACAGATAATTATCACCCAATTTGTTTATAATATCCATCCATTATATTTACCTGCGTCTCTGTTTCTGGGTCACTGGAAGCAAGGGCGTCAGAAGCATCCGTAATGTTGGGGGGGGGGGACGCTGATGTATGTGTGTGTGTGTGTGTGTGCGCGCGCACAAAACAAGTATAATGTACAAAACGTAACATTTCAGCTAGAGTTCCTTGTTTTAATTCCACACATTTAAAACATGTTTCTCACCAAGTTTGTGTAAATTCAGCTGTGGGTTTAAAGGCATTCTAACTTTAATACACTTTAATACAGAGCGTCAGGTCGACACTATTTGTGTTTATAGAGAAATTAAAAACATCATCAATTGACTTTTTTACTTGTGTTCAACACTTCTCATCTAAATGATGTTTCTCACGAAGCTTGAGGACAATAAGGTGTGGAGTTTTAAAGACATTTCAACTTTAATGCACCTGAACAGACAGAGTCTCTTACACCTGCAGCGTCTCACAGCGTCACAGTTACTGCTAAGAGAACATGCTACAGACGTAGCTCCTCTCAAGCATCCTCTTAACCATGTATGTTTATGATCAACACCCCCGGTCAACAACTGCCCGCACTAAGCTTGCTAAACTGCGAGCGAGCAACACAAAGGTGTCTCCACCTCCTCCACCTGTGCGCGTTTTCTGTTGAGGCAGGACACTCAGAGCAGAAACACTGCAGGCTGCTGCTGTGAGAGTTGGCGGTAACCAGGAAAACCTGGAGTGGATTTTTAGTGGTTTGAGTATTCTCCTATTAATCAAGTGGAATGGATTTGTTCATGAAGAAAGAGAAACTGCGCTGACCGAACTAATGTTTTATAGTAAAAGTGGGGGGGTCCAAATGAATGATTTTTGAATGTGTGTGTGTGTGTGGGGGGGGACTTGTCCCCTTCACATATAATGGTTGCGACGCCTATGACTGGAACCCATATCCAGCAGTCACTGTGTGAGAGGCGGGGGACACTCTGGACAGGTCTCCAGTACATCACAGGAACACATAGAGACAAATGAGACAAGCATTCACTCTCACTCATACCTGTGGACAATTTAAGGACTCTTTTGTTTAACTGGTTTCTCTTTATCTACTTTTAGGACATGTGTGAATTTTTTTCTTGAGGTTTTAGGTCATACTTATGCAGAAATATTGAAAATTAGCATTCACAAACTTTCAAGCACCACTGTATAGGTATGGCCATCTTGGGTTTCTTGAGCTATACCTTAGTTATTTTGCTATAGACTTCAACCTTTATTTAGACAGGTAAACCCCAATGAGCCCCGAGGACTCATTTACAAGAGAGACCTGACTTCAAGAAAGAATGATGACAACAATGGACAACAGCAACAACAATAGACAAATATAAAAAGGCATACAGATTTATTTATTTTTTTTACAAATAAAGTGGCAAAAAAAGTAATAAAAAATTGCTAGATTATAAGGTGAATGTAGAAAACTAAAAACAGGAACATGTCTGCATTGGTCCTTGCCAGGAGTCCAACAGATTCTTAAAGCCACTTAGAGAGGTCAAGGTCAAGAGATTCAGACCTGTTTGTAAGATATTCCAGGAAACAGGAGCGGAGTAGTAGAAGGTCCTTTTGCCAAGTTCAGTCCTCACTGTGGGAACACCATCCATCCATCCATCTATTTTCTTCCGCTTATCCGGGGTTGGGTTGTGGGGGTAGCAGCTTAAGTAGGGAGGCCCAGACTTCCCTCTCCCCAGCCACTTGGGCCAGCTCCTCCGGGGGAATCCCGAGGTGTTCCCAGACCAGCCGAGAAACATAGTCCCTTCAGCATGTCCTGGGTCTTCCTCTGGGTCTCCTCCCTGTGGGGCGTGTCCGGAACACCTCACCTCACTGAGGGAACACTGCAGGTAATAATGTCCTGAGAGCGCACGCTGTAGCTGCACTCACGCAGAGACATGTAGGAGGAGATGTATGAAGGCAGCAGACCAGGAAGTGATTTAAAGATGAAAATGTACCAGTGAGAGAGTCTGCGTGAAGTTAATGATGTCCAGTTAACCAGTGAATACTGGGTGCAGTGGTGGGTACGATAATCACAGCCAGTTATGAATCTTAGTGCACCATGATAGACAGCATCCAACATCTGCAGCATCCAACATCTGCACGGTTCTTGTAGGAGCGTTCATGTAAATAATGTCACCGTAATCAATGGAGGGAAGGAAAGTCACAGTTACAAGGTGTTTCCTAACATTCAGAGTTAGACAGGATCTGTTTCTGAAAAAGAAACCCAGTTTAACTTTCAGTGTCTTTACTAGGGTTTCCACTTAGACTGCTGGAGAACAAATTGACCATGTCCGCTCTCTGCTGCTGTCTTTATTTGCTCTATTCTGCCTATTTGTATTTGTAATTATTTCTATCTTAAAATGTTTTTTGACTTTCCTCCTATAGAAAGTACACTCTGCCACTCACTCTCTTTCACAGCTAATTAACTCAACTCTCTACACCTGCTGCTGCCTGAGGAGACCTATCTGGAGCTGTATATAAATGCCTAACAGACATCTCTTCAGCGCTGGGACATCAACTACCTTATGGTAACTCATGTTCAGCCAACTAACCTCTTTCATTATAGCCGGTCCTCACCACCTGTGATCTCTGCAGGGCCTTCCTTGTCCTGATCCTCCAAGTCCTCCCAAGAACCTCATCTCTTCACAAAGATTCTCCTATGGACCAACGGTGTCTCATCAAACTGCAGCCATTAAACAAAACAGCTTGGGTCAACCTGCTCCTTGCTCCACCAATATTCACCTCTTCACCGGATCATCTCAAAACCCAGGAGCTCTCCACTCCTCCTCGGGGCGCACCTACAAACACAAAAAGTAAGATTTATTCTTCATTCAGAAATCATCTTCATCAAGGATTGTCTGAGGATTTTAAAATATACTCACCTTGTCCTCTCCTCTCTTACCTCTCTTAAATACCTGGCACAGCACTTGTAAATAAAGCTCATTTACCTTTTTTGTATTTTGACTTTGTCTTTCCTTCTCAGTCTGCTTATTTTGGGGGTTGCCACTAAATACAATCATGATAGAATGTCCTGGTCAAACAGACCCACCCCAAGCAGTACTGAGGAGGTTCAGGCTCAGCCAAGATTAAAGGAAAAACTGACCAATATGCTGTCATTTTACAGAAAATCCTAACCCAGAAGCAAACCACCCAGGACAACCTGCAGGAGCTGGGTGGCATGGTATTTGCACTCCAAAAAGAGATGGCAGCCCAATCCTCCTCAATAACTCAAGCTGCTCCTGCAGGACCCACAGTCCAGACCATTACTCTACCTCCCAAGGAACCAGACGTAAGACCTTCAGAAACGTTTGAAGGTAACGCATGCAAATGTGGAGGTTTTTTTTTTCTACAATGCACTTTGGCGTTCGAGCTCCAGCCACCTATGCTACAGACTCCGCCCGTATAACTCATGTTGTCAGCGCTCTGAAGGGAGAAGTGCTCCAGTGGGCTTATGCTTACCTTTGCAGACGTTCCATCAAGACCTTGGCATTTTCCATCTTTCTGAGGGACTTCCTTCGGGTTTTTGATCACCCCCTGCAACAGGAAGAGGCGGCTCAAAATCTTTTCACTATTTGCCAAGGAAAGGAAACGGTGGCCAAATTCTCTTTCACTTCTGCATCATCACGGAGGAATCGACTGGGGTGAGAATGCACTACGTACTGCATTCATTAATGCCTTAAATAAACTTATTAAAGACCAACTTGTTACCAGAGATCTTCCCCCAGATTTAGATGGGGTCATTTCCCTGGCAATAAAGACTGATAATAGTTTGTGAAGGTTTGTTGGAGGAAAACTACAACTCTCATGAACGCTCGCTACCCAGAAGTATAACTCCCATTCCAGCAGATTCAACTTCCAAACCTGAGCCAATGCAGATCGGAAAGACGGCTCTCCCCTGAGGAACGACATTGCTGCCTCAACGCCAAAGCCTATATGTACTGTGGAAAGAAGGGTCACATAATCACTGCCTGTCACCTTGGGGTAAAAGACCAAGCCCACCAGCAATCCAGGAGATGCTGGTGGGTACGGCATCAACTCCTGGAAAAAATCCAAGTCTGCCGGTGATTATTTGCATTCATTCTGTCAACTTCCCTATACAGGCCCTGATTGATTCTGGCACAGAACAAAATCTCATTAGCTGAAGCCTGGTGGAAGAACTACAGATCCCTACTGCCAATCTGACACCAGCCACCACCATTTCCACCCTGACCGGACAAGCGATATCCTCCATCTCATTAAAGACATTAAAAATATTGATTGTTGTGTCCAACAATCACTAGGAACGTGGTGAGTTCTTTGTTTTTGATTCCTCCTGTCCTCAACTCATCCTGGGTCACCCATGATTAACCCTGATTAACTGAGTCAAAAATAAAGTAAAGAGATGGGGAGAGAGGTGTTCATCAACTTGCCGTCGCTCAGCCATCTCCAGGTTCTTCTGCTGAACCAAAAAAAAAAGAAATTGATCTCTCGACTGTGCCCACTCTTTACCAGATGATGGCGCCAGTCTTCAGCAAACAAAGGGCATTGTCTTTACCACCTAACAGGTCGTATGATTGCTCCATCGACTTACTTCCTGGAGCTCCCCTACCCACAAGTAGACTGTACAATCTATCTGGTCCTGAAAAAAACAACCATATTGACGAATCCCTCAAATCTGGTATAATTCGTCCCTCTACCTCACCAGTAGGGGCAGGCTTCTTCTTTATGGCCAAGAAAAATGAATCCTTAAGACCCTGTATTAATTACAAAGGGTTAATTACAAAGGGTTAAATCTAATTGCCATCAAAAACAAGTACCCTCTCCTGCTGATTGATTCTGTCTATGAGCAACTCCAGGAAGCTACCATCTTCACTAAATAAGACCTTTGTAATGCTTATCACCTTGTAAGAATTCATGAGGGTGATGAGTGGAAGACGGCTTTTAAGACCCCTTTGGGATATTTTGAGTATCTTGTCATGCCTTTCAGCTTAACCAATGCCCCCTCAGTGTTCCAAGCTTTTCTGAACAATGTCCTGAGAGACTTTCTTAACGTCTTTGTATTCGTTTACTTAGAGGACATGCTCATCTATTCCAAGACCAAGGAACAACACATACACCACGTAAAAGCTGTTCTTCAAAGACTCTTAGAAAATCAACGCTTTGTAAAAGTGGAAAAATGCGAGTTTCATGCTTTCATTGTCACATTCCTGGGCTTCATCTTCCATAGAGGACAGGTTCGATCTGACCCCGAGAAGCCCAAAGCTGTTGTAGACTGGCCAGTTCCTACCAACCGGAAACGATTACATTTCTTAGGATTTGCTAATTATTATCAACGTTTTATAAAGAAATATAGCAAAGTGGCCACTCCTTTCAGACAGCTAACATCTACACTCAGAAAATTCAGTTGGACTCCTGAAGCAAAAACAGCCTTTTCTCAACTGAAACATCTCTTTTCCACAGCCCCCATCTTATCTCATCCTGACGTCACAAAGCAGTTTATTGTGGAGGTCGACGCTTTTGACTCTGGTGTGGGAGCCATATTGTCCCAAAGAGCAGCTGACGATGGTAAGCTTCACCCATACACCTTTTTCTCACGTCGGATGTCCTCTGCAGAGAGTAACTATGATGTTGGTGACCAGGAACTAACTATTAAATTGGCATTGAAAGCATGGAGATATTGGTTAGAGGGATCCGAGCTCCCCTTCCTAATCTGGACTGAGCCAGTCCTCACCGATTGTGATCTCTCCAGGGCCTTCAACATCCTGCTCCTCCAAGTCCTCCCAAGGACCTCATCTCTCCACAAAGATTCTCCTGTGGACCAACGGTGTCATCAAACTGCAGCCATTAAACAAAACGGCTTTAGCCAACCTGCTCCTCTCTCCACCAATAGTCACTACTTCACCGCATCATCTCAAAGGTTCTGCTCGAGGTTAAAAGGAGTTTTTCTTTTCCACTGTCTCCTTTGTGCTTGCACAGGATGGGTGATTGTGATGAAGTAAAGATTCAACAACATCTGCTTATTCCTCAAAGAACTTTACGAACTATATTTAATGTATGTGAATGTTTCTGTACAGTATCTTGATGCATGCTCAATAATCCAGGTAGGAAAATCCTGGGGTTTCTGTACAGTGTCCTGGGATGACTTCTATTGGGACTTGGAGCTGTAGAAATAAAATAAATTGAATCAAGATCTTTTTCTCAGAAAAATTCAACAGAACTCTTTCACGGAAAACCAAACTAGCATTTTCACTCAAATATTATCGGCTACATTGATCTGCTGGGTTGGGAGGGACAAACAAAACTGGAAATGTGAGGTTCCTTAAAAATGACGATAAGGAGAAATGTCCTCCAGTGTGTCCATTCCTCCTGACACAC
>NC_056508.1:48285416-48288415 GCF_014905685.2 Nematolebias whitei | reverse complement strand
GTTGGTTAGGACTTTTGGTAGCAACAATTTGTACGAGTGACACGAAAACAATTCAACCTTTATTTATACATGTTAATCCCAGTGAGTCTCAGGGACTTATTTAGAAGAGACCTAATTTTAACAAAGAGTGATGACAGCAGTCGCCAACAAAGACAACAGTAGACAATCATATAAATTGTACAAATTGAGACAAACAAATAAAATAAATTGTATTCCATTCATCCATCCATTATCTTCTACCAGCTTCTTCCATTTTGCGTCAAGAGGGTCGCCGGTTCCAATGCCCAGCAATCACTGTGCGAGGGGTGTGGTACACCCTGGACAGGTCTCCAGTCCATCACAGGGACTCATAGAGACAAACGAGACAAACAACCATTCACTTACTCACTCACACCTAGGGACAATTTAGAGTTACCAATCAGCCTAACCTGCATGTTTTTGGTCTGTGGGAGGAAACTGGAACACCTGGAGAAAACTCACGCATGCACGGAGAGAACATGCAAACTCCACCCAGAAAGGCTCCCAGACCGGGAATTGAACCAGGGACCTGCTCGCTGACAGGCAGAAGCTCTACCAGTTGCACCACTGTGCTGCCAGAAATTCTATTAAAAAATGAAATAAAAAACAGCTGGGTTGTAAAGGGAATTAGAAAACTAAAAACAGGAACATGTCTGGATTGTTTTTTGCCATGAACTTAACAGATGTTTGAAGTCACTTAGAGAGGTCAAAGGTCGAGAGCTTCAGAGTTTTTTGCAAGATATTCCAGGAAACAGGAGTGGAGTAGGAGAAGGCTCGTTTGCCTAGTTCAATCCACACTGAGGGCATATCGCATGTAATGATGTCCTGAGAGTGCACGCTGTAGCTGCACTCATGCAGAGTCATGTAGGAGGAGATGTATGAAGGCAGCAGGCCAAGAAGTGATTTAAAGATGAAAATGTACCAGTGGGAGGGTCTATGTGAAGTTAATGGTGACCAGTTAACCAGTGAATACTGGGTGCAGTGGTGGGTATGGTAGTTACAGCCAGTTATGAATCTTAGTGCACTGTGATAGACAGCATCCAACATCTGCAGCATCCAACATCTGCAGGGTTCTTGTAGGAGCATCCATGTAAATAATGTCACCATAATCAATGGAGGGAAGGAAAGTCACAGTTACAAGGTGTTTCCTAGCATTCAGGGTTAGACAGGATTTGTTTCTGAAAAAGAAACCCAGTTTAACTTTCAGTTTCTTTACCAAGTTTTCCACATGAGGCTTAAAAGAGAGCTGCGAGTCGACCAAGATACCCAAAAATTTGTAGAAATCGACAAACTCAATAGATGCACCAATCGAGGATAAAATCAAAGGAAGAACTGCTCGGACTGACTTCCTGTTTGAAAAAAGCATCCCTTTGGTTTTGTCGGCATTTAGGACAAGTTTGAGACGGAACAAATCTGACAGGATGATGTCAAAAGCAGACTGCAAAAGCTGGAAAGCCTTAACCACTGTTTTAACTTGACAATAAACAACTGTGTCATCAGCATACAAATGTAAGGATGCATCAGGGATGGTCTGACCTACATTACCTATGTAGATTGTAAAAAGGGTGGAACCTAAGACTGAACCTTGAGGTACACCTTTGTTTACCGTTAAATAACTGGAAGAAGTACCATTATGTTGAACACATTGCCTCCGATCTGAAAGATAGTTAGAGAACCAACCAATGGTGTGTTCTGAGAAACCAGTTTCTGAGAGTTTATGACACAAGATGTTCTGATCCACAGTGTCAGAATCTTTAGACAGGTCTAAGAAAAGTGCAGCACAATAACCCTTAGCATCCAGTGCTTCAACAACGTCATTAAGAACCTTCAGTGAAGCAGTCGTTGTGCTGTGTTGTTTCCTGAAACCAGAATGATGGAGAGGTGAGATGTTAAATGAGTGTAGCAGTATAGAAATATACCTGGCTAGGGAAATGTCACTTCCTCTTAGATAAGTGGGCTGAGTGTGAGTGGGTTTTGTTTCCACTGAGGTTACAACTGTTGTCTCTATGGAATATTACCAGTGTTCTGGCTCTATAGAGGACTACTGCTGTTTGGATTCTCCAGATTATTGCACTTAATTGTCTCCAGAATCCTGTGGCTGCTTCACTGGACTTCTCCACTTCGAATTGTTTGGGCGCGGTCCCTGAGCACTCATGTCAGTGGCTTGGATAATTAAGCATGCACCTGGGTCTGGACTACAAAATTTAAAATGATTATTTGGTTTGTTAAAGTATTTCAAATTTATTTAAAAGTGTTTTATAAAAATGGAAATTAATAAATTGTTTTTCTAAATTTGCAAGCCTGTCTCAGATGTCCTAAGTATTTTAAGATCTACGAACCGGTGTGCCTTTATAAATCACACATAATTTTAATGAGAACCATTTGGTACCACCACATGAGTCCAGATAATTTTTGATTTGAGAGTTTATCAGTTTTTCTAGAACCTTGGCTAAAATGCAGAGTTTAGAGATTGGTCCATAGTTGTTCAGTGAGGGGGGGTCACCTCCCTTCAGCAAAGGAAGGACAAAGGCTGTTTTCAAGAGTCTGGATGGAGTTTTGTCTTATGGAGAGATTGAAGATGTGGGTCACAGGGACTGTGATGATATGAGCAGCCAGCCTTAAGAAGTAAGGTGGAAGTTCATCTGGACCTGCAGATTTTTTTGAGTCTAGACCTTTTAACAGATTAACCTCACTGACTGAACGGTGAAAATGAAAAGGTGTGATTAACTGAGGATTGACTTGTAGGAGGGATTTGATTTGAAGATGTTTGGTTATTAAGTGAAGTGGCTTCTAGGGTCATTTAGATCTTTGGTGGTCTGAGATAAGAAATAATTACATTTTGCGGCTTTGATGGAAGTTGTACATTTATTCTGCAGCTGTTGAAATTGCAACCAGTGTCTG
The DNA here is from genome assembly GCF_014905685.2 of Nematolebias whitei. Lineage (NCBI taxonomy): Eukaryota > Metazoa > Chordata > Actinopteri > Cyprinodontiformes > Rivulidae > Nematolebias > Nematolebias whitei. Next base: position 48,285,496 of record NC_056508.1, on the reverse strand, counting down.
AGCCAGATTTTCTCACTGCAGCCCAAAGCTGATCTCTCCTGTGCAGCAGGTCAGCTAACTCATGAGTAAACCAGGGGCTG
>NC_056508.1:48283953-48285316 GCF_014905685.2 Nematolebias whitei | reverse complement strand
GTGTGGTCCTTCATGATGCAGGTGGCCCTCTTCCTGCATCTGGAGGTTATCAGCTACATTGACCTGCTGGGTGGGGAGAGACAAACAAAACTGGAAATGTGAGGTTCCTTTAGAAAAACCATTAAGTAGAAATGTCCTCCAGTGTGTCCATTCCTCCTGACACACCCCATCACTCCCATTACTGATTCAAACCTCAGCAGCTCCAACCTGAGAGAGAGGGGTGCTCACAAACAAATTCCCCCCTACAGCTTTAATCTTTATCTCATGACATGCCATCAGTTGACTGACAGGTTCACCAACAGTGTAAAGGTATAAAAGCACTGTGTTCACTTTTCAAAGGCATCCTTCTTTCAGCAAGTGCTGCTGCTGCTGCTGCTGCTGCCGCTGCTGCTGCTGCTGCTGCTGCTGCTGCTGCTGCTGCTGCTGCTTGGACCAAACATCACAACAAGGTAACATCTGACTGGTTTTATTCATCAGTACAGAAACAAGTCAGTCTACACCTGATTATATTTATCTGCTGTATAATTTCAATTTAAAACATGTTTCATTATTAATTATTGATATTGCAGATTGAATTATTGTGACTCTAAGGTTCTGTCTGAACTGTAAATTAACTCTAATGTTTGCACAGATGTCGTCACGTCTGCTCGTCTTGTTGCTCCTTTGTGGATTGGGGATTAAACGAAATGTAAGTTTACAAAAATATAAATTTTTAAGTAAATAAAACAAACATGATACATTTTATTGTTGTTTTTCTTAGATTTACTTCTTTGTTGTGACCATAAAAATATTGTTGCTTTGAAATATGTATTAAAAAACAAGTGTTAAAACCTGATTTGACTGAAATGTTCTTAATAAATATCGTTGGTTCTCGTCTCCTCTTGTTTCATTTGTGATCAACATTCATGTTCACAACAAACAGGTTGAAATCTGTTTCTGACTCGTGCTTCTTTTTTTTTTACATCCACAGGTACTTTGTGATGCACAACCAGGTTGGTGGTTTTCTTATTTTGTTCTGGTAAAAGTTCTGGTTAAATAAAGGTTTAATTACAGCAATCTTAAAGCTCTGTGGTACGTAGCCATTTATTAGAGACAAATTAAGCAGATCCACGACATGGTTATTAATTAAGGGAAACACCTCTTTAAAGAGTCTGGTTGGGATGGGATCTAACAGGCATGTGGATGGGATCTAGCAGACATGTGGATGGTTTGGATGAGGTTATTATTTTTGACAATTCAGAGCTCAACAGGACAAAAACTGTCCAAACATAAATCAGGTTCTAGTGACATTTCTAAAGTTGTCTCATCTGACACAAAACCAGAGGTGATAGTAGGATTATTGGTTTGAATTTTTTTCCCTAAT
>NC_056508.1:48283434-48283853 GCF_014905685.2 Nematolebias whitei | reverse complement strand
TTTTCTAATACATATCTAAAAAGGTACAATGTTATTTTCTGGTAAATACTATATATTTATTACACTTTTTTTTTTATTTATTTACTTAAAACTGACTTTTTTATAAACTTACATTTCCTCCGATCCCCAATCCACAAAGGAGCAACAAGACGAGCAGACCTGACGACATCTGTGCAAACATTAGAGTTAATTTACAGTTCAGACAGAACCTTAGAGTCACAATAATTCAATCTGCAATATCAATAATCAATAATGAAACATGTTTTAAATGGAAATTATACAGCAGATAAATATAATCAGGTGTAGACTGACTTGTTTCTGTACTGATGAATAAAACCAGTCAGATGTTACCTTGTTGTGATGTTTGGTCCAAGCAGCAGCAGCAGCAGCAGCAGCAGCAGCAGCAGCAGCAGCAGCAG
>NC_056508.1:48280841-48283424 GCF_014905685.2 Nematolebias whitei | reverse complement strand
AGCAGCAGCAGTAGCAGCAGTAGCAGCAGCAGCAGCAGCAGCAGCAGTAGCACTTGCTGAAAGAAGGATGCCTTTGAAAAGTGAACACAGTGCTTTTATACCTTTACACTGTTGGTGAACCTGTCAGTCAACTGATGGCATGTCATGAGATAAAGATTAAAGCTGTAGGGGGGAATTTGTTTGTGAGCACCCCTCTCTCTCAGGTTGGAGCTGCTGAGGTTTGAATCAGTAATGGGAGTGATGGGGGTGTGTCCAGAGGAATGAATGGACACACTGGAGGACATTTCTACTCAATGGTTTTTCTAAAGGAACCTCACATTTCCAGATTTGTTTGTCTCTTTCTACCCAGCAGATCAATGCAGCTGATAATATCGGAGTGGAAATGCTGGTTTGGTTTCCCATGAAAGAGTTTAGTTGAACTTTTCTGAGAAAAAGAGCTTGATATTGATTCAATTATTCAATTGTTTTTTTTTTATATAGTGCCAAGTCACAACAGAAGTGCAGAACTGTACAGAACCATTCGCAAACATTATAAAAGACAATCAGTAAAAGTTCTTTTTTCAATTCAATTCAACCTTTATTTAGACAGATAAATCACACTGAGCCTCGGAGACTCATTTACAAGTGAGACCTGTTTAGACAGAACAAAAAGTAGTGAAACTGGACACTGTAGGAATTGGAGGTAAAAAAATTCTTACCAAACTCTTTTTTCTTGGCTGAGAAAAAAGACCCTGATATTGGAAAAAAAAAAAACTCGCACACACAAGCACATGGTGATGTAGATATTCCACAGAGGGGGGAGTGTGTGTGTGTGTGTATGTGGGGGGGTGGGGGGCAAGGTCAGTGAGGATGTCCAAGGATACTCTCAGGGGCACTGTAGAGTTCTGATAAGGATGGAATAATCAGGCAGTTCCCTCCGGTGAGAATCGTAAACATTCTCGTGGGATGTCGGGGAATGGCCAAGGACAACGCCAAAGAGAATCCAAGAGTCCTGAAATGATGACACAATGTTTATTCAACTGGTTTCCTCTGGTTGATCAGTGGAATTCTTCGATGGGAGTGTGTGTGTGTATGTGTGTGTGGGATGGGGGGGTGGGGGAGAGAGCATCAGATTACATATCTTCCAGGCAAATTGAGATAAGGTGGCCTGCAAGGCCAGCCAATGGAGCCAAATTCAGATAAACAGCTTTTGTTTTTGAAGTCAGGCAGAACTTTAATTTTTATCTGCCTTGAGTCTTTGCTGGTCTCACGTAGATTCCGAAAGGTCCAAATTAAGTGGACCCACCACTGATCCATGCCGGAGAATATTCCCCAAGATTTGATCCATCCTGCCAGCGAGTCCTAGGGGCTGCATATGGCCTGTGATTCTCACAAATCACATCCAGTTTGCGATCCAGTCCGCTAAGCAATAGAGCCTGGGTGCACGAGACACGGAGCAAATCTTAACATAGGCGGCAGCCTGACCACGCCAGATTAGCTACGACCATCTTCTTTGTATGTTGATAAACCAGGAACCATCCATCCATCCATTTTCTTTACCCGTTTGTTCCATTTTTGGGTCACGGGGGTCGCTGGTGCCCATGTCCAACAATCACTGTGCGAGGGGCGGGGTACACCCTGGACGGGTCGCAAGTCCATTGCAGGGCCACATAGAGACAAACAACCGTTCACTCTCTCACTCACACCTAGGGACAATTTAGAGTTACCAATCAGCCTAACATGCATGTTTTTGGTCTGTGGGAGGAAACCGGAGTACCCGGAGAAAACCCACGCATGCACGGAGAGAACATGCAAACTCCACCCAGAAAGGCCCCTGGACTGGGGTTTGAACCAGGGACCTGCTCGCTGAGAGGCAGCAGCTCTACCAGTTGCGCCACCGTGCTGCCTAACCAGGAACCAGACAATTCCAAAAACAGGAAACCTGTTATCATAAATCCAATTATATGCAGTTTCAGCGTCCTCGAACGATAGCAGAATGTGTCGTCCGGGCAGTTCAGCTCGCCTGAAGCTTTTCTCAAAAATGTTATCCATTGCGTTGAGAGATCAACTGACCAGATCCCCAAAATTATGGTTCAGAAGTTATGTAGAGAGAGGCTCAGAAGCAGTTTCACAGACAGGACAGAGCAGCGAAGCAAAGTGAAGGAGGGAGAGGAGGGAAAAGCGTCCGTCCTCATCAAGAGCAAGTGGTGAAAATATCTTTATCTAAGGAAGCAGCAGATTGTGTTGAATCTTCACTTTATCACAGTCTCCCATCCTGAGCAAGCACAAAGGAGACAGTGGAAAGGAAAAACTTCCTTGAACAGAAAGAAACCTCCAACAGAACCAGACTCAGGACGAGCGACCATCTGCTTCAACCGGCTGGTTTTAGAGGACAGGAAGGAGAAACAAACGAATACAGAATGACAGGTCCAGGTCAACTCTCTATAGGAGGAAAGAAAAAAAAACATATTAAGATAGAAATAATTACAAATACAAACAGGAAGAGTAGAGCAAGTAGACAGCAACAGAGAGAGGAAAAGTGGTCAATTTGTCCTCCAGCAGTCTAAACCTATAGCAGCAGAACTAAGTTATAGCTCAGGAAAC
>NC_056508.1:48266851-48280741 GCF_014905685.2 Nematolebias whitei | reverse complement strand
TTTTTGTGTTAGTCCATCCATGAAACCACAAAATGTTCAGTGTGTTGAACAAAATGTTCTTTAAACCAAGTTTGTTGTTGGATTCAAATCAATAGAGACATAAATGTAGAACCACTGAAGAACTTATTAGCATTTGTTACTTCTTCTTCAGTTTGTCTCATGTTTGGTTAACTATTCGTGCCACAGTTCAGAAAAACCCAGGTCAAATATAAATCAGGACGTGCAGCTCCATTGGCAATAGTTGGTTAGGACTTTTGGTAGCAACAATTTGTACGAGTGACACGAAATCAAATCCAGCCGTGTTCATCTCAGACAAACTTCAGAGTGGAAACATCATTTAAACAGGACACACAAAGTTGGACTTTATATGTCAGATCTGGCATTTTAACATTTTTAACTGTTTTAACAATCACACTTTAAGTTTTATAGTTTTTAGAGACTTTCCCACAGAATGTTCAACTTTTATGAAGTTTAAACTTTAAAAAAATCTTTGAAAAGGACCTCTCAGGGGTGTCAAACCGACTTGCAAAAAGAGGCCAAAATTAAAACTTTTTAAAAACTAAGGGCCGGTTTCAGAATTTACATTAACTCAAGTTAAACATCCAACATCTTTTCTTGGTTGCAGTTTCCTCAAAAAGTTTGTTTGGTAACATTTGACGTTCTCTGCTGCAGTTTTGACATCATGATCAAAGATTACTGAAAAAAATTAAAATGATAAAAGTAGTTTACATTTAACATAATCTCGAGGGCCAGATAAGATGTCAACGAGGGCCACATTTGGCCCCCTGACCTTTAATTTGACACATATGTTCTAGTCCCTCAAACTTTACACTTCTACATCTAAGAAGTTAAGTCGGGTCCTCTGGATGATCAAGAAACAAACAAACAAACAAAGTAGAAACGTTTCGTCTCTCATCCTGAGGACTTCCTCAGTCTGAGGTGCTGTATTCAGCTCAGTCTCTTAAATAGCACCTTCTCAGAGTGGATCAACCAGTTTGCTGCTGACAACCAGAACCAGCTGATCACATGCTCAAGAAGGACCATCAGCCTAACAATGGATCATTAGCACCTGATGGCTGTTTACTGTTCACAGAGGGCTGAGTGATACTAGCAATCACAGCATTGTAAGAGGGGGACAGTTGAACCCAGAGGCTCCACCACTGTTTAATGATGGACGGTTTCTTTTCACAAAGATGGCCTCCTTTACTCCTCTCTCAAACCATCGTTCCTCTCTGTCCAGGATGTGAACATCTTCATCCTTGAAAGAGTGACCACTGGCCTGGAGATGAGTGTAGACCTCAGAGTCCTGGCCTGATGATGTTGATCTTCTGTGCTGGTCCATCCTTTTGGCCAGTGGCTGTTTAGTTTCCCTGACGTAAGACTGATCACCCTCCTGACACTGAACAGCATACACAACATTACTCTGTTTGTGCCGGGGGACTGGATCTTTGGGATGAACCAGTCTTTAATGTATTTTGGGGTTTAAAAGCCACTGGGACGTTATGTTTAGAAAATAAACGTCTCAGTTTCTCTGATACTCCCTCAACATCTGGAATGACCACTGGTCTGGGTCTGGGTTCCTCCTTTTCACCTGATGCTGACTGGAGTCCTGTTTGGGTTTCTTCTCTGCTTTCAGGAAGGCCCAGTTAGGATATCCACATTGCTCTAGAGCCTGTCTTGTGTGGGATTTCTCCTTCTGCCTGGCTCCTGAGCTAGTGGGGACGCTGTCTGCTCTGTGGTACAGAGTCCTGATGACTCCTAACTTGTGCTCCAAAGGGTGATGGGAGTCAAACTGCAAATACTGGTCTGTGTGGGTGGGTTTGCGGTACACCTCAGTTTGCAAATGTCCTCTATCAGAGACTGAGACCTCACAGTCCAAGAAAGCCAACAAATTAAAGGCAGTCAAATTAATTTTGAACTCTGAATTTTCTCTTCAAAACCTAAAGTGAAGTCTTTAATAATTTATATCTCACACCAAATGAACTGCAGATAAATATGTATTTCATACAACAGTGTCACATTATTAAATTCTCATTTTGGTCAATGACTATCTTTCTATCATATTTAATAAAAATCACTTTCTTCTGTTTGTGTAGGTGAATGCCCTTCTGGATGGAGGTTCTATAATAGTCGCTGTTTCTTATTCAAAAGTACTAAAAAGTCCTGGGATGATGCTGAGGTACAACTCTTTAACTGTTCTTTGTATTTGTGTGACATGATGGTCTAGATTCAAAGTTAATGAAGTTAAATGTCTCCATCATTATATTATGAACTGAGAAAGTTCCTCAATTGAGAAGCAGAACTACAGAAACAAGAACAGCTGTCCCTTCAATGATTATTTTAACTTGATGTTCCTTAGTCTAAACTTAAATCTTCAAATACTTAATATCTTGATCTTAATGATATTATGGTACAAAACAGTGTTTCTTATGTTGGACCCAACTGAATGCTTACGTAGTGTTTTCTTAGACGCCTGTGGATGATCTAAGGCAGTAATCTGTTCATCGATCATGGACGTTCCTTGATGGGTCATTTTTACTTTGAATCAGTTGTCGACCTGATCGTTTTATAAACTGATGACTAATCAGACTTCACAGAGAGGTTATTACTGCCATGTTAGTTGTCTCCTCTACATCACAGTGATGAAGATGTGGTGATTGTTTATGCTGCCATCTTTCCACACAGCAATACTGCAGTGACCACGATGGACATTTGGCCTCCTTTCATGACAAAAACGAGTACAACTTCATCAGGAGATTCATCGAGAGCGTTTCCGGAACCAACACACAATCTTGGGTTGGAGGCACCAAGGACCAAGTGAGGAGTGTTTGCAGGAATCAGCTAGTGGAAATAGTTTTCTGTAAATCTGTAAATCTTTGCACAATCTGCATGAAAAGAAAAAATGATGTTTGAAAACTTCCTCTCACAGAACGGTGATTGGACTTGGAATGATGGATCCGACTTCTCCTACACTCACTGGGGTGAAGGAGAACCAAACAACGCAGGTGGACACGAGAACTGCATGGAAATCAACATGAGCGGTAAACAAGATGATGATTGATCTTTAAACAGATGTTTCCAGTGTGAACAACAGAATTAGGTTTAATTTGTGGGTCACTTTATCTGAAATATATTACAGGATTTTATCTGGTCGTTCTTTGTGACACCAGTTTGGTTCTGTATTGAAGACAGAACATGGTGTTCCTACATTGTTAACAGTTTGTTTTGTTTTTAATTATTTCAGAAGAAAGAAAACTCAGGGGAAGTCTCATAATTCTAATTTCTGTTATTTTGAATCTTTTAATGCTTTACAGGACGAAATTATGTCAACGATTCCACCTGCAACCGGGAAGAAGCTTTTGTTTGCGCTAAAGATGCGTAAATGTGTTTTTGTTGTTCCAACAACATGATGATGTCCCATCCAGCAGGAGGTCAAGCCTCGAAGACGTTCCTTCTGGAGGACAACTGGTCAAATCTGATGTCTGATTTAGATGATTACCATGAATAAACACATGTCCTCACATGTTTTTGTCTTTGTTTGTCTGTCTGAGATAATCTTAGTAAAACTGTTATGAGTTCCACGATTGGTACTGCAGCAACAAAATGATAAATCTGTAAAGTCGAGAAAAAGTGCAGCAGAAATTAACACAACGCGACTGGTTGTCGTCCAGATTGCGTCTGGTGTGAAGGTGGAAAGTCTCACTAAATACCACCTGACATCACACCTATCCACAAACAAAAGTTATGCCCGGGTGCTGCTAAAAAGCATGATTATGAAAACAACATTGATCCAGACAGTAATTTATTAGGCAAAACTAACAGCTCTAAATATTATACAGATGAACAGCTGAATCTTTCTGTGGACTTTGATAATTTTTCACTTATTCTTTTCACTTCAGAAGTCTTCATGCTAATTTTGACAAGATTAGTGAATATCTGAAAACATTTAGAAATCACTTTCAAGTAATAGCATTATCTGAAACGTGGTTCAATGATGAGATTATAATCTGTTTTATACAAATGAAGAACAAAGGTGGCGGTGTTGTATTGTTTGTCCATAGTTCCTGGAGATGTGAAAAATTAGAATTCATGTCATTTGCCTTGGATGATGTGATGGAACGTGTTACTGTTGAAGCTGAGATGGAGAAAACCAGGAACATTATTGTAGCTCGTATAAACAGAACACCAGACTCTAATTTAGAATATTTTAAAGATGTGAAAATCTCCTGGATGGATTAAATGACAGGAAAACCTGGTTAATATGTGGAGATTTCAATATTGATCTATTAAAACAAGGACAGCACAAAATGACCACAGTTTGTTGATGCCAGTAGAAGTTTATTTCCACTCAACCTGCCAGAATCACCAGCACTACAACATTAACTGATAATATTTTCACTAATGAAACTGGAAAGGCTATTAACAGTGGAGTCATAATAAGTGACATAAGTGATCATTTACCAATATTCATAGTTCATGACAGTAAAATAAAAAACTAATAAAGTTGATGAAATAAGGCAGGTTAGAGTCAGATCTGATGAAACAATAAAAACATTCTGTAATGACCTGTTAAAGGAAAACTGGAGTGGAGTATATGAAGGATGTGAATGTGGCATGAAACATTTCTGCAAGTTAAATAAAAATGTCAATATAAAACCCTGGATGACCAAGGGACTGTTAAAATCTTGTACGAAGAAAAATAAGTTCTATAGAGATTTTGTTAGATTTCCAACTAAACCTAAAGAGATGAAATACAAGACATAAAATAAGTTGACATTAATAAGACGAGATAAGAAATATTACTACAGTTTAAAGTTGAGAGAGCAGTGGTGATATGAAAAGAACGTGGAAAATCTTGAATAGTATTGTAAGACCTGATTATACTCATTGTCTTGAACAGTTTTTAAGGGAGAAACAAAAAATAAAGTGGTGAATGAATTAAATTATTTTTTTGTAAACATAGGACCAGGTTTGGCTTCTTCCATTAACACATGATATTCAGGGTGTGCAGGGTGGTGGTAGAATGTCACAGTCAGTGTTTCTTGGAGATATAAGTGAAAATGAAATTCTAACTCCCTGTTCACCCTCATTCAATGCCAGATTCTTGAACCTCTTCCAGTAGTAGAAATCCAGCATTCCTTGTTTTTTGACTCTTGCCTTTCCCTGTTTGGATTTGTCTGCACTTCTGACAAGGGGTTGAATAGACTAATTGATGAATTGACTAGTCAATTCTGGAACATCTTGCTAGTTTTTATATTTCACATCAATTTGTCTCCCCCCCCCCCCCCCCCCCCGCCCCGCTGTTCCCAACCCTATTCGACCCAATCCACGTGGTGGATTAAATAAAATGGAACTAAAAACAGCGGGGCGGTAGAGCTGTCATTTCTAACATGGCCCAGCCTGAGCCAAAATAATGTGCTAATGGGGGCGTGGGTTGGTGTCGGGCTTTCGATTGCTTCAGCAGATGCATGCGGCTGACGATCCAATTTGGACCCCCCACCAGCTGCGCTTACCGGCCGGTTAAAAGATGTACAAAAAATCTAGATGGATCACTGCCAGACACAGCTTTCCAGCCGCTGCGTCAGTGGACGCACGTGTCCGACGACCGTCGATAACTAAAATAACTATAATATTATAATAAGGTGTTCCACCACCGCCCACCCCGCTGCTCTCGGTTCCATTCCACCCAATCCACGGTGGTGGATTAAATAAATTAAGACCAAAAACAGTGCATGTGTCTTTCATTTTTGCAGCTTGATAATGGTTTTGCTTTTCCTTTGACTTATTTGCAGTATGATAAATGGTAGGAGCATAAATATACGCCTGATGTTTTGTTAGTTTTTTTTTTTTGTAAATAATAAATCAAATTTTTTTGCTAATTGTTTTTTTTTGCAAATTTGATATAGCGTCTTAAGTTCCTATGACGTCATCAACTAGTCAACGTCGACTTGACTTAGAACATTACCGTTCCTATCTTTACCAAGCCTAACCTGCTGCACATCCTTTCCAGCCTGATCCCTCTGTCTCATCAATCAGTACAAGTTCTTCTCTCTCTTTAGTGTCCAGTCTCCCATACAACTCATCATACATCTTATGCTTTGCCTTAGCTACCTCCCTCTTTACTCTACATCCCATCTCCTTATATTCCTGTCTCCTCTCTTCAGTTCTCTCTCTGTCATATTTCTTCTTGGCTAACCTCTTTCTTTGAACAGCTTCCTGCACTTCACTATTCCACCACCAGGTTTCCTGCTCATCCATTCTCTGTCCAGATGTCACAACAAGTACCTTCCTACCTGCCTCTCTGCCTCTTTTCCACCGCTCTTACTCAGCCCTTCTCTGCTCAGGCCTGCTCACATCAGCTCTTTGCATGTAGCATTTCCACCGCACTTCAGGACCAGTTCTGGAGACGTGTCTAGAATCCAAAATCCTGCTAATGAACTTTTAATGAACTTTAAGTTCACCATTAAGAGTGATGTTTCTGTTCAGTGCCTGAGACGACTTCTGTTGTGACTTTAGAAATAAACTGAATTGAATTAAATCTCTGATGAACCAGATTCTTCAAAAACATCTATATTTAAAATTCTATATTTTTCTTCATCCTTTGATGTATTTGCACTCATTGTGTCTACTTTTATTGTTCAATTTAGATATGTGGTTTTGTTTCTTGTTCACAGATTATTTTAGTTTACCTTTGATTTAAAGTTTAATTCTTGTTTTGTGATTTGTACATCTGTGGGTTAGAATAAAGTTGAACTAAAGGCTGTGTCTCTTTAAACATGTTTGAAAGAAATATTCCTGAGATCCAATAATTGTGTCTTTTTATGATTTTTCAGCTGAATTAACTTTAATTAACAGATTATTTAATGAAGTCAAAATGAAAACAGGATTCCATGATAAAACCAGAACCATTTATTTATTTTTAATCTTCACTGATTTAAAAAAAATAAAACATTATTTTTTGTACATAAAATGTTTTTTTTTAAACGTTTCCACCCTCCGACCAGGTCCTCCCGTCTGCCAGGGCTCGGAATCCGGCCTTTGTGAGCATGCGAGGCTTAAATGGGTCGGCGGCTCGTGTGATCCTCCGCGGTGACACCGCTCGCTCTGAGTTTTGTCGTCGGTCACCAAACACAAAAAACGCCTGGCCTTCAGCATCAGACCACGGTATTGTCAGTATTGTTTTTAAAATCTTAAAAATAGATCCAGCCGCTGCTCCGAGTTCCGAGTAATTGCAAATGGTGGATCGGTGAATGGTTTCGGAGAGAGGTCCAGTGACTCCTCCCCCTGTCCAATCAGTGAGCGACAGTGTTCTGACGTCACGTTTAGGTGCCGACTCAGCTCGAGCGGTCCCACCAGAGAAGCAGGGACAAAAAAAGGAGCTGAATCAGCTAAAAAGTTCTAACTAGTGGGAAAGCGCTCAAACCGTGGCGGGCTGAGCAGAGTTGGGGCTAAGTATAGTAGCCCAGTCATTTGGAAGCTCTTTCTTGACTTGATTATTTGTGCAGTTTGATATTTGACAATATGATGAATTTTATATATGTGAATAAATAAATGTCATCCAGAAACCCAACATGATTTATGATGGACTCCTGTAAGTGCTTACCCACACCTCTGCATTAACTGAAATATGGCAGAGCGAAAGATTAAGCAGCTAAAGTGATTTCCAATTTAAATATAACTTACACTGCTCAGGACTAACATGTTTTCTTAATATTTTAGATTAATTTTCTCATAGGTTTCCAGCAAATTGTGTCATGTATTATCACTTTAAAATCTTAATTTAATTAACTCTGTTTCAACATTTCTCAGTATTTTCAATTTAGTGTATATTTTACACTAACAAATAACAAACTCTGTTTCATTTACATTTGGTGATAATTTGTTTCCATCAACACCCCTTAAGTGGTTAATTTTTTAACTTTTGGTCTCTAAAAATTGCAGCAAATTCTCCCTCATAACCCAAACATGAAAATATCAACTAAAGAGCATCTGTGACCTCAACACACGGAGGGTATGCCAGAGAGTGTTCACGTGTTACAGAGAGAACTGTTGAAGAAGATCAGATTAGAATCAGTTCATTTCTGAGCAGCTGATGAATTCACAACCTGCCAGGTGAAACGCAGGAGAGGGTGGAGTCTACTTACAGGTAATTATATTGTATATGCCACGACAGGGATCTGAGGTATGAGCCTCGTTCACATTTATTTCACATGCTTCCAAACCATCACATCTAAAAGATTTTTAAAAAATGGGTTTACACATGACTAATGTAAAATAAATGCCTTTAACAGATTTAATTAAGGAACACACTTGTATGAAAGAGCAACAAAATTCCATTAAACCCGCCATGTTGACTGTTGTTTTACAGAATATTTTGACATGATGAATATTTATACAAGCAGCAGACCAACTGAGAAAACGTCTTAGTGTGTTTCAGTTAACGTGTCTACGTAAGGAACAGTGATTTAATGATAATTAAACCCGTTCTGTTCTGTTTAGCATGAGTGGACATCTGTTGTGATTTTGATCATGTTTAAATGAGAACTGAGGATGTGGCTCTTCTTTAAAAAGAATGACTCGGATATGATGAAATTAAGTTAAAAATGATTGCTAAGGAGAGATTTCTTTAAATTTTCAAAAATATTTAAAGACAGTAATAACTTGATTTTAAAGAAACTTTATCGCAGGTAAAACTGGTAGCATCATGCTCAATGTTTATGAAATAAAATACTAAAAGAAAAACTTTCCATGTTATTGTATAAAAAACTTTTGGGAATCACTGTTGTTCTAAGTGTGCGCACGTGTGTGTGTGTGTGAATATGTTGGTAAAGGTCATTTGTCAGGACATCATTCCTGAATAGATATAACACTGTTGGGACATTTTGAAATGTGAGGACAGGTCAGATGTTCTGGTAATTTCGGCAGTAAAAATATAAAATGAAGGCTGCTTAAATGAATAAGAAATATCTTAAATAAAAAACAAATTGGAAAAAGTCCCTACAATTTATGTTAATTCATTCAACCTTTATTTATACAGGTTAATCCCATTGAGCCTCGGGGACTCGTTTACAAGAGAGACCTGAACTTTAACAAAGAGTGATGACAACAGTGGATAACGATGACAATAGTAGACAGTCATAAAGAATGCATACAATTTAATTTTTTAACAAGTAAAAATAAAATGGTGATTAAAAGGAAAATTGAAAGGAAAAGTAGTAAAAAAAAACTGCTAGATTGTAAGGCCATTTAGAAAAAATAAAAACAGGAACATGTCTGCATTTGTTCTTGCCATGAACTTAACAGATGTTTGAAGCTACTTAGAGAGGTCAAAGGTCGAGAGCTTCAGGTCTTTTTACAAGATATTCCAGGAAACCGGAGCAGAGTAGGAGAAGGTCCTTTTGTCTAGTTCAGTCCTCACTGAAGGAACACTGCAGGTAATGATGTTCTGAGAGCGCACGCTGTAGCTGCACTCACACAGAGACATGTAGGAGGAGATGCATGAAGGCATATATGATGTCTAAATCCCACTCTGCTTTGTCCAAACCAGTACCTTGGATACATGATCGTGTTTGATCCATCGGGAGGCCATGTAGACGTGCTGAGCAGAAATACAATTATCTTAATTGGAGCTGCAACTTTTTTTACCAGGAAAAATCTTTTGAAAAATTATAACCGAGTAATTAAAGAAGAAAGATATAAATATTTTTCGTCCCTCAATGCTTGAAATTTGCATAATCCAAAACTGTTATTCAACACTGTAAACTCTTTAATTACAAATCACCTATTCAACACTGTAAACTCTTTAATTACAAATCGCCTATTTCTAATGAATTTTCTTCTGAGAAATGTGAGTTATTTTGTTCATTTTTATTAATAAAATCTCTTTCAGAGCTCAAATTGTTCCATCCACCTCTACTTTTCAGCATGAGGAAGTAAATCACCTTGTCAGTTCATTTAACCTCTTATCTCAGGCTGAGTTAGTAAGGACTATCAACTGTATGAAACCTTCCTCTTCTTTTTTAGATGTTTTTACCAACAAATTTTTTTAAGGACATTTATCACTTTTTAATTCCTGATATTCTAACAGTTTTTAACAAATCATTATCTACAGAGGTAGTTCCCAAAATGTTTAAAACTGCTGCTGTTGAACCATTATTGAAGAAACCCAACCTAGATTGTAATAATCTTAACAACTTCAGGCCGATCTCTAAATTACCCACGAGCTCTATCCATCTAAATCGTTAGAAGTTGTTTTAAAATTGTATTGTATGGAATTGACAATAAAGGAGACTTTGACTTTGACTTTGTGAAAATTTTAGAGAAAGTGGTGTACTCTCAGATCTCAACTTATTTAAACCAAAACTCGCTTTGTGAAAAAAAATCAGTCTGGCTGTTGTCAATATCACAGTACAGAAACCGCATTATTAAAAGTTGTGAATTATTTTAAGATGAACTCAGATGCTGGCTGTTGCACTGTCTTAGTGCTCCTGGATCTTTCTGCTACATTTGATACAGCTGATCACAACATTCTATTGAGCCGGCTAAATCGATTAGGTGTTAGAGACATTGCTCTGAGGTGATTCAAATCTTATCTTCATGACAGAACTTTTTCTGTAATTTGTGGCAATAATTCCTCCAGTTCACCTTCTATCACCTGTGTTATCCCCCAAGAGTCTATTCTTGGGCCAATTTTATTTTCCATTTATATGCTACCACTTGATCAATTATTCATCAATTCAATGTTTCTTCATTTTTATGCAGACAATTCCCAGATTTATTTGGCTATTAACCCATCAGACCTCTCTACTCTCAATAAACTTACCCTCTGTCTTACAGACAACCTGGATGTCTGAGAATTTTCTTTCACTCAACAACAAGAAAACTGAGGTGATGGTGTTTGGACCCAAGGCCAAAAGGGATTTATTGGTTCAGTCCCTTTCTGTTCTTGGTTTTAACTGCACTCATGGAGCCAGAAATTTGGGGGTGAACTTTGATTCTGATATTATTTTTTTCTAAACATTTTAAGAGCATCATTAAAACAGCATTTTTTTCAAATTAGGAATATTGCCAAAATCAGAGCATTTATCTCTTTAACTGATGCAAAAACTCTTATTCATGCCTTTGTCTCTTGTCAGCTTGATTATTGTAACTTTTTCTTTTTTGGTCTGCCCCAAAGTTCTCTTAATCATCTTCAACTAGTACAAAACACTGCAGCTAGAGTTCTCACAAGGTCCCATAAATATCAGCACATCACTCCAGTTCTGTCCTCATTGCACTGGCTCCCTGTGGTTTGTAGAATCCACGTCAAAATTTTATTGTTTGTTTTTAAATCCCTGAATGGTCTTGTGCTATCATATCTATCTGAGCTTCTTACTTCTTATATCCCTTCTTGCAATCTCATATCCTTAAATTTGTTATTACTTTCCATGCCCAGAGCTCGACTGGTGACAGAAGGAGGTTTTATGGTCAGGGCTCCTAATTTGTGGAATGCTCTTCCTCTAAATATTAGACAGGCCTCTTCATTGTCTTTTTTTTTAATCATTAGCTAAAACTTACTTGTCTAACAAGGCTTTTAATAACTGAATTTCTTTGTATTTTTATTTTCATTTTTTTTCTTATATTATTATGTATTTTAATTGATTTGGTATACTTTTGTGTTTCTGGTGTCATTTATGATGTTGTTTTATTTGAATAATGTGAAGCACTTTGTAACATTTGTTTAAAAAGTGTTATACAAATAAATTATTATTATTATTATTATTATTATTATATAAACCCATTTTATAAACCCTCTGCGTTTAGCCCAACTGCAAATGTCCCAATGGCAGCTTTGAGTATTTATCAAACATGTAAAATGCTATAATTAAATCTATTTGCAAACATTAAGCTAGCATTTGGTGTCAAAGTAGCTCCGAGTCATCCTTAACGCATACTTGTGAGTAGAAACAATTTTTTTTCTATAAAACTTAAGCATGCATTGCAGCAGGACTTACAAGTTTCTTAAGGAAGGCAAGTTTCATTCAATTTTATTAGCAATCAATGTTCTCTGTAGAAACAAGTACATTTTTGCTATACATGGTACTGTATAAATAACCTAAACAGAATTCAAAACATTTGTTTTTCTGCAATGTTGCCTTTTCTTGAGGACTTCTAGAGTGCCTTGCTGAGAACACTGTGTGTTGGTGAACTGGTTTTTATGTCTGCCTTCACTGCAGGTCTCTTGGTCTGTACGTCCGTACAAAACAGACTCCACATCAATCACTCCTGTCTCTGTTAAAGACAAGAGAAAGTGGAATTAAAGACAAAACAATCCAGAGTGTAAACTTCTAATAAAAAAACAATACTCCATTCCCATTAATAACTTTTGCTGGCATTTGAAACAATATAATTATGCAATCTGAAACTGTGCTTATCCCCTGTGCTTTCCCTTTTTGTATATGACAAATAAACACAACTTGACTTGACTAACGGATTTAGAGGAAAGAGATTTGATGTTCAATAATTTACATTTGATATTTTATTATTTTGTTCTGGTAAAGTAACTGCATTTATTTTAATAAGATTTTTATGGTTTATATTTTAAGAGCTGATTTTTGGTTTATTTAATTTGAACCATGGTCGAGTTGATAATGTTTCAATGTGGGTGTGGGTGGGTAACAGAGGAGAAGCAGCAGAGAGGTGTGGAGGACTACAACTCTGCTTCCTGGACTGGACCCTTGGTTGTCAATAATTTGGAGGACAAAGAAAATCAGCCAAGTTTCCAGGAAGAAGTGCAGCTCCATTCAAAATGGGATGGATGCCATCACTCCGCATCAGATCAGGTTTTCCCCAGAAAGAACTCCAGTTATCTATGTAGCCCACATCGTTGTCAGAACACCACCTGGACACCCAGCGGTTAAACGATGACATACGACTAAACATGTCATCGCTTATCAGGTTGGGGAGGGGGTCGGAGAAAACTATGGAGTCCGACATGGTTTTAGCTAAGTCACACACCGAAGCAACATTAAATTTAGTGACCTCCAATTGGTGTAACTGAGTGTCATTACCGCCAACGTGAATAACAATCTTACTGTATTTAGCCTTAGTCAGCAGTTTCAGATAAGATTCTATGTCGCCTACTCTGGCCCCTGGAATGCATTTGACTATGGCCGCTGGAGTCCCTAAAGCCACGTTTTGGACTATGGAGCTTCCAATAACCAGGGTCAGCTTTTCAATGGGTGTGTCACTGAGTGAGGAAAATCGATTAGAAACGTGAACGGGTCGGTGGTGAACTGGGGGCTTAGCCTTAGCACTACGCTTGCTCCGAACAGTCGCCCAGCCGGCCTGGGGTCCCGGCTGCTCAGGGTCTGCTGGAGGACAACTAACGGGAGCTAGCCTCTGTGGTTCCGCGCTGTCTAAGAGGACCTGGCTAACTACTGGTTTTTCTACAGCGCAGAGCCGAGCTTCCAGTTCAAGCTTCTCCTCCAAAAGCTACCATATGACTACATTTGTTACATGTATCATTGTTGCCAAACAAGGCAGGGGAGTAACTAAACATCTGACACACGGAGGAAGAGAAAACAGAGGAAGCAGGAAGAGAAGGTTTTTTTCTGTTAAAGGTTTTTTTTCCTTTCCAATGTCTCCTTTGTGCTTGCTCAGGATGGGAGACTACAATAAAGTGAAGATTCAACACAATCTGCTGATTTCCTTAGATAGAAAACTTTTCTTAATTGTCTTTTATAATGTATGTGAATGTTTTTGTACAGTTCTGCACTTCTGTTGTGACTTTGCACTATATTAATAAAATTAATTATATTCAATATATATCTCATTTTCAGAAAAAGTTCAACTCAACTCTTACAAGAAAAACCAAACCAGCATTTCCACTCCAATATTCTCAGACTGGAC
>NC_056508.1:48265731-48266751 GCF_014905685.2 Nematolebias whitei | reverse complement strand
TGTTTCATGTTGCTGCTGATCTGTTTCATGTTGCTGCTGATCTGTTTCATGTTGATGTTTTCATGTGTGCTCATCTGCTCACACAGACTCATGTTTGTGCTGCTGTTGCACGTATTGTTTTTATGCTTTTAGTGCTTAGTGTATTTTTAGTTTATGTTTTTCTTAGTTCATATCTTTGATGTTATCACTGTTTTTCTTTTACATTTTATTGTTGGATGTAACTGGGACCCTGTGTACATCATTTCGTTCGCACCGCATGTACCACATGAGGTGCGAATGACAATAAAGAAACTCTGACTCTGACTCTAGTCCATCATGTCACACAAACACAATGAGCAGTTAAAGAGTTGTACCTGAGAACCACCCCAGGTCTTTTCTTCACTCTCGAACACGAAACAACGACCTCCATATGAAGTCCATCCAGAAGGACATTCACCTGCACCAACAGAAGAAAAGGGAATTTTTAGTAAATATGATAGAAAATTAGTCAATGACCAAAATAAGGTTTTTAATAATGTGACACTAATGCATGAAATCCAACCATTTATTTACCTGCAGTTCATTTGGTGTGAGATATGAATTATTAAAGACTCTCCACTTTAGGTTTTGGAGAGAAGATTCAGAATTCAAATTTTATTAAATTTAAATTTAAATTAAAACCACAAGTGTACATTTTGATTTATAAACTGTAGAAGTGTAAAGTTTGAGGGACTAGAAAGTTCCTTTTCAAAGACTTTTGTAAAGTTTAAACATCATAAAAGTTTAACATTCTGTGGGAAAGTCTCTAAAAACTATAAAACTTAAAGTGTGATTGTTAAAACAGTTAAAAATGTTAAAATGCCAGATCTGACATATAAAGTCCAACTTTGTGTGTCCTGTTTAAATGATGTTTCCACTCTGAAGTTTGTCTGAGATGAACACGGCTGGATTTGATTTCGTGTCACTCGTACAAATTGTTGCTACCAAAAACCCCAACCAACTATTGCCAATGGAGCTGCACGTCCTGATTTATATTTGACC
>NC_056508.1:48257229-48265631 GCF_014905685.2 Nematolebias whitei | reverse complement strand
AAAACATTGTCATTGACTAAATTTCAACTATATTTATTAAAATCCCTTTTCTTCTGTTTGTGTAGCTGAATGCCCTCCTTCATGGACTTCATATAGAGACCGTTGTTTCTTGTTCAACAGTACTGAAATGATCTGGATTTATGCTGAGGTATAATTCTTCAACTGTTCTTTGTATTTGTGTGGCATGTTGGTCTAGGGCAGTCCTTCTCAAGTAGTGGGGCGCGCCCCCCTGGGGGGGGCCCGAGCAATGTCGGGGGGCGCGTGTGACCCTGAGGAACATTTTGCGGCAGGAAGTTTTTATTTCTCTTTTTTTTGCACCATTCTCATTTTGTCAGGGTGCGTTCGACAACTGTTTGCTAAAATCTGGCAACTCTCAGTTTTAATAATAATGAAGTTATGAACAAATATGTCTTCCTTGTTGTTTGAGGAGCCGTGATTGAACCGTCGCTCCCTCTGCTGCTGAGCAGCTGCTGACGCTCGTCACCCGCAGCACGCGTTAGTTACCTGCCCCACTTTCACTTTAACTTTTTTTGTTTGTTTTTTGTTTTGTCAAAGCACAAATTTAATGTTTTTTAATACAGAAGTAATGTTTAATAAATGTTAGGACTCTTATTCTTTGCTAACAAAATATATTTTATGTCATTAAACAACTTGTCAGGTTCTTCTCTTGTGAGCACGTTCCACTGGACCCACCAACACAACCACACACACACACACACACGCACACACACACACACACACACACACACACACACAGCCTGCTCGCTCTTGCGCTGTTTGCAACTTCTCTGCTGCTCTGAAGTCCAGGTCCAGCCAAGGCCGGATTAACCATATGGGCAACTGCCCAGGGGCCCATGATCTCTAAGGGGCCCATGATCTCTAAGGGGCCCATGATCTCTAAGGGGCCCATGATCTCTAAGGGGCCCAGGGCAGTGAGGGCACAAGCAGAATATCTGGTTACCTCCTGCTTTACTTGGAGCCCTGCTCTGCATTTGTTCAGCCCCGCCTCCTCCCAGCTGCTGCAGCTCTCCGTTTTTTTTTTCAATCGGATCCTCGACGGTGCGACCTGTCAATCAACTCAGAAGGCGTGTCAGTAACTGACCAATCGACGACCTCAATTTGTCCTGAAGGTAAACGCCCCTTACCTGCTGACAAGCTCATCAGTTGTTTTTTCTTGAGAAACATTGTTTTAATTAAAACAATAAGTTTGTATCTGTTGCGAGATGATTCTAGCAGTTTTGCAGATTTTTAATCTACTTAGTGAAGAATTGTTTGACTTAAAATTGTTCATAAAACAGGAAGGAGGGATTATTATCACTCCCTTACTACAGTGAATATGGTAAATGGTAAATGGACTGTACTTATACAGCACCTTTCTATCTTATTTCAAGATACTCAAAGCTCTTTACAACAATCTGTGCCTCAATTATACAGCTCTATACTAGATCACTACAAAGCCAATTGAACAAATCATTCTAAAGAGACTAATCAGAGCTTTAGATCACATTCATACACTGATGGGACACACATCGGAGGCGATGAGGGGTTCAGTGTCTTGCCCAGGGACACTTCGGCATGTGACATGGTGCTTTGCTATAAGTACGACTATATTAATGACATCAGAGGAAGCTGAGCTTCAGTTATCCACATAAAATAAAATGTCATCAGCATGAAAAGAAGGAAAGTTAAGTTTGAGATTAATCCAGTTTCTGATGTTTGACCAAACACTTTGTATTGACATGAAAAACAATGCTCGAGGGATTCATCTTCTGATTTACAACAGACACATAAATCAACCTCAAATTTAAATCTTCTTTGCAGAAACATGGCTACAGGATATATCTTATTTATTATTTTAAAATGATTCTCCTTCACTTTAGGAGATTTAGGCCATTTGACAAATTTAGAATGAGCAGAAGTCATTCTGGTTTTATGATTTATATTAGGAGGTTTCTTGAAGGAATCTTTGTTATAATCAGTAAATCCTTTATCTCAAACATTCATTGATAATCTTATTTCATTTGAAGTCAACTAAGTTACAGATGTTTAATTTTAATGTGGGCATCAAATCGTCACCTTTGAATATATAATATTTTTAATTCATTGAATCGGCTGTTGGTCAGGTTACTTCTTGTTGTGCCATTAGCTCTAAAATAGTTACTGAATCAAGTGTTTACTTCCATCCATCCGTGGGGGGGTACAGCCTAAGTGGGGAGGTCCAGACTTCCCTTTCCACAGACACTTGGACCAGCTCCTCCAGGAGAATCCCAAGGAGTTCCAAGTATTTACTTATGTTGGTAAAACTAGATGTTAAACAACCGTTAAAATACAACAGAATGCAGGAAATGGCATCTACTTTATAAAAAATTTACCCCCCCATCAGTGTGATCTATATTTCTATATTTTTAAAATTTAATGTTAATAAGGATACAATGCTATGTAGAGGTGTACTTATAACAATTTTATAGACAAATTATACTATTTGCAGTCGCGCGGAGAGTTGGGGGGGTGCGAAATGTTTACTTCTTCCTAGGGGGGGCGTAACAGAAAATAATTGAGAAGCACTGGTCTAGAGTCAAAGTTTATAACATCAAAACTGCATCATTACAGTTTTAAACTGAGAAAGTTCCTCAAATGAGAAGCAAAACTACAGAACCCATTGATTGTTTAATAGATGTTCCTTGGTCACAAATTAAACCTTCAATTACTTAATATCTTGTTGGTGATTATGATATTATGGTGCAACACAGAGCGCTTCTTTGGAGCCGGCTGCATTTTACGTAGCGCCGTCTTAAACACCTGTGGATGATCTAAGGCAGTAATCTGTTCATCTGTCATGGACGTGCGTGACATTTTTAGCTTGAATCAGTTGCCAACCTGATAGTTTTAAAACCTGGTGGTCAGTTTAATCAGAGACTTCACAGAGAGGTTATTACTGCCATGTTAGTAGTCTCCTGTACAACTAGCTCATCAGAAATATGAAGATTGTTTATGCTGCCATCTTTCCACACAGGAATACTGCATTGCCCATGATGGACATCTGGCCTCCTTCCATGACAGAGATGAGTACGACTTCATCAGGAGACTCATTGTGAGCGCTACTGGAACCAACACAAAAGCTTGGGTTGGAGCCACCATGGCAAATGAGGTGAGGATTTTGTGTAGCAATCTAACTAGTGGAACGATGGAAAGAGTTTTCTGTAAAGCTTTTCACAATCAGCATTAAAAAGACCTAACTTCTGAAACCTTCCTCTCACAGGACCATGTGTGGGCATGGATCGATTACTCCAACTTCACCTACACTCATTGGGGCCAAGGGGAACCAAACAACCCCAGTGTAGACAAGAACTGCATGGAAATCAACATGAATGGTACGCACGATGATTTCTGATCTTTAAACACACGTTTCCAATGTGAACGAGAGTATTAGAATTAATTTGTGGGTCGTTCGTTATGACACCTGTTTGGCATTGTTTTCATACACTTTTGTCAGTTTGTGTTTTGTTTTTAATTATTCATTTCAGAAGGAAAAAACTTCTAATTCCAATTTCTGTTTTTTTTTTATCTTTTTTTGCTTTACAGGACAAGATTTTGTCACCAATGAAGAGTGCACACAAAAAAATCCTTTTGTTTGCGCTAAAAAAGTGTAACTGTGTTTTTATTGTCCCGACAACATGATGATGTCACTTCCAGCAGGAGGTCAAACCTGAAAGACGTTCCTTCTGGAGGACAACTGGTCAAATCTGATGTCTTATTCAGATAATTAGCTTGAATAAATGCATGACTTTGAATGTTTTTGTCTTTATTTGTCTGTCTGGGATAATCTTAGTAAAACTGTTCCAGAGTTGGTACCACTGCAACAAAATGACTTCACCATCTGAAGAAGAGTTCCTCAGTGTGACCTCAGAAGAAGTCAAGTCAAATTTATGTATAAAATTCATAAAGCAAGGAATAGAACATCAAATATTAGGGAAAGGTAAATAATGGCAGGTTGGCTTTCTTGGACTGTGAGGTCTGTCTCTGATAGAGGACATTTGCAAACTGAGGTGTACCACAAACCCACCCACACAGACCAGTATCTGCAGTTTGACTCCCATCACCCTTTGGAGCACAAGTTAGGAGTCATCAGGACTCTGTACCACAGAGCAGACAGCGTCCCCACTAACTCAGGAGCCAGGCAGAAGGAGAAATCCCACACAAGACAGGCTCTAGAGCAATGTGGATATCCTAACTGGGCCTTCCTGAAAGAAGAAACCCAAACAGGACTCCAGTCAGCCATCAGGTGAAAAGGAGGAACCCAGACCCAGACCAGTGGTCATTCCAGATGTTGAGGGAGTATCAGAGAAACTGAGACGTCTATTTTCTAAACATAACGTCCCAGTGGCTTTTAAACCCCAAAATACATTAAAGACTGGTTCATCTCAAAGATATTGCTGCCATGTTAGTTGTCTCCTCTACAACTAGTTCATCACGATGATGAAGATGAGATGATTGTTTATGCTGCCATGTTTCCTCACAGATTTATTGCATGGACCATGGTGGATATTTGACCTCCTTCCATGATGAAGATGAGTACAACTTCATCCGGCGTCTCATTGTGAATGCTACGGGAACCAACACAAGATCTTGGGTTGGAGCCACCAGGGCAAATGAGGTGAAGATTCTGTGCAGCAATCTGACTAATGGAAAGAGTTTTCTGTAATTTCTCAATCAGCACGAAAAGAAAGAAGTAACTTGTGAAAACTTGCTCTCACAGGAAGGTGCGTGGGAGTGGATCGATTACTCCAACTTCACCTACACCCATTGGGGCCAAGGGGAACCAAACAACCCGGAAGGAGACAAGAGCTGCATGGAAATCAACAAGGATGGTACCCAAGATGAAAACCATCTTTAACATCTTTAAACATGTTTCCAGTGTGAACAACAGAATTAGCTTTTACTTGTGGGTCACTTTGTCTGAAACAATATATTACATGATTTTCTCTGGTCATTCTTTACGACACCTGTTTGTCTCTGTTGAAGACAACATGGTGTTCCTACATTGTTCTCCGTTTGTGTTTTGTTTTTATTCATTTCAGAAGAAAGAAAACTCAGGGGAACTCTCCTAATTCCAATTTCTGTTATTTTGAATCTTGTTTTGCTTTACAGGACAAGATTACGCCGCCGCTGGCCACTGCACACGACCAAATGCTTTTGTTTGCTCTAAAGATGCGTAACTGTGTCTTTGTTGTCACGACAACGTGATGATGTCACTTCCAGCAGGAGGTCGAGCCTCGAAGACGTCCCTTCTGGAGGACAACTGGTCAAATCCGAAGTCTGCTTCAGATTATTAGCTTGAATAAATGCATGTCCTCACATGTTTTTATCTTTGTCTGAGATAATCTTAGTAAAACTGTAACTAGTTCCAGGATTGGTACCGCAGCGACAAAATGATTTCACCGTCTGAAGAGGAGTTCCTCAGTGTGACCTCAGCAGAAGTCCAGTCAGATTTATTTATAGAGCACGTTTCAAACAGAAACTGTTACCAAAGTGCTTCACAATAAAAGCACAGCATCAAGTAAAACATCAACAACGTATAATTAAAAGCATCAAAAGTAAAAACATTAAAACACAGACACAATGAGAAACAATGGGATAATAAATCAGACCATCGTGTTAAACGTGAGCGACTACAGGTGCGTTTATTTTTTATTGAAGCGCCTGAAGGTGATGGAGACTGGAGCAGATCAGCTGAGAAGAGTTTGTTCGCTTGACGTAATCAGAGCTCTCTGCTCTGAAATAGTAATTTCAATTCAATCTTTATTTATACTGGTTGTTAGTCTCATTGAGCCTCATCATTTACAAGAGAGACCTGTTTCTAATCACTTTAATTAAATGTTTACAGATGTTTAACAACTGGCTAAAATACAACAAAATGCAGGAAATGGCATCTCTTTTATTACAAATTTTCTGGGGGAGGACCCCCCCCCCGGGACCGCCTGCTATTTGTGTTCTGGCATCCTGATCCTGGTTCTGCTAAAGGTTTCTTCCTCATGAGGGAGTTTTTCTTTCCACTGTCGCCTTCATGCTTGTTCAACATGAGAGTTAAACTCAGAGCTGCTCCTCAGATAAATAATGTTCAGTTATTATTTTATAGATGAATGTTTCTGATCAATTATTTTATAGATGAATGTTTCTGATCAATTATTTTATAGATGAATGTTTCTGTTAAATTATTATTTTATAGATGAATGTTTCTGTTAAATTATTATTTTATTGATGAATGTTTCTGTTCAGTCCCTGAGACGACTTCTGTTGTGACTTGGAGTTTTCTGAATAAACTGGATGGAGTTGAACGCTCAACACCGACTGCAGTCGTGGTTTTGAGGTTTAGTGGTAAATACTTTTACCACAGGCTCACGTTGGTTTAAAGTTTTAAATGAAACCACCATTTAAAACATTTTGTGTTTACTCAGATTATCTTTGTCTGATATTAACATCTGTTTAATGACCTGAAACATGTAAGAGAGACCCAGAACAGCTCAGTCTGACGTGAGAAGAGGATCTTGAACAGAAGTGTAATGTGCTGCAGGTCCACCAGAGGACTCTGCTGGATCAGGTTTTCTCCTGAACCCTATCGGAGGTTGTGATCTTTCCCCAGCAGCAGATCATTGTCACCCAGTTTGTTTTAATATCCATCCATTACCCGCTTCTTCCTTTCTGGGTCGCGGGGGGTCACTGGCACCTATATCCAACTATCAGTGTACAAGAGGCGGGGGACACCCTGGACATGTCTCCAGTCCATCACAGGGACACAAACTGTAGACAAACCAGCCTAACGTATGTTTTTGATCTGTGGGAGGAAACCGGAGTAGAATTTAAGGCCATCAGGTGCTCTTCCTCTCCTCTTCCTCTCTTTCAGCTCCCCGAGTCCCATTACAACACTCCCAGCAGCAGAAACTCTCCCCGTGTCATGAGCATCTGAATTCAAGTGTTTCACTTGTGACTCCGTGGTGAATCGTTTTCCAGCAAGACGCTAAATCGCCATAGAAACAAATGCAGCGACTTCCCAGGGAGCAGCTGAAGCTCGCAACACATTACCCCCCCGTGTGATTCCTTCATTAATTTTGCCGTTATCGTTCGTGGGGGAAATTTTGTTTGCGCACTGAAATCACATGGCAGCTGCGTGCACAACTTGTAAATGGTGGTACAGAGCTTCATCTTTCCACGTCCAAATGGAGGGAAATAATCGCAGAGGGGATTTTAAAAAGCCTCATTTTTTACTGCACGGTGTGTTTTTAGTCCTGTTGAAGCCTCTGAGGCAAAGCGGTGACTTGGTATTTTAGAAGTGAACATAGACTTGACCTCTGACCTCTGCGTACTCATAAACCCTGAAGCAGCATGCAGACAGACGGAGCCGAGGAATTAAAAGAGCTGAAGGCAGCTTCTTCACAGACGTTTCCACAAATATAAGTCTGAACTCTGTTCTAATAGTTGTGTTTTCAGAAACATGATCTCAAACACAAATGTTTCCAAAGCGGTCGTTCTGAACACACGTCTCACTAACTGGTTGTTGTTCTTCCCAGATCAAAATGTGCATCTGGATCAGCAAACCGTGCGCTCTGATGTTTAGTAACGTCAACATCAACTGTGTTCAGTTGAGGATGTGTGGATGTGCAGCTCAGGCTTCACAGCAGAACATCATTCAGGATCCAAACGGGTCGCAGGAAGTTCTGCTGCTTAATGTTTGCCCTCAGTCACAGTTTAGGTTGGAGAACTTTAGCTTATGAAGGTAAACGTACATGTTTACCAACACATTAAAATATGTAAAAATGCAGGAAATGGCATCTACTTCATTCACAATGTTCTGGGGGAGGACCTGCAGGCCCCCCTCCCATCAATGGCCTCCCCCTGTCCCCCATTACAAAAGCTTCTGATGCCAATGGTTTTATTTGATTTCTGACATTAGTATTTCCTCTAGTCTCAGACACCAACTGGAACTTAAAAAAAATCTATTTATGATGGTCATTAATGGTTCTCCAGCATCAACATGTGGCGTGAAGGCTGCACAGAAGATGTTGGAGTCAGTCTCCCCACCATCACAGACATCTACACCTCCAGATGCAGGAAGAGGGCCACCTGCATCATGAAGGACCCCACTCACCCAGCACACACACTTTTTGCCCCACTCCCCTCAGGAAGGAGGTTGAGGAGCATTAAGTGTAGAACCACTAGACTGAGGAACAGCTTCTACCCTGAGGCTGTTAGACTCATGAATCTATAACCAGAAAAATCACTGTAATGCTGCTTGATTATTGATATGTGCTGCTGATTATCCATACTGCTGATTGTCCATGCTGCTGATTATTGATATGTGCTGCTGATTATCCATGCTGCTTGATTATTGATATGTGCTGCTGATT
>NC_056508.1:48241104-48257129 GCF_014905685.2 Nematolebias whitei | reverse complement strand
AAAACATTGTCATTGACTAAATTTCAACTATATTTATTAAAATCCCTCTTCTTCTGTTTGTGTAGCTGAATGCCCTCCTTCATGGACTTCATATAGAGACCGTTGTTTCTTGTTCAACAGTACTGAAATGATCTGGATTTATGCTGAGGTATAATTCTTCAACTGTTCTTTGTATTTGTGTGGCATGTTGGTCTAGGGTAGTCCTTCTCAAGTAGTGGGGCGCGCCCCCCTGGGGGGGCCCGAGCAATGTCGGGGGGCGCGTGTGACCCCGAGGAACATTTTGCGGCAGGAAGTTTTTATTTCTCTTTTTTTTTTGCACCATTCTCATTTTGTCAGGGTGCGTTCGACAACTGTTTGCTAAAATCTGGCAACTCTCAGTTTTAATAATAATGAAGTTATGAACAAATATGTCTGCCTTGTTGTTTGAGGAGCCGTGATTGAACCGTCGCTCCCTCTGCTGCTGAGCAGCTGCTGACGCTCGTCACCCGCAGCACGCGTTAGTTACCTGCCCCACTTTCACTTTAACTTTTTTTGTTTGTTTTTTGTTTTGTCAAAGCACAAATTTAATGTTTTTTAATACAGAAGTAATGTTTAATAAATGTTAGGACTCTTATTCTTTGCTAACAAAATATATTTTATGTCATTAAACAACTTGTCAGGTTCTTCTCTTGTGAGCACGTTCCACTGGACCCACCAACACAACCACACACACACACGCACACACACACGCACACAGCCCGCTCGCTCTTGCGCTGTTTGCAACTTCTCTGCTGCTCTGAAGTCCAGGTCCAGCCAAGGCCGGATTAACCATATGGGCAACTGCCCAGGGGCCCATGATCTCTAAGGGGCCCATGATCTCTAAGGGGCCCATGATCTCTAAGGGGCCCATGATCTCTAAGGGGCCCAGGGCAGTGAGGGCACAAGCAGAATATCTGGTTACCTCCTGCTTTACTTGGAGCCCTGCTCTGCATTTGTTCAGCCCCGCCTCCTCCCAGCTGCTGCAGCTCTCCTTTTTTTTTCAATCGGATCCTCGACGGTGCGACCTGTCAATCAACTCAGAAGGCGTGTCAGTAACTGACCAATCGACAACCTCAATTTGTCCTGAAGGTAAACGCCCCTTACCTGCTGACAAGCTCATCAGTTGTTTTTTCTTGAGAAACATTGTTTTAATTAAAACAATAAGTTTGTATCTGTTGCGAGATGATTCTAGCAGTTTTGCAGGTTTTTAATCTACTTAGTGAAGAATAGTTTGACTTAAAATTGTTCATAAAACAGGAAGGAGGGATTATTATCACTCCCTTACTACAGTGAATATGGTAAATGGTAAATGGACTGTACTTATACAGCACCTCTCTATCTTATTTCAAGATACTCAAAGCGCTTTACAACAATCTGTGTCCTCGTTTACCCATTCATACAGCTCTATACTAGATCTCTACAAAGCCAATTGAACAAATCATTCTAAAGAGACTAATCAGAGCTTTAGATCACATTCATGCACTGATGGGACACACATCGGAGGCGATGAGGGGTTCAGTGTCTTGCCCAGGGACACTTCGGCATGTGACATGGTGCTTTGCTATAAGTACGACTATATTAATGACATCAGAGGAAGCTGAGCTTCAGTTATCCACATAAAATAAAATGTCATCAGCATGAAAAGAAGGAAAGTTAAGTTTGAGATTAATCCAGTTTCTGATGTTTGACCAAACACTTTGTATTGACATGAAAAACAATGCTCGAGGGATTCATCTTGTGATTTACAACAGACACATAAATCAACCTCAAATTTAAATCTTCTTTGCAGAAACATGGCTACAGGATATATCTTATTTATTATTTTAAAATGATTCTCCTTCACTTTAGGAGATTTAGGCCATTTGACAAATTTAGAATGAGCAGAAGTCATTCTGGTTTTATGATTTATATTAGGAGGTTTCTTGAAGGAATCTTTGTTATAATCAGTAAATCCTTTATCTCAAACATTCATTGATAATCTTATTTCATTTGAAGTCAACTAAGTTACAGATGTTTAATTTTAATGTGGGCATCAAATCGTCACCTTTGAATATATAATATTTTTAATTCATTGAATCGGCTGTTGGTCAGGTTACTTCTTGTTGTGCCATTAGCTCTAAAATAGTTACTGAATCAAGTGTTTACTTCCATCCATCCGTGGGGGGGTACAGCCTAAGTGGGGAGGTCCAGACTTCCCTTTCCACAGACACTTGGACCAGCTCCTCCAGGAGAATCCCAAGGAGTTCCAAGTATTTACTTATGTGGGTAAAACTAGATGTTAAACAACCGTTAAAATACAACAGAATGCAGGAAATGGCATCTACTTTACTCAAAATTTTCTGGGGGAGGAACCCCAGACCCCCCCATCAGTGTGATCTATATTTCTATCTTTTTAAAATTTAATGTTAATAAGGATACAATGCTATGTACAGGTGTACTTATAACAATTTTATAGACAAATTATACTATTTGCAGTCGCGCGGAGAGTTGGGGGGGGGGCGCGAAATGTTTACTTCTTCCAGGGGGGGGCGTAACAGAAAATAATTGAGAAGCACTGGTCTAGAGTCAAAATTTATAACATCAAAACTGCATCATTACAGTTTTAAACTGAGAAAGTTCCTCAAATGAGAAGCAAAACTACAGAACCCATTGATTATTTAATAGATGTTCCTTGGTCACAAATTAAACCTTCAATTACTTAATATCTTGTTGGTGATTATGATATTATGGTGCAACACAGAGCGCTTCTTTGGAGCCGGCTGCATTTTACGTAGCGCCGTCTTAAACACCTGTGGATGATCTAAGGCAGTAATCTGTTCATCTGTCATGGACGTGCGTGACATTTTTAGCTTGAATCAGTTGCCAACCTGATAGTTTTAAAACCTGGTGGTCAGTTTAATCAGAGACTTCACAGAGAGGTTATTACTGCCATGTTAGTAGTCTCCTGTACAACTAGCTCATCAGAAATATGAAGATTGTTTATGCTGCCATCTTTCCACACAGGAATACTGCATTGCCCATGATGGACATCTGGCCTCCTTCCATGACAGAGATGAGTACGACTTCATCAGGAGACTCATTGTGAGCGCTACTGGAACCAACACAAAAGCTTGGGTTGGAGCCACCATGGCAAATGAGGTGAGGATTTTGTGTAGCAATCTAACTAGTGGAAAGATGGAAAGAGTTTTCTGTAAAGCTTTTCACAATCAGCATTAAAAAGACCTAACTTCTGAAACCTTCCTCTCACAGGACCATGTGTGGGCATGGATCGATTACTCCAACTTCACCTACACTCATTGGGGCCAAGGGGAACCAAACAACCCCAGTGTAGACAAGAACTGCATGGAAATCAACATGAATGGTACGCACGATGATTTCTGATCTTTAAACACACGTTTCCAATGTGAACGAGAGTATTAGAATTAATTTGTGGGTCGTTCGTTATGACACCTGTTTGGCATTGTTTTCATACACTTTTGTCAGTTTGTGTTTTGTTTTTAATTATTCATTTCAGAAGGAAAAAACTTCTAATTCCAATTTCTGTTTTTTTTTATCTTTTTTTGCTTTACAGGACAAGATTTTGTCACCAATGAAGAGTGCACACAAAAAAATCCTTTTGTTTGCGCTAAAAAAGTGTAACTGTGTTTTTATTGTCCCGACAACATGATGATGTCACTTCCAGCAGGAGGTCAAACCTGAAAGACGTTCCTTCTGGAGGACAACTGGTCAAATCTGATGTCTTATTCAGATAATTAGCTTGAATAAATGCATGACTTTGAATGTTTTTGTCTTTATTTGTCTGTCTGGGATAATCTTAGTAAAACTGTTCCAGAGTTGGTACCACTGCAACAAAATGACTTCACCATCTGAAGAAGAGTTCCTGTGTGACCTCAGAAGAAGTCAAGTCAAATTTATGTATAAAATTCATAAAGCAAGGAATAGAACATCAAATATTAGGGAAAGGTAAATAATGGCAGGTTGGCTTTCTTGGACTGTGAGGTCTGTCTCTGATAGAGGACATTTGCAAACTGAGGTGTACCACAAACCCACCCACACAGACCAGTATTTGCAGTTTGACTCCCATCACCCTTTGGAGCACAAGTTAGGAGTCATCAGGACTCTGTACCACAGAGCAGACAGCGTCCCCACTAGCTCAGGAGCCAGGCAGAAGGAGAAATCCTACACAAGACAGGCTCTAGAGCAATGTGGATATCCTAACTGGGCCTTCCTGAAAGCAGAGAAGAAACCCAAACAGGACTCCAGTCAGCATCAGGTGAAAAGGAGGAACCCAGACCCAGACCAGTGGTCATTCCAGATGTTGAGGGAGTATCAGAGAAACTGAGACGTCTATTTTCTAAACATAACGTCCCAGTGGCTTTTAAACCCCAAAATACATTAAAGACTGGTTCATCTCAAAGATATTGCTGCCATGTTAGTTGTCTCCTCTACAACTAGTTCATCACGATGATGAAGATGAGATGATTGTTTATGCTGCCATGTTTCCTCACAGATTTACTGCATGGACCATGGTGGATATTTGACCTCCTTCCATGATGAAGATGAGTACAACTTCATCCGGCGTCTCATTGTGAATGCTACGGGAACCAACACAAGATCTTGGGTTGGAGCCACCAGGGCAAATGAGGTGAAGATTCTGTGCAGCAATCTGACTAATGGAAAGAGTTTTCTGTAATTTCTCAATCAGCACGAAAAGAAAGAAGTAACTTGTGAAAACTTGCTCTCACAGGAAGGTGCGTGGGAGTGGATCGATTACTCCAACTTCACCTACACCCATTGGGGCCAAGGGGAACCAAACAACCCGGAAGGAGACAAGAGCTGCATGGAAATCAACAAGGATGGTACCCAAGATGAAAACCATCTTTAACATCTTTAAACATGTTTCCAGTGTGAACAACAGAATTAGCTTTTACTTGTGGGTCACTTTGTCTGAAACAATATATTACATGATTTTCTCTGGTCATTCTTTACGACACCTGTTTGTCTCTGTTGAAGACAACATGGTGTTCCTACATTGTTCTCCGTTTGTGTTTTGTTTTTATTCATTTCAGAAGAAAGAAAACTCAGGGGAACTCTCCTAATTCCAATTTCTGTCATTTTGAATCTTGTTTTGCTTTACAGGACAAGATTACGCCGCCGCTGGCCACTGCACACGACCAAATGCTTTTGTTTGCTCTAAAGATGCGTAACTGTGTCTTTGTTGTCACGACAACGTGATGATGTCACTTCCAGCAGGAGGTCGAGCCTCGAAGACGTCCCTTCTGGAGGACAACTGGTCAAATCCGAAGTCTGCTTCAGATTATTAGCTTGAATAAATGCATGTCCTCACATGTTTTTATCTTTGTCTGAGATAATCTTAGTAAAACTGTAACTAGTTCCAGGATTGGTACCACAGCGACAAAATGACTTCACCGTCTGAAGAGGAGTTCCTCAGTGTGACCTCAGCAGAAGTCCAGTCAGATTTATTTATAGAGCACGTTTCAAACAGAAACTGTTACCAAAGTGCTTCACAATAAAAGCACAGCATCAAGTAAAACATCAACAACGTATAATTAAAAGCATCAAAAGTAAAAACATTAAAACACAGACACAATGAGAAACAATGGGATAATAAATCAGACCATCGTGTTAAACGTGAGCGACTACAGGTGCGTTTATTTTTTATTGAAGCGCCTGAAGGTGATGGAGACTGGAGCAGATCAGCTGAGAAGAGTTTGTTCGCTTGACGTAATCAGAGCTCTCTGCTCTGAAATAGTAATTTCAATTCAATCTTTATTTATTCTGGTTGTTAGTCTCATTGAGCCTCATCATTTACAAGAGAGACCTGTTTCTAATCACTTTAATCAAATGTTTACAGATGTTTAACAACTGGCTAAAATACAACAAAATGCAGGAAATGGCATCTCTTTTATTACAAATTTTCTGGGGGAGGACCCCCCCCCCGGGACCGCCTGCTATTTGTGTTCTGGCATCCTGATCCTGGTTCTGCTAAAGGTTTCTTCCTCATGAGGGAGTTTTTCTTTCCACTGTCGCCTTCATGCTTGTTCAACATGAGAGTTAAACTCAGAGCTGCTCCTCAGATAAATAATGTTCAGTTATTATTTTATAGATGAATGTTTCTGATCAATTATTTTATAGATGAATGTTTCTGATCAATTATTTTATAGATGAATGTTTCTGTTAAATTATTATTTTATAGATGAATGTTTCTGTTAAATTATTATTTTATTGATGAATGTTTCTGTTCAGTCCCTGAGACGACTTCTGTTGTGACTTGGAGTTTTCTGAATAAACTGGATGGAGTTGAACGCTCAACACCGACTGCAGTCGTGGTTTTGAGGTTTAGTGGTAAATACTTTTACCACAGGCTCACGTTGGTTTAAAGTTTTAAATGAAACCACCATTTAAAACATTTTGTGTTTACTCAGATTATCTTTGTCTGATATTAACATCTGTTTAATGACCTGAAACATGTAAGAGAGACCCAGAACAGCTCAGTCTGACGTGAGAAGAGGATCTTGAACAGAAGTGTAATGTGCTGCAGGTCCACCAGAGGACTCTGCTGGATCAGGTTTTCTCCTGAACCCTATCGGAGGTTGTGATCTTTCCCCAGCAGCAGATCATTGTCACCCAGTTTGTTTTAATATCCATCCATTACCCGCTTCTTCCTTTCTGGGTCGCGGGGGGTCACTGGCACCTATATCCAACTATCAGTGTACAAGAGGCGGGGGACACCCTGGACATGTCTCCAGTCCATCACAGGGACACAAACTGTAGACAAACCAGCCTAACGTATGTTTTTGATCTGTGGGAGGAAACCGGAGTAGAATTTAAGGCCATCAGGTGCTCTTCCTCTCCTCTTCCTCTCTTTCAGCTCCCCGAGTCCCATTACAACACTCCCAGCAGCAGAAACTCTCCCCGTGTCATGAGCATCTGAATTCAAGTGTTTCACTTGTGACTCCGTGGTGAATCGTTTTCCAGCAAGACGCTAAATCGCCATAGAAACAAATGCAGCGACTTCCCAGGGAGCAGCTGAAGCTCGCAACACATTACCCCCCCGTGTGATTCCTTCATTAATTTTGCCGTTATCGTTCGTGGGGGAAATTTTGTTTGCGCACTGAAATCACATGGCAGCTGCGTGCACAACTTGTAAATGGTGGTACAGAGCTTCATCATTCCACGTCCAAATGGAGGGAAATAATCGCAGAGGGGATTTTAAAAAGCCTCATTTTTTACTGCACGGTGTGTTTTTAGTCCTGTTGAAGCCTCTGAGGCAAAGCGGTGACTTGGTATTTTAGAAGTGAACATAGACTTGACCTCTGACCTCTGCGTACTCATAAACCCTGAAGCAGCATGCAGACAGACGGAGCCGAGGAATAAAAAGAGCTGAAGGCAGCTTCTTCACAGACGTTTCCACAAATAGAAGTCTGAACTCTGTTCTAATAGTTGTGTTTTCAGAAACATGATCTCAAACACAAATGTTTCCAAAGCGGTCGTTCTGAACACACGTCTCACTAACTGGTTGTTGTTCTTCCATTCCAGCTGAAGTGTTGATGAAAACAGATCAAAATGTGCATCTGGATCAGCATACCGTGCGCTCTGATGTTTAGTAACGTCAACATCAACTGTGCTCAGCTGAGGATGTGTGGATGTGCAGCTCAGGCTTCACAGCAGAACATCATTCAGGATCCAAACGGGTCGCAGGAAGTTCTGCTGCTTAATGTTTGCCCTCAGTCACAGTTTAGGTTGGAGAACTTTAGCTTATGAAGGTAAACGTACATGTTTACCAACACATTAAAATATGTAAAAATGCAGGAAATGGCATCTACTTCATTCACAATGTTCTGGGGGAGGACCCGCAGGCCCCCCTCCCATCAATGGCCTCCCCCTGTCCCCCATTACAAAAGCTTCTGATGCCAATGGTTTTATTTGATTTCTGACATTAGTATTTCCTCTAGTCTCAGACACCAACTGGAACTTTAAAAAAATCTATTTATGATGGTCATTAATGGTTCCAGCATCAACGTGTGGCGTGAAGGCTGCACAGAAGATGTTGGAGTCAGTCTCCCCACCATCACAGACATCTACACCTCCAGATGCAGGAAGAGGGCCACCTGCATCATGAAGGACCACACTCACCCAGCACACACACTTTTTGCCCCACTCCCCTCAGGAAGGAGGTTGAGGAGCATTAAGTGTAGAACCACTAGACTGAGGAACAGCTTCTACCCTGAGGCTGTTAGACTCATGAATCTCTAACCAGAAAAATCACTGTAATGCTGCTTGATTATTGATATGTGCTGCTGATTATCCATACTGCTGATTATCCATGCTGCTGATTATCCATACTGCTGATTATCCATGGTGCTGATTATGCATACTGCTGATTATCCATGCTGCTGATTATGCATGCTGTTGATTATCCATGCTGCTTGATTATTGATATGTGCTGCTGATTGTCCATGCTGCTTGATTATTGATATGTGCTGCTGATTATCCATGCTGCTGACCTCATGCTGCTGATTATTCATGCTGCTGACCTCATGCTGCTGATTATCCATGCTGCTTGATTATTGATATGTGCTGCTGATTATCCATGCTGCTTGATTATTGATATGTGCTGCTGATTATCCACGCTGCTGATTATCCATGCTGCTGATTATCCATGCTGCTGACCTCATGCTGCTGATTATTCATGCTGCTGATTATTCATGCTGCTGACCCCATGCTGCTGATTATCCATGCTGCTGACCTCATGCTGCTGATTATCCATGCTGCTGACCTCATGCTGCTGTGTTCATTCATACTCCTCTGCTCACACAGACTCATGTTCGTGCTGCTGTTGTTCCGTGTATTGTTTTACATTATTAGCGACTAACATAGATCTTAGATCTTTAGAATTTAGTTTGACGTTTGTTTAGCGTATTTCTTATTTTATATCTTAGATCTTTATTTACTGTTTCTTTTACACTTCATATTTTGTTATTGTTGGATGTAACTGGGACCTTGGTTCCACCTCATATGTCACATATGATGTGAATGACAGTAAACAACTTTGACCTGGACCTCATCAACATATTACTTGTTTTGTGGCACACCATGTTACCATGCAGCTAGCATGACGTAGTCGACAGTACTTGCACACTGTACTCTGGTGTGTTCCAGTTGTGTCCAGAAGGTTCAGGCAGAACGTTAGTGTCGGTTTATTTATATCTGACTTTATGTAAAACAAAGGAAGGTTTGTGTGGTCAACTGTGGAGTCTGCTCATTTTAGTTTAGCTTGGACCGCTGGTGGAAGACCAGTTCAGTCTTGCTGGTTGAGTCCCAGTAGAATCTCATCAAACAGCTGGAGAGGAAAAGTTGTGAAAAACTGTATTTTTGTTGTTGTTGTCTTGTTAGTTTGTTTTTATCCTCGCTGTGAAATGTTGCTGAGGGACAACTACAGGAACAAGCGCACAATAATCAACACTGGAGCCTGAAGGGGACCTGTAGCCTTGGATGAATAGAAAGTGTGCGTGCGTGCGTGTGTGTGCGTGCGTGTGTGTGTGCGTGCGTGCGTGTGTGTGTGGTAATGAGTGAGTGGGTGGGTGCAGAAAAGGTTGTGGCAGAGAAGACAGAAGTAAAGTCAGAACAACAGATGAGCGAAGAGGAAAAAGACGACAATCTAACGACAATCCACAAGAAGAAGAGGAAGAGGAGGAGCAGGAGGAGCAGGAGGAGGACGCAGAGTGGATGGGAGGAAGGAGCCAGAGGGCAGGACAGCGACTGAAAGGTGAGGAAGACGAGTGATGAAAACTTCACTTGAACGATGAGTTTGAAAAGGAGAGCAGGAAGTCAGGACATCTACAAAGTAAAAGTCTGTGATGACCCTCCTTCATTTATCTAGATTTTTTTTTTAACTATGAAAAGTCTTTTAGTTTAATTTTTGAATGACATCACTACTTTATTTAAAATAACGTTTATTTTTTAAATAGCCTGAGATTTACAGTAATTCTGATTAAACTCTTGAGCCATTAGGCCGCATGTTGAGGTTAAATATGTGGCTAGCTATGTTTTAAATTAGAGGTAGATAACTGGTTTTATAGAGGTTTCTATGATCTCGAGTTACTCAAATCCCAAGGTATTTAATTTTTTAACTAATTTTAAAGGGAACGGGTCAAAGATTTTCTTTTCTATGGAGGTCGCAGGCGTCAGTTCGCTCTGTTGGACCCTATGACCAGATACTCTCCAGAATTCTTGAAGCAAGTTAAGTAATTCAGAGACACTTGTACGGGGGTCTGATATATATAAAAGCATGTCGTCTGCATATAAAGAGACTTTGTGTTCTGTACCTAGTCGGTTTATCCTCTTGATGGAGTTCTGCCTTAAAGCCAGCGGTTCTATTGTCAACTCAAATAGAAGTGGTGAGAGTGGACACCCCTGTCTCGTGCCCCGCTGCAGTTTAAATACGAAGAGATGTTACAGTTGGTGCAGAGCGCCGCCGGTATACATCAGATCATGATATAAGTTTGGGACCAAATTTAAATAAGTTTAAAGTCTCTAAGAGGTAATCCCACTCCTCCCGGTCAAATGCTTTGTACACATCTAATGGCACGGTGACCTCATCACAGGTGTGTTCAGGTGGGCTGGGAGTGTACAGCACATCAAGCCTAACGCTGAAGAAAGCCTGACGGCTTTTAACAAACCCAGTGTGACCAGGCGAGACAGTAGTGTCTCGCGCTCCAGTCATTTTGCCAGGACCTTTGCAAAGACGTAACATCAGTATTTAAAAGCGAGATGTGTCTTTATGAGCCACAGTTTAGAGGGTCTTCATCTGTTATCAGTCAGTGAGATTACATCTTGATGCATGGACAGGGGCAACGTGTGCGCAGTGACTCCTCAAACACAGAGCTCAATCAGGGCTAGAGTACACTTGAAAATGTATTTAAAAACTCAGATGGGAAACCGGCTGGTCCAGGGGATTTCCCATTTTTGTATATTGTTGATTGCAGAGTTAATCTCAGCCACAGAGAACTCATTCTCCAGGTCTTCAGTGAGAACAGGAGTCGCTGAAAGAAACTCACGATTTTAAAAAACATCCTCCATGTCCCATACGCCAGCTGTTGACTCAGTCGTGTACAATGGCTGATAAAATTTACTAAAACGTATTAATTTCAGTGTTTTCGTGATGTGCAGCTCCCTCTTCATTGTTTATTGGTTGACTGTCGCCGCAGCTGATGTGCAAGCAGGCGCCCAGCTTTTTCACCGTGTTCGTAAGAACCCCGTCTAGATTTAGAGATTAATACTCTGCCTGCTGCGTGCACAAAGTGTTCAGTTCAGTTTGAAGTGATAAATGTTTTTTCATTAGATTCTGTGAGGAGTGGCTACGTTCTCTGTCTAACTGCAGCATCTCATCCGTTATCTGTTCTAGCCACGCCCACCCCTTTTTGTTGTTTGCGCAGTAAGAAATGATTTGACCCCTCAGGTAGGCCTTTAATGCCTCCCACACAGTAGAGGGTGGCGTTCCTGGAGTTCAGTTAACTTGGAGGAAAAATTCAGTTCCACATGTAAGTGACGGTCCTGATGTTTCTTTGAATTATTTTAATCTGCTTCCATCCCCGCCGCTCGCACCTGGAATAATGTTTCCTTTGATGTACAGTAGTCCCTCGTTTATCGCAGGGGATCCGTACCCCGAAGACCCGCGATAAGTGAAAAGCCGCAAAGTAGAAATAGTAGTACAAGTAGTAAGTAGTGGTATATTTTAATATATATATATATGTATGAATGTATATAAAGGCATTTTAAACCCTTCCCACACTATTACAATAAACAATGTTTCTAAACTCTAAACGCTCTAAAAGAGCACAGAGTACCATGATTTCAGCTCTCTGCCTCCTGTGTTCTTGGCCACACCCACTTCTCTGCTCTGCATGGAGAACAGCTGATCAGCTGCAGCAGGAAGTTTTTCCTGCAGTGTGGGCTGCACAGAGGTGCAGCAGGTGCTAAATAATTTAAAATGATTTATTGTAAATAATAATTCCATGCCGATGGTGCGGCTCATCCATCAATCAGCCAGTTGTGTGGCATGTCCAATCTTATTTTGAAAAACCGTGATAGAGCGATTCCACGAAAAATGAACCGTGAAATAGTGAGGAACTACTGCACACCACTGCTCTTTTGGGGTCGACAAAAACCCCGTCCTTCCCTCTGTACGTGACCCTGAGTCTCGCAGGGAAAAGGAGGCCATATTTAACCCCGACTCGTTCCGCAGGAGCCGCTTCACCTCGGTGAAAGCTGCTCGTGATCTTGCCACCTGTGTGGAGCGGTCAGCCGAGATGAACACGGCCGACCCTTTGAAGTTTATTCGACCGCCGCTGCAGAGTCTCCACACGTTCCCGACGGTAACGGAGCTTGGCCACGACCACTCTGGGTCTCCCATCCGAGCTGCCCCTGGCCGGTGTCCGGTACACGAAGTCTATCAGCGGTGGTTTATCCAGTTTTAGGACTTCCGTTAGCATGTTAGCAATCACAGTGGGTGAACCCGCCGACTCGGGAAGTCCAATAATCCTAATGGTATCGCGTCTGGTTTGCCCTCTACGGCTTCGGACTGTTTTTTTAGCCCATCAGTTTCGGTCCTCAGCTCCATCGCTGTTGAACGCAGCTATTCCAGTTCCAAATTAGCAGACCCTGCCCGGTCGATCTCCGCCCTGAGAGACGCAGCGGCGTTCGTCATCTCGGCCCGAACCTCCAACAATTCACTCTTGATGAAGTCAAAATGTTCGGTCAGAGCTGCTCCCAGTTCTTTGTGAATCATTGCAACACCGGCTCTTACTGAGGCCAGGAGGTCTGACCCCAGAGCCGAGTCGTCTCTCCCTCCGAAGCCGCCGCCTCTCCGGCGTCTCTCACACGGCAGGCCGAAGCGCTAGCATTAGCATTAGCGATATGTAGCTGTGGAGACGATGGAAAACTTTAGATTGTTTGTGCTTAGAGGCCACATCACCAGCTTGTTGGTCCAGTACTGCGGCGACACCGGTCTCGGAAACAGAATCCAGCCCAAAGGAAGCGAGAGTGCCGTTATAAAAATGAGTTTTCCATCAGGCCTGACGGGAACGCTCCGAGACGCAGCCTACATCATCGGCGCCATCTTGAGTGTCTTCGGGTGAACCTACTTTTAGTTTTAGCTAACCTATTAATAACACTTTAACATTTTGATACTTTTAGCTTTGAGTTAGCCTGTTGTTAATTTTGGTTTGGGGCTAACCATTTGACACTGTTAAATAATCTTTTTCTGCTTTAGCTACATATCTGCTTCTTTGAGCTTTAACATGTCCATGTCCCCTCCTTCAGCAGTTGTCCTTCAGTGCTCGGCGTCCACAGCGGGTCTGAGTGTTTTACAGTGAAAGTCTTTAGTTTTCATGTCTGAGCTGCGTTCTGTTCTCTTGTTTGACACGAATGATTCATGAGCAGCCGCAGCCGCAGCGGTACTAATCCACGCCTGCAGCATCTCTTTCCACTCCTTCACCCATTCAATCTGTCGCTTCCTGCAGGTTTCTCCACCTGAATCGGGTTCATAACGACCAGAAAAACAAGACAAGTCT
Source organism: Nematolebias whitei (assembly GCF_014905685.2). Taxonomy (NCBI): domain Eukaryota; kingdom Metazoa; phylum Chordata; class Actinopteri; order Cyprinodontiformes; family Rivulidae; genus Nematolebias; species Nematolebias whitei. Next base: position 48,243,516 of record NC_056508.1, on the reverse strand, counting down.
GTTCCTGCTGCTGTTTTCTTTTTCTCTTCTCTCTCTTTCCTCTCGTTCTCCACGTTACTATCACTTTCTCTCTCTTCACTTGTTTCTTCTTGCCCCTGGTTTCACAGTAACTTTTAATCCAGGAAGGCGAGACGGACTGGGGCTGAGTTTACTCTTTCTGCTGTTAGTTGGTAATCCTCCTGGTAGTCAGCTGGTGGGTTAGTTAGTGGGTCAGGTGAGTGAGCAGAGCGAGTTCAGGGAGGTCAGTCATGCTGAAGCCGAGCTGGAGACGATCAGGAGGATTAAATGAAGTAAAAGCAGAACGACATGACTGTAGGAACCCCGGTAAGACTCTAAATGTTCTTTATTACAGCAGTTTGTTGATCTGATGAGCAGTTTGTGATTTAAATCATGATTATTAGTTATACAAACAGCTGTAAGGAGCAGGATGTAAACACACAGTTTGTGTCAGGGCTGTCAGATAGAACATTATGAAATATTCTACTGTTACTTTGAAATTATCCTATTTTGACCCAGACTATAGTAACGGTATGTGTACATGTGTGTGTGTGCGTGTGTGTGTGGGGGGTCACCTTAATTGTCCCACAAGGCCAGGGTGGGGGGGGGATGAGGTCTGTGCTGTGGTTGGAGAGCACACTCACATGAGAGGAGGGGGGTCGCGTGCCTTGCAACCAGTCTGGCTGGTCAGATGGGATTTCTTTTTTCTTTTGAACATTTTTTGGTGCACAAAAATACAAAAACTGTCACAAATTTGGACATTTTAAAAACAATTATTGTGTATTGCAAAACCCCACCACTTTATAAATACAATAAATGTCATACATCTGGCACTGGTTTGCATTTTAATCCAAATGTTGGTTGAATTGAAACGCAGCCTGCAGCGCCCCTGGTGGCAGCAGTTGGAACTACAGCCTCCAATGTGAATTCTGTTCCGGTCCTTTATGTTGTTTGTTTGTGTCACTTGTTTTTATAATTGATTTTTATGTGCAGTTATAACCTAAAAACAATATAATATAATCATTAAAATAAATCTAAATAGTGTTTTTTTTCTATTTAAAATTACTGTTGCGCTGCCTGAAAGGGCAAGAACGCAAAAACAGGAAAATATACACAGAAAAATGGATTAAAGAAAAAAATGGGTCATTAAAATAAAAGAAACAATAAGATATAACCTGGGAACTCAAATAGTCCAATACAATGACAAAAATGGACAGCCCTGGGCATGATCCTTACAGTTCTGGCGGATGACCCGGAGACCATCCAAATAGGAGTAAGAGTTCAGACAGATGGCCTAAAAGATACCGCGACATGTGGGCATTGTGTTGAGCCTGCGTCTTTCTGGTCCCAAGTTGGCTGCCCTACCTCGACATCACAGCGGCCACAACTGGTGTGATAGCATCCAAACAAGATTACAAGCAAAAACAACTGGACTTCTGTTTTGTAGCTGAAGACGTTTCACTTCTCATCCGAGGAACTTTCTTAACACATAAGAGGAGGAGGTCTCAGATTTCAGCTTTCAAAAACGTATAATGCACCTTTAAGCCTGATACCCAGCCATTTTCACACCTGTCAGGAATTTTAACCGTGTGACCAGAGTGGCCCGTCTGTGAATCAAACTAAGGTTGTTTTCACACTTGATAGTCCGGTAGACTCGGTTCAATTGGGGATCAAAATTCAAATTTGTCTTGAACTTTTTTGAATTCATGTGATCAGTAATGCAGTGCGACTTCGCTGTGGCGACCCCTGACGAAGGGATCAGCCGATAGAAGAAGAAGAAGTAATGCAGCGTGCTGCTCCCTCTGTGTCCTCCACATGTGGATCTAGCAGTTCATTCCAGTCTGTTGTGTTGAAGAAGTCCTTGAGAGCTTCTTCCACCTCAGGAGACCAAACTCAGAATGAGCATGTGATGATGGGCTGTCTCAGTCAGTACCATTGGTTTGTACAGAAGCTGTAGGAGAACCAGATAGTGGTCAGATTTTCCCAGTGGGGGTAGTGGGGTTGCCCTGTTCCCTCAGATTAGCATACAACAGCTCAGTAGTTGGGTTGTTCCTGGTGGGGCAGTCCACAAACTGGTGAAAAGACGTGAGTGTGGAGTCCAGTGTCACATGGTTAAAGTCCCCAGAACTTACAAAGAAAGCCTCGGGGTGTTGTGATTGTAGCGCTGCAGTGGTGGGGTGAATGACGTCACACGCCGCCTGTACGTCCGCCCCCGGGGAGTGTAAACAGGTAAAAATGGTGTGTGAGAACTCGGGCAGGAGGTGGAACACCTGGAGAGCTGGTGCAAAGAGAATAACCTTCACATCAATGTGAAGAAGATGAAGGAGATGACTGTGGACTTCAGAAGGAACAAACACACCTACACCCCAGAATACAATAGTCCCTCACTACTTCGCAGTTCATTTATCTTGGACT
>NC_056508.1:48227766-48236104 GCF_014905685.2 Nematolebias whitei | reverse complement strand
GTCTGATTAATATATATGTTTTTCATTGAATCTAATAATGAGGACGACGACTTGAGGGTTGAAATATTTCACTGGTAACTTTTTGTAAAACTGTAGGAAATAAATTAAAATGGAACCCAGTGCACATCTGGCTCAGGTCTTCATACAGTTCTGGGTCTGCTTCCAGAGGGAGGTGTCACCCGACTCCTCTGGATGAGGAGGAGCAGCAGCTCTACTCCGAGCTCCTCCCGGATGAAGGAGCTCCTCAGCTGATCTCTGAGGCTGAGCCCGGATCGTGTCGGCCACTCGGGTCCAGGATCTGCTCGTCTCGGTCCTGATACCTCCTGACCAGAGCTTTGCTCTTCTGCTCAGCTCCTCCTTCACAACAACAGCCCGGAGCAACATCCTCATTACTGCAGACTCAGAGGGTCCCAAAGCAGATCCCATTAAAATGGGTGGCACCTTTGCACACCTGCTGTTAATCCATCAATTTATCTTAATTTTCACAACAATGCTGAAAAAACTATTGACAACAAAAGTTGTTCCTTGTTTTACAGATTGTTGACAACGAGGAAAAACATAATTAATAAACAGGATAATCAGTTTATTGTGCTCGTGTTTTTGTCTTCTCTTCTTTAATTAATTTAAACTCTTTCTCTTTTTCCCGCTCATCTGTTTTTGTTTATTGCATCATTTTGTATCTTTGTCATCACGGTCGCCTTATGCAGTAATAAAATAAACTTTAACCGTTGTACAAAGTATCACTGGTGGTACTCAGGATTAGAAGACATTTTGGATTCTTAACTATTTACAAGTTAAAATATTAAATAGAAAATAAAGGCGTATCATTTGTATCTTTATTAAAATATAAATAAACTGAAGACTTGTGGAGAATGAAGCTGTTGGTTTCATCCGTGTGGTTTATTTATTTGATCTTGATCTTTTATTTTCAGTTGTAATATTCTTTTAAATCGTTTTTATTTGAATAATCACTTGAAGAAAATGCAGATTCAGTGTGTGCTGACGGACCTTCAGCAGACTGTGGTGTCGTAGCAAACATCAAAATAAAACCGCTCGTCTGTTGTCGCTGCAGCCTGGTGCTGAGATGAGCTGCTGAGACGATCCAGAACCACAACTGAGACAGAGAGGCTCAGGATGTTCACCTCAGTGGTTCAGTCCACCTCCGTACCTGCAGAGGAGCCAGTGACCCCGCCACCGTTAACCTCGCCTCCTCGCAAAACATCGGTCCGCCTCCAGGAGAGGTCAGTGCTGACCCTTAAAACTACATTCAGCTACCGACCCAGAACCTCGACTGTAACCCAACAAAGTTAAGTCAGGTCCTCTGGACGGTTTCTTTCTTTCTTTTTTTAATGTTTCGTCCTTCATCCAAAGGACTTCATCAGTCCAAGGAGTCACAAAGCTTCTTGGTTGCTTTGTTGTGGCTCCTCAGACTGATGAAGTCTTTTGGATGAAGGGTGAAATGTTAAAAAAAAAAAAAATCCAGAGGACCTGACTTAACTTTTCTGGATTTGTTTTACTTGGTTTTACTTGGATTATTGAGCATGAACTTTGATGTCTTGACAATAACACATTTCATAATGACTTGGTTCAATTCACTTTATTTCTGTAGCTCCAAGTCCCAACAGAAGCTGCCGCAGGGCACTGAACAAAAACATTCACAGACATAAAAAAGACACTTAGTAAAACAACAAAGTCCATACTCAATAATCCAGGTATACAATCCAACATCTTTCAGTCAGGTCATCTGGACAGTTTCTTTTTTTTTTGTTGTGCTGGAACGTTTCGCCGTCCATCCAGAAGGCTTCATAAGTCAAGGAAACACACAAAACAAAACGGATTCTTCCCCCAACAGCTTACTCCAAAGTGGAACAAACCAGTTCTGCTAGTGATAAGATGGTCTCTTTGGTACGCCCCCTCCTCCATTGCCAGCCCTCTTTCTTGTTGACAGTCTTGTCAAACTGGTTGAAAACAACAAAGTCCATGCTCAATAATCCAGGTATACAATCCAACATCTTTCAGTCAGGTCATTTCAACCAGTTTGACAAGACTGTCAACAAGGAAGAGGGCTGGCAATGGAGGAGGGGGCGTACCAAAGAGACCATCTTATCACTAGCAGAACTGGTTTGTTCCACTTTGAAGTAAGCTGTTGGGGGAAGAATCAGTTTTGTTTTGTGTTTCCTTGACTTATGAAGCCTTCTGGATCGAAGGCAAAACGTTTCAGCACAAAAAAAAAAGAAACCGTCAGATGACCTGACTGAAAAATGTTGGACACTTCGTAAAAGTTCTTTATCAATGGAAGGAAGCCAACAGAGTGTGTTGAATGTTCACTTCATCACAGTCTCCAGGAGTACTTTCTATAGTCCTGGTGTACTTTCTATAGTTCAGGTGTACTTTCTATAGTCCAGGAGTACTTTTTATAGTCCAGGAGTACTTTCTATAGTCCAGGTGAACTTTCTATAGTCCAGGTGAACTTTCTGTAGTCCAAGTGTACTTTCTATAGTCCAGGAGTACTTTTTATAGTCCAGATGATCTTTCTATAGTCCAGATGATCTTTCTATAAGAGGAAATACAAAAAACATGTTTAGATATAAATAATTACAAACTGGTAGAGTAGAGCAGGTAAAGACAGCAGCAGCGAGAGGACATGTGGTCAGTTTGTCCTCCAGCAGTCTAAGCCTATAGCAGCAGAACTAAGGGATAGCTCAGGAAACTCAAGCCGTCCCTAACTATAGGATTTATCAAAAAGTAAAATCTTGAAACTGGACAATGTGTCAGCCTCATGGACAGAAACTGGAAGTTGGTTCCACAAGAGAGGAGCCTGAGAACTGAAAGATCTTCCTCCCATTCTGCTTTTGTAAACTCTAGGAACCACAAGTAAACCTGCAGTCTGAGAGCGAAGTGCTCTGTTAGGAAAATATGGAACAATAAGATCTGTAGATGGAGCTAGGTTGTTGAGAGCTTTGTAGGTTATAAGTAAGATTTTGAATTAAATTCTGGACTTGACAGGGAGCCAGCGGTTCTGTTGAGTCTGAAGAAATCCAGTGACAACTCTTGATTTATGAAGTGACTCGTTAACAAGACGCTGAATCTGAAGCTAATTGATTAAATGGGAGTTTACTTTGTAATTTGATTCACTTTGAATTATTGTAAACAGAAGTGAATTTTTTATCTCGCCATATTAATCTGAAACAAATTCAATCAGGATTCAATTGGAATGGATGTAAAGGGAATACTGAATACTGAACTGAATTATAAAACACCTGAATTAAAATGGATAGAATTGTAATAAAACTAGATTGAAATAAAATTTGACTGTGATGAACCAACACTATAGTAATAAATGAATTTAATGGAACAGAGATTAATTGAAAATATTTTAGTGGAATTTAATAAAAATCTTGAAGTAATATAAATTTTGAATTTAAATGGTTGTCCTTGTGTTTGAGTTGAAAACAGTTTTTTTTAATTAAATTGTATTTAAACTGGTGATAAAAGAATGAATTTGAATTTAACTTTTTGTACCTGAATTTATTTACGAACATGTTTTCTGTGCCAGTTGGTGCTTCACTGATAAATGAGTGGAATTTAATTTTAAAAAATAGATAAAAGATTATTATTAAATAAAATTAACAGGGATTGAACAATAATGATTAAATTACTTTTTTTAAATTACACCGAATTGAAGCATTTAACTGGAAAAATAAACCTAAAATAAAATTTTAAAAAAACTTTTCAAAGATTTTTTTACTTTTATAAAATGGTCAAAATAATTTTTTTCTGAAAACTTTTGTATTTGTAGGCGGGGTTCGAATCTGTCGCTGCTACTGGACGTAAGCACTTTGGGGGCGGAGACTGTTTGTTCTGTCTCCACCCCTAAGGAGGTGTGGCTCCAGCTGTTACACACCTCCTCCCGACCGCTCACGCACGCTCAGCTACAGGAAGCTGCGAGGGACACAAACACGCTGAACGCAGAGTATCAGGTGCAGCTTTAATTCATTTCTGATTTTATTTATTGTTAATTTAATGAAATATTTCAAGCAGACGTAAAATCTTTGTATCTTATGAAAGGTTGGTTCCTGTACTGCTCGCATTCGTTTTTAAAAATGTTTTTCTTATTTATTCTGCTAGTTTGACTTTAATTTAAGATTTGGTGCTTCAGCAAATAACACAGGGTCTGAGTTATCTTTATTTGTTGTTAACATCTGGAAGAAATGCTCTTTCATGTAAATATAAGAATGCCTATTGGGACTTTATTTTACTGTTCACTAAATGAAGAGGTCTTAGGTTGAATAAATACTTCTGTTTTTACAACCAAACTGTTTCTGCAGACTTTCTGCTGATTTAGCTGTTCGTGCATCAAAAAAGTGTTCGGCTCGTTCAGGAGACGGGTGCTGTGACCTTTTATCACTTTTACAGTTTTCTAAATGTTTAACTTGTCAGGAGTTTCCCCACAGAATCAGAGACTCTTCAGTTCCATTGAAACATCTTTCTCTTTCAATTCTGCTTTAGCTGCTGTTTTTGTCTTCTTATGCTACTCTTAGCTTTTGGCTACCATTCCGCTACATTTGGCTGTTTTGACTCCTTTCTGACTACTTTTAGCATTTCTTGTGTTATTTTATAATTTTAGTTTTTAGCTTTCATACCGCCTTTTGAGAATTTCAGTTTCTAGCTTTTGGTAGTTTTGACTTTTATCTACACTTTACCTCTTTTTTAGCTTTTTTGCTACATTTGTCTTTTACCTAGCCTTTAGTTACATTTTTTATGCTCTCTTTTCTTGTTTTTAGCTGATGTTCAGCACTTTGTTTCAGCTGTGGCTGTGTTAAAGCGCTTTATAAATAAAGTTGATGATGATGATTTTTTTCAATGGTGTTATGGTACTTTTAGCTTTTAGCTAGCATTTTGCTTTGTGTGACTTTTAGCTAGTGTTTTAGTTCCTTTAGCTAGTGGGCTTCTTTATTTAGCTTTTATAAATGCTCTGCTTTCTTTAGCTATTAGCAAATGTTCTTATTTAGCTTTTAGCTAGTGACCTGCTTCGGTTTGCTTTAAGAATTTAGTTTCAGCTTCAGCTAATTTCAGCTGTCACTCAGCTCTCAGCGTTCGCTGCATAATTATAGAAAGAAATCTCATTAGTTTTAAAAAATGTTATTTTACACAAAAGAAAATCCAGATTTCATGAAGCTATGAGACAAAGCGTATTCCTGAGTCATGTCAGTCTAAATGCACTTTGTAAATTAATTAATGGTCAGAGACGGTCATATCCTGGAAGGTGTGTTTGTTTTGTCACCCGGCGTGTCCCTCTGGTCTCATCAGAAAATCCCTCCGAACTTCGTGAACGCTGCAGAACTGGATGTTCCAGGACACACCATGAAAGACCGATATAAAACCATCCTCCCCAGTAAGTGTCCCACCAGATTCTCTGCAGAGAAGTTGTTTGTTTGTCTTATTTATTGTTGTGGTTTGTTTGTTTGTTTGTTTTCCTCACTCGCTCTCGAGCGAGACTGATGCTCTCCTTCCCTCTCCCGTCTTCCTCCTGCTTTTTTGCTCTCCGTCTTGTGTGCCGGAGCTTCTGTTTACACATCTTCCGAATCGGAAAACACCGTCATGGATCTGGTCAGCTGGACTTTCAATGCAACTGATAATTTTTCAACCAGCGACAGGGTGCTGGAGAACCCTCATGCTCCGCTGAGAGGCACATGGCTGGGTACGCCATGGGGGGAGTGGAAGCTGACGGGCCTTTCCGCGTTGTCTCAGGAAGATGCCGAAGATGTTTATATCGCTGAACTTATGATAGCAGGGTTTCTGCTTTTTGGCACCGTCGGATACCTTTGTTATCGGCTATTAAGGAAGACGGCGGCAGCAGTTTGGGCCGTGGCAAAGCTGCCGACCTTATGTGAAGGATTCGTTTGTGCTTCGAGCGCTCAGACTCAGCTGATTTATGAGCTCAACCGTAATGTGGAAGCGATTTATGAGAATCGCAGGCCGCTTGCAGCTTCTGAAACTCGCCAGCAGTTGGGGCTGATCTTGGAGGAAGCTGATAAGCACGGACCAGTAGAATGACCACAAATCTGTCCATTTTGGATATGGAAAGTACCAGCAGGACTCAAGGCCGACGAGAAACAACAGTCTGCCTGCACAAAAACAACTGTGGCTTATCTGAATCTGACTCCTCCGTTCAGCCTTTAAGAAGGCCAACTTATCAAATTTCTCATTGGATGTGTGTAAACTAAGAAGGCTCTGCTCCATCCATCCCCCGCACAACCCCCCCACCCCTGAGAACTTCTGTGCAGGCTTATCAGAGCTGTACCGGCTGACACCAACATCTTATCAGGACTATGGTGCTATCTGGAAGTGCTTCATGAACAAATAACACCGTCATGTCGTCATATGCATATGTAATGTGTCTATACATGTGTTTGCTGGTAATAATAATAATAATAATAACTTTATAATGCACTTTACATTCACAGTGGATGTCAAACAGTGAGTGAACATCAGATAACATCAAGATGAAAAGCAACAGAGGAGGAACAACCAGGAGGATAACGCCTCAGAAAGATCACATCAAAAACTTAAAATGCACAAAATGCAGATAAAATACTCAAATAAGAACTATGGGCCAATAAAAAACAAAAGTGTAATTCAATCAATTAAAAAAATGGGTAAAAAGTAGTTTTTTGATGTCTTAAATTGTGTCCCGACAAAGACGAGGTGTGAAGAGATCTTTTTTAATCCATATCCTCTCCTCGTGGCCTTTCCCCCGTTCTATCTAAAGAATAATGGGCCGTGCTCCTAGGAGCTGCAGCCACGTGCACTCTGCCCATCCTTCACACGACTGTACAGAATATAATCTCGCTGTACTTCAGTGCAACGACAATAAAGTTTGTTCTGATTCTGATTCCATTTGCTGTTTAGACCCAGAGAGCCGAGTGATCCTGCAGAGCCCAGAAGAAGAACCTGGACCAGACCGCTACATCAACGCCAACTACATCAGGGTCAGAGTCTCACAAGCTCTACAGAGATGAACGGTTTATTGTTCCTAATCTGAACCAAAATCAGACACTGGTGAAAACGTTCAACAAGTTTAAACCCTGCTGGAGTTTCAGATTCGTTTCTGAGTCAGAACCTTTTTGTCCTCCTTGTAGTCGCTGTTTTTCTCAGCCGTTAGTTTTAAATTAACTTTGTGTTCAGAAAAATGTAAAAACCTTTTAATACAAGATGGTTCAGCATCACAACTACCACTAATCAACAACCAAGAATTAATGATCAAACTCTGCTTTATCATCTTAAATCAAGAAAAACAGGAAGTCATAATGCAAGGGCTGCTGGGACATTGTGTTTAGCTCCGCCCCAACACCTTACAGTGCGAGTTAAACAGGACGATTCATTTCAAGTTAAATTTGAGGGGAGGAATGTCAAATTGCAATAAAAATGTGCAGTTAATTACAAATCTTAAATGCTTTTTTATGGCTAACTGAAAATTTAAAACATACACGTCGAGTTTTTAGGAGCAACAAAATGTCAATATAAGCATCTTCTATGAATACTGAAATTCAAAATGGGCAGAAAACGTCTTCTGTAAAGATAAATATTGGTTTGAGCTCTATGGAACTAAATTAAAGCAGAGAATAGAAGTCTGAACACTCATCCTTGTGGAACTCCAGCTGGACAAAAGTGACATTTTTCCTGTTCGAGTTTGTCCATCATGCAGATTTTATAGAAAAGTTATGAAATCGTGCAAAGTTCAGAACACTTCCTGCACGTATTCTAGGATTATTTTTTTTTAAATAAACATCTAGTGTTTGTCAGTAAAAACTTAATTAAAAGCGTCTTCAGGACCAGCTGAAATTCAGTATTAGCAGAAACTGTCGGCTGTGGTCGGGATGGCTGCAGAGGTTCAGGTGAAATTAGTCTGACGCTGATGCACAGAACATTTCCTTTAAGGTTTTATTAAACAGAAGACGCTGGTGGAGTGACGGCGTTATCGCCCAGCGTGGGCGTCCTCTCATTTGTGTATTTCTGTGTGTGTTAGCGTGTGTGTGTGTTAGCGTGTGTGTGTGTTAGCGTGTGTGTGTGTTAGCGTGTGTGTGTGTTAGCGTGTGTGTGTTAGCGTGTGTGTGTTAGCGTGTGTGTGCGTCAGACAGCTAAACAAACAGAAACTGTGGTACGATCTGTCTGTTTGTCGACATGGGAGTCTGACAACCAGGAAAACCACAGGAAATGAAAGAGGAAGTGACTTGTCCCTGAGTCACCCCCTCCTCTGCTGCGGCCCACGCATCCCTCAACCTTCAGCAGTGTGTGTGTGTGTGTGTGTGTGTGTGTGTGTGTGTGTGTGTGTGTG
>NC_056508.1:48225902-48227666 GCF_014905685.2 Nematolebias whitei | reverse complement strand
AGAGACGTTCTTTACAGACACGTTCTTTACAGACACGTTCTTTACAGACACGTTCTTTACAGACACGTTCTTTACAGACACGTTCTTTACAGACACGTTCTTTACAGACACGTTCTTTACAGACACGTTCTTTACAGACACGTTCTTTACAGAGACGTTCTTTACAGACACGTTCTTTACAGAGACGTTCTTTACAGACAGGTTCTTTACAGAGATTCTTACAAGAGCGTTCGTAACAGCAAAGTACTTTATGGCAAAGTACTTTATGGCAACATATTTTACAGTGATATTCTTTACTAAAACCTTTTTACAGGTTTTTTATGTTTCCAAAAATTCTCTTTAGACTGAGTTTATTTCCAGCAAACCGTCATACGAGTTAGTATAAGAAGGTTTTTTTATCACTTTCACTGTGATTTTTTTTCAAATATCTTTAAAAGTTGTGTTTTTTTGTATTTTACGATACTTTTACAAGTTTCTTTACAGTGAGTCAGTTTACTTGTTTTTTTACATTTGTCTTTGCAGTTAGTCTCTTTACGATTCTCTTCAAGAAAAGAGTTGTTGTAAGTTCAGTCATCCAGGTAGAGAACAACAAAAAGCTTCAATCGTTTCATCTGGACCAGCTTCTTTAAGTGAGGAAACGTTTCGGCCTCCATCCAGAGGACTTCCTCAGTCTGTGGCCTGCCAGCCAGAGCTGTCCCACAGGGAGACTTCACTGCTGTTTCAAGACACCCTCCTGTTGGAATCTCACAAGTAGTCTTCTAACACGTGCAGACAGAGCACGCCCATCCGAAACAAGCAATCAAGTACAATCACATGTTGTAGGCCAGGTGGAGGATGGACTGACGAAGTCCTCAGGATGGGGGACGAAACGTTTCTCCCTTAAAGAAACTGGTCCAGATGACACCATTCAACCTCTACTGTTGTTCTCTTCACAAGTTTTCAGTTTTATCAAGAAGCTCCTTCAGAACTTACGGACCTCAGCGTAGATACTGGAGGTGGTGACTCTCAGGTGGGGGGTCACCGGGTCAGGGGAGCCACACCTGCTGACTGATGCTCAGGTGAGGGTCAGGTGAGCCACATCAGAACCTTTGCCTTGGATCCATCAGAGAACCTCGGAACATCACAAGAGGAACAGGTGAGTCTGTTTCCTGAAGCCCACTTCCTGTTTGCTCTCTACTCTGATTACTTCCAGTCCTCATTGATCGATCAGATAATCAATCGCTGCAGTCAACAGATGGCTCTGGTTCTCCTCTGGACAGGAAGTGTTTGATGATTGATAACTGATTGACTTCCTGTCACATGTCAGTTTGATCATTCATGATCAGCTGATCTGAGTTCAGTTCCAGTTATTGATCTGTATTGGTTGTTGATCAGCAGGTTGTTTTCATAGTTTACTTCCTGTTGTTGTTTGTCTGATAAGAACAGATAGAGATTATTGATGATCTAATCTGATTATTGATCTGTGACCGGATTAAAAAGACTGATCGATGACCTTCAGGATCAGTCACAGATCGGAACCAGGTTCGGGGCAGGACCCGCAGATGGAGGCGGGTCAGAGAAAACTCGGAGCTGGATCCAAAGCCCGGTTCGGTTCGGATGTCGGGGCGCTGTTCCGCGGGTTTCCCTGCACCCCCTCCCTTTGTTCTTTAATGGATCCACGCTCCTCCAGACCCCCTCCCCCCCCGGTCCACAGAAAACCCGTTTCCAGCCTGAGAATGAAAACAACCCGCAGCTTCAACTGGGCCCGAACCTTCCGGGCCGCGG
>NC_056508.1:48224449-48225802 GCF_014905685.2 Nematolebias whitei | reverse complement strand
GGTTTTTGGTGTGGAGGACCTGGTCCTGGTCTTTGTCTGTAGGACCTAGTCCTGGTCTTTTTCTGGAGGATCTGGTCCTGGTCTTTGTCTGGAGGACCTGGTCCTGGTCTTTGTCTGGAGGACCTGGTCCTGGTCTTTGTCTGGAGGACCTGGTCCTGGTTTTTGGTGTGGAGGACCTGGTCCTGGTCTTTGTCTGTAGGACCTGGTCCTGGTTTTTGGTGTGGAGGACCTGGTCCTGGTCTTTGTCTGTAGGACCTGGTCCTGGTCTTTGTCTGGAGGATCTGGTCCTGGTCTTTGTCTGGAGGGTAAAACTCTGATGAGCTCTCAGATCCGTTTGTTCCTCCAGATGTTCTGTAGCATTGTGGGGATTCAGGCTTGTTGTGGATTGGGTTCTGGTCCAGAGTCTCCAGAACCAGCAGACGGTCTTTGGTGATGATGGTTAGGTTTCAGTGACCCTCATGGACTGGGTTGGATCAGGTTCTGAAGGTCCTTAAAACTGCTCTCCTTCACGTCTTTCAGCGTGAGACTAACAGAACCAGGATCTGATGCGGGTCGGCCCCCAGTCTTTAGGACCCGAGGTCTTCGTGTGTGCAGCTTTGGTCAGATTGACACGTTTGTGCTGAGTGAGAACGTTTGTTTCTCCCACAGCTCCTGAATGCACCACAGCTCTGAGAAGACTCTCAGTAATCCTGAATTATGGTCTGGTTCCTCCGGATCCTGTCCTGAAGGTGCTGGAGGTGTTTTCAGACGGGAGTCGTGATGATGGGATGTTCCTGCTCTGGTTCCTTCCAACCACAAGTCAGGACTTGGGATGGAAAGTTCCACCTCAGGAGCGTCAGATGTTTGAACGTTTGCTCGTTAACTTCCTGTCTGTCACAATAATTGCTCGTTCTTCCTCCTGCAGATTTAATGAAACCTACAAAATAAAATGTGCCGCTTTAGAAAACCTTACAAACCCCCATAGACATCCACGGTTAAACCCAGTCCTGTCTGGACCTGCAGCTCGGGCTTCAGAACCGTCATTCTGGGTCCAAACGGGCCACAGGAGGCTGAACAGCCGTTTTCAGAACTTTAGCTCTTTTTCCTCAACGCCAGCCGAACGTGGACGATTCACTGAAGTAGAGCTGAACTTTCTGTGTTTTTGACCTCGGTGTTGATTTAACGTGGGATTATTGTTCAACAAACACAAGCGATCAATTAATCTGGGTCAACATAAACATGATCAGATTATTTAAAGTGCAAATTACAACAACACATCAAACAAATTGTGTCTTTACCAGGTCCACATGTGTCGCTTCACGTTTCATGAAACATGCCGTGCACACGTCATGTTTCACACGTCATGTTTCATGA
>NC_056508.1:48219906-48224349 GCF_014905685.2 Nematolebias whitei | reverse complement strand
TGTGCAGGAACATCTCTGATGAAGATGGTCTCCTGCTGTGAATCAGTTTCTTCCTCGCAGGAACAGAAACAAGAGGAACTCAAAAGCAGCAGAGAGGCTGAAACGGAGGACGAAGAAATGGAAAAGAAGAGAAGTGAGGATGAACAGAGACCCTCGGCTGGTTTGAATTAAGAAAATTACAGGGCGAGAAAGAGGAGCCGAAGCCAGAACTGTCAGCTGATTACAGGGCCCTGCTAACCCCAGTCTAAACCTGAACCTGGACCAGCCCGGCTCGCTCTTATTTTAGGCTGCAGCTGGAAACCAAAAACACGTGAAGCTGCTCTCAAAGCGTCCTGCGCACGTCTTCTGATTTACAACCCGGAGCCAACTGTCAGCCAATCACAGCGCTCCTTTAACGCAGACATGCTGCACAAACAGCATTGTCGCCCGCTCACCTACAGCAACACGTGAAACCGAAAGAAAAGACAAAACAAACAACTAAAGAGCAGCTAATCAATTCAACGCAGCTAACAGGAGCTAAAAGAGCTAACCATCATCAGCAGAAGCTAACAGGAGACAACAGGTGTTATCAGTACCCAAGAGAGCTAACAGGAACTGAGCAGAGCTAAAGCGCTAACGTGCTGTTCCAAGATGGCTGTGCAAAAGTTGCAGTGGCTTGTGCTTCTTTTAAAGATTGGAGTCGGCTGTGAGCTGAGCACCATGGCTGAATTTCTTCATTTTTCATCCAGGTGGACACAGGAAGGACTTCTAGCTCTTTGTGAATTATCAGGTGACGAAGGCGGTGCAGGAAGAGGAAAGAAGCAAAGCTGCAGGGCCGGCGTGCTAGCAAGGCTAAAGAGACAGCCTCGCAAACTTCCACTCCCCGGCCTTTTCCTTGCTACCAGAATCCTCATGAAGAAAAGGGACCAACCGAGGCTTGAGGTTGCAGCAACTCGCAGAATCAAGAACAGCTGTTTTCTTGAGGTTAACTGGGTTTGTTCGTGCATACTGAACTCATCAAGCTAACTGGCTACACAACGCGGCGCTGCTACAGAACCAGGCCGTGGCAAGAGAAGAGGAAGGTGTGTTTGTTGATGAAGGACATGGACACTGTGGCCGTGGACAGCTACTGGTCCCCTGACCTTGAGTCATGGGCAATGTTGCCAGAGCTTGTGATAGAAACAAGCAACCAGCTCTATGAAAACAAGCCCCAAAGAAACCCAACTGGCAACCCATCACATTGTGTAAAACAGAGGCTGTTTTTAAAATAGTATAAATACATTTATTATGGCATTACACATAAACAACAGCAAAATTATGCTAAACACTTTGAATAACATACTTTTATGCCAAAAATCCTATTTTTTCTACATATTTTAAAAACCGAAACATCCTGACATCTGCGTGTGAGTGGAGCCCCCTAATGGTCGACTACAGTATGAGTGTTTGTTTGGGTGTGCGCCTGTCGCCTCGCCAACTTGGGCGGGAGCGATAAACAGGAAACGGGGGCATGGAAGGGACAAACTACCTACTACCACTCGTCTTTTGCTTTATAGAGCCCGGGGTCGTGACGTCAGCTGACATGGACCACGCAATGCAGTGCAGAGCTGGGAGATAATCAACTAGTTTCACTCGGAAAGAAAGTCAAGCCCAAATAAGCAACTTCACGTTCAAAACAAGCCCAAAAAACCACAACCCGACACTCACAAGATTTGCAAGCGACTTTAAAAAAAACAAGCCCAAACTCGCTTATAATAAGCAGACTTGGCAACACTGGTCACAGGCGTTGCAGCATTTATACGTGAAGGGGACGTGTCCCCCCCACATTAAAAAAGTTAATTCGGACCCTCCCACGTTCACCATGAAATATTAGTTCACCCAGCGCTGTTTCTACGTCTTGTGAATGAATCCATTCCACTTGATTAATAGGAGAATACTCAAACCACTAAAAGTCCACTCTGGGTTTTCCTGGTTACTTACAACAACTCACTAGACTGCATAGAGTCTAGAGGTCATATGCCTTTGCAGGGCGCTCACGGGGGGAGACACCTTGTGTTCTGTGCGCTAACTTAATGCCACATTAGTGCTGGCAGTTGTGGACCGGGCTGGGGGGTTAGAATATTAGGATGTGTGAGAAAAGCAGAGTGCTACGTTTGTAACATCTTAGCTAATGCATCTGTCTTGCAAGGTGCTAGGTTGTTTGTTTAGGGGGAGTGGTGGTGCAGAGGTTAGAAGAGGGGCCTGTGATCGGAAAGTCGCAGATTCAACTCCCGGTACCGTCAACATCAAAAATGTGGGTAGAAAAGGTGGAATACCCACACCTCCCTCCACCCTTATTCGCCCCACTCTAGGCCCCTGAGCAAGGCCCCTAACCCCCACCATCTGCTCCTAAACAGGTCTCTCTTGAAAATGAGTTCTCGTGGCTCAATGAGACTACCTGGTATCAATCAACCTTTATTTATACAGGTAAATCCCATTGAGCCTCGAGGACTCATTTACAAGAGAGACCTGAACTGTATGGCATGTACGGTATGACTACCTAATTGTTAGTTCAGGCAGCTTGTGGCGCGTGCACATGTGGGGTGTGGGGACTAGGATGCGTGAGAGAAGCTCTATTCACACAAGGAGAGCTGTTGGTCAGGCTACTTCTTGTTGCTCTCTAAAATAGTTACTGAATCAAGTGTTTACTTATATCAGTAAATGTAGATATTTAACAACACATTAAAATACAGCAGAATGCAGGAAATGGCATTTACTTTATTCACATTTTTCTGGGGGAGGAACCCCAGACTGCTCTCCATCCCCAGAACTCCACCCCCACCAGTGTGTCCCTCTCACATTGCAAATGCTTCTGACGCCATTCTGATGCCTTAGGCGCATGATAAAGTAATTATTTTGCTGAAATCATTGCATCAAATGGTCATAAGCCTCGTGTTTTATTTAAGACCATTGCCTCACAGACTGACCGTATCGAGTCCTGCTGTGTGTGAAGATTTCCTTCACCTCTTTTTTGATAAGGTTGCCTCTACTAGGGCTTCAATTCTACATTTTGCACGATACGTCGGTTGTTGTTCCCTGCTGTGCTGTCTTTGACAGGTTTGTGCCTGTTACTCGGTCCTTGCTGCAAAAGACTGCTGGTCAGTTGAAGCCCTCAGGTTCTCCAAACGATGTGATTCTTCCTCGACTATTTAAAGAAGTTCTTCCCACTATAGGGTCCTCTGTTTTGACACTTACCAGTATAGCAGTTTGTCCTCTGACGTGGTCCCTGAAAATTTCAAACATGCAACTGTGCAACCTCTGGTTAACAAAAACAGGACTAGATACTGTTGTTCTTCTGAATTTAAGGCCAAAACCTCAATGATTTTTTATCTCAAAAATCCTCAAGAAGATGCCGTCATTCACCTGCTTCAGCAAACTCACTGTCATCTAGAAAAGGCAGACAGCTCTGTGAGAGTCATGTTCTTTGATTTCTCCAGTTCATTTAACACAATCCAGCCTGATCTGCTTTGTCAGAAACTCCAGAAGACTCACGTGGAGGCCTCAACAATCACCTGGATCAAAGCCTACCTGATGGACAGACCACAGTTTGTGAGACTGAAGGGTTGTGTGTCTAACCAGGTGGTCAGTAGCTCCGGAGCACCACAGGGGACTGTACTCCAACCACTCCTTTTCACTCTGTACACCTCAGATTTCCAGTACAAACCAGACTCCTGTCATCTGCAGAAATATTCAGATGACTCTGCAGTGGTCGGGTGTATCAGAGATGGACAAGAAGCTGAGTACAGGGAACTGGTGGACCGCTTTGTGGCATGGTGTGGAAACAATCATCTCATCTTGAATGTGAACAAAACAAAGGAGATGATTGTAGATTTCAGGAGAAACAGGAGCAGGTCCAACCCTATTTCCACCATGAGAGAAGAAGTGGAGGTGGTGGAGAAGTATAAATACCTTGGAGTTCACCTGGACAACAGACTGGACTGGAGCTGCAACAGTGAAGCGTCTACAAGAAGGGACAGAGCAGACTGTACTTCTTGAGGAAGCTGAAGTCCTTCAACGTTTGCAGCAAGATGCTGCATATCTTCTATAAGTCTGTTGTAGAGAGCGCTGTCTCTTCTGCATCATCTGCTGGGGGAGCAGCACCAGAGCAAGTGACTTAAAAAAGATCAACAAGCTCATAAAGAAGGCTGGCTCAGTTCTGGGGACTCTTCTAGAACCTTTGGAGACGATTGTACAAAGAAGGATTCTTCATCAAATGAAGAACATTATAGACAACCCTCAGCATCCTCTTCATCAGACTGTCATACAACAACAGACTGTCATACAACGTCAGACTGTCATACAACAACAGACTGTCATACAACATCAGACTGTCATACAACAACAGACTGTCATACAACATCAGACTGTCATACAACATCAGACTGTCATACAACAACAGACTGTCATACAACAACAGACTGTCAT
>NC_056508.1:48217266-48219806 GCF_014905685.2 Nematolebias whitei | reverse complement strand
TAGTTGTGTGTTGTGTAGTTGTGTGTTGTATAGTTGTGTGTTGTGTAGTTGTGTGTAGCTTAGTTGTGTGTAGCTTAGTTGTGTGTAGCTTAGTTGTGTGTAGCTTAGTTGTGTGTTGTTTAGTTGAGTTTGGTTTTGTGGTACACCTCAGTTTGCAAATGTCACCGCAAACCCACCCACACAGACCAGTATTTGCAGTTTGACTCCCATCACCCTTTGGAGCACAAGTTAGGAGTCATCAGGACTCTGTACCACAGAGCAGACAGCGTCCCCACTAGCTCAGGAGCCAGGCAGAAGGAGAAATCCCACACAAGACAGGCTCTAGAGCAATGTGGATATCCTAACTGGGCCTTCCTGAAAGAAGAGAAGAAACCCAAACAGGACTCCAGTCAGCCAACAGGTGAAAAGGAGGAACCCAGACCCAGACCAGTGGTCATTCCAGATGTTGAGGGAGTATCAGAGAAACTGAGACGTTTATTTTCTAAACATAATGTCCCAGTGGCTTTTAAACCCCAAAATACATTAAAGACTGGTTCATCCCAAAGATCCAGTCCCCCGGCACAAACAGAGTAATATTGTGTATGTTGTTCAGTGTCAGGAGGGTGATCAGTCTTACATCGGGGAAACTAAACAGCCACTGGCCAAAAGGATGGCCCAGCACAGAAGATCAACATCATCAGGCCAGGACTCTGAGGTCTACACTCATCTCCAGGCCAGCGGTCACTCTTTCAGGGATGAAGATGTTCACATCCTGGACAGAGAGGAACGATGGTTTGAGAGAGGAGTAAAGGAGGCCATCTTTGTGAAAAGAAACCGTCCATCATTAAACAGGGGCGGAGCCTCCTGGTTCAACTGTCCCCCTCTTACAATGCTGTGATTGCTAGTATCACTCAGCCCTCTGTGAACAGTAAACAGCCATCAGGTGCTAATGATCCATTGTTAGGCTGATGGTCCTTCTTGACCATGTGATCAGCTGGTTCTGGTTGTCAGCAGCAAACTGGTTGATCCACTCTGAGAAGGTGCTATTTAAGAGACTGAGCTGAATACAGCACCTCAGACTGAGGAAGTCCTCAGGATGAGAGACGAATCGTTTTTACATTTTTTTGTTGATTTGTTTTGTTTTTTGTTTTTTAATGTCCAGAGGACCAGATTGAACTGTTCTGGATTTTTCTACCTGGATTATTGAGCATGCATCAGGATATTTATGTAACGAACCCCTTTCGGTTTGGACCAAAATCACCACACAAATGAAGAGAATAAAATAATATTTATTTTCTAGGTGAGATATTGCAGATTGGACCGGTTCTGGTGCTGGTTCTGGATCAGGGACAAGTCTATGAGATAGAGATCATGTCCAGGTAAGTCGTGGGTTCAGGAGCCGGGAGGTCAAGCCAAGAGGGAAGGACATGAACCAGGAGAGGGACAGGAACGAGGAGACAGGTAAACTATGACAAGGGGACATGAAAGGCTAAAGGGGAACAAGGCAGGATGAGTAACGTGAGGTATCTACTTACAGTGAACTGTTTTCAACTACCGGGCACTGAAGAGGAGAAAGAGTGCAGCTTTTAAAGGGTGAGAGAGACAGGTGCAGCCAGTTGAGCTCTAATCAGCTGCTGCTGGCTGCAGTGAAGACAAAACTAAACAACCGTGACATCACCCTCAACCAGCATGCAAAGAAGACAAACTCAAACTCACGTATATATAAACAAGCATTACCTGAGTGGACAGAATGAATGAAACTTACAGAAAAGATCTATTGCAAACGTTAAAGAGTGATCAGGGTGACAGAAAATATAATCTATGGAACGTGATTCGTGACAATTTACAGAAGTAATGTTTAATAAATTTTAGGACTATTCTTTGCTAACAAAATTAATTCACTTCCTCCGTTAAGCTGCTGTTTTTATGACGCTCTGGATGCTTGTCACCCACAGCATGCAGGCGACAAAGAGTAAACTCAAAGCGAGAGCGACACCTGCCCCTCTTTCCTGTTTCGTGTTGACAAAATGTTTTAGTTTTATCGATCATCATTGATCCTGACTTCCTCATTTTGATTTTTTAAAAATCAGCACAATTGTTTTATTCATTACTGGGTTTTTAGGTGTTTTATATAACACTAATGAGTAAAAATGTTGCTGATCATTTTGAATTTATTATTATTTATTGATTATATTTTATTTTTCAGTATCAAATGGTCAAAAAATTTTACAGTTTAACTAAAGATTTAAAAAAAATTCAGGCAAATTGATGAACTTTAAGTTGTTTCTGTTACAGAATAAAAACATTGTTAATAAAGTTATTCTTTGTTGTTATTGATCTATATTATTTTATTGTTATTTAATGTTAATAAGGACACAGTGTTATGCAGAGGTGCACTTATAACAATTTTATAGACAAATTATACTATTTACAGTCGCGGCTGAGAGTTGGGGGGGACGCGAAAGGTTCATGTCTTCCTGGGGGGGCGTAACAGAAAATAATTGAGAAGCACTGCTGTAGCTCCTCTGGTTC
The DNA here is from genome assembly GCF_014905685.2 of Nematolebias whitei. Classification (NCBI taxonomy): domain Eukaryota; kingdom Metazoa; phylum Chordata; class Actinopteri; order Cyprinodontiformes; family Rivulidae; genus Nematolebias; species Nematolebias whitei. Next base: position 48,217,295 of record NC_056508.1, on the reverse strand, counting down.
CTGTAGCTCCTCTGGTTCCTGTAGCTCCT
>NC_056508.1:48213922-48217166 GCF_014905685.2 Nematolebias whitei | reverse complement strand
CTCTGGTCCCTGTAGCTCCTATGGTCCCTGTAGATCCTCTGGTCCCTGTAGCTCCTCTCTGGTCCCTGTAGCTCCTCTTGAGTATTTTGGTTTGATGTTCTGACCCTGGACCTGTCCTCTCTGGGCTGACCAGCAGGCATGGTGCTGAAGTGGTTGCTATGGTTACTACTGGCTGTGACCTGATTGTCAGAGAAAAAAAACAATGAGAGAAAACTTCAAAGAGGAGCTGCTCTGTTGCCTAGCAACAAGGCAGGCAGACTCCCTCAGTTTCATCACTGAGAGAGATCACTATCAGTCTGCTCATTACTCCACCGCTCCTCTACTGTCCTTCGTCTTCCTCTCTTTTGTCCTCTGTCCTCCTCTCCTCCATCCTTTCATCCTCCTCTCCTCAGTCCTCCTCTCCACTGACCCTTGTCCTCTGTCCTCATCCCCTGTCCTCAGTCCTTCTCTACTCAGTCCTTAATCCTTTCCATTCTCCTCTTCTCAGTCCTCCTCTCCACTGTCCCCTGTCCTCCTCTCCACTGTAAACTGTTCTCTGTCCTCCATCCCTTGTCCTCAGTCCTCTTCTCCACATCCCCTGTCCTCTGTCCCATCCTCTGTCCTTCATCCCTATCCTCTGTCCCCTGTTCTTCATCCCCTGTATTCTGTCTCCTGTCCTTCATCCCTGTGTCTGTCTACTGTCCATCCCATCTTCTGTCCCATCCTCATCCCGTCCTTCATCCCGTCCCTTGTTGTCTGTCCCCTGTCCTCCATCTCCTGTCTTCTGTCCCTGTGTCCCTTGTCATCTGTCCCCTGTCCTTCATCCCCTGTCCCTGTCCCTTGTCCTCCTCTCGGTGTGATAGAAACTGTGAATGTGAGCTGGTGAAACTCGTAGTCGTTCAATTTTGTCTTCACTCTTTCGTGTCTGTTTTTTTTAAGCCATCTGTCCATTAGCTTCTCTGTCCATGCTTCAGTGTCCTCTCGTGGACTTCTATGACTTCTAGGAACGGTTTGATGGAAACATTTAGTGTTTGTGACATTTTGAGTTTTTATCACGGTGATAAACCTTGAAACCAGTAATTAGTCCTTGCCTACCTACAGCTGACTAACATCTGGAATCAGTGCTTAGCCAATAAAGAACGAGTTTAACTCTGTAATTTTTACAGACACTGACCAAACGTGACTTTTTCCTGTCCTTTAATTACCTCCATCTTCACCTCGTCTCCCTGTGGAAACCTGCGTTTTTGTTTCAGGTGACATTGTAGGGACAACTGCTCCTTGTGGGGACCAAAGCCAGGTCCCCATAAGGATGGCACTAGACATGTACCAGTAATGGTTAGGTTTAGAGAAAGGGTCAGGGTTAGGCTATAGAGAAGTCAATGCAACGTTCCCAAAAAGTATGTTTACAAGAACGTGCGTGCGTGCGTGCGTGCGTGCGTGCGTGCGTGCGTGCGTGTGGCACTGGCAGTAAGTGGAGTGCGTTTGTGGCAAAGCTGCACGCCCTCACAGCTGGCAGCCAGACAGTTTCACTTTGTGGTTTTTGGAGAACCAGAACCAGTGATGGACACGTGCATCTGTATGTGCTTGTCTAGTTTTTCTGTAAATGTTGGACCTATCAGAACCTGGGGTCAGATGGGTCACAGCTTCAGAGGGTTTACCGAGAGCCAGGACTGGGTTTTACTATCAGATCTGAAGCTTCGAGGTCAAAGTCTAAAGTTAAAATAATGCCCCCCCCCCCCCCCCCCCATAAAAAAACAACAACAAAAAAACAGACTCCCACCCTCCAAAATAAGTCAAACAGCAGCTTGGATGAGTAAAACACTGAGATATTTCTTGCCTGTAATCATTTACAAAGTATTTTTCAGCTTTTATTCTAGCATTCTGTGAAGAAACAACCAAATTAAATATTTTTCATTTCTGACAGTATTGATGGATTCTCTTCTAAAGAAAGGACCAGATTAAATGTCCCCATAAAGTCCAAACCTAACCCATGTCCTCACAGCCATAGGTATACAAGAAAAACACACACACTTTGGTCCTACCAAAGTTCCATAGGAGCCATCTTCTTTCTTCACCCCTCAGTGCATGACTTCTCCTCCATCACACTCGGTTCTGCTTCTCTGGTTCTTCTTCTTCTTGTTGATGCAGCTCTGCTTCCCCCTGGTGGCCAGCTGAAGAACAGGGATCTGGTGATCAGAGCAGTGAGGTGCCCTCTACCTCTGGAAACGGAACATCTGATGATGTCATAGTGATGTCACCATGTAGAAGGGCGTGGGTTTGAGTAGCTGCAGGGAGCCTCTACTGCAGGGGTGTCCAGTCCTGGTCCTGGAGAGTCACCATCCTTCAGGTTTTAGTTTCTTCTACTCCAGCACACCTGGTATGAATCAGTGGGTGATTGAATCAGGTGTTGGAGCAGGTCAACCAGTGAAACATGCAGGACAGCAGCTCTCCAGGACCAGGACTGGACACACCTGCTGTACTGCAACCTTTAACCAAAAAAAGGCATCATGGGAAATTAGGTTTCCAGTTGTTGATAAAACTTAAAAACCTTCATCTGTCCGTTTTCTTTCCCCACTTTTCCTTTCTGGATCATGGGGAGCTCCAGAAGTCCTCATCACAGAGACAGGGCACACCTGGACAGGTGGCAGGGCCACTCTTTGGGTGCATTCACACTAGCCCTGTTTAGTCCACTTTAATCCAACTCCAGCTCGTTTTCCTTGAAAGTCCGGTTCGTTTGGGGAGGTGTGAACGCACCATCGAACTCTGTCACGGAACAAAAAGGCGAACTCTGGCCCGGGCTAAAACCTAGGTCTGGGTCCGGTAGAAGAGAACTCCAGCGTGGTTCGAGTACAGTGTGAATGTAAACAGACCGGACCCGCTCCACAGGACAAACAAACACACATTTCTCTTATATGGAGCCGTCAGCTGACTTGTGTGGAAAACAACATTCTCCATGGTCTTCTGTCTCATCTTCTGCTCATGCTGAGTCCATTTTTGAAAAATGACAAAATATAACTCCTAAAACTTGATGCCACTTCGTTTTTATTTTTATTTACAGAAGAAGAAGAGGTTTTTGTGTCGTTTCTTTCAGTAGTTCTTGGTGCAGCGCCCCCACAGGCGAGCGGGGGAACAAGTTGGTTCAACAGGTTGCTTCAACAGGTTGCTTCAACAGGTTGCTTCAACAGGTTGGCTCAACAGGTTGGTTCAACAGGTTGGTGCAACAGGTTGCTTCAACAGGTTGCTTCAACAGGTTGCTTCAACAGGT
>NC_056508.1:48212346-48213912 GCF_014905685.2 Nematolebias whitei | reverse complement strand
CAACAGGTTGCTTCAACAGGTTGCTTCAACAGGTTGCTTCAACAGGTTGACTCGACTGCACAGTGCAGTGTGAATGCAAACGCACCAGCTCAAATGTAACAAAATGTCATGAATATTGGTCCAGAACTGAACCCAGTCTACCGGACTATCTAGTGTGAAAACGACTTTAATTTATGGCAAGCATCAACTTTTGCAGCTCAGAATCAGAGTGCTTTTATTATCCCTGCACAGTGAAGTACAACAAAATTACTTCCCCTAGAGCCATCCTAAAGATGAACAGAAGTGTACAGGGGCTGCACATACAAAGATGCTTAGATTAAAAAAAGGTAAGAAAACGTAAGGAGAGAAGTATAAAAAAAGATCTCTCACACCATGTCCTAAACAGGGCACGGTTTGAGGCATCAAAAATACAGACATAAATAGACATAATACATATGTGTGCGGTGTGGGGAAGGGGTGGGGGTCCTAGCACGGCCACCAGGTGAGCAACACAGCCCTTGGCACCTTCGCATCTCCTAGGTTGTTGCGTAAGGGGAGGCATTGAGTTTGAGGGAAGGTCATACCAGAGCACAGTCCAGAGCCCCCTGTAGCCATAGTCCTGGTAAGAGGTGTTTGTTTATCAGCCAGCTCGTTTGAGCTCTATCACAGGTCCACGACCTTGGGAAGGTATGCAACAAAATAAAAGGGAGCTTTGAAAAAGGTTCACAAGACAAAGAGCAAACCAGGGACTGGCAAGCAATGGAGCAGAGGAGGACGCATCTGCCTTCCACCGAGAGCAAGCAAGAAAAAAACCTTAGCATTCCCACGCCCAAAGACCCCTGGACATTTAGGAGGAAGAGTTTTTATTTTCTGCTCTACTAAATCGTGTTCAGATCAAAGTTCATTAAACCAAAATAGACGTACAGATTTTTAACTCCATCAATTTATTTATAAACTTACAAATGGAATAAAACATGTTTTAACAAGAAACATTTTCAGAATGTTCAATTAAGAACGTGTCCAAACATTTTGTCCTGCTATTGTTTCATAAACTGGATGTCCAACAACAGGTCCATCCCAGAACCTAAAACTGGATGGGTGTGACCCGAACACGGAAAGAAACAGCAGAAACGGTTTCACTTCAGTAAAACAGTTACCGAACTTCAGCTGTGAAGTCATGAACAGTTACAGAACTTAGTCTAGTCTAATCGATTCAAATCCGATTGGTAAACTCGTTCATCTCTCCAGTCGGCTCCACTCAGCCGGAGGATCTCTGGGTCCTCTGGGCTTCTGAACGCGACAGTTGAACCCTGGAAGACAAACACACCGAGACCACATCATTTTCAACTCTCAACCATGCTATGCTTCTTTAAATCCAGTTCTTTGAGTCTGGTTCTTTGAGTCTGATTCTTTGAGTCTGATTCTTTTAGTCTGGTTGTTTGAGTCTGATTCTTTGAGTCTGGTTCTTTGAGTCTGATTCTTTTAGTCTGGTTCTTTGAGTCTGGTTCTTTGAGTCTAATTCTTTTAATCTGGTTATTTGAGTCCAGTTCTTTGAGTCTGATTCTTTTAGTCCAGTTCTTTGAGTGT
>NC_056508.1:48205278-48212246 GCF_014905685.2 Nematolebias whitei | reverse complement strand
GAAGCTCAGTCCTCACCTCCTTCTACAGGTGTGCAGTGGAGAGCATCCTGTGCTCCAGCATCAACGTGTGGCATGGAGGCTGCACAGCTGCAGAAAGAAAAGCTTTGCAGAGAGTGGTGAAGGCTGCACAGAAGATGTTGGAGTCAGCCTCCCCACCATCACAGACATCTACACCTCCAGATGCAGGAAGAGGGCCACCTGCATCATGAAGGACCCCACCCACCCAGCACACACACTTTCTGCCCCGCTCCCCTCAGGAAGGAGGTTGAGGAGCATTAAGTGTAGAACCACTAGACTGAGGAACAGCTTCTACCCTGAGGCTGTTAGACTCATGAATCTTTGACCAGGAGAATCACTGTGAAAAACCATATCATGTTGCTGCTGATCTGTTTTATGTTGCTGCTGATCTGTTTTATGTTGCTGCTGATCTGTTTCATGTTGCTGCTGATCTGTTTCATGTTGCTGCTGATCTGTTTCATGTTGCTGATCTGTTTCAGGTTGCTGTGTTCATTCGTGCTCATCTGCTCACACCGACTCATGTTCGACGTAATGTTTTTATGTTATTAGTGCTTAGTGTATTTTTAGTTGATGTTTTTCTTAGTTCATATCTTAGATGTTATTACTGTTTTTATTTTACATTTCATTGTTGGATGTAACTGGGACCCTGTGTACATAATCTCGTTCCACCACGTGTACCACATGGGGTGTGTATGACTCCGACTCTGATCTGGCAGGCTGAGCAGAGTTGGGGCTGAGTAATAGTGGTGGAAATGGGGCAATAGTCACCTCTCGTCTAAGTCTTGTTTCCACAACTCTCTCCCAGATCTTCATCGTGTGGATCATCAACTTAATTCCCCTGTAGTTGCTACAACTCTGTACATCACCCTTGTTCTTAAAAATGGCCACCAGCACTTCTTCTCCATTCCTCAGGCATTTTGTCACCCTCAAATATGTCATTGAATATTTGAGTCAAAAACCTCACTGTCATCTCTCCAAGACATTTACAAACCTCCACTCGTCATCAGGTCCTACTGCCTTCCCCTTCTTCATTCATTTCAGAGCTTTCTGGACTTCACCCTCACTGATCTTTCCCACTTCCTGGTCCACAGTTTCTATGATCTCTACTCTTGTTTCTCTTTCATTCTCTTCATTCATTAGCTCCTCAAAGTACTCCTTCCATCTTCCCGTCACACTCTCCTCACTTGTTAGAACATTACCATTCCTATCTTTAACAAGCCTAACATGCTGCACATCCTTTCCAACCTGCTCCCTCTGTCTCTCCAATCGGTACAAGTCCTTCTCACCCTCTTTAGTGTCCAGTCTCCCATACAACTCATCATACACCTTCTGCTTTGTTTTTGCTACTTCCCTCTTTGCTCTACGTCCCATCTCCTTATCTTCCTGTCTCCTCTCTTCAGTCCTCTCTCTGTCATATTTCTTCTTGGCTAACCTCTTCCTTTGAACATCTTCCTGCACTTCACTATTCCACCACCAGGTTTCCTGCTCATCCATTCTCTGTCCAGATGGCACAACAAGTACCTTCCTCATCAAGTCATCATTTTAAAACTAAAACTGACCCATCAGAACCTCCTTCAGACTCAGAACCCTCAGTGGTTCTCTGTAGGACTTCATCAGTCTGTTTGGGGTCATGGTTCTGTTGGACCCAGTTTGGTCCAAGCTTCAACTGTTGGACTCCAGAATCTTTTGGTCTCCAGAGGAGTTCTGGTCCACTCAGTGAGGAGCCTGAACCATCAGCCTTCACCACCATGCTGACAGCTGGAGGAGCTGTTTGCTGCAGTGCATTCTGGGTAAACATCTGTCCTCTCGTCTGGTTCTGGTCCAGAAGTCTTGTGGTTCCTTCAGATGAAACATTACAAACCTAAGTCGAGCTGAGGTCATGACCTTTTAGCTTTGACCTGATGACAGAAGCCTTTAGAGTCACTGCACTGTCTGACCTTCAGGGTGAATCATCCATCCATCTATTATCTTTTACCCACTTCTTCCATCTTGGATCACAGGGGTCGCCGGTGCCCATGTCCAGCAATCACTGTGCGAGAAGCGGGGTACATCCTAGACAGGTCTCCAGTCCATCACAGGGACACATGGAGACAAACAAACAACATTCTCTCTCACCTAGAGACAATTTAGAGTTACCAGTCAGTCTAACCTGCATGTTTTTGGTCTGTAGGAGGAAACTGGAGTACCTGGAGAAAACCCACGCATGCACGGAGAGAACATGCAAACTCCACCCAGAAAGGTCCCTGGACCGAGATTTGATCCGGCAACCTTCTTGCTGAGAGGCAGCAGGTCTACAAATTGTACCAGTTGCGCCACCTTGCTGCCCCTCAGGGTGAATCAGCTGTGTGAAATGTTTTCTATCTGTAGAACAATGATCACCAGATGACCTTTGACCCTTCACAGAGTGACAGGCAGCAACAGCTGCTTCTCTGAAGTCATTGCCGCTGTCTTTCCGTTTTGGCGTTGTGTTGACACACCTGGATGTTTTTCTCCAAGTGGATCCAGTGATGACGATCAGCAGCTCCTGGCTGATACAGGACCTCAAAGGTCCTATGGGAACAGGTTTCACATTTCATTTGAGTTTTTATTGAAAGACCGACTCAGTGGAACCTGTTCAGGTTAGATTTGAATAATCTTAGAACCCGATCAGTTTCATAAGGTCCTGATGTGTGAAAACCTAGAACTGAAACCAGGTGAGTTTTCTTTTTTCCAAGACTCCATGTTAAACATGAAAGTACATGAACTTGAAGGACTTGTTTAGCGTTTAGGATCAATGGTCCAGGCATTGGACTGCCAACTGTCCAAGTGTTGGACCGATGGACCAGGAGTTGAACTGATGGTCCAGGTGGTCCAGGTGTACTCACCAATGCCTCCAGGGGAGCAGAAGCTGTTCACATTGATCTCAGAAGAAACATCTTCATAATCATGATTGGCTGCTGAGAGACAAGAGACACATTTTCAAAAACTCAGCTCCACCAATCCTGAGAGGTTTCCTGCTGATACACCGTACCTGACACCAGGTGATAGTCTGAGCCCTCTCTCGGATCCACAGGTGCTGCCATGTCATAGATGGGTGTGGCTGCCTGCTGCAGGGTCAGAGGTCTTCTGGGCTTCACAGCGCTGTAGATGGGAGCTGCAGGGGCCTGGGTGTAATCGTTGTCATAGTGATGAGAAGACGGGAGCATCCTGAGGGCAGAGGAAGTCCTGTTCACCAACTGTGCTCCACAGAACCACAAGACCAAAGAGGTCCTGATCACCAGCCATAGTCCACAGAACCACAGGACTGAAGAGGTCCTGGTTACCAACCGTGGTCCACAGAACCAGAGGACAGAGGTCCTGATTACCAATCGTGGTCCACAGAACAACAGGTAAGAGGTCCTAGTTACCAACTGTGGTCTACAGAACCACAGGACAGAAGAGGTCCTAGTTACCAACCGTGGTCCACAGAACCACAGGACAGAGGTCCTGATTACCAATCATGGTCCTCAGAACCACAGGACCAAAGCGGTCCTGGTTACCAATCATGGTCCACAGAACCACAGGACCGAAGAGGTCCTGGTTACCAACCGTGGTCCACAGAACCACAGGACAGAGGTCCTGGTTACCAATCGTGGTCCACAGAACCACAGGACAGAGGTCCTGGTTACCAACCAGGATCCATAGAACCACAGGACCAAAGAGGTCCTGATTATCAACCGTGGTCCACAGAACCACAGGACAGAGGTCCTGGTTACCAATCATGGTCCACAGAACCACAGGACAGAGGTACTGATTACCAAACGTGATCCAAAGAACCACAGGACAGAGGTCCTGATTTTCATTCATGGTTTTCAAAACCACAGGACCAAAGAGGTCCTAGTTACCAACTGTGGTCCAGAGAACCACAGGACCAAAGAGGTCCTGGTTACCAACTGTGGTCCACAGAACAACAGGACAGAGGTTCTGATTACCAATCATGGTCCATAGAATCCCAGGACCAAAGAGGTCCTGGTTACTATCCTTGGTCCACAGAACCACAGGACAGAGGTACTAATTACTAATTGTCATCTACAGAACCACAGGTCCGAAGAGGTCCTGATTACCATCATTGGTCCACAGAATCACATGACAGAGGTACTGATTACCAACTGTGGTCCACAGAACCACAGAACAGAGATTCTGGTTACCAATCATTGTCCGCAGAACCACAGGACCGAAGAGTTCCTGATTAACAATCATGGTTCACAGAACCACAGAACAGAGGTCCTGGTTACCAACCGTGGTCCACAAAACCACAGAACAGAGGTCCTGGTTACCAACTGTGGTCCTCAGAACCACAGGACAGAGGTCCTGATTACCACACATGATCCACAGAATCACAGGACCAAAGAGTTCTTGGTTATCAACCGTGGTCCACAGAACCACAGGACCAAAGAGGTCCTGGTTACCAACCGTGGTCCACAAAACCACAGGACAATGGTCCTGTTTATCAACTGTGGTCCACAGAACCACAGGACAAAGGTCCTGGTTACCAACCATGATCCACAGTACCACAGGACAGAGGTCCTGATTACCATTTGTGGTCCACATAACCACAGGACCAAAGAGGTCCTGGTTACTATCCTTGGTTCACAGAACCACAGGACAGATGTATTGATTACTAATCATGGTCCACAGAACCACAGGTCCGAAGAGGTCCTGATTACCATCCTTGGTCCACAGAAGCATACAACAGAGGTACTGATTACCAACTGTGGTCCACAGAACCACAGGACAGAGGTCCTGGTTAACATTCTTGGTCCACAGAACCACAGGACAGAGATACTTATTACTAATTGTGGTCCACAAAACCACAAGACTGAAGAGGTCCTGGTTATCATCCTTGGTCCACAGAGCCATAGGACAGTGGTCCTGGTTACCAATCGTGGTCTACAGAACTACAGGACAGAGGTCCCGTTACCAACCATGGTCCACAAAATCACAGGACAGAAGTCCTGATGTCTGATCTGTTTATTACCTTAAAAACAAAATGAGCTTCAAGTGTTTATGAAAACATGACAAAGATTAGAAGACAAAACTTGAACTAAAACTGGAACCCATCACATGCTGGAGACAGTCCCTCATCCTGTCTGTGGCCTTCAGTGACAGGATCTCAGTTGAGGAAAAGAACAGGTCTGGTACAGGAGCCTCAGGGTCTGATCTCAGTTTGTGTCCTTCAGCAAGCGCTGAGGTGGACAGCCTGGGTCAGAGCCAGCTCTCCTCAGCTTGAGGCCTTGGTTCTGCTCTGTAAGAAGGTAGAAAAATCGCTCTGTGGTTGAGCCTTCGTCTTGACCGAAGTCTTGTTGTCAGGATGGACTGACGGTTCAGGGCCTCGTCGCTCCAGTCTGAAGAACAAGCTGAGTCAGACAGCAGAGCTCTGGGTTTACTGGTCCACCTACAATCCAAAAACCTCATGATCTGTGGTCAAGAGGTCTGGATAAGGACCACAAGAACCAGATCCTGGATGAGGAGGGTCAGACTCTGATTAGGATGCCTCTCTCTGGAGGGTCTCCAGGTCTCCAGAGGAGGAGAATCCAGGTCACCCCAGAACTTGTTGGAGGGATTTTAGATCCTCTCTGGTCTGGGAACACTTTAAGATCCTGCAGGAGGAGCTGGAGGGTGTCTCGGGGAGAGGGAGGTCTTTGATGATTTCCCATCCTCCCTCCAGGGTCCAACAGGTTGTCCTCTAGTTTTCCTGGCCAGTCCAGAACCGGTCCCAAAGTTCCTAGTTCTTGAAGGTTTCAGAACAGAAAGTTTGTGCAGTGGACCTTCAGCAGGACCTGAAGGGGTTCTGTTACCTGTCTCCACTGCTAGGTGTGGCTACGACAGTGTAGGTGGGTTCTGGTGGAGGCTGCTGGGCCTTTTTGGGCTTGTTGATGACTGCGTACGTTTCGTTCATGTTGACCTTCTGCGACGATCTGTGGACAAACAGAAGAACACGTCCGTCACGAAACACTAGCACATAAACCCCTCCAGACATGGGCTCTGGCTAAACCCTGGAAACTGACTGGCTGCAGAAACACGTTTAGTTCCTGAACTTTCTGTTTTTCAACCAGGAACCTTCGTCGTGTTCAGCGGGTTTTGGTTCAACCTCGGTTTACTTCCTGTAAAGAGTTGTTAGCTGTTGAGCAGAAACGGTCGGATGAGCTGAAATGTGCTGATGTGTGAAGATGGGTCACGGGTTCTGCTCAGTTCCTTAATCAGAAAAAATGGTGTGAATAAAAACAGCAGCCGAGTTTTTCTGAGACGAGAGACAGAATCAGAACATTTCACCTCAAGCTACAGCACAATCACTGTTTGTTCTATCATCAACTCATATTTTTCTAAACTCATCTTAATCACTCTTCATCCAGCTGCAGTTGGTCTGAAGTTCCTTCCTCATGGTGCTCCTCCTCAAGGACTTCCTGTTGCTTCAACAGGCTCCTCCCACAGCCAATGATGTCATGAAGCTTCAGCGTTCCTTTGACCAGAGATGTTTGTTGGTCAATCTCTTCATTACACATGCTTCATGGGTTCTCATCAGAACATATGATGAATCGTTCTTATTCCGGACCGACCTACCGTTCTTGTGGGACAATGATGGACTGTGAGTCCAGTCCAGAGCTTCCTGTCCTCACAGGGACCTGTGCAGTTCTCAACAGAACTCATGCTTTTTACAGACAACCTGGCCATGAACAACACGACGGGACTAAAAACACCAAGACCTCCAGACACTAAAGCATGTCCACCAGGACACTATTTCTGAGTCCAGACTCTGGTTTTCTAGAGGCTCCAAACGGACGCAGCTGGTCTCAGATCAGCCTGCCGGATGAACACAGCTGCTGCTGAATATTTACGTCTCTACAGGAAGGAAACTTGATCTTCACTTCCTCCTCCAGCTGTGTGGTTGTCATGGTGATGCTCAACAAATCAGGGGCGCTAAGGAAGGAAAA
>NC_056508.1:48203249-48205268 GCF_014905685.2 Nematolebias whitei | reverse complement strand
TCTGGATGAAAGATGAAACGTTTCTACATTTTTTTGTTTTGTTGTTTTGCTTCGTTTTGTTTTTTGAATGTCCAGAGGACCAGATTTAACTTTTTTAGAGGAGTTCAGAACTTCTACTGTATTCTGATTTCTTGAAGCAAAGTGAGTTTGTACCTGCTGGTAGCAGACAGTCAGAGTTCTGACCAGGAGGTCTTCATTGTGTCGGACCTCCCTCTGCTGGAGAAACACAAGAACAAGACAAAACGACACAACACAATCAAACCTTCTGACTAATAACAAAAATTCCAGTTAAAAACACTCTGATCCAGTCCAGATCCAGTCCAGATCCAGTCCGGATCAATCTTCCAAAGATCCAGTCCTTCCATTAATCTGTTAAAGTGGTTCTGGATCGACAGTTCTCCAGACTTTAGAAGGTCTTTGTCTGGACTTTGGCTGCTCCCTGTTTCGGTGCAGTCTGAACAGAACCATGTGTCATCAGAACCCCCTGCTGGCATTCAAATCAAGAGTTCTTACGTTGGAGACGGTAAACGGTCCGAAGGCTGCGGACTGAAGAACTGGAGCCCAGTAATTCTCACACTTCCTCTGCAGAGAAAACAGAGTGAAAACAAAATTCTGAAAAATGTTGGTCAAACAGAAAAAAACTGAGAAAACAAAAATTATTTAGGCTCAAAATGATTAAGTTTATAAAACTTCCAACGAGCTCAAAGTACAGATATTTTATTTTAGTCTGGACAGAATCCTCCTGGACATCAGAGACCACATCAGAGGGTCTTCGTGTGATGTTCTGGTACAAGCAGCCAGAGCTCAGTGGCTCTGACTGAGACAAGACATGTTGATAAGATCCACAAAATAAAAGATAACGTTGGAGTTTCAGCTCTGATGGAAAATAAATAAATAAATAAATGAAGTCCACATTTTTTTAAAGTCCTTCAACCTTCAGGCGGGTTTGAACCTTTTAAAATCCCCAAAACGCACAAACAATAAAAAACAAGTTTTAAAAGTTTGTGTTAGTTTTACCTTTCCCATCTCAGTCTCCCTGCAGGCCATGACTATCACCTGAAACAGAGAACCACACGTTAGACTGAGCCATCTGAAACCAGAAGAACCAGTCAGCGCTCAGGTGTGTTTTCACTGTGTGGCTCAGACTACATCCTGGACAAAGACAGCTCACTGCTGTAACGTATTGCTCAAAGTGCGTACACGGTATGCCGTCTTTATGTCCCTAATCTGTATCCGTACCTAGTTGTTGTCACAGCTCTCAGGTGCATGAGCAGGTGTACAGTGTAAGTGATGCTAGTAAAGAGAACAGTACAAGTCTCGAGTCGACTCCCGCATCACTTTCTATCTAAGCTCAGCCTATACACGGTATAAGTATGACACACTCTCTGTGTCACCATGGAAACTCACCATGTGTCACTTCTGACACATGCTGTCAGAAGTGAGAGCACACTGTGTGGCTCAGACTACATCCTGGACAAAGAGAGCTCATGAATATGAGTTCACAGTGTGACACAGACTATTTCATAGATCAAGTTGGTAATGAACATATGCTCTTTATGCAGATCAGACTATTTCCTGGACGACAATGGTTTCTAAATACGTCCTAACTGTGGGGCTTGGACTATTTACTGAATTAAGTTGGTTTATGAATCTGTGTTATTTGTGTGGATCAGATTATTTCCTGGATGAAGATGTGTGTCTGACCTTTATCTTGTGTTGCCAGATCATCCTCCAGAAGTCAACCAGAGTGGAGCTGAGGGGCCCCTGAGAGGCAATGTACCTGCAGTCACCTGAGGGCCCCTGGAGGACAAACAGAGGACTACAGGAAGGAGGAGGGGACGAGAGAGAGTGCATGTGTGTGTGTGTGTGTGTGTGTGTGTGCATGTGTGTGTGTGTGTGTGTGTGTGTGTCACTGTCACCTTGATGAAGCTGGCATTGATGTAATCTGAATGTGACTCTGAGGTTGGAGACAACACCACTCGGGTCTGATCATCTACACACACACACACACACACACAC
>NC_056508.1:48191472-48203149 GCF_014905685.2 Nematolebias whitei | reverse complement strand
TAGATCCAGACATCTTTAGATCCAAACATCTTTAGATCCAAACATCTATAGATCCAGACATCTTTAGATCCAAACATCTATAGATCCAGACATCATTAGATCCAAACATCTATAGATCCAGACATCTTTAGATCCAAACATCTATAGATCCAGACATCTTTAGATCCAGACATCTTTAGATCCAGACATCATTAGATCCAAACATCTTGAGACATTGTTGCTTGTGTCCAGGAGTTAATCAGCTGATCAGGCTGTGACAGTTTACAGAACCTCTTCACAATATTCTCATTTTATTTTATTTTATTATTATCTGTAAGTTATAATCATCAAAATTACAAGAAATAAAGATTAAATATTTTGCTCTGTTAATCAATGAGTTCCATTTTCTGAAGTGATTGACAGAAAACAGTGAACGTGGTCACAATGTTCTAATGTTTTGAGATGCACCAAGTCCTGATCTGGTCCTGATTTCTTTAGACTTCCAAAGATCCAGGCAGGGAGGTCCTGACATCTTTCAGCTCTTCTGGTGGACTCCATGGTGTTCACAGACCAGAGGAGAGTCTCTCCAGCATGTCCTGGGTCTTCTCTGGGGTCTCCTCCCAAGTAGACATGTCCAGAACACCTCCCTATGGAGGCCCAGGGTCCATCCTTACCAGATGTCTGAACCACCTCTGGCTCCGCTGGATGTGGAGGAGCAGCGGTTCTACTCTGAGTCTCTCCTGATAACTGAACTTCTCACTCTATCTCTAAGGAGAGCTACCCTGCAGAGGAAACTAATTTCAACCTCCTGGATCCAGGATCTGGATCTTTCTGTCTTTACCCAGAGTTCCTGACCACAAATGAGGGTAGGAACGTAGACCAAGCGATAAACAGAGACCTTCTCCTCACAGCTCAGCTCCCTCTTCACCACAACAGACCGGCTCAGAGTCCACAATACTGCAGATTAGGAATGCGTGATATAAATGGTACACGGTAGAAACGATAGAAATTTAGCCTACGATAGCGATCTGTCTTCTACCGGCTAACCGCAGTAATGCTGTGTTTGATGTAAAATCAGAGTTGTCAGTTTAATCGTTTTTTTTTTAGCTGAAAACTGCGCAAGTGGCGTTAAAGTCTTTTCTTCGAGCGCTAAGTAGCGAAGCTACAAGCTAATTACAGCCGGCTTGCCGTAGTGTTGCCATATTCTGAAGCATGTGCAAAAGTGTTGGTCAGCTTTAGAGAAACCTGCTCTCTGATCTGTGAAAGAACGATGTGTTGTGTGATTTTACTGCGAGACCCTCTGGTCAAAGCCACAGACTCATTTTGTGTCAGATCTCCATTAAAGCAGAAGGAGGCGCCCACTAGAGGGTTGGAGGGTGAAGTGTTTCAGTGTAAAATGCTGCTCTGTTGCTCTTCATTTATTAAGTGAGACTGGAAACTGTTAAAAGTTAACATTTTCTTCTGTTTAAAACACATGGCTAAAACTACATTTGATATATTTTGCACTACAAGGAAGAAGCCCAATACTTGATTTGTTTATTATTTGAAAACTCTCTGGACCTAGTAGTGGAATTTTCTTAATTCAAAATATATGATGGCAAAAGGACACACTATGCTTTTTTAAACATTCCTATTAAGTTTTATACCCAAAACATATTGCGATATATATCGTTATCGCCACCCTTCACAGTACATATCGTGATATGAATTTTATGCCATATCGCACATTCCTACTGCAGATGCTGCACCAGTCCTGTCTCCGCTCTTCCCTCACTGAGAATAAAACCAGATACTTGAAGTCCTCCTCTTGAGGCAGAACCTCACCTCCAACCTGGAGAGGACAGTCCACCCTCTGACTGAGGACCATGGCCTCAGATCTGATAGTTCTGATCCTCCTCCCAGCTGTGAACCGCTCCAGTGACAGCTGAAGACCAACAGGACCACGTCATCTGCAAACAGCAGACTGAATCCTGAGGCCACTGAACCGGACTCCCTCCACTCCTCACACACACCCTGCGGTAAAACCGTTTAACGGTTGATGAACTCTGACACAAACGAGAACCGTGACAGATGAGGACCAGAACCAGCGTGAAACAGAACCCAACAGACAGCTAAAATAAAACCACACCGATGCTTTTGAACCGTTAGCCTACCTGTCTGGGAGCGTCCTACATTCGTTCTGATTCACGTTTTCAAACGTCTCCTCCAGTTTAGAGTCTGTATGTTCAGAACAAGCTGCTGTCAAACTGGAATTTAAAACAGGAAGTCATAGACTCGACCACTTCCTGTTTCTGCAGCAGCTCTGGGACAACTTCCTGCTCCCACATCTACACTCCACCCCCTGGTTTCTTCTCAGATAGTAAACATGATGTTTACCTCCGGCTGGTTACAGTACAGCTGCTGATCCGACGCCTGTAGGAACCGCTCGAGCATTTGGACCACGGCCCGGTGGATGAACGAGTACTGGTCCTGGAAACAGAACCAGAGTTCATGGAGACAAGGGAACACGAGAAACACATCAAACTAAAACCTTTGATTTACAAGTCAAAGTTTCTTTGTCGTTCCCCCACATGCGGTGCATGAGGTGGACTGAAATTACACCACACCATTTTATTTATAGAGCACTTAAAACAGCTACAAGACCAACCAAAGTGCTGAACAGACAGAACAACAGACAACACACGAAGCAATAATGAACACAACACAAATAATCCGAACACCATCAGCAGAGGCGGATTGCAAGCCATGTACACGGGCGCCATCTCACTGGGAAATTATGCACACAGGGTCCCAGTTACATCCAACAAAAGTATAAAATGTAAAGAAAAACATTAATAAGATCTAAGACATGAACTAAGAATACACTAAACACTAGTAGTACAAAAACAATACACCGAACAACAGCAGCACGAACACGAGTCTGTGTGAGCAGAAGAGGACAAATGAACACAGCAACATGAAACAGATCAGCAGCAACATGAAGCAAATCAGCAGCACATATCAACAATCAAGTGGCATCACAGTGATTTTTACAGTGATGGACCCACAGAACCACCCATTACATTTGAAGCCAGAACTTTTGAACCAAGTACTGTTGGACCCAGAACTTTTGGACCCATTATTGTTAGACCCATTATTGTTAGACCCATAACTGTTGGACCCGAGAGCATCAGAAGCATCTGTAATTTGGGGGGACACACTGATGTGTGTGTGTGTGTGTGCGCGTGCACCAGTGTACAAAAAAGAGCAACATTTCATCTAGATGTCCTGAGTTTAATTCCATTTAAAACATGTTTCTCAACAAGTTAGTGTAAATTCAGCTGTGGGTTTTAAAGATATTTCAACTTTAATGCACTTTATTAACACACATCATCAGGTCGGCACTATTGGGTTTACAAAGAAATAAACTTCACCACTAGATTTTTTTACTTGTGTTCAACACGACTCATCTAAATGTTGTTTCTCATGAAGCTTGAGGACAATAAGGTGTGGGGTTTTTAAAGACATTTCAACTTTAATGCACCTGAACACACAGCGTCTCTTACACCTGCAGCGTCTCACAGCATCACACTTACTGCTAAGATAAGATGCTACAGACGTAGCGCTCCACTTCTCTCCTAACATGAATATATGTTTATGATCAACCCTCCCAGTCAACAAGTGCCAGCACTAAGCTTGCTAAAAGCTGGCGAGTGAGCAACGCATGTGTCTCCACCTCCTCCACCTGTGCGCGTTCTCTGCCAAGGCAGGAGGAGACGCAGAGGAGAAATACTGCAGGCTGCTGGAGAGTTGGAGGTAACCAGGAAAACCTGGAGTGGATTTTTAGTGGTTTGAGTATTCTCCTATTAATCAAGTGGAATGGATTAGTTCATGAAGGAAACAGCACTGACTGAACTAATGGTAAAAAGGTGTTTGAATGTGGGGGGAGACACGTCCCCCTTCACATACAACGGTTGTGGCGCCTATGACTGGACTCATTAATGGTGGACTCAGAACTGTTAGACCCATTAATGGTGGACTCAGAACTGTCGGACCCATTATTGTTGGACCTAGAACAGTTGGATCCATTATTGTTGGACCCAGGATTGTTGGACCTAGAACTGTTGGACCCATTATTGTTGGACACAGAACTGTTGGACCCATTATTGTTGGACCCAGGATTGTTGGACCTAGAACTGTTGGACCCATTATTGTTGGACACAGAACTGTTGGACCCATTATTGTTGGACCCAGGACTGTTGGACCTAGAACTGTTGAACCCATTATTGTTGGACACAGAACTGTTGGACCCATTATTGTTGGACCCAGGATTGTTGGACCTAGAACTGTTGGACCCATTATTGTTGGACACAGAACTGTTGGACCCATTATTGTTGGACCCAGGACTGTTGGACGCATTATTGTTGAACCCATTATTGTTGGACACAGAACTGTTGTACCCATTACTAATGGACCTTGTACTGTTGGCTCTTTTATGGTTTGACCTCATATTGTTACATTACTATTTGAACTCAGACTGTTGGACTTAGTGCTGTTGGAGCCCTTATTGTCGGACCATGACTGTGAACACCTACTTTGGTCTGGACTGCTGATGGTCTTTGTCTTCGGAGCTCCAGGACAATGTTCAGGATACTGAAGTCTTTTCTGATGCACTGCAGAACAAACAACAAAATCAGTGGAAACCTGAAAACAAATTTGTGATGTCCTACAGCTGGCCTGGAGGCCACAGGGACACATTCAGGAACTTCTTGTTTTAGCTGCCCAGTAAATCTGACCACTGATGACATTTTTACATTCAAGTTCTTTACTTGTCCAGTGCTGGACTAAATTTGTTACTGGCAAACTTAAATGAGCACCTAAAAATCCTCTTGTTCCATATTTTCCTAAGAGGGCACTTCGCTATCAGACTGCAGGTTTACTTATGGTTCCTAGGGTTTCCAAAAGCAGAATGGGAGGAAGATCTTTCAGTTCTCAGGCTCCTCTCTTGTGGAACCAACTTCCAGTTTCTGTCCGTGAGGCTGACACACTGTCCAGTTTTAAGACTGGGCTCAAGAGTTTCCTTTTTGATAAATCCTATAATTAGGGTTGGCTTGGTTTCCTGGGGTATCCTATAGTCATGGTTGGAGGTCATGGTTGGACAGATCAGGGCAATCATGTTCAATCAGGGCCATCCATTGAACTCTGTCTTCTCTAATCAGCAAAGTTCATTGAGCACCAGACTCCGTTCACTGAGGTGCTCTACTGAGAGACTAAATAACTTGTTTGTCCCTTGTGCCATTAGGCTATATAATTCGGCCATTCCTGGCAGGAACCAGAGAAGTTAACTGCTTATGTTCCCTAACATAGCTGTTGCTTGATCTCCTCTTAGTGCTGTTTATTATTATTATTATTTTTAATAGTCCATTTTTTAATCTGGTGTGTTTTTATCTTATTGTTTGTATGAATGTGAGCTACAGACTACCATATAATTTCCTTTGGGCCTGCCTGCCTGCCTGTGCCTGCCTGCCTGCCTGCCTTTCTTTCTTTCCATTCTGTATTCCGGGTGTAGCTGATGGTGTCAGCCTCTTTGTTGACTATTCTGTACTTCGATTGGTGCCTTTGGCATGATCACCTGTTGGAGACTCTGTCAGAGAATCCCTGCATTAACTGCAGTTACATGCCCCGTACCGTGAGGGTGGCTCGGCTGGTCCAGCTGGCCCAGCTGTGCCCCGAGCTTGGTGATGACCTTTCGTCTTCTGGGTAGGCATCTCTGCTTAGGTGCTCAAAGTGCTGGAATGAGGCCTCAGTCCCTGTGGCTCCTACTAAGAAGAAGCAGGCTAAGCCTGATCAGGGCCTCGCCACGAGCGTTGAGCAGTTGTCTACAGAACTGGCAGAAATTAAATCTCTATTTGATATCTCTATATGACCAGTACAGGGAAAAGAGAGCACATTACACCAGTTTTGGCCTCACTGCACTGGTTACCGGTTCACTTTCTAATCCAGTTCAAAATACTCATGTTTTTCTACAAATCACTGAACAGCCCCCCCCCCCCCCCCCATTCTCTGATCTGCTACAACCGTATGTTCCACCACGTTCCCTGAGGTCAGCGGACCAGTTGCTCCTCACAGTTCCAGGAACTCGTCTTAAGCGCAGAGGTGACAGGACCTTCTCTGTAGCAGGACCAAGACTTTGGAACGAGTTACCTCTGCTTGTCAGACAGGCCCCCTCCCTCTCGGTTTTCAAGTCCTGTTTAAAAACTCACTACTATTCGGTGGCTTTCAACACCAGATGATCTGTGTTTTGATCCTGTATGCTCCACACTGGTTTGTCGTCATTATCTGCATTGTTTTTATGTCTATATTCTGATTTACCTCATTTTGTATTTTGCTTTGTGTGTTACCTGTTGTTCTGTCTGTGCAGCACTTTGGTTGGCCTTGTTGCTGTTTTAAGTGCTCTATAAATAAAGTGGTATGGTATTTCAGGCATGCCAGCTGGATGCTTCAGTGGCAGCAACTGGATTCACTTTTCCACCCATGTCTGAGTTGGCTGCGGAGGAGGATGTGCTGTCCTTGGCTGCCTCTACCTCTCACTTTTTAGGTGAGGAGGAGGCGCAGTCATCTTGAACTACAGAGATTGGCTCACTCTCTTTGTCTAAGAGCAGGTCAGATGACAGCTCTATGCAGGACATTATGTGTATGGCCCTGAGGCAGCTGCAACTGGACATTCCACAAGTAGCAGAGTCCACCCCTAGAAGTGCCTTCTTCAGGTGCGGATGAACCCCTTCTCTGTCCCTCCATCGGAGGAGTACCTGACGGAGTTGCATGAGTGTTGGTAGGACCCTAGAGCCTCTTCACGCCTCCCCACAGATGATCAGGTGTTGGCGGCTATGCATGAGTTGGCCAAAGCAGGCCTGAACCATATGCCGGCAGTTGAACCCACCATTGCCTTGCTCATTGTTTCACTCAAGGAAGCCCTGTGCCTCGAAATCCGGTGCCCACAGGCTCAATGTAACGTTACAGATGACTTCCTCTGTAAAGCTTATAACACCGGAGTGCGTGCTGGCTGCCTCAGTAATTCCTTGGCGCACCTCATGTTTGTCCTCTCCACATCTCTTCAGGACACTAACGAGGCAACAACAGCGATGGACTTTTTTAAAGCAGCCCTTCAGGCCTTTGCTCTGATGACCAGAGAACTTGGGCATGTAATGTCCTTTTTAGTTCAGGCCCATGAACAGATCTGGCTGGCGCAGTTGACATCGGACGAGTCATGCCGCAGGACCCTCCGTAGTGTCCTGGTGGTACCAGGGGAGTTGTTCAGTTCAGCTGCATTGGAAGCACTAGAACAGACAGTCCAGGCACAGCAAAATAGACAGCAGTTTTCAGGTCTCAGCAGGGTAATGCCCCCTCCAACTCCTCGGCATCCAAGGTGCCCGTTGGCTGGTCCTAGCATTTGACTGCCACCTCGGGGTTATCAGAGTCAGAGTCAGAGATTCTTTATTGTCATTCGCACCACATGTGGTACATGTGGTGGAGCAAAATTATGTACACAGGGTCCCAGTTACATCAAACAATAAAATGTACAAGAAAAACAACAAACATATCTAAGATATAAACAAGAAAAACATCAGCTAAAATACACCAAGCACTAATACCATAAAAACATTACGTCGAACAGCAGCACGACCATGAGCGTGAGTCTGCATGAGCTGATGAGCACGCATGAACACACCAATATGAAACAGATCAGCAGCAACATGATGTGATTTTTCACAGTGATTATTCTTGCCAGAGATTCATGAGTCTAACAGCCTCAGGGTAGAAGCTGTTCTTTAGTCTAGTGGTTCTACACTTAATGCTCCTCAACCTCCTTCCTGAGGGGAGCGAGGCAAAAAGTGTGTGTGCTGGGTGAGTGGGGTCCTTCATGATGCAGGTGGCTCTCTTCCTGCATCTGGAGGTGTAGATGTCTGTGATGGTGGGGAGGCTGACACCAACAGACTTCTGTGCAGCCTTCGCCACTCTCTGCAAAGCTTATGATTGGCTATGGGTTAGGCTATGGGTTTTGTCCTTGTGCCATGCAACGGAGACCCAGCAGAGACCTTCGTGGGTCAGTCTGCCAACCAGCCAGGTAGGTTCAGATCATGAACTCTGAGAGTGTTCACTCGGTGCATGAAGGCAGCCCTCTCCTCTCTGCAGGCTGACGGGGTGAAGGTTCTTCCATACCTCGACAGTTGGTTTCTCTGCGCCCCGTCTCAAGCATGTACCTATCGCAATACAAGTCGCCTGATTGCTCATGTGTCCCAGTTGGGCCTCAAAGGGAACTTGGAAAAGAGCTGCTTGATCCCTTCTCAGAGAACCACCTTTCTTGGGGTGATTTTAGATTCACCTTCTATGAGGGGTCACCCATCTATTCAGAGGGTGAGTGACGTACTCCGGTTGGTCAGTCGATTTAGGTTAAGCAGGCAGTCGCCTTACACCGCTTTCCTGCAGCTGCTAGGCAAACTGACATCTGTCACTAGAGTTGTGTATTTGAGTCTGCTGTCACTGCACCCCTTAAAGAGGTAGCTCAACAGCTTTCACCTGGATGCCAGGCTGCACAGGCATCGCAAACTCATGGTGACATGATCATTCATGCTTTCGTGCCTTGACCCTGTGGAGAGACAGAGCTTATCTATCCAGGGGTGTCCCCATAGGGATGGTTGTGTGTTGCAGGGAGGTGGTCACAACTGACACCAACTCCATGGGATGGAGTACTGTGTGGCAAAACAGAGTGGTCCAGGGCCACTAGTGCTAGAAAGATTGCTCCAAGCACATAAATATAGTGGAGCTGTGTGCTATGCATTTGGCGCTCAGGCACTTTCTACCCCAGTTAGAAGAAATGCATATCCTAGTTAGGTCAGACAACACCTCTGTTGTCTACCACATCAACCATCAAGGTGGCACCAGGTCAGCACAACTTCTGAAAGTGTCCAGAGATCTCCTGGAATCACCCACTGCTTTGGAGTCTTTGTCACAGTGTCCCATGGTGTCTTCCAACCAAGAAGGACTTGCTATCTCAGTTGGGGGGACTGATATGGCACCCCAGTTCTCAACATCTCTGACTGTGGGTGTGGCCACTAGAAGGCTTGGGCAGCAGCTGACCAGAATTTCAGATCCCATCAGACACACCATTTTGGGCGCAATGGTACCCTCTACTTGTCAGCAATATGAAAACAGGTGGTGTCTGTTTTACCAGTGGTGTTCTGCCTGCAATGGCAATCCAGCCTTCTGTACAGTACCCACCATCCTGGAGTTTCTCCAATCCCTTCTTGACAAGGGTTGCTCCCCTTCAACACTTAAGGTATACGTAACGGTGATTCAATTCAATTCAATTCAATTCAAAAGTACTTTATTAATCTCAAAGGGAAATTATTTGTTGTTGTAACTCGTTATCCTCATTTCATTAAGAGATGTCATAGATGCTGATGCTGTAGACAGGAAGGATCTCTTGTAAAGGTCCATCCCACAGTGGATCCTAAGAAACTGGTTGCAGATGCCGTCTGAGCTGTCCACCCAGACTCGGCTGGCCTCTCGGTTCCCTCAAGCTGTAGGGGACCGAATGCCGGGCAGAACTCCTCCCAGAGCGATGGCCACTCCCCCCAGCAGTCTGCAGAGCTCCTCGTCGCTGTGGACAGCCAACTGTAGGCGCCGAGGGACGATCCTGTCCTTCCACTGTCATGAGCCGTGTTTTCTGCTAGTTCCAGGATCTCAGTGGTCAGGCACTCAAGCACAGCTGGCAGGTAGATGAGAATGCGTCCACAGAATATCCTTTTCAACTCATTTGAGATTTGGGGCTGTAGTTGAGATATTATTTGAGCTTTTGAGATGTTAATCAGCTGCTGTTGGTTGTAGAAAACTGCCTTGTTGCCATGGTTATGCATCACGACAAATGTCCAAAACTAAAAAAGTTTCAGTAAAAATCCTTCCATCTGCACAGCATCTGATACCAGAGGAAACCATCATCCAAAAAATGTGATTTACATCCAGAAAAAGAGGAATTAAAGTTTCCAAAAGCAAAATCTCAAAATGAAAGTAACAGAGCTGTTCCAACCTGAAGCCACCTTGAGCGGCGCAATTCTAGAACTATATCATCTAATCATGCTGACAATGATGGCTATACGGCAGGAAGCCACAATCTAGTTTCTTTTTTCTGCATGGCGCTCACAGGTTGCACCTGCCAACTGTTCCGCGGGCACCAGTTTGAGATTTGTCCTTAGTTTTTGAAACTCTGTGCTACCCTCCATTCAAGTCCTTGACGCAGGCAGACCTCAAGTGGCTCTCATGTAAGATGGTCTTTTTGTTGGCTATTGTCTCAACTAAGAGGGTCGGCAAGCTACATGGTCTTTCTGTCAGCCCTTCATGTCTCAGATGGGGCCCTGATGACTCTGGTGTTAACTTGTGGCCAAACATTGCATTCGTACCCAAGGTGTCATCTCATTCTCATTGTAACCAGCCATTGAAGTTGGCATGTTTTCAGCCTACACCAGGAGGAACTGGTGATAGGTCTGGGTTATTGTGCCCAGTGAGGGCAATGGAGGCACACATCATGACTATTGCCGCTGTAAGACGTTTAAACCAACTGTTCTTGTGTTATGGAGGCCCTAGGCTAGGTTGTCCTCTTTCCAAGCAACGTCTCTCCCACTGGATTGTGGATGTCATCTGCCATGACTACACTACAGGACACGGCTCACCACTGGTTGGCATGAGGGCACACTCTACCAGGAGTGTCTCTACTTCCTGGGCATACTTAAGAGGGGTTCCGTTGCAAGCGATATGTGCTGATGCATCATGGGCTTCCCCAAACACGTTCACCAGGTTCTACAATGTCAATGCGGCCACCCCTCATCCTCTAGGCCAGGTTCTTCTGCAAGGGTCCTCTGGGCCTCCTCAGTGAGGTATGTGCTCAGGATTCCTCATGACATTGCTGGTATTAGTCATTCGGTGCTTTCAGCACCACCCTCTAGCAGTAAGTAGGGATGAAATAGAACAAAAGTTACATATTTAACTATGGTTCTATGAATTTCGGATGACCGCCAGAGCTTCTGTCACTCAGAAGCCTCACATTCAGCGAGAAGATTCTGTAGGAGCAGGGCCGTGGATGATGCCAGGCTATATACCCTCTGGCTAATCATCTGACGTGTCACAGCTGTGACTTTTTTGGCATTACTACTCTAACGATGCATGCACGCAGGGAATATTCAGTGCTTTCAGCACCACCCTCTGGGATTCATAAAAACATAGTTACATATGTAATATTTGTTTTCTCTTAATTGTGGCATTTTATTACGTTACCTCAGTAACTAGAAGGTCATGGATGTAGTCGAGAGCGCAGATGACTCCCGTCCTCCCACAGCCGGCACTGAGACACACACACAAGATGCAGCATGCATGTTAACTGTGCCATCGTTATCAGGTGTTACCTGCTGCATATTCACAGCCTCCTGCTCTGTGTGTGTGTGTGTGTGTGTGTGTGTGTGTGTGTGTGCGTGCGTGCGTGTGTGTGTGTGTGTGTGAGTGAGAGAGAGAGAGAGAGATCTGTCCTGTTGAATCTTAATGACCAGCTGACCTGTGATCAGTGCTGCTGGTACAAACAAGCTGCAGTGATGATGAGTCGAGTTAACCACCGTTCACAAGCCTGTGTGTGTGTGTGTGTGTGTGTGTGTGTGTGTGTGTGTGTGTGTGT
>NC_056508.1:48191104-48191372 GCF_014905685.2 Nematolebias whitei | reverse complement strand
CTCATGGTTTTTATGCTTTAGCTCATGGTTTTTATGCTTTAGCTCATAGTTTTTATGCTTTAGCTCATGGTTTTAATGCTTTAGCTCATGGTTTCAATGTTTTAGGACATGGTTTTTATGCTTTAGCTCATGGTTTTTATGCTTTAGCTCATAGTTTTTATGCTTTAGTTCATGGTTTTAATGCTTTAGCTCATGGTTTCAATGTTTTAGGACATGGTTTATATGCTTTAGCTCATGGTTTTTATGCTTTAGCTCATGGTTTTTATGC
>NC_056508.1:48189993-48191094 GCF_014905685.2 Nematolebias whitei | reverse complement strand
TATGCTTTAGCTCATGGTTTTTATGCTTTAGCTCATGGTTTTTATGCTTTAGCTCATGGTTTTTATGCTTTAGCTCATGGTTTTTATGCTTTAGCTCATAGTTTTTATGCTTTAGCTCATGGTTTTAAATGTTTTAGTTCATGGTTTCAATGCCGGTCGTTAACTCCTTCACTGCTGCTCAGTTCTCTGCAGCTTGTAGTTGTGACACCAGCTCCAGAGATCCTGTGGGTCCTTGTTCAGGTGCTCAGGCTCTCTCCTCTCATTTTAACTCAGCTTTTCAGACTGAGATGCTTTTTCTCTCATTCAACCTTTATTTCTACAGGTTAGTCTCACTGAGCCTCTGGGACTCATCTGCAAGAGACACCTGATTTTAACAAAGAGTGACAACAGTGGACAACAACAACAACAACAACCACAACAACAACAACCACAACAACAACAATAGACGATCATAAAAGTGGCATACAATCTTTTTTAACAAATTAAAATAAAATGGCAACCAAAAGGACAGTTAAAAGGAAAACAGTAGTGAACAAACAAAAAAGCAGCTAGATCATGGCGGTGTAGAAAACTAAAAACAGGAACATGTCTGGTTCTTGGAGGAACTTCACAGATGTTTGAAGCCACTCAGAGAGGTCAAGGTCGACAGCTTCAGATCTTTAATGTCTCACATCTTTAAAGATGCTGTGGCTCCATTAAAGATCAGCGCCTCCAGACCGAAGCCTGAGCCCTGGACTGACGATGTCACATGTGCTGCCAGACGCCAGAGCAGGAGAGCAGAACAAGTTACAGGTGTCCTCCATCAGTCCACTGTTGGAGCTGCAAAAACTGATGCTTCTCTGACGTCATAATCCACATGTGCTTTTTAAAATTCATTTATTCATTCATTAAAAAGAAACAAAACTAATCCATTAAAAAGAGAAAAATACACTGAATGAAAAGGTGCAGAAAGAAGAAGAAAATTATTATAATATCTGCTCCTTACTTAAAAATATAAAATAAACAAACAACGTAGGCTTGAACAATCTCCAATGCGAAAACTTAGCGAAAACAAATGAGCACAAATGAACACAGCAGCATGAAACAGATCAGCAGCAACAT
>NC_056508.1:48182205-48189893 GCF_014905685.2 Nematolebias whitei | reverse complement strand
CCATGAGCTAAAACATTAAAACAATGAGCTAAAGCATTAAAACCATGTGCTAAAACATTAAAACAATGAGCTAAAGCATTAAAACCATGAGCTAAAGCATTAAAACCATGAGCTAAAACATTAAAACCATGAGCTAAAACATTAAAACAATGAGCTAAAGCATTAAAACCATGAGCTAAAACAAGATCTAATGTGTGGCCACATTCTTGTGTTGGACCAGACACAAACTAAACCAAATTAAAATAATCGATCAGCTGTAAAAAAAATCTTTGACCAACAGTTTATCAGTACAACACACGTGGATATTAAAGTCTCCAACTATTAAGATCCCGTCATATTTAGGCAGGACTCCTGTCAAAACATCTGCAAAGTCCATCAGAAAGTCCTTGTTGTATTTTGGAGGTCTGTATAAAACAGAACACAGCACCGGGTGTGAAGATCCGAGCTGAAATAAGTTGAGCTCAAAGCTGGAATAAAATGTTAAAGGTGTGATTTATTTACAGAGAATGCTCTTGTAGGAGTTCAGCTTTTCCCCCACAGCTCCAGATCTCCTGACGGTGCCAAGCAGCCACACCTGGAGATCATCTGATGAGAGGCGGCTGAACAAAGGAGGTGGCTCCAGTTCAACAGTGTTGGTAGAAAGCTCCTGGACAGTTAACTTTGTTCTTCAGTGCTACAAACATTAATCCTGATTCTCACATGTTACAGTTTCACCTCTGTGGACCTGTATAATAATAATAATGATGACAATAATATAATAATAACAGTAATAATAATAAAAAGTGAGTGTGTATCAGCTGATAATGTGCAGGTCTGCTTCACGTCAGCTGTTAAAGTTTGACAGAGTCCAACCTTTTTCTGGTTTCTGGTTCTGAACTGCAGTTCCTTTTAGAGACGTGACCACAGCGGGTCGGTGGTTTGAGCCCGAGATGCTCTCAGCTCATGGTTTTAGCAGAGACAGAAATATTTCTGAACGTTGTGACAAAAGAACTCCACTCAGAGTGTTTGATGGTTAAAAGAGGAGCTGAACGTTCAGCACAAGAGGCAAAGTCTGCAGAAACACTGACCTTCACCCACCACATGCCCCGCCCACATCCGCATCTGATGCCCCGCCCACATCTTGTCACAAGAGTAGGATTTTCCAGCTTTCTCTGAGAACAGACTGAATGTTCTTTCTCCTCAGACATCTGTTTGTCCCCAAAATCAGCTGAAACCTGGACTCCTATGTCCACCAAACTCGTGTCCTTTGTCTTTCTGTCCCTCTGAGACGAACCCGTGGCCACAGAACTCAGCTGTGTTCCTCCTCTGGTGAGCCAGTTTCAGGTCTGGTTTCTGAGACAATGGTGGTGGTTCTTAAAGGTTCTCCTGAGTCCATGTAGAGATCCTGATGGGTCAAAGGTCATCCAGCTGAAGGTTTTCCTCTGAACACAATGACAGGCTGAAGTTTTAACTAAATCTTTTTGGACGGATGGTTCTGGTCTAAGGAAGAAATAATTATTTTGGTCCAGTCCTGAGACGTCACTAACCTGCTGGGCTGATTCAGGAAACGTCTCAGATGTTTGTTTATAGTTCGGTGAATATTATAAACCAAAGAACGTTGATCATCAAAAACACTGAAAACCAAATGAAAGAGTTTCTTTCGTCATTAAAACTAAAACCTTCAGTTCAGTCTGTAAATATTTTTTGAACATGTACAGAGAACCAATAACAGATCCCTGTGGAACTCCAAGACTTAGATCCATTTGGAGGAACTGACAGGTTCTGTGTGGACTCTTTCTTCAGATCCAGATGTTTTGAAGAGGAAACGGGTCGTGGCGCCCGGCCCGGGACAAACAGCCGGCACGTTTTGCATATTTTACCCAAACCAAGCGCACGACTCGGCCTGCGGTCGTCTGCGCCTCGTTTGAATAAGCTGCACAGAAACACTCCCAACTTTCCAGGAAAATAAAAACTCACACAGACAGGAACAAACTCCAAAGATCTGCAATGCAAACTAACCTCCACTAAACACCAGAACTGGTTCTGGTCGGGATCTGAGATGACCCGTTTCACTCCAGTCGTTGTGTGCAGAAAATTGGAGACGAGTTTTAAAGCTGAAATCAAACCAAAGACCCTGCAGACTCACGCTGTACTCCTGATCCACGCTTTCAGGACTCATCTTCCTCAGGGAGGACAGCAGGTCCATGTTGAGTCCAGAACCACCAGCACCGTACTGAAACCCAAAGCTGAGTTAGTTCTCCCTTTCCCTTCAGTCTCAGTTCTGCCTCCAGACTGAAGCGTGTCTGTTAATAATTCAGCCGCTTGAAGCAGGAAGTGAGGAGAAGGTGTTCATCAATAAACAGGCGAGGACCGGTGACACCGCTCTCCTGAGGGCAGGTCCTTCCTCACAGAACCACAGAACCTACAGGTTAGAACCTCAGAGGACCTCCTTTCCCCTGAACTCTTTCACAGCGCAGGGTTCAGACCTGAATCCTTTGATCAGTCACAAAAACAGAAGCAACGAGTCGATAAGGAGTGGACTATAAACCAGTTCACCTGCTGGGTCAGTCCCAACTCGTACTCTTTGTTGGTTTTAAGAGACGGAACAAAAACTCTCAGGAAACAAACAAGAAGTCCAAGATTCAAAATGAACCAACAAACAAAGAGGCAGCAGGAAAACAGCGGAGCGTCAAATATAAAAACTGGAATCAGACACACAAACTCTGCAGAAACTTTTCTTTTTAAATTTATTTACAGAAACTTTGGTTCAACTTTAAAAAAACAAATCGAAACTGATGGTTAAAACTTATTTATAGGCTTACATGAAAAATACTTCAAAAACATTTATAGTCTTCTTTTGGGGAAAGATAAAAATGAGTACACAGTAGTCCCTCGCTTCCTCGCGCTTTATTTATCGCGGACTCGCTCTATCACGGTTTTTCAAAATAAGAGTGACATGACACACAACTGGCTGATTGATGGAAGAGCTCAGGGCCCCCAAGTCTCCATGGGGCCCTAAGTGAAATCTGGTTTGGGGCCCTCTGTTCCTGATAATACTGTGGATCACTGCAATCACAGTCAGATCATTCACCCACCTAACATAAACTATTTATTATAGTTTTGATAAAACGACCTATTAACAAAATGGTCAAATATAACGTTCTCTGCATTCGATGACTTCTTCTAAAAATTAAATATGCCATGTTTGAGTCATTTGGCATTATAAACATAAAAACTGATTTGATTTGACTGATAAAGTGATATTGAAGGACACAACTGTTTTCTTGAAGTTCAGTCTCTGTGGCCCTCTAGATTACATGCGTGTCAAACTCAAGGCCCGGGGGCCAAATGTGGCCCTCGTTGACATCTTATCTGGTCCCCCAAGATGTTATTTTAAATTAAAAAAAGCTTTTATCATTTTAATTTTCTCAGTAATGTTTGTTTATGATGTCAAAAGTACAACAGAGAACACGAACTGAGACCAGTCAGCCTCTTGTTGAGGAACCTGCAGCATGAACAGATGCTGGTGTCTGACTTCAGTTAATGTTGATTCTGAAACACGCCCTTACTTTGAAGAAGGTTTTAATTTTGCCCCCTTTTGTAAGTGGGTTTGACACCCCTGCTCTAGGGTGTGGAGAGCCACAGAACTGGTCATGGTGGGCTGGATTTGGCCCACGGGACACATGTGATCTAGTGGTACTAAAAGTAACAAAAGTATAAAACAACAGCCAAAATATGTGTGCAGTTCAGCTAACAGTCTTTAGAATGGACACATGTTGTCTTTGTCAAACCTGCTGAAGAGAATCAAACTAAAAGCTCTGAAACTCAAAGAACTTACTCCATGAAGTTACAACTAACACTCAACTTTACAACATCTGTCCCTGAATGGGGTGAAAGGACAATTAGATATTCTTCCTCAGACAAAATCAGCTAATGTCTCCTTTTCAGAATGGTCAGGGTAAAATATGTTACAAAATAATACAGTTAGAATTATTTCTGTAGGAATTATGGTCAGTTCCATAACTTTCAAACATACGGGTGGAGAAGGTTCAGCCCCTGGCTCGAAAAACACCTGGTGTTTTTTCAAGTGTGTCGTACACCGAGAGTGTCCCGTAGATGTTTCGGATATTTTAGGTTGAGTATATGAGCCTGAAGAACAAACAGCTGTTCATTCAGGACCTGTGCTCCATCCATGATTATCTTCATGTGTTTGGGTGGATGGAGAGGATCCTCTCTCCCAGGGACAAAGATCTCCATGGTTTCCAGATGCAGCTGGTCATTCTCCTGCATATCCTGCAAACACACCAAAAATAAAGAAATGAGGACAAGAAAAAGAGTAAACGAGTGCAGAGCACTGCCAAAGCACAACAGTCTGAACAGTGTCTTTACTTTCTGAAACACCGGACAAGTTACCGGCGACATTACAACAAGAAGAGTTCTCAGTTCAAATGAATGCATGTGCTACAATAAAGATCAAAGAATCATCACAAATATATTTGTTTGTCCCACTCTGGCATGATGTTACTTCAGTTTGAGCCCAAATTCAATAGACAAAAATAAGAGAAGTCTGTAGCAAGGAGAAGATAAAATATCCAGTGCAATGCTGCATTTCAAACACAAAGCTGTGTGGATGTTGCTCGTGTTACTGCATCATATCTTCTTACTGGTGTTCTTTAAAAAGATGCTCAACAGGTTCACACCAGTAGATGATCAGAACTTTAAGGACAGCCTCTCTCTTGATGGTGACGTCAACAGTCTGAATAAGAACAATTACTTTTAAATAAAATCTAACTCACACATACACAAAACAACTATTCAGCTATAAATCCCACTGAGTCTTCTCAGATACCTCATCTAAAACTTGTAAGATCCTGGTGGTCTGCTCAGAGTGAGACATCTGTATTTTATGCCCATCTTCACGGCGCTCCTCTCAGTTGTGTTTTCAGAAATAGAGTCAGAGTGAGACATCTGTAATTTATGCCCATCTTCACGGCGCTCCTCTCTGTTGTGTTTTCAGAAACCGAGTCAGAGTGAGACATCTGTAATTTATGTCCATCTTCACGGCGCTCCTCTCTGTTGTGTTTTCAGAAACAGAGTCAGAGTGAGACATCTGTGTTTTACTCCACTCTCCGCCCTGCTGGATCGGTTCTCCTGTGTTAGCGTAGCCGGGGGCTGGTAGCTGCTGCCCGGGTAAACATGGCCATGTCTCAGGCTCTGTCCGAGGAGGAGTTCCACCGGATGCAGGTGAGTTAAACCGGCTGTGTGTTCTGTTGGTCCGGTTCAGCTGCGGCATCGTTGGCGGAGAGGTTCGCGGCTCCGGGACGTGTGAGCAGTGTAACGGTGTTCCGGTGTCGGTTCTGCTGGTTGTGCAGTTGTTCTGAAGCGGTCTTTGGGACGGTTCAGGCCCAGATCTCTGAGAGATGAAGGGAGGAGTTGTTGGACTCCTCATGCTAACCGTTAGCCGGGCCGGAGTCAGACTAACGGTTAGCATGTTAGCATGCACGCGACGCTGATGAGAGTCACGGGGTCTGAGTGGGCGGATGGCCGAGTTTGTGTTCACCTGAGGCGGTCAGAGGAGGAGGAGGACCGCGGTCACTGCTGGAGTTCACTGACGCCACGTTCTGTTCAGACACATCAGCTGATTTCAGATGAACACCTGGACAGGTATCCAGTCCCTCACAGGGACACCTGGAGAAAA
This sequence comes from Nematolebias whitei, assembly GCF_014905685.2. Classification (NCBI taxonomy): domain Eukaryota; kingdom Metazoa; phylum Chordata; class Actinopteri; order Cyprinodontiformes; family Rivulidae; genus Nematolebias; species Nematolebias whitei. Next base: position 48,184,216 of record NC_056508.1, on the reverse strand, counting down.
CCCAGAGAGACAAACCTGTGACCTTTTTGCGGTGAGGCAACAGGTGTAACCACTGCCCCATCTCGGAGTGTTGTCTAAAAATAAAAATAAGTTTATTTCCAGAGTAAAGAGCAGAAAGGAAACTGCAGCAGTTATGCCTCTGTGTGGTTGTCATGTTTACAGGTGTTATTATGGTCTGTCGTCAGGTAAAATTTGAAGCTCTCGACCTTTGACCTCTCTAAGTGACTTTAAGAATCTGTTGGACTCCTGGCAGGGACCAATGCAGACATGTTCCTGTTTTTAGTTTCTACATTCACCTTAGAATCTAGCTGTTTTTTTGTTACCTTTTATTCTTTTAGCCATCCTATTTGTAAAAAAAACAAACAAAACAAACTGCAGTATGACTTTTTATAACTGTTTATTGTTGTTGCTGTTGTCCATTGTTGTCATCATTCTTTGTTAATTCAGGTCTCTCTTGTAAATGAGTCCTCGAGGCTCAATGGGATTTACCTGTAGAAATAAAGGTTGAATAAAAAACAATAGTTAATGTGAGGTTAATCTGGGGCAGTGCGTCCCCTACCATTGTCCAAGGAGTGCGTCCCGCCCTGTCAACAGGACCAAGCGCCCCGTCGACAAAACGAAAGTTACAGCTGTAACTATGGTTCTATGAATCCTGGATGACCGCCAGAGGCGGTGCTTAAAGCACTGAATGATCATTCTTGCGCATGCGCAGGTCGAGAATTTATGCAAACATAGTCACGCGTGACACCTGGGACACCGGTGAGTCTACATAAGCACATGACAACGGTAGCCCAGTCCCTTAATCTTCTCGCGAAACGCAATGATTCCGCAGGCCCGAGCGCTCTGGCGGTCATCCAGGATTCATAGAATCGTACTTACAGCTGTAACTTTCGTTCTATTTCATCCCTACTGACCGCCAGAGGCGGTGCTTATAGCACTGGATGATGATTGACAACAGAGTCCTGAGGAATCACACCCACAAGAAGAAACAAAAGTTAAGTGTGCCCACCTTACTGAGACGGAGATGGGTGCTGCGATAGGATCCCTTCCAACGGGTGAAAAGCAGCCAGGTTTACCCTGTAGAACCTGGCAAATGTATTTGGGGATGACCAGGAGGCTGCTGCACATATCGCCTCCAGAGTGACCCCATTTATAGCGGCCCATGACACGCTAACGCTCCTGGTGGAATGGCATTGTACCCCTACAGGTGGCTGGCGGCCCTGCAGAGTGTACGCCTGTTCCACCACGTCCACAATCCAGCGCACAAGGCGCTGCTTTGAAAGGGCCTGCTTTGAAAGGGCCTGCCCTTTGCGAGGTCCTGTATAGCAAATGAACATATTATCAGATGGCCGCAGAGAAGTTGTCCATCTGATGTATGCTTCCAGTGCCCGACCAGGACAGAGAGGCTCGTCAGCACCATCTGCATCGAAGCGAGCAAGCTGGAGAGGCAGAGAGTGGGTCACAGATGGGGCCACCTTAGGGAGGAACGTTACGTTAGGCCAGAGTGTAACACCCGAACCAGCCGGGTTCTAACGGCAACAGTGCTTGTAAACTGATATTGCATGTAGTTCACCTACTCGTTTGGCCAAAGCCATGGCCAGGAGAAACGTGGTCTTCGTAGACAAGCACTCAAGGCTCACGTCCGTCAAGGGCTCAAACGGAGCAGACCGCAGGGCAGCAAGGACCAGAGAGAGATCCCACACAGGCACGACGAGGCGTGTGGGGGGATACAGATGTCTGGCGCCTCTCAGAAACAAGGACACATCCTTGTTACGACCTACTGTCTCCCCACCCACCACCGTATGCCAGCAAGAGATTGCAGCAACATAAACTTTCAGGGTGGATGGAGACCGGCCCTGAGAAAGTAGCGCCTGAAGGAAAGTAAGAATAACAGAAAAAGGACAGTGTACAGGGTCCTTGTGTCTGGCATGACACCAGTTGCTGAAGACCTTTCACTTATGTGTGTACAACAGTCGTGTGGAAGGGGCCCTGGCGTTATTCATTGTATGTG
>NC_056508.1:48177558-48182105 GCF_014905685.2 Nematolebias whitei | reverse complement strand
CACCTGAGCTTCTTCAGACCTGTCCAGGAAGCTGCCTCTGATACATTTTAAAGTAATTAAACATTTTATTTTGAGTCACTTTCACCAAACTTGTTGTTTTTATAAATAAATAAATGTAACTTTTCTAAACGTAAATTAAATCAGATCTTTCTTTTCCTAATGTCAAATATTGAAGTTCCATGTTTCATCAAAACTACACGAGTTCTTCTGATCGTTTAAAACCTGTCTGCTGTCCTACAGGCTTCCAGACAGGCTGAGGTCACCAGACTGCAGGACGATATAACAAAGGTAACCCTGCGGGTCCAAACGGGTCAGAACATCCTCACAGAACCTCTGATTTTGGAGCACCAACTTTGTGTTTTCCTTTCAGCTCTCTGACAAGTTAAAGAAGAAGCAGGAGAGGTGAGACGCTCATGTTCAGCCGTTTTAACCTTCCTATTCAGTTCAATTCAATTAAAAAAACTTGTATTTATCCCCAGGGGGGCAATTAAGAGGCACATAGAGCATACATAAAAATAAATACTAGATAAAAATACATAAATAAAAGAACGTGCAATATGCATTAGCAAGATGCAAATGGGCATTGAGGTGAGTCCTTTTACAACTAAAGTCCTGTGGAATGGGGAGATGTACACGTGTTTGTGTATGTGGGGTGGGCGTAGGGTGAGAATGTGCATGTGTTGGGAAAGGGGATGTGTATCTGTATGTGTATGCACGAATATTAAGAAGCAGAACTATTTGTTTAAGAGCTGGACAGCCCTGGGCACAAAGGCAGCTCTTCTCTGTATCCTGCAGGCAGGGCAGCGGAGCCGGCGACCCGATGGAAGCCACTCAAATGATCAGAAGAGGACATGTGAAGGGTCCTGTATGATCCGGTTCGCTAACCTGCATGTTAAGTGTTCAGAGACAACAGACGGGATCCTAAGGGCCAACGATTTTAGAACAGACAGTGACAGTCTTCTGCAGGTGGATTCTGTTCTGGATGCTGGCAGAATGAAACCAGCAGGTTATGGAGAAGGTGGTGATGCTCTCGATGAAGGAGTAGTAAAATATCCATAGAATGATCTTACTTACTCCAAAGGAGTTGAGCTTCCTGAGGAGGTACTGCCTCTGGTGACACTTTCTGAGGATCTCCTCCATGCTGGCAGAGAATTTCAGCAGACTGTCAAAGATGGTACCCAGATATTTGTACTCCTCCACAAGCTCAACAAGCTCTCCATGGATTTATGTGGTGACTGCTGTGGTCAGCACCCTCTGCTGATTGGAAACAGTCGCCATCGTATCTCTGGTCTAAATGATGTTCATCTCCAGACAAGAGCTGTCACACCAGTCCACAAACTCCTGTAGAGCTGCTCCATGATGCTGTGAGGGGCCTAACATCAGAGAGAGAAGAACTGTGTCATCAGCGTGTTTCACCAGGTAAGAGTTGGGCTGTGTAGATCTACAGTCATCTGTGTAGAGGACGAAGAGCAGCGGAGAGAGGACACAGCCCTGTGGAGAGCCAGTGGAGGTGTGGAGTAATCAGAGAAAGTTGAGTTAACCAGCACTCTTTGTGATCTGTGGATTAAAAAGTCCAGAAACCACAGGATGAGCTGGTCGTTCAGGTGGAAATGGAAGAAGAGTTTATTGGCCAAGATGTGAGGCTGAAGGGTGTTGAAAGCAGAGGAGAAATCTGTAAACAGTAGTCTGACTGAGGACTTCAAGGTGTCTGTGTACAGTGTCCACGATGAATATGTTAACATCATCGACACCTCTGCTCGTGCGATATGCAAATTTGAGGGGATCAATCAGAGAGTTTGTTGCTTGAATGACATGCTGTTTAACAATTCTTTCCAAAGCTTTCATCACGAGGGATGTGAGGGCCACAGGTCTGTAGTCATCGAGTACTTTGGAGGTGTTCTTCTTAGGCATGGGGATGACTGTGGAATGTTTTCACATCTGGGGAACTTTACAGCTATCAAATGATTTTTGAAATAGGCTCTGGAACACTCCTCCCAGCTGTTCTGCACAGTACCTTAAAACACGGCTGCTGATGTTATCCGGGCCAGGTGAGCAGGATCCTTTAGTCCTCCTCAGAGCACTCACTATGTCCTCTGTGCTGAAGGTGAGTGTTCCACTGCTGGATTGAAGTGTTGACCTAATCTCTTCCAGCAAAGTGGCATTGTCTTTCTCAAATTTGGTGAAGAAGAGGTTGAGGTCATTAGGAAGTAATGCACGGCTGCTACTATCCACCTGGATGGTATTTCAACAGGTGGTGGTGGTATTCACAGCGGCCTTGTTTTTTAGGCCCTGCCAAGCTGAGCGGATGTTCCCGTGTATGAATTTTTCCTTCACTTTGTTTTTGTATTTCAACTTGGCAGTTTTGATGGAGCGCTTGACTTCCTTGTTGACCTCTCTCTTCTCAGATTCTGAGCCATTAAAAAAGATCCTCTTTTTTTGTTGAGGATTCCTTTGAGGTCTTTGGTTACCCAGGGTTTATTGTTGGGGAAGATTGTGACAGTTTTAGAAGGATTGATACTGTCCACACAGAATGAGATGTAGGAAGAAATGGTGTCCACTGCTCATTGAGGTAGTTGGAGGGGGTTAAGAGGTTAGTCCAGTCTGTGGACTCAAGACATGCTTGGAGAGCTAGATCGCTGTCACTGGTCCACTGTTTGATGTTCAAAGTAAGCTTCTTAACAGGAATGTATGCCGGAAATAGCAGAACAGTGTTGTGGTCTGCAGAGCCTAGAGGGGGGAGTACAACAGACCTAACTGCATGCGGTAGTGACCCATAACATCTGTCTAACGTCTTTCCCTGGCGGGTGCTGCATGTAACGTGTTGATGAAAACCTTTAAGGGCTTTCCCTGGGGAGCAGTGGTTGAAATCACCCAAAATCAATTTTGGTGAGTCTGGTGAGATGTGTTCCAGTCTCTTCAGTGATGCCATGATATGTTCAGTGGCAGCAACAGCGTTGGCTTTTGGGTGAATGTACACCAGAATGAAAAAGAGCTGTGGAAATTGCCTTGGTAAATAAACGGGACGAAGGGAAACAGACAAGAGTTCAATGTCTGGTGCACAGCTTCTCCCTCACCACGACTGTTGTGCACCAACATGAGATTACGTAGAGACAAACACCACCGCCATGTTTGCCAGTGAACTCACTGTCCCTATCCAGTCTTATTGGGGGAGCGAAACCATCGATATGTAGTGTGTTATCTGTGTCCTTGTTTTTCAGCCAGGTTTCTGTAAAAGCCCAAATAGAAGCAGTCCTGTATTCATGCAGATGGATTATATTAGCTTGCAGCTCGTCTAACCTGTTTCGGAGCAAGTGCACATTAGCTAGTTTCACGGGGGGAGCTGTCTTTGTTTACGATGACATCGGGAAGATTCAATCTGTTGCTGTGGACTCGGTTCCGTAAGATCAGCAAAAGAAGTAATAGTAATGCCTGATAGAGTCCTTGAATGTCCATAATGTGAGATCTTTTAGTAATCCAAGCGAGACAGCAAAATCTGTTGTACCATTAGCTACTGCTAACGCTAGTCGTGCTGGACACAAAAACGTCAAAATGTGTCGACAATAACGAACAAAGACAAAACTACAAAAAACCTACGGTTACACGTACTACACGCACTGAATACTCTGGATGAGCAGAGGAACAAATAAATAACAAAACCCAACCACCGTAAAACTGCTCTACAAGCAGCCGGTCAACCACGCGAGCAGCGACCCGGAGCACACGTCATCCAGAACCTGCTCGGGTCAGGCTAAGAACCTTTAAGGTTTTTTCCTGAAAGTCCATCCAGCCACATCATCAGTAGCCACACACTCACAGTTTAGTTCATGTTTGTATGAAGGTTCGAACGGGCCGTGTCTCCTGGAGCTGGAGAACCTGAAGGAAACACAAGTCAGTGAAGTTCTTCCTGCTTTTCATAACTCTTTGTTTTCAGTTTTCAGCGTCTGCATACTGAAAAGGAGGTTCTGTACAACGACAGCAGGTCAGAACCAAAACATGTTCTGTTGTCCTCGAACCCGTTCTCTTTCTTACAGAAAGTTGATTTATTTATTTATGTGCAGGACAAAGATCGATGAGATCAACCAGAGGAAAGAGGAAGATTTGAAGGCCGTGAACGTCCGTGTCCACAAGCTCCAGTCCGACCTCGCTGCAGCCAATCAGGTGAGAGCTCAGTAACAGCCTTTATGACATCATCATTACGACCCACCTCCTAAAACCAGTGTGACTTCATAATAATACTCTTATACTAATATATCTAATACATAATACTCTTTACTGTAGCTTGGCAGCGATCAGCACGTCCTGCTGATCGTAGCGTTTAGTAAAACCCCAGTGACCGAGCGGTGCCTGTGTTTCTGTTCAGATGGCAGCAGAGCTGAGAGAGCAGCTGCAGAGCAAAGAAAAGGAACACGAAGTGGCGCTGCACACCCTGAAGGATCAGGTAACTGTCAGAAACGTTCACAACCCCTGGGTTTAAGGGAAAGTTTGACGAATGCACCTGAACCTTTCCCGTCACCTGTCAGACAGCGCTGAGGGTAAAAAAACATTAG
>NC_056508.1:48170847-48177458 GCF_014905685.2 Nematolebias whitei | reverse complement strand
AGGTCACAAAGGTGCAGGACTTCAAGGACTCAGGGTCCACTGTCCAGGAACATGGGGAGTGTGGTGAAGAGGAGAAGAAGAGAGTTCAGGCAGGATGGAGTGATGGAGAAAAGTTTCAGCAAAGGTCAAAGGAAAAGTTTACAAGACAGTGGTGAGACCAGCTATGTTGTATGGTCTGGAGACAGAGACATGGACAAAAAGACAGGAGACTAGACGTGTCAGAAGTGAAGATGTTCAGGTTCTCCTTAGGAGTGACAAGGATGAAGAAGATCAGGAATGAGATGATCAGAGGTACAGCACAGGTTGAACAACTGGGAGATAAAGTTAGTGTGGACACACTGAGATGGTTTGGACATGTCCATAGGAGGGACAGTGGTTTGGACATGTCCATAGGAGGGACAGTGGTTTGGACATGTCCAGAGGAGGGACAGTAGTTTGGACATGTCCAGAGGAGGGACAGTGGGTATATTGATAGAAGGATATTAGAAATGCAGCTGCAGGAAAAAGACAAAGAGGAGACATATGGATGCAGTTAGAGAGGACAAGGAGGTAGTTGGAGTGAGGACAGAGTGAGATGGAGGAGGACTCGCTGTGGAGACCCTGAAGAGGGAAAAGCAGAAAGAAGAAGTTCTCTGGGGAATTCCTCATTCAACAGTGTATCAAAATAAGATCTCCATCTGTCCAAGATCTCTTTATCATCAGTCAGTATTTTACCAGCTTTAATTATGTTCACTGACTGTTCATCTACTTCTTTGATTTGATCACTCACTCACTGTCTGAAAGTTTTTAACGTGTCACCTTGGTCGAAGCAGACGGCCACTCATCCTGAGCCAGGTTCTGTTGGAGGTTTGTTTGTTTGTTATTGTTTATTTGTTTGTTTACTTCTTTTTTGTTTTTCTGACAGAATTAAAAGGAACCCGTCCAAAAGTCCAGTTTGACCGGAGAACATCTTTCTAACCCAAACGTTGTGAATCAGAACCAGGATTTTGTCAGGCTGTCAGAGTACTGGACTGTCTCAGGAGACAAGGAGGAGGGTTTCTGTGGACAGATCGATGGCAGGAGGAGACGCTCGCTGTCTCTGGAAGCTCATCAATAATTCAGAGCGGGAGGACGATGGATCAGAACACTGGAGCGGTCCGGAACCAGAACAGAGGACAAATGAACTGAGCTCAGGTTCTGGGTCTAAATACAGACGAACAGGAGGTCTAAGGAGTCCTGAGAGTCCTCTGAGGGGGGACCAGAATCAGACGACAGGTGTTTGGACAGAACCGTCTCCTGGACGTAAAGTCATCCTCAATCTGGGTCAGACCAGAACTTCAGCAGAACTCATGTTCTGTTTTCTTCCACAAATCAAAGAATAAAAATAATTTTGTGGATAATGTTCAGAACTTTCTGATGTGATGACGCTTCAGAACCGGACCCCAGTATCTAAGTGTTCCTGTTTTTAGTTTTCTACATTCGTCTTAGAATCTAGCTGTTTTTTTAAGTTACCTTTTTCTTTTAGCCATTCTATTTGTTATTAAAATAAACAAAAACAAAAACTGTAGTATGACTTTTTATAACTGTTTATTGTTGTTGCTGTTGTCCATTGTTTCATCTTTCTTTGTTAAATCAGGTCTCTCTTGTAAATGAGTCCTGGAGGCTCAGTGGGATTTACCTGTAGAAATAAAGGTTGAAGGAAAGTGGTTTTGATCCAAAGGCCTTTCATGTGGTTAATGAACCCAGTTACAAATGAGTTCTGATTTAATTTTATTGAGATAAAATCAAACAGATCTGGGTCCTCTGACAGGTCCAGAACTTCCTGTCATGCTGTCTGTGCTCTAACAGAACCGGGTCGACAGAACTTCCTGTCACAGGATTAAACTCATCTCGTCCACAAACATCTGTCCTCCTGACGATTCTTCTCTAATATCTTCAGGTTCTGCTGCGGCGCCTCCAGACACCCAAACTAATAAACGCTGCTGCAGAACCGGTTCTGATGGCTTAGTTTTGGATATTAAAAACTCTGCTCACGGTATGTTTCCGGGCCAGGACGCGCCAGACAGAATCTCATCAGTCATCTGTTTCTGAGACCCAGCAGGCTCTAGGGCCCTGCAGAACTTCAGACATGGTTTGTCTGTAAAGTTCTGTGGAGGTGGGCCCGTTAGCCCCATTATTCTGTTAACCCCATTCGTCCATTAGCTCATTAGCCCATTAGCCTGAGGCCCATTAGCCCCATTATCCCCTTAACTCATTAGCTTGTTAGCCCATTAGCCCCATTACCCTGTTAGCCCCATTATCCCCTTAGCCTCATTAGTCCATTAGCTCATTATACCATTAGCCTGAGGCCCATTAGCCCCATTATCCCCTTAGCCCCATTAGACCATTAGCTCATTAGTCCATTAGCTTGTTAGTCCATTAGCCCAATTATCCCTATTATCCCCTTAGCCCCATTGGCTCATTAGCCTGAGACTTGTTAGCACCTTTATCCCTTTAGCCCCATTAGTGCATTAGTTTGTTAGTCCATTAGCCCATTAGCTCATTAGCCCCATTATCCCATTAGCCCCATGATCTCCTTAACCCCATTAGTCCATTAGCTCGTTAACCCATTAGCCTGAGGCCCATTAGCCCCATTATCCCCTTAGCCCCAATAGCTCATTAGCTCGTTAGCCTGAGGTCCATTAGCCCCATTATCCACTTAGCCCCATTAGCCCCATTATCCCATTAGTGCCATTATCCCGTTAGCCCATTAGCCCATTATCCCGTTAGCCCATTAGCCTGTTAGCTCATTAGCCCATTAGCCTGTTAGGTCGTTAGCTCATTAGCTCATTAGCCCATTAGCCTGAGGCCTGTTAGTCCCATTATCCCCTTAGCCCCATTAGCACATTAGTTCAGTAGCCCATTAGCGTATTAGCCCCTTAGCTCATTAGCCCATTAGCCCCATTATCCTGTTAGCCCCATTATCCCATTAGTGCCATTATCCCATTATCCCATTAGTTCATTATCCTGTTAGCTCATTAGCCCATTAGCCTGTTAGATCATTAGCTCATTAGCTCATTAGACCATTAGCCTGAGGCCTGTTAGCCCCATTATCCCCTTAGCCCCATTAGCGCATTAGTTCATTAGCCCATTAGCTCATTAGCCCATTAGCCTCATTAGCCCATTAGCACCATTATCCCGTTAACCCATTAGCCTGTTAGCTCATTAACTTGTTAGTCCATTAGCCTGTTAGCTCATTAGCCCATTAGCCCATTAGCCTGAGGCCAACACTCTGCTCCATCCTCACAGAACCGACTGAAGAACTGAACAACAGCCATGTGATCATCAGAACCACCCCATTCTCCAAGGACAGTTCTGATGGGTCTGTTGGAGGAGAAGTGGGTGGTGGACCCAGGTCAACATGGACACCCTGACCAGTCTGTAGATACTCAGAACCAAACACAACAACCTGAGACCTTCTGTGTGTTCTGAAAAATTTCTGTCAGAACCAGCAGGAATTTTTTGAGTTGGGCCAGCCTTCAGTTCCTCCATGACCTGGTTTTCTGGTTCTCAGGTCTCCTTTTTAGATCAGGTTTGGTTTGGACCAGGACCATCCCACAGAACTGCAGCTGTAGAGAAGTTCTGACCTGCCTGTCAGACCGTAGTGGTTCTTCAGTCTTGTCTTTGGTTCTGTCTGGATAACAGGTACTATCTTCTGAGGGGTCAGGATCTCATAACCAGAATTTCAGAGACACAATGTCTGACAGGAGACGCATCCATCGTCTTTCCCCGCTTCTTCCAGTCCAGGTGTCCATGTCCAGCAGAGAGGTGGGGACCACATGGACAGGTCTCCAGTCCATCACAGGGACACCTAGACAGGTTTCCAGTCTATCACAGGGACACACACACACAAGTCTCCAGTCCATCACAGGGACACCTGGACATGTCTCCAGTCCATCACAGGGGCACCTGGACAGGTCTCCAGTCCATCACAGCGACACCTGGACAGGCCTCAGTTCATCACAGGGACACCTGGACAGGTCTCAGTCCATCACAGAGACATCTAGGGACAATTTAGAGTTACCAGTCAGTCTAACATGCATGTTTTTTGTCTGTGGGAGGAAACCAGAGTATATAGAGAAAACCCACACAGCACAGTAAGAACATGCAAACTCTACCCAGAAAGGTCCCTGGCCGGGATTTGAACTGGCAACCTTCTTGCTGAGAGGCAACAGCTCTACGCACTAATCCACCATGCCACCACATTTAGGAGATCTCAGAACATTTAAAGACTGAACCCAAACAACAAATGAAGACAAGAAGCTGAGGCGCTGATGACCAAAGGAGAAGGTTTGATGTTTAGAGGATTGGAGGTCTATATCCAGTCTAGTGGTCCTGTCTTATGTCCTTTAATCCACCCACATATGTCTCTGGGACATCTGAGGAGTTTTTGTCTCACAAAGCCTGAAAAAAAAAAAAAAAAACTTCTTTCATCTCATATAGCAGACCAAGATGAACCTGGGGGGCAGTTCAGATCCCAGGAGCTGATCCAGTCCAGATCCAATCCCAAGGCCCAACCCAGTGAAGTCTCATCTCCAGGATCTGAGTCCAGGACCTGATCCAGTGGGTCCAGTCCCCCTCCCTGCGTCAGCAGAAGCAGCACTCTGACCCCCGTCTATAATTTAACTCTCATGCATCATCGATGAGACACAGAGCTCAGATCCAAACTAGACCCAAAGTTCTGAAGGTACTGGCTGAGAGAACTCCACCCCTCTGGGAGGGACTGGTGCCGACACCAAACACATCCTGAGAGACCAGACACAGAAGCCAGAACCAACTGGATCTGACCAGAGACCATCAGATCTGTTCGTCTGAACGTGTTTATTTACATCCGATCTGTTTACATACATTTAAAAACAATCACTGCCAATTAAACAAAACAAACACAAAAACAAAAACATAAACAAAAACAAAAGCAAATACATACAAACACAAATAAAAACAAAACAAAAACAAACACAAATACAAACAAAGCAAACAACAACACAAACTAAACAAAACACACAAAAACACAAACAAAACAAATACAAAACACAAACAAAAGCAAACAAACAAAATCAAACACAAAACAAACAAAAACACACAAAAAAAAAAAAAGAAAAACACAAACAATAACAAACCGTTAACATGTTAAGACATAAAATAAAACCATTGAAATGAAAAACATTTTTACGTGTCTGGTGACTGGTGATTTTAATCAGGTAAACCTGAAAGACACTCTGCCAAGATTTTATCAGCATGTGGCCATTACAACACAAGGAAATAACACATCGACCATGTTTACCCCAACATACGAGACACATACAAAGCCGTAACCCGGCCCACCTTGGCCGCTCTGAACACATCTCATCTTTATGTCCCCTGTCTACCTACCCCCCTGAGACGTTCCAGACCCACACAGAGGACCATCACTGCGTAGCCCAGCAACAGTGACTCTGCACTGCAGGATTGTTTTGCACGCACAACTAGCACAGCTTCGGGGGGGGGGACTTGACCTGGAGGAATACACATATGCTGTCCTCAGATACATCAGCAAGTGTGTTGATGATGTCACCACCACCAGGAATGTGAAGAGCTACCCAAACCAGAAGCCCTGGCTGAACGCAGAGGTCCGTCCCCTGCTGAAAGCCAGGGACACTGCCTTCAGGTCTGGTGACTCACAGGAACTGAGGAGGTCAAGGAAAGAGCTGGCTGCTCGTATAAAGAGGGCCAAAGCAATATATGCACAGAAGATCCAGGGACATTTCTCCTCACAGGACCCACAGAGCGTGTGGAGAGGCATTTAGTCCATCACAGACTATAAAAGCAGGGGTTCACAATAACCTAGAGACCCATTACTGCCTGATGCTCAACAGGTTCTATGCATGCTTTGAAGATCCGAACAGACCGCCTAGCACCAGACTCACCTCACCATCTGAAGATGAGTTTCTCAGCGTGACCTCAGCAGAAGTAAAGAGGACCTTCAGGAGGATTAATCCTCACAAAGCAACTGGCCCAGACAACATCTCGAGAAGATGCTGAAAGGCTGTGCCAATCAGCTCTGCAAGGTGCTGGCCGATATCTCTAACTCCTCCCTCACCTGGCAACAGTTACCACCTGCCTGAAGAGCGACACCATAATCCCAATTAATAAGAGCTCTACGGTGACTGGTCTGAATGACTATCGGTCAGTGGCCCTCACCCCGGTAGTCGTTAAATGCTTCAAAAAACTGGTCATGACTCACATCAAAACAACCATCAACATCAGCGAGGACCCTCACCAGTACACATACCGCAAGAATAGATCAACAGAAGACACCATCTCCTCTGTGGTCCACACTGCTCTCACCCACCTGGAGCAGAAAGACTCCTGCGTCCATATTTTCTTTGTGGACTTCACATCCGCCTTCAACACCATGATCCCCCAAACTCTGATGGACAAAATATTCACACTAGGACTAAGCCCCTCCATTTGCAACTGGGTCTTAGACTTCTTAACAAACAGACCACAGTCAGTGAGGATCCACAACTTCTCCTCCACCAAAACCCTCAGAATTGGCTCCCCTCAGGGATGTGTGTTGAGCCCACTCCTGTTCACTCTGCTCATGTACAAAC
>NC_056508.1:48164696-48170747 GCF_014905685.2 Nematolebias whitei | reverse complement strand
GCCCACCCACTGCTCCAACCTAGCAATGAGGATCTCATGGTCGATGGTGTCAAAGGCGGCTGTGAGGTCCAACAGGACAAGCAGCACAGAATCACCGGTATCTGTGGATCTGAAGATGTCGTTAAAGACCTTCAGCAGGGCAGTTTCAGTGCTGTGGAGAGGTTTAAAGCCAGATTGGAAAAGCTCTAAGATGGCGTGATCCTCCAGGAAGCACTTCAACTGGGGCTCGACTATTTGCCCCAGTACTTTAGAAACAAATGGGAGTTTGGAGACAGGCCGGTAGCTGGAAACGACTGAGGGGTCAAGGTTGGTTTTTTTCAGGAGAGGCTGGACAGCAGCATGTTTAAAGGTTTTTGGCACCACCCCAGTGGATAAACTACTGTTTACTATATCAAGAATAGACGGACCTAGAGTTGGAAAAACCTCCTTTAGTAGTCGAGGGGGGACCACATCAAAGGGGGAACCAGAAGGTTTCAAGCTGCACATGACCTGCTCTAGAAAAGATAGAGTGATGGGTTCAAAATGGTCAAAAGGAGCTACAGATTGAGGTGGGATGGATGGGTCATGAGTTGGAGGGGAAATGAGAGCTCTGGTGGTCGCAATTTTTTCCAAAAAGAAATGTAAGAAGTTGTTGCATAGCTCAGTCGAGGCTTCCAGAGGTGATGGTTCAGTGAGGTGGAGAACAGAGTTTAGGGTGGAGAAGAGGACACGTGGGTTGTGAGAGTTTGAGGTAATTATATCAGAGAAGTATTTTGATTTAGCAGCTTTCACTGCTTTCTGATAACAGCTCCAACTCTCTTTAAGTATCTGGAAAGATACCTGTAGCCTGTCTTTCCTCCACTTGCGCTCCGCCCTCCTACATTGCTGCCTAACGGCTTTGGTGACGTCACTCAGCCAAGGTTCTGCTCTCAGTTTTGATTTTTTGGTTTTAACAGGTGCAACATGATCCAGAGTCTTTAAGCAGACAGAGTTGAACTGGGATGTCAGCTCCTCAGTGGTGGTGAGAAACACTGGGGCCTGAATGATCATTTCAGAGTTATAAACATCTGTGAAACGTGCGGCAGTGAAGTGGTTAATGGTCCGGCTATGACGTGCAGGAATGCATGACTTAGGAGTTAGATGGGTACCAGAGGTACGCTGATAATGGTCCAAATAAGCGACTTCAGTGACAGAAAAACTAAGATTCAAAAGTTGTTGTCTGTCATACACCAGCAGAGAGTTGATCTCAGAGATGTGAAATGCCAAAAACAAAAATAATCCGAACACCATCAGCAAAGGTGGATTGCAAGCCATGTACACGGGCGCCATCTTACCGGAAGAGTAACACAACATCTGGTTGTGAAATCTGTACAAATGTGTGTTTTATATAACTTCTGTTAAGTTTAGTTTCCTAAAGAAATCTTCATCCTCAGTCCAGTAGCCTGATTGTTGCTTCTCACATGTTCTTTGAGATCTAAAGACATTTCCTTCGTTCTGTCATTCAGGAATATCGTGACAGGAAGAAGGAGAACCAGGAGCGTCTGGCGGAGGACACAGAGGCCAACGAGGCAACTGATGCCCCCCTGCCTCCACACAGCACTCCCAGGGAGCGTTTATGGCGAGCCTTTGAGAACCCCCACACCTCCACCATGGCCCTGGTCTTCTACTACGTCACAGGCTTCTTCATTGCCGTGTCGGTCATTGCCAACGTGGTGGAGACAGTGCCCTGCCGAGCCCCAAAGGGCAGTGTCAAAGAGCTCCCCTGTGGGGAGAAGTACCAGCTGGCCTTCTTCTGCATGGACACGGCCTGTGTGCTGATATTCACCTTCGAGTACCTGATGCGACTGTTCGCCGCGCCGAGCCGCTGTAAGTTCATGCGCTCTGTGATGTCTGTGATTGACGTAGTGGCCATCATGCCCTACTACATCGGTCTGGTGATGCCAGAGAATGAGGATGTGAGCGGCGCCTTCGTCACTCTTCGGGTTTTCCGAGTCTTCAGGATCTTCAAGTTCTCACGTCACTCGCAGGGTCTAAGGATTCTGGGCTACACGCTGAAGAGCTGCGCCTCAGAGCTCGGCTTCCTGCTCTTCTCCCTCACCATGGCCATCATCATCTTTGCCACTGTCATGTTCTACGCCGAGAAGGGCACCAAGGGATCCGACTTCACCTCCATTCCAGCCTCCTTCTGGTACACAATCGTCACCATGACAACACTGGGGTAAGTTGGCATCAGTATTGTGTTTGCTGCCTGCTGGGTTATCTGACTTGGAACAGATTTTATTTTGTAGCTGATGACTGTGGCGTTGGTATTCTCATCACCATGGCAACCTGAGTGTGTGTTTTCTGGTGTAAACAGTCTGGTTGGTGTCAGGATGTGGTTTGCTCATTGGTACTGGTCACGGTTTCCACCACTGAGTGAGATGAAGTGTGTGTTTGCCTCCCACTCGTGGATTCTCGAGTACGGCAGTGTGTTTTCACCCTGCCGCCCCCCACACTCTTCACCATCATCATCGTCATCATCATCATCATTGCTGCTGTCAGTGTATGGAGAATATTTGTTTTTAGCTTTCATTTATTATCTGCTTTTTAACGAGTCTTTGATAAATCGTAGGGAAAAGATAGTGAGTCAGAAATGATCCGTAAGCTCTCTGAATGTATGATCTGCCTATCTGAGGTCTGGTGTTTCAATGGCAGAACTGGACTGGGGTTCAGCTCTGGTTTATAACTCAACCTTCATTAATCAGCAGTTTCTTGGGGCGGCTGTGGCTGAGTGGTTAGAGCAGTCGTCCTCCAATGCAAGAGTTGGGGGTTCGAGTCCACCAGCAGTCACATGCAGAAGTGTCCCTGGGCAAGACACTGAACCCCTCACTGCCTCTGATGTGTCCCATCAGTGTATGAATGTGATAAATTTCTGATAAGTCTCTTTAGAATGATTTGTTCAATTAGATTTGTAGAGATATAATAGAGTGCTGTATGAATGGGTCAATAAGGACACAGATTGTTGTAAAGCTCTTTGAGTATCTCAGTAAGATAGAAAGGTGTTATATAAGTACAGTCATTTACCATTTACCATTTCTTACATGTTTTTAGTTTTCATTTTCCGACCTATACAACAATGCTTAATAAAAGCATCAGGTTTTCTGTCTGATGTCTGATTTTTCCAGGGAACTAAAAGGTTCCTTCAGCCTGTTTCTGAAGTTCTGTAGCTTCAAACGTCCTGACAGCAATTCAATTCAGTTCAGTTCAATTCAATTCAGTGTTTTTATATAGCACCAAATCACCACAAAGTTGTCTTGGGGCACTTTACAGGAACATTCACATACATAGAAAAGTCAATTAGTAAAGTTCTCTAAGGAATCCAGCAGACAAGTTGAATCTTGGCTTCGTTGCAGTCTCCCATCCTGAGCAAGCACAGTGGAGACAGTGGAGAGAAAAACTCCCTTTAACAGGAAGAAACCTCCAGCAGAACCAGCTCAGGACAAGTGACCGGCTGGTTTGAGAGGACAGGAAGGAGAGACAGACGAACACAGAATGGCAGGTCCAGATATAGGTCCAGGTCCAGATATAGGTCCAGGTGTACCTGAAAGACAAAAAAACATGTTAAGGATAAAAAAAAATTACAAATACAAACCAGGTTGAGCAGAGTAAGTAAAGAAGCAGCAGAGTGAACAGTGTGGTCAGTTTGTCCTCCAGCAGTCTAAGTCTATAGCAGCAGAACTAAGGGACAGCTCAGGAAACCCAAGCTGACCCTAACTATAGGATTTATCAAAAAGGAAAGTCTTAAAACTGGACAATGTGTCAGCCTCATGGACAGAAACTGGAAGTTAGTTCCACAAGAGAGGAGCCTGAGAACTGAAAGATCTTCCTCCCATTCTGTTTTTGGAAACTCTAGGAACCACAACTACAGTGTAGATCGGAGGTGACTCGGCTGATAGACACTGTGCTATCTCTTATTAGGACTATGGAACTTTCTGGCAGCGTTCATGGTCATCTCACCACCTTTGTCGGCCTCCTCCTCCATAAATGTATCTTATGTCTATTTATGCTGCCTTTTGTTCTGAGGTTGTTAGAACTCCCTTCCCTCACGTCACTTTTTTATCTAATGAAAATGCTGAGACATGATGTTTTTTTGGCTTCCTCCACCCTCGTGTCCTCTTTTTCTCATCTGCCTGTATGTTGTATGTAACAGGTCTCTTGTAAAGGATCCTTCGAGGCTCAGTGGGAACTAACTTGTATAAATAAAGGTCTAATAATAATAAAAAAGGTGGTGCTGCTCATGTGGCTGCAGCCTCGTCTCTCCATGTATGTTGTTTCTTTTGTCAAGCACTTTGGTAATACCCAAATACCCAATGAGCATGGACCTTTTTGGTTTCACTTTGCTAATAGTTCCTGTTTTAAATGTGCTATACAAATAAATTTTACTTGACTGACCTGACTTTACTTGGATCTGATCAACAAACTTAAATCAATGGTGGAAAAGTGGAAACTCCTCCGTCTTTCCTTGATTGGCTGTGTTAATGTTGTCAAGATGGTTGTCCTCCCAAAATTAACTTATCTTTTTCAAAATATACCCATTTATCGTACTGCTTTGTTTTTTAATATGATAGAGTGTATTATCATTTCTTTTGTTTGGACTGGTAAACATCCTTGAATCTCAGTTACACCTACAGAAACCTACTGCTGATGGTGGGCTTAGCCTCCCTATTTTTCACCATTATTACTGGGCTTGTAATGCCAGAACCTGGGTTTTTTGGAGTCATGTCTATCAGGGGGATGAAACGGTGGACTTGCTACTGCATAATTGGCTGCTGAATGAAAATGTTGCCTCCTTAGCCCTTACTAGTTGGGCAGATTTGGCTGAGTGGTTAGAGCAGTCGTCCTCCAATGCAAGAGTTGGTGTTCGAATCCAGCAGCAGTCACATGCTGAAGTGTCCCTGGGCAAGACACTGAACCCCTCATTGCCTCTGATGTGTGTCCCATCGGTGTATGAATGTGATAAAGCTCTGATTATTCTTTGTAGAGATCTAGTATTGTGCTGTATGAACGGGTAAATGAGGCACAGATTGTTGTAAAGAGCTGTGAGTGTCTTGATAAGATAGAAAGGAGCTGTAGAAGTACAGTCCATTTACCATTTACTAGTTCCTCTTTAGCTGCTGCACCGTTTTCCAATTTCTCTTTACCATTCCAACAGCTAAAGGATAATTTCGTGCTAAAAAATTCATTCAGGATTCTCAAGCAGATAAAGACTGTTTTGAGTCTCCCTGGTTTCTCCATCTATGCTCCCATTTCTCAGAACACCGTATTTAAACCAGGCACAATGGATGCAGTCTTTAAGCACTGGTTAAATAAGGGCACAGCTCTTATTAAGGACCTATACATAAGTAATCATTTTGCCTCGTTCATGCAACTCCAATCAATATTTGTTCTCCCTTCTAGCCACTTTTTCAGATACTTGCAAGTTCGTAATTTTGTCAGACGGCACATCCCCCACTTTGAAACACTACATGAGCAGCACAGCTTCTATGAGCTTATTAAAAAAAAACTACATCTAAACAGTTAATTTCTCATTTTGTCAATCTTTTCAGTTCGACCCCACCGTCTAACCATATAAAAGAGTCCTGGAGCTCTGATAGGTGAGATTTCAGATGAGCTTTGGGATCAGAGTCTGTCGAGAATTAAAACCTGCTCCATCAATTCTAGAACTTATTCAGTTCAAAGTTATCCATCGGCTGCACGCTTCCAAAACCAAACTTAACAAATTATTTCCCTGTGTCTCTCTGACTTGTGACAAATGTAAATCAGATGATGGGACTCTGGCTCATTTGTTCTGCTCCTGCCCTAAACTTATGGACTTCTGGTGCAAGATATTTCAAATCTATATTAAAGTTTATGGCAGACATCTGACCCCTGATAAGCATTTGATAATTTTTGGTTGCTTTAAATTCTCTCTTACTCTTCCCATGTCTCTCCAGCAGGCTCTTATGTTTGGTCTGGTGGTCACAAAATGGGTTATTTTGAGGGAATGGAAATCCTCTACCCCTCCTTGTTTCAAAAAATGCCTTAATGATATGG
>NC_056508.1:48161742-48164596 GCF_014905685.2 Nematolebias whitei | reverse complement strand
AAGTTAGAGGGGCCCCAGAAGTTGAAACTGAAACTAAAACTGTTCAGTGTTCATACTGAAGGTTTCATGACAATCAAACAATCATCTTTCGTTGGACAGAAGGACACGTCTCAATGACCTCCTCCAACCAGAACATACAAACTTTTCTCTGAATGAGTTTAATGAAGTTCAAATATTTTTCTGCTGATGGAGGTTTCTGAGCTCTCTGGGCCTGCGTGAAAATGGTTCTGTTGGACCTACATGGTGAGATGGTTCTGTTGGACCTACATGGTGAGATGGTTCTGTTGGACCTGTGTTCAGGCTCACCTCCATGCAGCAGTCTCCGATGATCTCGGGCACGATGCCGTAGAAGGCGAGCTCCTCGTCGAAGGCCTGGACGCACTCGTGGCGCGGGTAGTGCAGCTTCCCGGTCCGGTAGAAGTTGAGGATGTGTCGGAACATCTCGGGGTCTCTGTCAAAGAAATACTCCTGCATGTCCTCGTTGTAGAAGAACTCCTTCTCCGAGGAGCCCATGAGTGTGTCGGGGTACCGGTCCAGAGTGTTCTTCCACGTCTGCAGAGAAACAAATACAATGAGCGGGTCACTGACTGAAGCAGAACCTTTGGGTCAGGACTGAGGTTCTGCTGTCAGATGGTTTCTTCCAGTTCAGAAGCAGAACACTAAAAATAAACATCATATGGAGAACGGGTTTACTTTGGATCCAAACAGAGCTGTTCTTTGGTGTGGACCTGAGAGGACCTTCCTGCTGGTTCTAATGGTTCTGATGGTGCTGACGGTTCTGCTGCGGCAGCAGGAGCTGATCGATGGATTCAATCGTTACTTTTGCCCAAACGCTCGAGTGGCAAAGACTCGTTCAGGAGCCACTGAGTGTCGGCCCATAGAGGCAACACGGGCCTCTGGTGAGATGGTTCTGGCCTTGCAGAGTCCAGGACCGAGGTCCACTTGACCCCCCTGCAGAAGACTGCAGTCAGAAACAGTGAAACCCAAATAAGAGCGGTCCGAGTGAAGGTTCTGCAGCAGGAGGAGGAGAGTTCCAGACGGACCTCTCTTTACTTATTCATGAGGTCATAATGGAGGTTCTGGCACAGACGGATCCACCTGAAATGACCTGCTGGAGCTCCGCCTGCAGCTGGACTCTAACGCTCGCACCAACGTGTTGGTTGGGAGTTCAGCGTGAAGGAACAGCACAGGAGGTTCAGAGACGCCTGATCTAGTTTCTGTCCTCTTTGATCCATCAGCAGCTGCAGGAGAATAAAAATGTTTCAGCGTCGATTCTGATCCCTTTCCTTTGATCTTTGGATCGATTCTGTCTGCAGCCTGTGTGTGTGCAGCTGAAGGTCCGATTCACCAAATGCTGCATGAAGTCTAAAAGTTCTGGAGCCTGAAGAGACTTTAACTAAATGTTTTGTCTGTTTCTAGAAAGAACCAGAGCCAGAACCAGGAGGAAACGGATCGGTTAGGTACACCTGAAGGAACAAGCTAGGCCTCTGATTGGTCAGAATGCTTCAGAGCTTCAACTCACCCTGACCTTTGACCTCTGAGTGTTTGAGTCTGCAGGAACCCCAAGAGACAATGAAGACCTAAGACCAGTCTAAAGACCCTGATCCAGTCTGGAGTCTTTGATCCATCAACCATGAGATCCTCATTTCTAGGCTGGAGCAGTGGGTGGGCATCACATGGTTTAGATCCTACTACCTCCCTGACAGAACCTTTTGTGTGAGCATCAAGGACTTTAGTTCATTCAAGCTTTATTTCTATTGAGGACTCATTTAAAGGGAGACCTGATTTAAACAATGAACACAACTGAGCTACAGACAACAACAATCATACAATACAAAAGTATATAAAATGAAAAGTAAATAGAAGAAATTATATAAAAAACTAAACTAAAACAGCTAGATTTTAAAATTATGTAGACAGTTAAAAACAGGAACATGTCTGTGTTGGTTTTTCTCATGAACTTATCAGATGTTTGAAGCCACTTAGAGAGGTCAAAGGTCGAGAGCTTCAGGTCTTTTTACAAGATGTTCCAGGAAACAGGAGCGGAGTAGGAGAAGGTCCTTTTGTCTAGTTCAGTCCTCACTGAGGGAACACTGCAGGTAATGATGTCCTGAGAGCGCACGCTGTAGCTGCACTCACACAGAGACATGTAGGAGGAGATGTATGAAGGCAGCAGACCAGGAAGTGATTTAAAGATGAAAATGTACCAGTGAGAGAGTCTGTGTGAAGTTAATGGTGTCCAGTTAACCAGTGGATACTGGGTGCAGTGGTGGGTACTAGGGCTGAATGATTTTGAAACATATTCTAATTGCGATTTTTTTTTAACCTCAATATTGCGATTGTAATTTGATATGTGATTATTTTTCAATGTCTTCTTCTCGTGTATTTTTCAATGAACACAAGCAGCTCCGCTGCAACTCTGTTTCTGCATTTTTTGTTTAGCTCCAGGATAGCAACTTGGCTAAAACATGATAGACAGCATCCAACATCTGCAGCATCCAACATCTGCAGCATCCAACATCTGCAGGGTTCTTGTAAGAGCATTCATGTAAATAATGTCACCGTAATCAATGGAAAGTCACAGTTACAAGGTGTTTCCTAGCATTCAGAGTTAGGATCTATTCCTGAAAAAGAAACCCAGTTTTACTTTAAGTTTATTTACCAAGTTTTCGGCATGAGGCTTAAAAGAGAGATGTGCAACGACGTTTTGGGGAGTGGTGGCGCAGAGGTTAGAGAGGTGGGCTTGTGATCCGAAGATCGCCGGTTCACGCCCCGGCCCAGACAACATCAAAAATTGTGGGTGGGGTAGGTGAAACACCCAAACTTGCCCCCACCCTCATTCGCCCCACTCTGG
>NC_056508.1:48160387-48161642 GCF_014905685.2 Nematolebias whitei | reverse complement strand
TGTCATACAACAACAGAGTGTCTTCAGTCAGAGGCTTCTTCAGATCTGCTGCAGGACAGACGCTACAGGAGATCCTTCCTGCCACAGCATCAGCATCTAGAAGAACTCTTTAATGAAACCAGGATGATGAGTTACAACATTTAATTTCCCTCTGGATTAATGAAGTAGTTTTGAATTTAAATTTGAATTTCTCTGATGTTCAGGACAATTCAGTCAGAGGGTCAGCAGGAAACAGGAAGTGTCAAAATAAAGCTCAGATGCTCTTAACAATAAGAGTGTCTTGATGATGTTGGGCGTCAGAGGAGGAAGCTGGAGCTGCTTCAGCTCTGCGTGTTTTCCTCTCACTCCCTGGCGACGCTCCGTCGGCTCGTTTGTCTCATCGAGCTGCTTTTATTGCTCTGCTCCTTCGTTTTATTGCTGCACAAATAAACAGCGAGTGAAGCCATAAACAGGTCCAGAACCAGGAGAACACGGCTCAGTCTCCTGCAGGAGCAACTTGAACTGCAGGAGCAGACAACTCGGAATGAAGAAGTTCTTATTGCAGAGTGGAGACGAACAGCAGGAGACGAGAAGACGAGCTTCTTCTGTAATGAAGATTCCGTCTCACACAAGAAATCAAACATTTAGTTTCCCTTCAGCCTCGCAGCTAAACCTCGGCTGAAAACTTCTATCAGCTGCACTGCTGTGAAGCTGTGCTCTCCTCAGCTTCTGTCAAAATCAATCAATCAATCAATGAATGAATAAATAAAATAAAACATTTTGAATGTTTGAATATCAGGTTACTAAAACTTAGAAGAGTTAAAAAAAACAGCTTAAATTAGCAAAACAAAGCTAAATGCTACAATAAACAACAAATAAAAAAAGCAACACAGCTGCAGAAAGCCCAAACTAATGAAACACTTGAACGCTTGCTCTTGTCAAGGGCGGACGGCTCCTCCTCTCCACTTCACTTTTGCTCCGTCTGTGTGAAACTGCTTAGAGCCTCTCTTCTACAAACCTTCTGAATCATAATTTATGGACCTGAGTTGGTCCCTCAACACAACTGATAACATTTCTTATCTTATCGTGTTCTTATTTCTTGCAGTGACAGGTTCCTGCTCCTAAATGCACAAAGGAGCGTCACCGCAGCTCCTTCCTCCAGCAGGTCCTTCCTCCAGCAGGTCCTTCCTCCAGCAGGTCCTTCCTCCAGCAGGTCCTTCCTCCAGCAGGTCCTTCCTCCAGCAGGTCCTTCCTCCAGCAGGTCCTTCCTCCAGCA
>NC_056508.1:48158773-48160287 GCF_014905685.2 Nematolebias whitei | reverse complement strand
CCTTCCTCCAGCAGCTGTTAGACTCTACAACCATCACTGCTCCAACAAACTCAACAAGGATTAAATCCATGCTGACCTCTGCTGAAACACACACTCTGCCTGTAACACTGTCCTGTCAATAGTCTGTCCTTATCAATGTTCCAATACATACTGAACATTATTATTGATATTTTTATCTTATTTCTTATATATTGGTTTTAACATTTAGGAACTTTTGTGTGAATCTTTTTATCTGTTGCTGCTGTTACACTTGAATTTCCCATCCGTGGGACAATAAAAGCTGTTTCTATTCTATTCTAATGTTTGAAGAGAAGACAGGCTTTAGGCGAGCTGATTTGCCCTGTTGGCACGTACGCAGCTGGATATCTCATCGACTGGAAGACTTGATGATGTGTCCATCTCTGCTGCCATTTGTGGATTTTAAGGACGCATATTTAATTGGATTTACGATAACTGGTTCCTGGTCTATCAACAATCAAGGAAGTCGTCGGCAGCAAATTTGGACCCGGTCACGCTGCTTGCCTTTATGACGGCTTGGTTCGTGCCTCGAGCACCCAGACTCAAGTCCTTTTGGCAGGATGGATCAGATCTCTGATTATTTTCAGGCACGGTCCACTGGTGTGGTCATTTCATTTGGACGTCAGAACCGAGTGGACCGACACAGACTCAAGGTAGAAGTCAAAGTTCTGCCTGTCCCCAAAACAATCGTGTTTATCTGAATTCAGCTCCATGACTGGCCTGGACCGGCCGTCTTATCTCAAGCTGCCTGGACGTTTAGTCTGATGCTCTGCCCCTCCCCCCACCTCCTACTGAGGAATTCATGGACTTTTCAGAGGAGCCCAGCTGAATAATCCATCTGTCATCATTCCAGGACTCTTTGGATTCGTCCTTGGTCGTCCTCGACACCTCGTGAGTGTGCGTCCCCCCCACCCCGTGGACTGTCGGCGTCATTGTGCTTGTTGTGCGAGATTTTTTTCATTATCGTGCTGTAAACCTTCAACCAAAGATTAAGAGCATGTTCGGATTTTTTTTGTCTCCAAACCCTATGTGTCATTTTTCACACTTACTGTCTGTTCAAACACGTACCGGTCATCCAGGCTCAATGTGATTTATCTTTTTAAATAAAGCTTGAATAAAAACATTAAGTGAAATACTAGCTAAAAGCTAAAATTAATGAAACGGTAGCTGAAATTAAAAACTAATGAAAGAGTAGCTGAAAGCTAAAACAAGAGAAACAGTGGCTGAAAGCTAAAATGTGAAAAGTAGCTGAAAGCCAAAATTAATGAAATAGTAGCTGAAAGCTAAATCTAAGTGAAGTAAGAGCTGAAAGCCAAAACTAATGAAACATTATCTGAAAGCCAAACCAAAATGGTAGCTGAAAGCTAAACAAGTGAAACAGTAGCTGAAAGCTAAACAAGTGAAACAGTAGATGAAAGCTAAAACTAGTGACACTGCAGTTGAACGCTAAAACTATTGAAACAGTAGCTGAAAGCTTTTACTTGTGAACCAGTAGC
>NC_056508.1:48154881-48158763 GCF_014905685.2 Nematolebias whitei | reverse complement strand
AAAGCTAAAACTAGTGAAAATTTTTCTCAAAGCTAAAACTTGTGAAAAAGTAGCTGAAGGCTCAAAGTAATGAAAAAGTTTCTTAAAGCTAAAACCTGTTTAACAGCAGCTGAATGCTACAACTAGTGAAATAGTAGTTGAAAGCTAAAACTAGTGAAACTGTAGCTGAAAGGTAAAACTTGTGAATCTGCAGTTGAAAGCTAAAATGTGAAAAAGTTGCTCAAAGCTAAAATTTATGACATAGTAGCTGAAAGCTAAATTTAGTGAAACAAAAGCTGAAAGCCAAAACTAATGAAACAGTAGCTGAAAGCTAAAACAACAGAAACAGTACCTTAAAGCTAAAACTATTGAAACAGTAGCTAATAATAATAATAATAATGTGTTGTCATTATTGTATGTACCCATACAATAGTGAAGTTGGCTCTCTGCATTTAACCCATCCACCCCAGGTGGAGCAGTGGGCAGCTATTGAAATTATTAAAATATTAATAAATTTAATAATTAATTTAATATTAAAATATTGAGCTATTGCCCGGGGAGCCAATGAGGATAGGCGTCCTGCTCAGAGACACCACGAGATGTGCAATGACTTGGGTCCTGAGTCGGTTGCCCTGCCTCTACTCCATCTCAGCCCCCTGAATGCTAAAACTTGTGAAACAGTAGCTGAAAGCTAAATATTTTCTGGAGTGTGAAAGTTACAGGAACTTAAAGTCACAGCTGAACATGTGCTGAAGGGAGTTTTTCCTTCCCACTGTCTCCTTTGTGCTTGCTTAGGATGGGAGACTGTGATGAAGTGAAGATCCAACGAGTCTGCTGCTTCCTTACATAGAGAACTTTACTAATTGGCTTTTCTATGTATGTGAATGTTCCTGTTCGTTGCCCTGAGACAACTTTGTTGTGATTTGGTGCTTTATAAATAAAGTGAGTTGAATTGAAGGAGGTTAAAAGTGTCCTTTGTCTTTTTCTGACTACAGATCAGACAGAACCGAGTGAAAACTCAACAGCACAACACGTCACGAGTTCACAGCTGAACTTTTTATTGCAGAGGCAGAACGCAGGTCTGAGCAAACAGCTGACTAACTGTAGCCTAATGGCTGTTTTTCCATCAGTATTTAGCTGCAGTTTGTTCCTCGTGGTCCTGGCGGTTCTTGGTTTGAGTGAACATCTTGGAGAATGAAAGTGTGAATTTCCTGCTGCGCTCAAAGGAGGAGAGTGATTGCTGATGGTGGTACCAACATCCAGAGCTTCTCTGCACTCAGACGTCACAAGCAGAGGATGAACAGATGAATCGGTTCATGCTTCCACTGCTGCATTAGGCGTGATGTTTGCTGCCCAGGATGTGAACCTGACACTCCCTCCATGAAACACATTAGTCTACGAGGAACGTCCCTGCAGCTGCAGAGCACTTTACCATCCACATTATTTATAGGAACAAGACGGGAAGGAGCCATTTCCTCTGAGAACAGGATGTATAGAACTTATAAACCAGCCGCGATGGAATTATAGACCATCACAGCGCCCGCGCTTAATGTTCTAATAGAGACGGAGACGTCCAGGAGAACCGAGGTCCACATGGACAGAAAGGGTCAAAACAGGAAGATGGATGGACTGAACAGAATGAGAGTTTAACTCGTACAACTCACGTCCAAAGAAACACTGCAAAACAAGATGACCACATGAGGAACCACGAGGGCCCTAAAAGGAACCCTGAAGGCCATATAAGGAACCATGAAGGCGCTATAAGGAACCAGGAGGGCCCCAAAAGGAGCCATGAGGGCCCAACAAGGAACATGAGGGCCATATAAGGAACCATGAGGAGCCATGAAGGCCCTATAAAGAACCATGAAGGCCCTATAAGGAACCATGAAGGACCTATAAGGAACCATGAAGGACCTATAAAGAACCATGAAGGCCCTATAAGGAACCATGAAGGCCCTATGAGGAACCATGAGGGCCCTATAAGGAACCATGAAGGCCCTATGAGGAACCATGAGGGCCCTATAAGGAACCATGAAGGCCCTATGAGGAACCATAAGGGCCCTATGCGGAACCATGCAGGCCCTATGAGGAACCATGAGGGCCCTATGCGGAACCATGAAGGCCCTATGAGGAACCATGAGGGCCCTATGCGGAACCATGAAGGCCCTATGCGGAACCATGAGGGCCCTATGAGGAACCATGAGGGCCCTATAAGGAACCATGAAGGCCCTATGAGGAACCATAAGGGCCCTATGCGGAACCATGAGGGCCCTATAAGGAACCATGAAGGCCCTATGCGGAACCATGAGGGCCCTACAAGGGACCATGAGGGCCCTATGTGGAACCACAAGGGTCATAAAAGGAACCATAAGGGCCCTACAAAAAAGCATGAGGTCCAATTCAATTCAGTTTATTTCTAAAGCTCCAAGTCACAACAGAAGTCGTCTCAGGGACTGAACAGAAACATTCATGTATAAAATAATAATTGAACAGAAACATTCATGTATAAAATAATAATTGAACATTATTTATCTGAGGAGCAGCTTTGAGTTTAACTCCATCACTGAACTCTCATCTTGAACAAGCATGAAGGCGACAGTGGAAAGAAAAACTCCCTCATGAGGAAGAAACCTTTAGCAGAACCAGGATCAGGACAAGAGGACCATCTGCTTCGACCGGCTGGGTTTGGTAGGAATAGATACACAATGGCAGGTCAAGAATCACATGTTAAGATAGAAATAGTATCAAATGAAAACTATTCAGTTTTAACAATTCATTTAAGGAGATTAGGTCAATTTGTCCTCTAATAGTTTAAGTCCATAGCATCATAACAAGCCAACCCTAACTATAGGATTTATCAAAAAGGAACATCTTAATCCCAGTCTTAAAACTGGATAATGTGTCAGCCTCATGGACAGAAACTGGAAGTTGGTTCCACAAGACAGGAGCCTGATAACTGAAAGATCTCCCATTCTGGTTTTGGAAACTCTAGGAACCACAAATAAACCTGCAGTCTGAGAGCGAAGTGCTCTGTTAGGAAAATATGGAACAATAAGATCTGTAATATAAGATGGAGCTAGGTTGTTGACAGCTTTGTAGGTTAGAAGTAAGATTTTGAATTCTATTCTGGATTTGACAGGGAGCCAATGGAGAGAAGCTAAAACTGGAGAGATATGATCTCTCCCAGTAACTCCAGTTAAGACTCTGGCAGCAGCATTTTGGATCAACTGAAGACGTTTTAAAGAAGTATTTGGACACCCAGATAATAAACCATTGCAATAGTCCAGTCTAGACGTGACAAATGCATGGACCAGTTTTTCTGCATCATCTTTAGATCAGATGTTTCTAATGTTAGTGATATTACGCAGGTGGAAGAAGGAGGTTCTAGTAACGTTTTTAATGTGGGGGGTAAAAGACATGTCCTGATCAAAAATAACACCAAGATTTTTAACATTAGAGCTGGAGGACAGATTAATGCATCTAAGGAGGGAGAAAGACTGAAACATTCATTCCTAAGGTGCTCCGGTCCAAAAACCAAAACCTCAGTCTTGTCTGTTCAACAGGAGAAAATTAAGGGTCATCCAGGTTTTTATGTCTTCAAGACATGCTTGTAGTCTAAGTAGCTGATTGGATTCATTGGGTTTAATGGACAAATATAATTGTGTGTCATCAGCATAACAATGGAAATTTATCCCATGCTGTTTAATAACTTTACCTAATGGAAGCATATATAAAGTAAGAGTATTGGTCCAAGCAGTGAGCCCTGAGGAACTCCATGAATAACTTTGGTGTATGATGAAAATTCATTATTTACATTTACAAATTGGAATCTCTCAGATAAATATAATTTTTAAATAAATAAATAAATATATATACATATATATATATATATATATATATATA
>NC_056508.1:48151694-48154781 GCF_014905685.2 Nematolebias whitei | reverse complement strand
TATATATATATATATATATGTATATATATATATATTTACGACCAGTTCACAGAGCCTCCAGTTCATAGAGCCTCCAGTTCACAAAAACATCACGTTCACTGAGCCTCCAGTTCACAAAGCCTCCAGTTCACTGAGCCTCCAGTTCAAAGAGCCTCCAGTTCACAGAGCCTCCAGTCCACTGAGCCTCCATTAAAAATCTTCATTTCAGTGAAAACACTTGTCTGTATTTCAGAAACCGTTAAATCAATAAAGGATTTGGTGTTTGGTGAGTCCTCGTGGCATGTTCAATATGCAGCAACGCTATGTTGATCCTACAGCTATGTTTTGGATGAGGGACAAAAAATTAACCATACAGGCCCCCTAGCCATGACCCCCCACCCCCCACCAGGGGGGCGCACTCCACAGTTTGAGAACTGGTCTAGACTGAGTAGGAAGCAATTGGTGCATCAGTAAATCCTCGATTTGAGCATCACAGACTGTTTCTCACATGTTGTAAAACATAGCAGCCTTCCTTCATGACAGACCAACATGGCAGCCTTCCTTCTTGACAGACCGACATGGCGGCCTTCCTTCATGACAGACCGACATGGCGGCCTTCCTTCTGGACAGACCGACATGGCGGCCTTCATTTTGGACAGACCGACATGGCGGCCTTCCTTTTGGACAGACCGACATTGCAGCCTTCCTTCATGACAGACTGACATGACGACCTTCCTTCTGGACAGATCGACATGGCGACCTTCTTTCATGACAGACCAACATGGCGGCCTTCCTTCATGACAGACCAACATGGCAGCCTTCCTTCATGATAGACCTATAGGTGGCCTTCTTTCACGACAGACCAACATGGCGGCCTTCCTTCATGACAGACCGACATGGCAGCCGTCCTTCTGGACAGACCGACATGGCGGCCTTCTTTCATGACAGACCAACATGGCGGCCTTACTTCATGACAGACCGACATGGCGGCCTTCCTTTTGGACAGACCGACATGGCGGCCTTCTTTCTGGACAGGCCGACATTGCAGCCTTCCTTCATGACAGACCAACATGGCGGCCTTTTTTCATGACAGACAGACATGACTGCCTTCCTTCTGGACAGACCGACATGGCGGCCTTCTTTCATGACAGACCAACATGGCGGCCTTCCTTCATGACAGACCAACATGGCAGCCTTCCTTCATGACAGACTGACATTGCAGCCTTCCTTCATGACAGACCAACATGGTGGCTTTCCTTCATGACAAACCGACATGGTGGCCTTCTTTCATGACAGACCGACATGGCGGCCTTCCTTCATGACAGACCAAAATTGCAGCCTTCCTTCATGACAGACCGACATTGCTGCCTTCCTTCATGACCATGGCGGCCTTCTTTCATGAAGGACCAACATGGCGGCCTTCCTTCATGACAGACCAACATGGTGGCTTTCCTTCATGACAGACCGACATGGCGGCTTTCCTTCATGACAGACCGACATGGCGGCTTTCCTTTATGACAGACCGACATGGCGGCCTTCCTTCATGACAGACCAACATTGCAGCCTTCCTTCATGACAGACTGACATGGTGGCTTTCTTTCATAACAGACCGACATGGCGGCTTTCCTTCTTGACAGACCGACATGGCTGCCTTCCTTCATGACAGACTGACATTGCAGCCATCCTTCATGACAGACCGACATGGCGACTTTCCTTCATGACAGACCGACATTGCAGCCTTCCTTCATGACAGACTGACATTGCAGCCTTCCTTCATGACAGACCGACATGGTGACTTTCCTTCATGACAGACCGACACGGTGGCTTTCCTTCATGACAGACTGACATTGCAGCCTTCTTTCATGGCAGACCGACATTGCAGCCTTCCTTCATGACAGACCGACATAGCGGCTTTCCTTCATGACAGAACGACATGGCAGCCTTCCTTCATTACAGACTGACATTGCAGCCTTCTTTCATGACAGACCGACATGGTGGCTTTCCTTCATGACAGACTGACATTGCGGCCTTCTTTCATGACAGACCGACATTGCAGCCTTCCTTGATGACAGACCGACATGGCGGCTTTCCTTCATGACAGACCGACATGGCAGCCTTCCTTCTGGAAAGACCGACATGGCGGCCTTCCTTCAAGACAGACCGAAATGGCAGCCTTCCTTTTGGACAGACCGACATAGCTGCCTTCTTTCATGACAGACCAACATGGTGGCCTTCCTTCATGACAGTCCAACATGGCGGCCTTCCTTGATAACAGACCAACATGGCGGCCTTCCTTCAAGACAGACCGAAATGGCAGCCATCCTTCTGGACAGACCGACATGGCTGCCTTCCTTCATGACAGACCAACATGGCGGCCTTCCTTTATGACAGACCGACATTGCGGCCTTCCTTCATGACAGACCGACATAGCGGCCTTCCTTCCTGACAGACCAACATGGCGGCCTTCCTTCATAACAGACCGACTTGGCGGCCTTCCTTCATGACAGACTGACATGGCGGCCTTCCTTCTTGAAAGAACGACATGGCGGCCTTCCTTCATGACAGACCAACATTGCAGCCTTCCTTCTTGACAGACCGACATGGCGGCTTTCCTTCATGACAGACCAACATTGCGGCCTTCTTTCATGACAGACCAACATTGCAACCTTCCTTCATGACGGACCGACATGGCGGCTTTCCTTCATGACAGACCGAC
Organism: Nematolebias whitei; assembly: GCF_014905685.2. Taxonomy (NCBI): domain Eukaryota; kingdom Metazoa; phylum Chordata; class Actinopteri; order Cyprinodontiformes; family Rivulidae; genus Nematolebias; species Nematolebias whitei. The sequence goes on along the minus strand of NC_056508.1, from coordinate 48,152,086 downwards.
ATGGCTGCCTTCCTTCATGACAGACAAACATTGAAGCCTTCCTTCATGACAGACCGACATGGTGGCCTTCCTTCATGACAGACCGACATGGCGGCCTTCCTTCCTGACATAGCAACATATCGGCCTTCCTTCATGACAGACCAACATGGCGGTTTTCCTTCATGACAGACCTACATTGCAGCCTTCTTTCTGGACAGACCGACATGGCGGCCTTCCTTATTGACAGACCAACATGGCACCTTTCCTTCATGACAGACCTATATGGCGGCCTTCCTTCTGGACAGACCAACATGGCGGCCTTCCTTCTGGACAGACCGACATGGCGGCCTTCCTTCATGACAGACCGACATTGCGGCCTTCTTTCATGACAGACCGACATTGCAGCCTTCCTT
>NC_056508.1:48151145-48151684 GCF_014905685.2 Nematolebias whitei | reverse complement strand
CTTCTTTCATGACAGACCGACATTGCAGCCTTCCTTCATGACAGACCAACATGGCGGCTTTCCTTCATGACAGACCGACATGGCGGCCTTCCTTCAAGACAGACTGACATGGCAGCCTTCCTTCTGGACAGACCGACATGGCTGCCTTCCTTGATGAGAATCCGATGTGGCAGCCTTCCTTCTAGACAGACTGACCTGGCGGTCTTCGTTCTGGACAGACTGACATGGCGGCCTTCCTTCTGGACAGAACGACATGGCGGCCTTCCTTCTGGACAGACTGACATGGCGGCCATCCTTCTGAACAGAACAACATGGGGGCCTTCCTTCATGACAGAGCGACATGGCAGCCTTCCTTCATAACAGACCGACATGGCAGCCTTCCTTCATGACAGACAGTCATGGCGGCCTTCCTTCTTGAAGAAACGACATGGCGGCTTTCCTTCATGACAGAACGACATTGCGGCCTTCCTTCATGACAGACTGACATGGCGGCTTTCCTTCATGAGAAACCAATGTGTCAGCCTTCCTTGTAGACAGAC
>NC_056508.1:48148799-48151135 GCF_014905685.2 Nematolebias whitei | reverse complement strand
TTCTGGACAGACTGACATGGCGGCCTTCCTTCTGGACAGAACGACATAGTCCTTCCTTCATGACAGAGCGACATGGCAGCCTTCCTTCATGACAGAGCGACATGGCGGCCTTCCTTCATGACAGAGCGACATGTCGGCCTTCCTTCATGACAGACCGACATGGCAGCCTTCCTTCATGACAGACCGACATGTCGGCCTTCCTTCATGACAGAGCGACATGGCAGCCTTCCTTCATAACAGAGTGACATGGCGGCCTTCCTTCATGACAGAGCGACATGGCAGCCTTCCTTCATGACAGACCGACATGGCAGCCTTCCTTCATGACAGACCAATATGGCGGCTTTCCTTCTGGACAGATCGACATGGCGGCCTTCCTTCTGGACAGACCGACATGGCGGCCTTCCTTCATGACAGACTGACATGGCGGCCTTCCTTCTGGACAGACCGACATGGCGGCCTTCCTTCATGACAGACTGACATGGCGGCCTTCCTTCTGGACAGACTGACATGGCGGCCTTCCTTCATGACAGACTGACATGGCGGCCTTCCTTCTGGACAGACCGACATGGCGGCCTTCCTTCATGACAGACCGATATGGCGGCCTTCCTTGTGGACAGACTGACATGGCGGCTTTCCTTCATGACAGACCGACATGGCGGCCTTCCTTCTGGACACTCGTCATCATGGCACTTCCAGCGCCAATGGTCCAGCCATGCTGCCTCTTCTATTTCCTCCATCAGCAGCTCATCTTCTCTTATTCGGACACGGCGCCGACTCATTGTTTGAACACAAAAAAATTATGAATCGGAACAGCACCGTGGCACCAACTCAGAACTTCTTTTGGCAATAGGTGGGTTTGTTCTGGTTCTGTTGAGACAGAACCTGGTGTTTCTATTTTTTCTTTCAGACAGAAACAACAGAACTGTTGTAAAGGTTTCTGATGAAGTTCTGCTGCTGTCAGATGGAGTTTTACCTCCAGGGTGGACCGATCCTTTCTCAGAACCTGTTCTGTGGTTCTGATCCATTTTGGAGCAAACTAACCTGCTGCTTTGGTCCTGTGGACAAGCTGCTCCAGCTGGAACACATCGGGCTGTCAGCATGTTCATCATTTGTTTGGAAGGACTAATGGATGTTTCCCATCACCACCTTCTCCTCCTCCTCCTCCTCCTCCTCCTCCTCCAACCCAAATGAACAGATTGTCTCAATTTGGGTTTGAGATCAAAATAAAGCTCGGAAGGAGGCCCAGAGGAAGACCCAGGACACGCTGGAGGGACTATGTTTCTCAGCTGGCCTGGGAACGCCTCGGGATTCCCCCGGAAGAGCTGGCCCAAGTGGCTGGGGAGAGGGAAGTCTGGGCCTCCCTTCTTAGGCTGCTACCCCTGCGACCCGACCCCGGATAAGCGGAAGAAAATGGATGGATGGATGGATGGATCAAAATAAAGCGACAAACGTGGATCAGAAAATACAAATAATCACTTTAGAGTCAAATAAAGAGGAGCTCAGATGGAGCAGGAGGAGAACAGACCTGTCTAAATCTTTTGACACTGGATCATAACATTTTGTGTCATAAGCTCTCTGAAACTGGTTTCTCAGATCACACCTATGGTTGATTCTCTAACTATCTCTCAGATTGGAGACAATGTGTTCAACATAATGGTATATCCTCAAGTTATTGTTGTTCGTGCTGCTGTTCGGCGTATTGTTTTCATACTTAAAATCTTAGTGCTTAGTGTTTATTTAGTTGATGTTTTTTTAGTTCATATCTTAGATCTTATTACTGTTTTTCTTTTACATTTTATACTTTTGTTGGATGAAACTGGGACCCTGTGTACACTGTTTTGTTCCATGACGTGGTGGAACGACAAATAAAGAAACTCTGACTCTTATTTAACAGTTAACAATGGTGTACCACAAGGCTCAGTCTTAGGACCCACCCTCTTTACAATCTACATAGGTAATGTAGGACAGAGCACCCCTGATGCATCTATACATTTCTATGCTGATGCAGTTGTTTATTGTCGAGCTAAAACAGTTGCTAAGGTTTTCCATCTTTTGTAATCTGCCTTTGACATCATCCAGTCTGATTGGTTCAGTCTCAAACTTGTCCTAAATGCTGACAAAACCAAAGGGATGTTGTTTTCAAACAGGAAGTTGGTCCCAGCAGTTCTTCCTCTGATTTTATCCTCAAATGGTGTCCCCATTGAGTTTGTTGATTCCTATAAATATTTGGGTATCTTGGTCGACTCACATCTCTCTTTTAAGCTCCATGTGGAAAACTTGATAAAGAAACTGAAAGTTAAACTGGGTTTGTTTTTCAGAAACAGATCCTGTCTAAC
>NC_056508.1:48147682-48148699 GCF_014905685.2 Nematolebias whitei | reverse complement strand
ATGCAATTTCCTGCATTTTGATGTATTTTAACAGGTTGTTAAACGTCTGTAAATGTTTGATTAAATTGATTAAAAACAGGTCTCTCTTGTAAATAAGTCCTCGAGGCTCAGTGAGACTAACAATCTGTATAAACAAAGGTTGAATTGAAATTACTTTTTAGAAAGCAGTGACTAGAGCAGCTCTGATTCTGTCAAGCATCCTAACCCCCCACCCCCCCCCCCCCAATCACACACACACAAACTTCAATGTCCGACCCGAACTCTTCTCAGCTGAATTCAGTCCTGCGTGTTGTTCTGCTCCAGTCTCCATCACCACCGCCTTCAGGCGCTTCAATTCTCTGTTGTCCAGCTGAGGACAATCCATCCATCCATTTATTTTAGATAATAAACTGGACGGTCTTTTCAACATTTTGATCCTGTCATTTTGATTAATTTTAAAACATGATGTGAATAATACACATCAAACATTTCACTCGTATTTTTGTCTTTTTTTACTGTAAGCTTTTTTACTTATCATCTTTGAAATGTATGCAGGAGTTCTGACACATTGGCAGTTGTGCACGCTCTGCAGAGCTGTCTGGAGACGCTCCTGTGCGTAAAACGTGCACAGTCTGCAGGGCGCACAACTGATCGAGGTGAAGCTGACATCCCACCCACGTCAAAAATTCCAGTAAATACGAGTGGTCAGTGCTACATTTGTGCTGGTTTGTGCTATTAAAATTTTAGTTTGTGCTGCTTTGGTTTCTGAGACACAGCTGAAGGTGGATGAAGACGCTTCATCCCCGCATGACATGCGGTCAGCGTCTCTGCTGGCAGGCGTGTGTGCGTGAGCTGGTGCACCTGCTGCAGCAGTAACATCCACTCCACAGACATGGACAACGTCTCCTCTCGTTGTAATTTTAATAAATAATCAAAATAAAAATACGCCATGACTTTGGACTTTTATGGGCAGAGGTATGAGCTGCTGAATCCGAGCGAACAGTTGTCGGAATGCACACAGTGAAAATGAGGGAGTTT
>NC_056508.1:48145220-48147582 GCF_014905685.2 Nematolebias whitei | reverse complement strand
CCGAGCGAACAGTTGTCGGAATGCACACAGTGAAAATGAGGGAGTTTCCAGATCTTGTTCCAGTAGGATCCGGCTCAAATTAACCACTGGATGTATTACTAAGTTCTTAATCTTTATGCCATAAGTCAGAACCAGATCAAGAGCGTGATGATGAGAATGAGTAGATGTTTGGACGTTTTGGGTAAAACCAATTGATTCTTTAATAAAGGCATTGCTTAAGGTATCACTTTCAACATCTACATGAATATTGAAATCACCCATTATTATGATGTTATCAGTATTTAATAATAAGTCAGATAAAAAAATCATAGACTTCAGACAAAAACCGAGCATAGGAGCCTGGTGGACGATATATAACAACCAGTGAGCGTGGCCGTTCAGTTTTCCATTTAGGATGGGATAAACTTAGAGACAGTGACTCAAAAGTATTATAACTACTACTTGGTTTAGTATTAATTATTAGTCCCGACTGAAAAATAGAAGCTACACCTCGACCAGTTGTTCTAGGAACATAAAAATTTTAATAATTGGGTGGCGTGGATTCATTTATACCAACAAAATCCTCCTGTTGTAGCCAAGTTTCTGTCAGACACAATAAATCAATATGATGATCAGTTATCAGTTCATTAACTAACAGGGATTTAGATTTTTGGTTTATTTGATTTGAGCCGTGGGCGAGTTGGCATTGTTTCAATGGGGTTTTGGGTGGGTAACAGAGGAGAAGCAGAGATTCTTCTTGTGGTTTTGGTTTCTGGCGGCCATCACCTCAGTGGCTTGTCTTCTCTCTGCAGGTATGGTGACATGGTTCCCAACACCATTGCAGGGAAGATCTTCGGTTCCATCTGCTCCCTGAGTGGCGTCCTGGTCATCGCCCTGCCGGTACCAGTCATCGTGTCCAACTTCAGCCGAATCTACCACCAGAACCAGAGAGCGGACAAGATGAGAGCACAGCAGGTCCAGTTCTTTCAGTTTCAGAAACAAACACAAACAGAAAACAGAATTCTTTCATGTCTTTACTGATGGATAAAAACTGAGTGGTTGGGTTCACATTCTGGGGGGTCAGAGTCTGGAACAAGTGTAGTTCCTATAGTCAAGGTTTTTTTCTATGGTCCAGGTGTAGTTTCAAATAAATCAAATGTATTTATAAAACACATTTAAAAACAGCTGTTGTTGGTCAAAGTTCTGCACATAATACAAAAGTGAGAAGACAAAAGAAAGACAGGAGATGATAAAACATAGATTAATAAAAGAAAAAAACATATAGTCTGAGATAAAAACATAAAATAAAACCAATAACAGAGGCAATAAATAAATTAACGCTCAGGCTGTATTAACAGAGAGTACAAATAAATGTTCTTTAAGATGACACTAAAAACACCAAGAGTTGAAGAGGCAGCTGGTTCCACAGTTCAGCAGCTGCACCTGAAGACCTCCTCTCTGTGGACCAGCCTGGACTTCAGAACAACCTAAAGCAAATGATCATCAGATCTCAGGGATCTACAGGACACATGGGGCTGCAGGAGGTCCAACGGGTCTACAAGAGTCATCCATTCAGAGTCTGACAGGTCAACAATGTAACATTAAAATGAATCCTCAAACGGAGCCGATGAAGAGAAGCAGCCGCGGGGACATCTGTCCACGCTTCTTTGTGTTAAAGACGACCTGCAGCCATCTGGACCAGCTGCAGACGAGAGGCCGGCCCGGCTGACAGGGACACACAGGAGACACTGCAGGAGTCCAGCAGGGAGGGAATAAGAATCAACCGTTCTGAGTCTTAATAAAAATGATTTCAGTTCAATTTCTGTAGCTCCAAGTTCCAGCAGAAGTTCTCAGGACACTGAACAAAAATATTAACATGCATCTAAGCCTATAGCAGCATAACTAAGAGATAGCTCAGGAAACCCAAGTTACCCCTAACTATAGGATTTATCAAAAAGGAAAGACAAGACCAGTCTTCAAACTGGACAATGTGTCAGCCTCACGGACAGAAACTGGACGTTGGCTCCACAAGAGAGGAGCCTGAGAACTGAACATCCAGGCTCGATTACTGCAGTGCACTTCTGTTTGGAATCAGTCAGACCTCCACTGCACGACTACAACTGGTCCAAAATGCTGCAGCACTATTTTTAACTGCTACAGACAAAAGAGAGCACATTACACCAGTTTTGGCCTCCCTGCACTGGCTCCCAGTTCACTTTCAAATTCAGCTCAAAATCCTTCGATATGTTTCTAAATCACTGAACAGTTCTGCCCCCTCTTATCTCGCTGATCTGCTGCAGCCATATGTCCCACTGCGCTCTGTGAGGTCAGCAGACCAGATGCTTCTTTTGGTTCCAGGAACCCGTCGTAAGCTCAGAGGTGA
>NC_056508.1:48144464-48145120 GCF_014905685.2 Nematolebias whitei | reverse complement strand
GACGTTTAACAACCTGTTAAAATACATCAAAATGCAGGAAATTGCATCTCTTTTATCCCAAGTTTTCTGGGGGAGGACCCACGGACACCCCCCTGCCGGACCGCCTGCTATTAGATTAGTGAGGGTGAAGTCTGGAAAACTCTGAAAAGAATGAAGAAAGGGAAGGCAGTAGGAACTGACAGTGAGGTTTTCTGACTTAAATATTCAATGGCATATTTGAGAGTGAGAAAATGCCCGAGGAATGGAGAAGAAGTGCTGGTGGCCATTTTTAAGAACAAGGGTGATGTACAGAGTCGTAGCAACTACAGGGGAATTAAGTTGATGAACCACACGATGAAGATCTGGGAGAGAGTGGTGGAAGCAAGACTTAAATGAGAGGTGACTGTGAGCAGCAGGATGGTTTCATGAAGAGAAAGAGAAAGAGCACCACAGATCCATGTTTGATTTGAGGAGGTTGATGGAGAAGAACAGAGAGGGTCAGAAAGAACTCCATTGTGTCTTTGTAGATTTAGAAAAATCATCTGACAGAGTGTTGAGGGAGGAGTTGTGGTGTTACACGAGGACATCTGGAGTGGCAGAGAAGTTTGTTCGACTGGTACAGGACATGTATGAGGACAGCAGGACATGTATGAGGACAGCAGGACAGTGGTGAGATG
>NC_056508.1:48141752-48144364 GCF_014905685.2 Nematolebias whitei | reverse complement strand
AGAGTTGTGGAAGCAAGACTTAGACGAGAGGTGACTGTGAGCAGCAGGATGGTTTCATGAAGAGAAAGAGCACCACAGGTCCATCTTTGATTTGAGGAGGTTGATGGAGAAGTACAGAGAGGGTCAGAAAGAACTCCATTGTGTCTTTGTGGATTTAGAAAAATCATCTGACAGAGTGATGAGGGAGGAGTTGTGGTGTTACACGAGGACATCTGGAGTGGCAGAGAAGTTTGTTCGACTGGTACAGGACATGTATGAGGACAGCAGGACATGTATGAGGACAGCAGGACAGTGGTGAGATGTGCTGTAGGAGTGACACATAGCTTCAAGGTGGAGGTGGGAGTGCATCAAGGATCCGCTCTGAGCCCCTTCTTGTTTGCTCTGGTGATGGACCGACTAACAGATGAGGTCAGGCAGGAATCCCCGTGGACTATGATGTTTGCAGATGACATTGTGATCTGTGGTGAGAACAAGAACAGGTGGAAGAGAACTTGGAGAGGTGGAGGTATGCACTTGAAAGAAGAGGAATGAAAGTCAGTCGTAGTAAGACACAGTCCATGTGTGTGAATGAGAGGGAGGAGGTGGAACAGTGAGGCTACAAGGAGCAGAGGTCACAAAGGTGCAGGACTTCAAGTTCCTGGGGTCCACTGTCCAGGAACATGGGGAGTGTGGTTGTCAGTGTAATGTATATTATTTTCACTCATCATGATCAATACCCCTCTTGTCGTATTGTGTGATATTAATGGTCCCATATAATCACTCATACTGTGACAAATCAGTGAGGAACAGAAAGAACTGTTGTTTGGATATCCTAAAGGGCTGACTGATATGACATTGCTATGACAGAGTTCATATGGTATGGTGATGTGTCTCAAGCAGAGCCCTTGACTCAGATCCACTCCTTCGTGCCTACAACGGACCCTTGGAGGACAGCTCAGACATGCCACTCTTCACCCTCTCTTCAGCCTGTCTCCCCAGTCGTTCATCACTCACACCAGTTGCCAATCAGTAATCATCCCAGGTGCACTCATTTATCACTTAACCTCTGCCTTATTTAAACTTCTCCTCTTCACCACTAAGTCGCCCGCTCATTGCTCTGAACAGCTGCAGACGTCCCGGTCCTCCGCAGTCTGCCTTGTTCACCACGTGTTCTGTCCTGTCGTCTTCTGATCTGTGCACGTTTTGCTGCTCGTCAGTCTTTTGTTTTTGTTGTTTCATTCCTTTTTATTTAACTCCTGCTCTCCTTGTCTGCCTCCATTTGAGTCTAAACTATGAGGATCACAATAAAACCAACCAACATTCAGATGGACGTTGAACCAACCAACCAACAAAACAACCACACATCCAACTAATCATCCAACCAATCGTACAAACATCCAACAAGACCAACCAACCAACCACACAACCAGGTCTGATGGGAGGAAACATTAAACTGTACTAAAAATCAGCTTTATTCAGTTAGTTTGTTTCTGCACCACCATTAAAGGTGTTATTGTCCATCATGTTGGCAGATAAATAATTATAAAATTAAACAAATGTTTTTGATTATAAAATCATCAGTTCGTATGGTTCCTCAGTCGCTGCTTGAACACCAGCAGCTCTTGGATTCATCCGATTTCTTTTTCAGGCTCGGAGCTTGTGCTTCATTCAGGAAGTTCTGAATTAAAAAAGTTACTGGAAGTTGAACATAAAAATAAAAAATAACCTCAAAGCTTTAAACAAAATCTCATCTGAGTGACTCTCGGCTACTACCACACCAAACTTCAGCTGTGAACCTGACTGACTAAGAGCAGTTTGTGCGTTGGTATGGTAGACTGGCTATGTCAGCCATCTTGAATCAGGTTCTTTCAAAATGAGAAATTTTACTAACAGACAAGTAAAAACATGCTCACTCCTTCACCCTGGGCAGCAGCAATAAACTATAAATTCAGTTGTTTATTTTCCTTCACCCTTCTTCTGTGGTGCATTAAGAGCCGCACGTTAAGACAGAAAATCCATAATTATTGAGTGGAGGAACCCCTGCATTCAGCTGAGTCACATGAGATGAGCAGATCAGGTTCCTCTCAGAACTCTGGACGTTCTGACGTTGGCCCAGAATAGCACAGAGACCATGAGCACACAGAACCAGAGAGGTAAAACCTTCCGGGTCTGGAAGGTGAATAAGAGTCCGGCTTTAGAGGCAGAGAAACAGGAAGAGGTTTGAACCTCCATCTCCATCTTCTACCACTTATCTGTGGTCAGGTCCAGGAGAGAAACTCAGACCTCCCTCCAGCTCCTTCTAGGGGACCTCAAGGTGTTCCCAGACCAGAGAAGAGTGATAATCCCTCCAGACAGTTCTAGGTCTGCCCCAGGTCCACCTCCCAGTGGGATGTGCCTGGAAAATCTCCAAAGGGAGGTGTCCAGATCAGATGGAACCTCCTCATCAGACTCCTTTCTATGAGGAGCAGCAGCTCTACTCTGAGCTCCCGTATGACGGCGCTCCTCTTCCTCTTGCAAAAGCTGAACCCCACCCACCTTCCAAAGGATCAGTTCGTACGGTAACTTCAGTTACGAAATTCATTTCAGCTGTGTGTGTGTGTGTGTGTGTGTGTGTGTGTGTGTGTGTGTGTGTG
>NC_056508.1:48141185-48141652 GCF_014905685.2 Nematolebias whitei | reverse complement strand
TCAAGTTTGAAGAGAAGACTCGGGTCTCTTTGACTTGGATGAGAAGACTTGGGTCTTTTTGAATTTGAAGAGAAGACTTTCGTCTTTTCGAGTATGAAGACAAGACTCGGGTCTCTTTGAGTTGGAAGAGAAAGCTCAGATTTCTTTGTTTGGCCTCAAAGTTAAGGATTTCATCAGCTGCAGTTCTTCAGAAGAGGAGAAGCGGGTTTGGACCCATTCATCAGACTTGGTCCTTCAGGGCTGAACCTCCAGAAGTTCTCAGAAAAACTTTGGATCTCTCATCAGAAGACATTCAGAACATTTCAGGTCCTAAATGAATTGAACATTTGAGGTTGTGTTTTCATACAAGAAGCTCTTGGACTGTCCAGGTCTGAGTCTGAGGCCGGTGCTTCACAAATCTCCACCGAGACCTGGACCCTGGGACTCAGAGTCTGAGTCTGAGGCCGGTGCTTCACAAACCTCCTACA
>NC_056508.1:48137029-48141175 GCF_014905685.2 Nematolebias whitei | reverse complement strand
CTGGGACTCAGAGTCCATTGGAAACAGTTTCTGATCCTCAGAACCATCACCTGCTGAGTACGAAGCGTTTTTAGTGGAGGTACAAATCGACCGCTGCTTTTCCACCGTTAGCTAACAGCAGCTAAGTTACCGAAGCAGTTTCTGTTCTGGTTCAGGACCGGTTCTGGACCTGGTTTTGAACTGGTTCTGTTAAAAAGCAACTTGTTTTAAACACTAGCCCCACCCCCAGTTGCTGATGTCAGCAGCTCTTTGTTCTGATCCTGTAAAGAGTTGGTTATTCCTGAAACACCTGGTGTTAAATAAGAACTGGATCCAAACCAGTACCAGGACTGGAGGCTCGATGTGTGGAGGCGATCCGTTTGGTACCTCCGTCGTGGTTCTGGTCAGTTCCTGAAGTGTCTATTGTCCAAATGTTTGTCTGAAAAAGTTTCGAGTCCCGACAGGTTTATAGTAGGTCTGATGAAGACCACGCTCAGGTTCACCACAGGAATGTGTAGCCTGGTTCTAAGAACCAGAACCAGAACTAACAATGTCGGCCATGTTTGGTTTCAGGTCGATCTGGATAAACTTTTTAAAAACTCTGAGTCACTCTTTCTGAGTGGATGCTGACTCTGCACTTTTATTTTCCTGTTTTTATTTCTCTGCATGTTTTATTTTTATCAAAATGCACGGGCAGACTTTATGCTATTTTAGCTGTTTGTACATTAAAACTTTCAGCTCCTTCGGCTGATGGCTGCTGTGATTTTAGCTTTCTCTAATAATCTGAATGTTTATGAATCGTTCTCTCTATTGTGATCCATTTTTCTTTCGTACGTTTTTCAGCATCTTTCTCGTCCCGCAGTTTTCAGCTATTTCAACCAATCATGAATCAAAACGTTCGGCTCTTTCAGGACAATCCTGCTATGACTTTGGTATTGGTGCAACTTTAGCTGTTAGAAATATTTAGCTTTTTCTGCCATTTTTTCTCATAGAAAATGAATTGAGCTCATTTTACATCCTTCAGATCTTTAGAACTGTTTATAAAGTTTTACTGCTCTTTTCACGTTTTGTTCTGCTTCAGCTTCTTTCAGCTTTCTGCTGCAAATGTAAACTGTTTTCAGCTACTTTTAGCTAATTTCAGCTGTTTATTCAGCTGTTTTGTGCGCCTTTCAGATTCTTTTTACTAACTACAACATTTTGTGTTACTTCCAACTTATTTCTGCTATTTTCAGCTTGTTATGCTCCTTTCAGATTATTTCTGCAAGTTTCAGCTTTTTCTGCTATTTCAGCTACTATATAGCTGTTTTTATGCTAATTTTTGCTTTTTCAGCTAATTCCACATTTTTTGCACTAATTTCAACTTTTTTCAGCATATCTCATCAAAAAATATTCTTTCTCCACTTCTTGTAATTTCAACTTCTTCCTGCGTTGTTAGCTGCTTTTCAGCTGTTTTTTTTTTCTGATTTCAGCTGTCTTCAGATAATTTCTGCTTTTTGGTTCTCATTTCTGCTTCTTTCAGCCTAATTGGGCAATCATGTTCTTTCCACTTTCTTCTGCTAATTTAAGCTTGTTCTACCTTTTCAACTAGCTTTTTAGCATTTTTAGCTAATTACAGCTGCTTTCAGATAAATTCAAGTTTTTCATGGAAATTTCTACTACTTTCCACCTAATTAACTTCTTTATGCTAATTTCAGCTTGTTATGCTTAAGCTTAATTATGCTAGTTTCAGCCATTTCTGCTGTTTCAGCTGTTCTTTAGCTGTTTTTATGCTAATTTTATCCTTTTCAGCCAAATACACATTCCTTTCTTCTGGTAGTTTAAGGTTATTTCTGCCTTTCAGATACTTTTTATCCTTTTTTTTCTAATCTCAACTTTTTTTTAATCTACTTTCTTAATTTTTGTTCATTTTTTTAATTACTGCTTATTTAAAACTAATTCAGCAAATATGTGTTCTTTCTATTTCTGCTAACTTAGACTTGTACTTCCATTTCAGATACATTTCAGCAGGTTTTTCAGTACAGTTTATTTCTAAAGCTCCAAGTCACAACAGAAATACAATGTCTCTAGTTCTTATACTTTTCAAACATTTCCCCAGAAATTAAGAGAGATCTCTACAATTCCTTCAAAATGTTTGTTCTTAAAATTGGCAAGTTTTGTCTTCTTAATTTTAGCTTTTATCCAGCCTTTTGCTGCTTTAGGCCTTTATCTAATAATTTTGTGTATTTGGGTGAGTTTTTACTTCTGTGGGGGTATGGAGGTGGTTTTGACTTGCAGCGTGTCCAGCTCCTGGATGCTCCCGCGGCTAACGGACACCGTGGAGTTAGCCAATCGCATGGCCGCTCTCCTGCGGGCACGGCGGGGGCAGCAGCCTGTGGAGTTGTTCTGCACCCCCTGATGGCTGGACAAGGAGGTGCTGCGGCTGGTTCTGAAGCCCACAGACTCAGTCATGCACAGCTCACTGTACGTCATCTCATCTGTGAACTCGTGGTTCTGTGAAGAGACGAAGGAGGAGAGAGACCCTTTTAGGTCTGTCATACCTGTGTCAAACAGGAAAACTCTATTACAGCTGCTGTACAGGCGGGGTACAGGTGAGGGACAGGTGAAGGACATGTGTTGGACTACTGGGGTACAAGTGAGGTACAGGTGAGGGACAGGTGGGCTACAGGTGGAGTACAGGTGGAGTACAGGTGGGGTACAGGTGGGGTACAGATGGGGTACAGGTGGGGTACAGGTGTGGTACAGATGGGGTACAGATGGGGTACAGGTGTGGTACAGATGGGGTACAGGTGTGGTACAGATGGGGTACAGATGGGGTACAGTTGTAGTACAGATGGGGTACAGGTGTGGTACAGGTGGGGTATAGATGGGGTACAGATTGGGTACAGATGAGGTACAGGTGTGTTCGGGTCTCCCAGAAGTTTCGAGTTGACACGTGAGGAACTCACCGTGGTTTTCTCCAGGCAGTGCAGCAGGTGGTGGTGCTGGTGCTCGAAGGCCGACCTGGTCTTCACACACAGAGCCGTGATGTCACTGTCTCGGTCCTGAGAACCCAAAGACACGGGTCAGGATGCTGCCGTGACCTCAGGGAGCAGGTGCTCAACTGTTTCTGATCTTTATCTGACTGAGCCCTGAGCAGAACAACTTGTCTGACTTTAAACTTTGAATTTGGTGGTAAATGTTTAAAATGTGCTGGTTCTTCAGGTTCTGTTCACATGTCCAGCAGAACTCTAGAAACACGCTACATGGATGTGACTGTCACAGCTTCAGGGAGTGTGAACGTTTCCTCCTGATGGTCCAGAGACAGTTCTCTGAAGCTGCAGGTAAAAACTATGAAAAACTAAGATGTTCTGATCTGCAGCTCATTAAACCAAACAGCTGGACAGATGTTAAACTAAACAGCTGGACAGATGTGACCGTCAGATGGAGGAGGAGAACCACACACTGGTGTGTGTGTGTGTGTGTGTGTGTGTGTGTGTGTCTCACTCCCAGCGCCTGGTCTTCTTTGTACTGGAGGAAGGCGTTGGCTGTTCCTTTCTTCGCCATGCGGATTCGAGCCAAACGCACTTTCTGTTTATCAGAAACACACAGGAAAACAGCAGCGTCAGCGCTCACACACACACGCGCACGCACACATGCACACACACCGAGGCTGAGAAAGGAACCATCATCTCAGGTGAATGAAGTGTAATGTTTGCTGCACAGCTCCAGTTTTGAACTTCAGTTCAGCCTCAGAGGAAACTGGTTTGTGTTCACATTGTGCAGTTTGAACTCCAACAGAACGTCTCAAAAACTTTTCAACAGCCTGAGATGGAACCAGACGACCCTCGGTCAGGTCATTCATACACATTAATGCATTTTTAAACACAATTTGATTTTCTTTTTATTTACCACAAATCGAGCACATCTGACGCTCCTCATAAAAACTCTGAAGCTCCTACATCCAACTCTGGAACAACGAGACACAAAGACAAACCTGTCCTTTTCAGGCCTGCTCAGCAGTTTTGTTCCAGTTACTTCTGAGTTCCTATAGCAACACTAGGAAACACCTTGTATCTGTGACTTTCCTTCCCTCCATTGATTACGTGACATTATTTACATGAACGCTCCTACAAGAACCTGCAGATGTTGGATGCTGCAGATGTTGGATGCTGCAGATGTTGGATGCTG
>NC_056508.1:48134400-48136929 GCF_014905685.2 Nematolebias whitei | reverse complement strand
AACTCGAAGAGACCCGAGTCTTCCCTTCGAACTCGAAGAGACCCGAGTCTTGTCTTCAATCTCTGGGTACAAAATTTAAATCTGACCTGGAGCCATGAAATCAACAACACAGCACAGAGCTACACGGGTCAGAATCAAACAAAGAACCCGTTTCTGGTTTCTGACCCATTCTTATTTGAAGATGTAATGATGTAACGTTGTGACATCGCTAACCGACGCTCTTTGTTTCCCCACCCCCCCAAGTCGTTCCAGTCTGAACGCCCAGCCTGAAGACCTGAAGCTGAACTGCGGTGAGCAGGATTTCAGTGCCGCCATCATCAGCATCCCGACGCCACCCGCCAACACGCCGGATGAAAGTCTCCCGCCATCACCCGCTCCCATTCCTGGCATCCTGCGCAATACCCGGGCCACCGCCTTCACCCACGAAACTGTCAAAATCTCCTCCTTATAACATCCGACGTCACCCCCCAAACCAGGACCCATCTGAATGGCCCCCCACCCCCACCCGCCCCAGAACCTGTGATTCTGGCTCTGAGGCGCTTCTTTTCTTTTGGATCCTTGGCGTTGGACTGATGGTTCTGAAACTACAGACAAGCATCATGTATCTCAACACCTCCTGGCCCCCCACCCTGCACAATCAGCACCTTCAGGTGTCGTTGCACAAAACCCTGAGTAGGTTTGTTCCTGAGAGGAACCATCTGATCCTCAGGTTCTTTGGACCCGGCTGGTTTTGAAGGTTGGACCCAACGAGAAGCTGACTCCTGGAAAAGTCCTTGAATGTTTTATTTTCACACTGGTGATGCAATATGGTGGCCCGGTTCTGTTCAGAGCTGGGTTTGTTCGATCTAAATGCAATGGCTAAAAGCCTCAAGCCAAATGGAGAAGAATGAATCTTGGTTTGGACGAGGAACCTTCTCCTCACAAACAGGAACGGTTTAGAGTCCTGGAGAACTCTTCAGTTGACTGAAGACTCTTCAACCCTTAAAGGTAATGCTGCTAAAACAAAAAACAAACTGAACCGGTCTTTACTGGACTCTTATCAATTGACGGCCTACCACCCGATCTGTGCAACACTGAACGTTCTGCTGGGACGTCCTGGCCTGCTGGGTCCAGGACTGGATCCAGGTGGTCTGACTGTAGCTCCTGAGTGTTCGCCTCAGACCTTCAACATATGCAACATGTACAATGAGCAGGGAACTCATTAACAAACCGACACACGTGTGTCCAAACTCTACAGGAACCCATTTCTTAGAGAGTTCTGTGATTCAACTGGAGAGGGAAACATCAGAACCAGAAGTTCTTCAGGGTCCCGACGACGTGCACTTTGGGTTAACAAGGTTCTAAATGGGATCGTTTGACCCTCGGAGGGCACAACGGGAACCGCTCCTCACATGACAGATCACATGATCTCTGTAAGCAGCGTTCCTCACAGGAATGCATGTCGCCCGCTGCTGCATGCAACGTTTGAAACAGACATTGTGTGATCTGTGAGAGCTCAGAGGACGTGTCAGGGATGACTCACAGCTACTACCACATTACATTTTAGCTTAGTGTCTGTTGAAATAACTGAGTTTTAAGCATTTCTCTAATGCTAGTGTTGATTACCTGTGGCAGCCATCTTGAATTCAACAAACGTACCCAGGGACTCTGATAGATTCAACTGTTCTTAGAGTTTAGCCTGTTTTCTGCCATGTTTGCAGTTGAGCTGTCTAATTTCCCCGAGAAGGCATGTTCGAACAGGCTCCACCCACTTTTTATATTTTTGGTAATTCAACATTCAAAAAATTTCATTGGATGAAAAACTGTTACATGCCCATATATGGAATAGAGCAACATCACTTCCTTTTCCTTCCAGTGGATAGGCCCCTCCTTTTTAAGACAGCCCTGCCCACTTTAGCATGAACGCACCCGGGTGTCAAACAGCTCATGGCGAACTGAGAATAAAAGTGCTGCCGTGCCTTAAAGTTCCTGCTACGTTGTGCAAAGAGGAAATGTTTAAAACACAAACAGTTGTTTGTAAACAGAACGAACCAATCCGAGAGAGATTTGTGGTTTTAGTTCAGCTGCAGGTGATTAAAGGCTCAACGTTTGTCCTACATTTACCCAAGTAGAAGGTTTTAGTTATTTTAAACTGTATAGTTGTTTTTAAACTAAAGTAAAACATTAAAAATCTTCTGCACCTGCTGGTTATCCTGGCTGCAAGTTAACATTTTAGCATGCTGTTTAATAAGGACTTAATACGTTTGCTCTAACTTCCACCGAAACAGCAAAATAAAGCAGACTGAGGAAGAAGAATGTGTGATGTCTGTTAGAAATACAGAATTGGCTGCAAGACACATCAGACACATCGTTGGTCCAATCCAATCACCTTCAATCGTTCGTGATGAAGTCGTAAGAACAGATTGACAGACGTTAAATCTGAGCCACTGGTAGCTTCAAAACAGGCCTCTAGTTCAACTGCATGTGGTTTTCAGAGGTTCTCAAACTTTTTGGGTCTTGCTGCAACACACATTAATGAACATAATAAAT
>NC_056508.1:48132756-48134300 GCF_014905685.2 Nematolebias whitei | reverse complement strand
TGTGAGTCGACCAAGATACACAAATATTTATAGGAATCAACAAACTCAATGGGGACACCATTTGAGGATAAAATCAGAGGAAGAACTGCGGGGACCAACTTCCTGTTTGGAAACAACATCCCTTTGGTTTGATCAGCATTTAGGACAAGTTTGAGGTGGAACAAATCTGTCTGGACGATGTCAAAGGCGGATTGCAAAAGATGGAAAGCCTTATCAACTGTTTTAGCTCGACAGTAAACAACTGTGTCATCAGCATAGAAATGTATGGATGCATCAGGGGCTGAGATAGAAAACATGCAGGATAGACTTTATTATTTAGAGCAGTTTACCACAGGGCAGACTAGGATCTTGGTTAGAAGTTGTATGTACGAGTCCATCAACTGCTTATGTGGAAGCAAAAAGACAGAGTGAAACTTTGGTAACAGAACAAAAATAACACCTGCGTTTATAGATAAGGTTCTGAACGGGTCAGTTTTAAGGTCTGATGATGCTGCAGCTTTAAGAGCTTATACGTTCTTTTTAAGAAGCTGCTTCAACACAATGGATGAAGCTGGGTTTATTGACGAGCTTCAAAACTCAACCAATAAAAGGATTCTTGTTTCAAAGTTGCCTTTTAGACTTTGTGATAAATGGCGAATAATTATGGTTGACAGCACAGAAGTACGATTGTGGAGCAAAGCTTCAAGATCTTCTTGATTTTCTGGAAAAACAAACAAGAGCTGATTTAGATCCTGTTTTTGGGGAGAGTCAAAATCCAAAAGAAAAGATGACATTAAAACTATCAAAAGTTCCTTTTAAAACTAAAAGCAGCAGTTTTGCTGCTTCTGTTGCTGTAGTTTCTGAACAGAACAATGACCAACAGGAACAGGAAACAGGTTCGGTTTAGCCGTGAAGATACAAACGTGGTTCAGACTCGGTGCTTGTTTTGCAACAGAAAGTTTCTTTGGAGAAATGTGACTCGTTCCGGCAGAAACCCAACAAAGAAAAGGATTCAAGGTTCTTTATCGTCATTCTACCACATGTGCTCTGAGTTATGTTCACAGGGTCCCAGTTACATCCAACAATAAAATTAAAGTAAAAACAGTGATAACATCAAAGATATGAACTAAGAGAAACATCAACTAAATATACACGAAGCACTAAAGGTATATAAACAATGCTCCCAACAGCAGCACGAACATGAGTCTGTGTGAGAAGATGAGCACGCATGAACACATCAACATGAAACAGATCAGCAGCAACATGAAACAGATCAGCAGCAACATGAAACAAATCAGCAGCAACATGAAACAGATCAGCAGCAGCATGAAACAAATCAGCAACAACATGAAACAGATCAGCAGCAGCATGAAACAAATCAGAAACAACATGAAACAGATCAGCAGCAACATGAAACAAATCAGCAACAACATGAAACAGATCATCAGCAGCATGAAACAAATCAGCAGCAGCATGAAACAAATCAGCAACAACATGAAACAGATCAGCAGCAGCATGACACTGATCAGCAGCAACATGAAACAAATCAGCAGCAGCATGAAACA
>NC_056508.1:48130272-48132656 GCF_014905685.2 Nematolebias whitei | reverse complement strand
ATGACCAGCACCTGTAGGCTTTTCCTGACCCATGGTTTTTAGCATGACCTCCACTTTCTTTCCAGATGCATTTAACTGCATCATGAAAGGCTCAGTACAAAACGTTGCAGAGCTGCCTGGATCTAGGAAGGCATAAGTCTGCACAAACTTTGTTCCCTTTTCCAACTTTACCTTTACTGGAACCACTGACAGAGCACACTTATCAGACCCGGCCCCAGGATACATACCAAGATTCAAAGATACAAGAGCATTTGAGACTGGTGATTCTTTACATCTGGCCTTAACTGCTTGTCACTGGTGTTCTTTTGGTTTAATGTGCAGAACAGTAGGATGACTTTTATTACAGGTGAGGCATGTCACACTCTGTGAACAATCCTTACTCATATGCCCCTTCTGCAAGCAGCCAAAGCATAAACCGTTAGTTTTAAGAAATGTCACCTGAGGCTGTTAGACTCATGAATCTCTAACCAGGATGATCACTGTGAAGAATTGCATCATGTTGCTGCTGATCTGTTTCGTGTTGCTGCTGATCTGTTTCATGTTGCTGCTGCTCTGTTTCATGTTGCTGCTGATCTGTTTCATGCTGCTGCTGCTCTGTTTCATGTTGCTGCTGATCAGTTTCATGCTGCTGCTGATCAGTTTCATGTCACTGCTGATCAGTTTCATGTCACTGCTGATCAGTTTCATGCAGCTGTTGATCAGTTTCATGTTGCTGCTGATCTGTTTCATGTTGTTGCTGATTTGTTTCATGTTGTTGCTGATCTGTTTCATGTTGTTTCTGATTTGTTTCATACTGCTGCTGATCTGTTTCATGTTGCTGCTGATTTGTTTCATGCTGCTGCTGATCTGTTTCATGTTGATGCTGATCTGTTTCATGTTGTTTCTGATTTGTTTCATGCTGCTGCTGATCTGTTTCATGTTGCTGCTGATTTGTTTCATGTTGTTTCTGATTTGTTTCATGCTGCTGCTGATCTGTTTCATGTTGTTGCTGATTTGTTTCATGCTGCTGCTGATCTGTTTCATGTTGCTGCTGATCTGTTTCATGTTGTTGCTGATTTGTTTCATGCTGCTGATGATCTGTTTCATGTTGCTGCTGATCTGTTTCATGTTTTTTCCGATTTGTTTCATGTTGCTGCTGATCTGTTTCATGTTGCTGCTGATTTGTTTCATGTTGCTGCTGATCTGCTTCATGTTGCTGCTGATCTGTTTCATGTTGATGTGTTCATGCGTGCTCATCTTCTCACACAGACTCATGTTCGTGCTGCTGTTGGGAGCATTGTTTATATACCTTTAGTGCTTCGTGTATATTTAGTTGATGTTTCTCTTAGTTCATATCTTTGATGTTATCACTGTTTTTATTTTAATTTTATTGTTGGATGTAACTGGGACCCTGTGAACATAGCTCAGAGCACATGTGGTAGAATGACGATAAAGAACCTTGAATCCTTTTCTTTGTTGGGTTTCTGCCGGAACGAGTCACATTTCTCCAAAGAAACTTTCTGTTGCAAAACAAGCACCGAGTCTGAACCACGTTTGTATCTTCACGGCTAAACCGAACCTGTTTCCGGTTCCTGTTGGTCATTGTTCTGTTCAGAAACTACAGCAACAGAAGCAGCAAAACTGCTGCTTTTAGTTTTAAAAGGAACTTTTGATAGTTTTAATGTCATCTTTTCTTTTGGATTTTGACTCTCCCCAAAAACAGGATCTAAATCAGCTCTTGTTTGTTTTTCCAGAAAATCAAGAAGATCTTGAAGCTTTGCTCCACAATCGTACTTCTGTGCTGTCAACCATAATTATTCGCCATTTATCACAAAGTCTAAAAGGCAACTTTGAAACAAGAATCCTTTTATTGGTTGAGTTTTGAAGCTTGTCAATAAACCCAGCTTCATCCATTGTGTTGAAGCAGCTTCTTAAAAAGAACGTATAAGCTCTTAAAGCTGCAGCATCATCAGACCTTAAAACTGACCCGTTCAGAACCTTATCTATAAAGGCAGGTGTTATTTTTGTTCTGTTACCAAAGTTTCACTCTGCCTTTTTGCTTCCACATAAGCAGTTGATGGACTCGTACATACAACTTCTAACCAAGATCATAGTCTGCCCTGTGGTAAACTGCTCTAAATAATAAAGTCTATCCTGCATGTTTTCTGTCTCAGCCCCTGATGCATCTATACATTTCTATGCTGATGACACAGTTGTTTACTGTCGAGCTAAAACAGTTGATAAGGCTTTCCATCTTTTGCAATCCGCCTTTGACATCGTCCAGACAGATTTGTTTCACCTCAAACTTGTCCTAAATGCTGATCAAACCAAAGGGATGTTGTTTTCAAACAGGAAGTTGGTCCCAGCAGTTCTTCCTCCGATTTTATCCTCAAATGGTGTCCCCA
>NC_056508.1:48127310-48130172 GCF_014905685.2 Nematolebias whitei | reverse complement strand
TTCATGTTGCTGCTGATCTGTTTCATGTTGCTGCTGATCTGTTTCATTGTTGATGTGTTCATGGTGCTCATCTGCTCACACAGACTCATGTTCGTGCTGCTGTTCGACGTAATGTTTTATGTTATCAGTGCTTAGTGTATATTTAGTTGATGTTTTTATTAGTGCATATCTTTGATCTTGTTACTGTTTTTCTTATACATTTTATTGTTGGATGTAACTGGGACCCTAAGAACATCATTTGGTTCCACCACATGTACCACATGAGGTGGAACCAAATTGTCTCAGTTACACTGAAAAATATAAATGATAAAAAGAAGTGGTACAGGATCTAAGATGTACACTAAACACTAATAATCTAATGTGATCGTCTTCTTTCACCACAGAGAAGTAACTCACATGAAGACTTGACAGCTGTTTGTACACCAGATGTTCTTCCTGACCAACCACAGCCTCTGTGGAGCACAGCTGTTATCTAGGAAGCCCGGGGAGCAGATGGTGGGGTCAGGGCCTTGCTCAAGGGCCCAGAGTGGGGCAAATGAGCGTGGAGGGTGTTTCACCTTTCCCACCCACATTTTGATGTTGGTGGTACCAGGAGTTGAACCAGCGACCTTCCGATCACAGGCCCACTTTCTCCAACCTCTGCGCCACCACTCCCAATCTAATTATGATTTAATTAATAATATTATCTAATATTATCCAATGACGTCATCAGTAACGTTTCAGTCCACGTCATGAAAAACAGAAATAAAGTTCTGAACCTTCAGGAGGATCGGAACCAATCAATCAATCAATCAATCAATCAATCAATCAATCAATCAATCAATCAATCAACCTTTATTTCTACAGGTAAATCCCATTGAGCCTCGAGGACTCATTTACAAGAGAGACCTGATTTAACAAAGAAAGATGACAACAACAACAATAAACAGTTATAAAAAGTCATACTGCAGTTTTTGTTTTTACAAATAGGATGGCTCAAAGGAAAAGGTAACAACAAAAAAACAACAACAAAAAAACAACAACAAAAAACAGCTGGATTCTAAGGTGAATGTAGAAAACTAAAAACAGGAACATGTCTGCGTTGGTCCCTGCCAGGAGTCCAGAATCTGAAAACCAGGATCTGTGGTCAGGCTCTCTGATCCGGTCCACGTCCCAGAACTTCTCGGTTCTGTTGAGTTCCAAGTTGAAGTTCCGCTTGCTGAGTGGGAACCAACGCGCGGTGGCTGATGGGAGCTCAGGTGTCAGGTCTGCGTTAGGCTCCTCCCCCTTCTCAGGTTTCTGCTCAGTCAACGAACCGAGCTGTGAACGGAACGGACTCCTTCATTCAGAAAAACGAGAACAGAACTTTCAGAACCTCCTGGGACCCGAACCTTCGGCCCTGTAGAAGAAGAACCAGAACCTCCTGAAAATGAGCGGAACCAACTGGAGCCGGGACGTTCCGGACCCGCTGAACTCTGGTCAGAGGTTCATTCCCAGCCAGGTGAGTTCGGAACCTGTTACCTGCTGTGACGTCACAGACAGTTTCAGGTGCGACGGGCGGAACCGGGTTTGTGTCGGACCCAGCTGGTTCCGATGAATCTGGTTTTATTTAGTCCAAAGGATCTTAACCAGCAGCTTCAGGAAGTTTCACAGGAACTTCTGATGGTTCTGGTTCTGGTCCTCTGATCTTGAGCAGCTTTAAAACCCTTCCATTAAAAACTGTCAGGACTAAAAACAGGACCGAGTCTAGCAGAACCTTCTAATTCTTTCAGACCCAAAGTTCTGATTAAAAAAGTTCTGTTGGGGTTTTGGATAAATAACAATTCTTTCAGTTGTTTTAATTGTTTTCGTTCTGCTGACAGTACAAACCAGACCTGGAGGTTCTGGTTTCTGGTCCACGTTCTGGATCTGTTCCCTTTTAAAACCCAACTCATGTTCGGTTCCGGATCTGTGAAGATGATCGACCCAAACAATGAAGTTCTGCAGCAACGATTTCCCTCCTGCAGAGACAGCTCTGATTTGGACCCATTGAGCGAGTTGGAATCTTTCTGACTCAAAGTGTGGTTCTGGTCCTCCAGAACCTAAATTGGTCACAGAGGTGTGGTTCTGTTGGACAGCTGTTGTTTAGCTGTTGTTTAGCTGTTGTTTAGCTGTTGTTCAGCTGTTGTTCAGCTGTTGTTCAGCTGCTGTTCAGCTGTTGTTCACCTGCTGTTCAGCTGCTGTTCACCTGTTGTTCAGCTGTTGTTCAGCTGTTGTTCGGCTGTTGTTCAGCTGTTGTTCAGCTGTTGTTCAGCTGTTGTTCAGCTGCTGTTCAGCTGTTGTTCAGCTGCTGTTCAGCTGTTGTTCAGCTGCTTTTCACCTGCTGTTCACCTGCTGTTCACCTGTTGTTCAGCTGCTTTTCACCTGCTGTTCACCTGCTGTTCACCTGCTGTTCAGCTGTTGTTCAGCTGTTGTTCAGCTGTTGTTTAGCTGCTGTTCAGCTGCTGTTCAGCTGTTGTTCAGCTGTTGTTCGGCTGTTGTTCAGCTGTTGTTCAGCTGCTGTTCACCTGTTGTTCAGCTGTTGTTCAGCTGTTGTTCAGCTGTTGTTCGGCTGTTGTTCAGCTGTTGTTCAGCTGCTGTTCACCTGTTGTTCAGCTGTTGTTCAGCTGTTGTTCAGCTGTTGTTCGGCTGTTGTTCAGCTGTTGTTCAGCTGCTGTTCAGCTGTTGTTCAGCTGCTTTTCACCTGCTGTTCACCTGCTGTTCACCTGCTGTTCACCTGTTGTTCAGCTGCTATTCAGCTGTTGTTCAGCTGCTTTTCACCAGCTGTTCACCTGCTGTTCACATGCTGTTCACCTGTTGTCCAGCTGTTGTTCAGCTGTTGTTCAGCTGCTGTTCACCTGCTGT
>NC_056508.1:48126547-48127210 GCF_014905685.2 Nematolebias whitei | reverse complement strand
CTGTTGTTCAGCTGTTGTTCAGCTGTTGTTCAGCTGCTTTTCACCTGCTGTTCACCTGCTGTTCACCTGTTTTTCAGCTGTTGTTCAGCTGCTTTTCACCTGCTGTTCACCTGCTGTTCACCTGCTGTTCACATGCTGTCCAGCTGTTGTTCAGCTGTTGTTCAGCTGCTGTTCACCTGCTGTTCATCTGTTGTTCAGCTGTTGTTCAGCTATTGTTCAGCTGTTGTTCGGCTGTTGGTCAGCTGTTCTTCAGCTGTTGTTCACCTGTTGTTCAGCTGCTGTTCACCTGTTGTTCAGCTGTTGTTCAGCTGCTGTTCAGCTGCTGTTCACCTGTTGTTCAGCTGTTGTTCGGCTGTTGTTCAGCTGTTGTTCAGCTGTTGTTCAGCTGCTTTTCACCTGCTGTTCACCTGCTGTTCACCTGCTGTTCACCTGCTGTTCAGCTGTTGTTCAGCTGCTGTTCAGCTGTTGTTCAGCTGCTTTTCACCTGCTGTTCAGCTGCTGTTCAGCTGTTGTTCAGCTGCTTTTCACCTGCTGTTCACCTGCTGTTCACCTGTTGTTCAGCTGTTGTTCAGCTGTTGTTCAGCTGCTGTTCACCTGCTGTTCACCTGCTGTTCAGCTGCTGTTCATCTGTTGTTCAGCTGTTGTTCAGCTATTGTTCAGCTG
>NC_056508.1:48126108-48126447 GCF_014905685.2 Nematolebias whitei | reverse complement strand
CTGTTGTTCAGCTGTTGTTCAGCTGTTGTTCAGCTGCTTTTCACCTGCTGTTCACCTGCTGTTCACCTGTTTTTCAGCTGTTGTTCAGCTGCTTTTCACCTGCTGTTCACCTGCTGTTCACCTGCTGTTCACATGCTGTCCAGCTGTTGTTCAGCTGTTGTTCAGCTGCTGTTCACCTGCTGTTCATCTGTTGTTCAGCTGTTGTTCAGCTATTGTTCAGCTGTTGTTCGGCTGTTGGTCAGCTGTTCTTCAGCTGTTGTTCACCTGTTGTTCAGCTGCTGTTCACCTGTTGTTCAGCTGTTGTTCAGCTGCTGTTCAGCTGCTGTTCACCTGTTGTTC
>NC_056508.1:48121887-48126008 GCF_014905685.2 Nematolebias whitei | reverse complement strand
CTGTTGTTCACCCGCTGTTCAGCTACTGTTCACCTACTGTTCAGCTGCTGTTCACCTGTTGTTCACCTGTTGTTCAGCTGCTGTTCACCTGCTGTTCAGCTGCTGTTCAGCTGTTGTTCAGCTGCTGTTCACCTGCTGTTCCGCTATTGTTCAGCTGTTGTTCACCTGCTGTTCACCTGCTGTTCAGCTGTTGTTCAGCTGCTGTTCACCTGTTGTTTAGCTGTTGTTCACCTGTTGTTTAGCTATTGTTCACCTGTTGTTCAGCTGCTGTTCATCTGCTGTTCAGCTGCTGTTCAACTGTTGTTCAGCTGTTGTTCACCTGTTGTTCAGCTGCTTTTCAGCAGTTGTTCACTTGCTGTTCAGCTGTTGTTCAGCTGCTGTTCAGCTGTTGTTTAGCTGCTGTTCAGCTGTTGTTTAGCTGCTTTTCAGCTGTTGTTCAC
Organism: Nematolebias whitei; assembly: GCF_014905685.2. NCBI lineage: Eukaryota > Metazoa > Chordata > Actinopteri > Cyprinodontiformes > Rivulidae > Nematolebias > Nematolebias whitei. The sequence continues at coordinate 48,125,568 of NC_056508.1, read as the reverse complement.
CTGCTGTTCAGCTTTTTTTCACATGTTGTTCAGCTGCTGTTCAGCTGTTGTTCATCTGTTGTTCAGCTATTGTTCAGCAGGTCGGCAGCTGTTCATCTGTTGTTCAGCTGCTGTTCACCTGCTGTTCAGATGTTGTTCAGCTGCTGTTCTCCTTTTGTTCAGCTGCTGTTCAGCTGCTGTTCAGCTGTTGTTCAGCGGTTGTTCAACTGATTTTCAGCTATATTTCACCTGTAGTTCAGCTGCTGGTCACCTGCTGTTCAGCTGTTGTTCAGCTGTTGTTCACCAGCTGTTCAGCTGTTGTTCACCTGCTGTTTAGTTGTTGTTCAGCTGTTGTTCAGCTGCTGTTCAGCTGTTGTTCACCTGTCGATCAGCTGTTGTTCATCTGTTGTTCAGTTGTTCACCTGTTGTTCAGCTGTTCAGCTGCTTTTCACCTGTTGTTCACCTGTTGTTCAGCTGTTGTTCACCTGTTGTTCACCTGCTGTTCAGCTGTTGTTCAGCTTTTGTTCAGCTTTGGTTCACCCGCTGTTCAGCTACTGTTCACCTACTGTTCAGCTGTTGTTCAGCTGTTGTTCAGCTTTTGTTCACCTGTTGTTCAGTTGTACATCTGTTATTCACCTGCTGTTCAGCTACTGTTCAGCTACTGTTCAGCTGTTGTTCACCTGCTGTTCAGCTGCTGTTCAGCTGTTGTTCACCTGCTGTTCAGCTGTTGTTCAGCTGCTGTTCAGCTGTTGTTCAGCTGCTGTTCACCTGCTGTTCAGCTGTTGTTCAGCTGCTGTTCTCCTTTTGTTCAGCTGCTGTTCAGCTGCTGTTCAGCTGTATTTCACCTGTAGTTCAGCTGCTGGTCACCTGCTGTTCAGCTGTTGTTCAGCTGTTGTTCACCAGCTGTTCAGCTGTTGTTCACCAGCTGTTTAGTTGTTGTTCACTTGCTGTTCAGCTGTTGTTCAGCTGTTGTTCACCTGCTGTTCAGCTGTTGTTCAGCTGTTGTTCAGCTTTTGTTCAGCTGCTGTTCAGCTGTATTTCACCTGTAGTTCAGCTGCTGGTCACCTGCTGTTCAGCTGTTGTTCAGCTGTTGTTCACCAGCTGTTCAGCTGTTGTTCACCTGCTGTTTAGTTGTTGTTCACCTGCTGTTCAGCTGTTGTTCAGCTGTTGTTCACCTGCTGTTCAGCTGTTGTTCAGCTGTTGTTCAGCTTTTGTTCAGCTGTTGTTCACCCGCTGTTCAGCTACTGTTCACCTACTGTTCAGCTGTTGTTCAGCTGTTGTTCAGCTTTTGTTCACCTGTTGTTCAGCTGTACATCTGTTATTCACCTGCTGTTCAGCTACTGTTCACCTACTGTTCAGCTGTTGTTCAGCTGCTGTTCAGCTGTTTTTCACCTGTTGTTCAGCTACTGGTCACCTGCTGTTCAGCTGTTGTTCAGCTGTTGTTCAGCTGCTTTTCAGCTGTTGTTCAGCTGCTGTTCACCTGCTGTTCAGCTGTTGTTCAGCTGCTGTTCAGCTGCTGTTCATCTGTTGTTCAGCTGTTGTTCAGCTGCTGTTCAGCTGTATTTCGTCTGTTGTTCAACTGCTGGTCACCTGCTGTTCAGCTGTTGTTCAGCTGTTGTTCACCTGCTGTTCAGTTGTTGTTCACCTTCTGTTCAGCTGTTGTTCAGCTGCTGTTCAGCTGTATTTCACCTGTTGTTCAGCTGCTGTTCAGCTGTATTTCACCTGTTGTTCAACTGCTGGTCACCTGCTGTTCAGCTGTTGTTCACCTGCTGTTCAGCTGTTGTTCACCTGTTGTTCAGCTGCTGTTCAGCTGTTGTTCACCTGTTGTTCATCTGTTGTTCATCTGTTCACCTGTTGTTCAGCTGCTGTTCTGCAGATGTTCAGCTCCTGTTCAGCAATTGTTCAGCTGCTGTTCAGCTGTTGTTCACCTGCTGTTCAGCTCTTGTTCAGCTGTTGTTCAGCTGCTGTTCACCTGTTGTTCAGCTGCTGTTCAGCTGTATTTCACCTGTTGTTCAACTACTGGTCACCTGTTGTTCAGCTGTTGTTCACCTGCTGTTCAGCTCTTGTTCAGCTGCTGTTCAGCTGTATTTCACCTGTTGTTCAACTGATGGTCACCTTTTGTTCAGCTGCTGTTCAGCTGTTGTTCACCTGTTGTTCATCTGTTCACCTGTTGTTCAGCTGCTGTTCACCTGTTGTTCAGCTGCTGTTCTGCAGTTGTTCAGCTCCTGTTCAGCAATTGTTCAGCTGTTGTTCAGCTGCTGTTCAGCTGTTGTTCAGCTGCTCAGCTGTTGTTCAGCTGCTGTTCACCTGTTGTTCAGCTGTTGTTCACCTGCTGTTCAGCTGTTGTTCGGCTGTTGTTCACCTGCTGTTCAGCTGTTTTTCAGCTGTTGTTCAGCTATTGTTCAGCTGTTGTTCAGCTCTTGTTCAGCTGTTCAACTGTTGTTCAGTTGCTGTTCAGCTGTTGTTTAGCTGTTGTTCAGCTGCTGTTAAGCTGTTGTTCAGTTGCTGTTCAGCTGTTGTTTAGCTGTTGTTCAGCTGCTGTTCAGCAGATTTTCAGCTGTTGTTCAGCTGTTCAGCTGTTGTTCACCTGCTGTTCAGCTGTTGTTCAGCTGGTGTTCACCTTCTGTTCAGCTTTTGTTCAGCTGCTGTTCATCTGCTGTTCTGCTGTTTTTCACCTGTTGTTCAGCTGTTGTTCAGCTGTTGGTAAGCTGATGGTCAGCTGCTGTTCATCTGCTGTTCAGCTGTTGTTCATCTGCTGTTCAGCTGTTGTCCTGCTGTTGTTCAGCTGTTGTCCTGCGTTCAGCTGTTGTTCAACTGTTGTTCAACTGTTGTCCTGCTGTTGTTCATCTGTTGTCCTGATGTAGGTCAGCTCTTGTTCAGCTGGGGTTAAACTGTTTTCCTGCTGTTGTTTAGCTGTTGTCCTGCTGTTTTCCTGCCTTTGTCCAGCTGTTGGTCTGCTGTTGTCCTGCTGGTGTCCTGCTGATGTCCTGCTTTTGTGCAGCTGTTATTCGGCTGTTTTTCAATTGTTGTTCAGCTGTTGTAGCTGTTGTCCTGCTATTGTTCATCAGTTGTCCTGCGTTCAGCTTTTGTTCAACTGTTGTCCTGCTGTTGTTCAACTGTTGTCCTGTTGTCGGTTCAGCTGTTGTTCGGCTGCTGTTCAGCTGTTGTTTAGCTCTTGTTCTGCTGATGTTCAGGTGTTGTCTTGCTATTGTTCAACTGTTGTCCTGCTGTTGTTCAGCTGTTGCCCTGCTGTGTTTTGGCTCTTGTCCTGCTGTTGTTCAACTGTTGTCCTGATGTTGGTCAGCTGGTGTTCGACTTTTGTCATGCTGTTGTTTAGTTGCTATTCATCTGTTGTTCAGCTGTTGTCCTGCTGGTGTCCTGCTGATGTCCTGCTTTTGTCCAGCTGTTGTTCAGCTGTTGTCCAGATGTTGTTCTGCTATTGTTCTGCTGTTGTTCAGCTGTTTTCCAACTGTTGTTCAGCTGTTGTTCAACTGCTGTTCCGCTGTTGTCCTGCGGTTGTTCAGCCAATGTTCAGCTTTTGTTCAGGTGTTGTTCAAATGTTGTCTTGGTGTTGTTCAGCTATTGTCCTGCTGTTGTTCAACTGTTGTTCAGCTGTTGTTCAACTATTGTTCTGTTGTTGTTCATCTGTTGTCTTGCTGTTGTTCAGATGTTGTTCGGTTTTCAACCATTGTTCTTTTGTTG
>NC_056508.1:48120433-48121787 GCF_014905685.2 Nematolebias whitei | reverse complement strand
TTGTTCTGCTGTTGTTCAGCTGTTGTCTTGCTATTGTTCTGCTGTTGTTCAGCTGTTTTCCAGCTGTTGTTCAACTGCTGTTCAGCTGTTGTCCTGCAGTTTTTCAGCTAATGTTCAGCTTTTGTTCAGGTGTTGTTCAAATATTGTCTTGGTGTTGTTCAGCTATTGTCCTGCTGTTGTTCAACTATTGTTCTGTTGTTGTTCATCTGTTGTCTTGCTGTTGTTCAGATGTTGTTCGGTTGTTCAACCATTGTTCTTTTGTTGTTCAGCTGTTGTCCTGCTGTTGTTTGGCTGTTGTTCAGCTGTCACTCATCTTTTGTCCTGCTGTTGTTCAGCTATTGTTCTGTTGTTGTTTATCTGTTGTCCTACTGTTGTTTGTCTCTTGTCTGGCTGTCATTCAACTGTTGTCCTGCTGTTGTTCAGCTGCTGTCTTGCTGTTGTTCAGATGTTGTTCAGCTGTTCAACCATTGTTCTGTTGATGTTCAGCTGTTGTCCTGCTGTTTTTCTGCTCTTGTCCGGCTGTTGTTCAGCTGTCATTCAACTGTTGTCCTGCTGTTGTTCAGCTGTTGAAATGTTGTTCAACATATTTTTTCATCTGTTGTTTTGCTGTTGTCCTGCTGTTGTTCAGTTGTTGTTCAGTGGTTGTTCAATTGTTGTTTGACTGTTGTTAAGCTATTGTCCAGCTGTTGTGCTGTTGTTCAGATGTTGTTCAACCATTGTTATGTTGTTGTTCATCTGTTGTTCTGCTGTGTTTTGGCTCTTGTCCAGCTGTTGTTCAGCTGTCATTCAACTGTTGTCCTGCTGTTGTTCAACTATTGTTCTGTTGTTGTTCATCTGTTGTCCTGCTGTCATTCAATACTTGTCCTGTTGTTGTTCACCTATTGTTTTGTTGTTCAGCTGTTGTTCAGCTTTCATTCAACTGTGGTCCAGCTCCTGTTGTGCCCTTGTCCGGCTGTTGTTCAGCTATTTTCAGCTGTTGTCCAGATGTTGTTCTGCTGTTGTTCAGCTGTTGTCTTGCTATTGTTCTGCTGTTGTTCAGCTGTTTTCCAGCTGTTGTTCAACTGCTGTTCAGCTGTTGTCCTGCAGTTTTTCAGCTAATGTTCAGCTTTTGTTCAGGTGTTGTTCAAATATTGTCTTGGTGTTGTTCAGCTATTGTCCTGCTGTTGTTCAACTATTGTTCTGTTGTTGTTCATCTGTTGTCTTGCTGTTGTTCAGATGTTGTTCGGTTGTTCAACCATTGTTCTTTTGTTGTTCAGCTGTTGTCCTGCTGTTGTTTGGCTGTTGTTCAGCTGTCACTCATCTTTTGTCCTGCTGTTGTTCAGCTATTGTTCTGTTGTTGTTTATCTGTTGTCCT
>NC_056508.1:48118830-48120333 GCF_014905685.2 Nematolebias whitei | reverse complement strand
CTTTATTTCTACAGGTTAGTCTCATTGAGCCTCGAGGACTCGTTTGCAAGAGAGACCTGATTTTAACAAAGAACACAGACGAGGTACAGACAACAATAAACAATCTTCTAAAAACCAATAAAATGAAAATTAAATTGAAGAAATTAAATAAAAACAAAATAAAAGCAGCTACATTATAAACTCAGTAAATCTCTGGCAGCAGCAGAATATTCCAGAATAAACTTTTTATTCTTTGTTCCTGTAACTTTTCTCTTTTTTCTCTGTGAAACAAACAGAACCAAAGTTTAGGTTCTGGTCCAAGTGTTTGGTTCTGGTCATGAAGAACCAGATCTTCTGTTCTGTAAACTGATGAGTCTGTCTCTTGTCTTCGCAGGACCTGGACCAGGACGAATTCCTGCAGGCCTCGAGCCACAAGAATCTGGAGAAGAAACCAGGTTGCAGGAAGAGGCTTTGGATTGGACTTGGACTGCTGCTGTCAGCCGGCGCCATGTCTCTGCTGACCGGACTTCTGGTGTGGCACTTCCACCGTGAGCTGACCCAGAATTATCCATGTGGGCCGGGTTTGGGTACAAGTCAGAGGACAGGACTCAGACCTGGACTCGGGTTCTGACTCGGGTTCTGACCCAGGTTCTGATCTAGGTTCTGACTCAGGTGGTTGTAATAGCAGAACGTTCCTCAGCTGATCTGAACCTGTTTCTGTGGTTCTGGTTGAACTGGTTCTGCTGCTGCGGAACATTGTTTACTGCCTGTTCTGCAGGGAACCGGTTCTGGAACCCACTCAATGCCGCTTGTGTTGGTTGATGTGAATTTCAGCATGTTTTTCATCCCACCTCAGTTTCATGGCTGTGGTGTTCAGAGGTCACTGAAGGTCACTGAAGGTCTCTGGTGTTCAGAGGTCACTGAAGGTCACTGCAGGTCGCTGGAATAATCCAAACTTTCTGTAGAAGAGGAGTAAACAGATCCAGATCCAGATTATGTTGCTGACAAAACACTGAGCTCAGATCCTGGAAGTCAACAATAGTTCAGATGTGTGACCTCTGACCTCTGAGAGGAACCATCAGTCCAAGAGACACTCTGGGGGATGGAGACAGAAAGACAAGACAGGAGGAGACGAGTTTGATCATTTTGTGATCAAATCAGTAAATCCTCCACGTTCAGCTGTGATTGAGGAAAAAGAGCTGAAAACAGCTGCTCAACATCCTGTGTGACTTGTTTAAACATGGTGGATGGATGGTGGTTGGACAGTGGTTGGATGATGGTTGGACGGTGGTTGGATGATGGTTGGATGGTGGTTGGATGATGGTTGTATGTGGTTGTATGGTGGTTGAATGATGTTGGATAATGTTGTATGGTGGTTGGACAGTTGTTGGACAGTGGTTGGATGGTCATTGGACAATGTTGTATGGTGGTTGGATGATGGTTGGACAGTGGTTGGATGGTCATTGGACAATGTTGGATGGTGGTTGGATGATGGTTGGACAGTGGTTGGATGATGCTGGATGG
>NC_056508.1:48115177-48118730 GCF_014905685.2 Nematolebias whitei | reverse complement strand
CTGGACAATGGTTGGATGTGGTTGGATGGTGTTTGGATGATGGTTAGTTGGTTTGTTGGATGGTGGCTGGACTATGGTTGGATGTAGTTGGATGGTGTTTGGATGATGGTTAGTTTGTGGTTGGATGGTGGCTGGACTATGGTTGGATGTGGTTGGATGGTGTTTGGATGGTGGTTGAATGATGGTTGGATGATGGTTGGTTGGTGGCTGGATGGTAGACTGTTTCCTCGTGTGCCACTGAAACTCTTGATCTCCTCATCCTGATGCTGCTCAATAATCCAGGTAGAAAAATCCAAAAAAGTTCAATCTGGTCCTCTGGACATTCAAAAAACAAAACAAAGTAAAAAAAAAAATGTAGAAACATTTCATCTTTCATCCAAACGACTTCTTCAGTCTGAGGTGCTGTATTCAGCTCAGTCTCTTAAATAGCACCTTCTCAGAGTGGATCAACCAGTTTGCTGCTGACAACCAGAACCAGCTGCTCACATGCTCAAGAAGGACCATCAGCCTAATCATGAGGATCTTCAGGATCTTGATCTCCTCCTCTTTTCTCTGGTTTTTGTGGGTTTTGGCCCAGACGGTCACTAAACGTCGGTGGACTGTTCCAGAACCTCATTTTGTGTTGGCACTGCTTGACGACATCGAAGACGTGTTTACTTTTTGAGCTTCTGACAGAACTTCAGGACCGGCTTCAGGACATGCGTTGATGTTTTTCTGATCAGTTCGATAAAGTTTTATTTTCTTCTTCAGTGCGCAGAAACGTCAAAGTGACACGGCTCTACATCGGCTCCATGGGGATCAGCGACCAGAAGTTTCTGAAAGCGTACGAAGACCCCCACAGCCCAGAGTTCCAGAGCCTGGCAGGTCAGGTGGGCCAGCAGGTGAGCCCTCACAGCCCCAGAGCATCATGGGAGTTTCACACAGTAGGCAACACCATTGGTTGTGCTGGAGATTGATCTGGACCTTTTTGTCTTCCAGCTGAAGCTGATTTATTCGGCCAACTCCGTGTTGTCCAAATACTTGAAGAGCTCCAGCGTCCAGGCGTTCAGGTACACCGTCACCCCTCGCTGAGAGGACCTGTCACCTTCTGAACCCCTGATGACTGTCCTGTGCTCCTGCAGTGAAGGCGACTCTGGCGTTGTGGCGTATTACCAGTCAGAGTTTGAGCTTCCCGCCCCCCAGCAGAACTCTCTGAATGAAGCCATTCGTTCTCTGGAGGAACCTGCAGAAACCCAGATGGGTCGGCACGGACGGCTGCTGCTGAGACCAACCGACGCTCTGAACGTCAACGGAGTCACGTCTGGAGGTTTGTCAGGGTTTAAACCTGGGACAAAGGAAGTCCACCAGGGTGTCAGGATGTAAGAAAACTGATCCAGTCTTTACCCGGTTCTAAAACGATCCAACCTCGTGAACAAAAACCACAGGTTCCTTCAAATTCTTCATGAAATAGAACCTAAAACTGGTTCCAGACCTGATCCAGCAGATGTAGAACCTCCTTTCAGTTGTGGTTCTCTGTAGGACTTCATCAGTATGTCTCCTGGTTGTGGACGGGTTCTGGCCCACTCCTCTGTCCATCGTTGTTTCAGTTCCTTGAGGTTTCTGCTCCTCTCTCTGAAGGTCCACCACAGTCTGCTGGAGTCCTGGAAATGATGCAGCCCTAAACCATCTTCAGTTTTTAAAGTAGCAATGTGTGGGGATTTTAAAATTTACAGGTTGTAATTGAATTCCATACATATCTTCCCATGGTTACCTGCAGGGCCTTCCTGAAGGCTCAGAGCCCTGCGTTTTGGCCCCGCCCACTCTCCGTCAGCATTCTTATTGGTTAAAGTTTCTGTCAGTTATCAAATCAACTTCTCCTGCAAAGCCTCCGATAAGCTCAGCCTTCTCTGCTGACACTGAAGTCCTGACCAATCAAAGCTTCTTCAGTTTCCGCTGGAGACACAAATTTAACACGATCTGATTGGATAATGGATTTTCAGACATTTAAAACATTTTCAGCTGCAAATAGTTTACAGAAATAAGAGAGATGAACAAAAAGTAAGACGAGCTACACAGAGAATACATATTTTGTATAAAAAATGATCAGCCTTTCAGCGTACGATTTCATGTGATGTTTGGCCTTCTCTGAAGGCGTTGAATGCCCAAGAGTTCCCCCGATGGACACACAGCAGCAAACGGACCCAGTTTTGGTTCCGTTCTGAAGTTCTGCTGCAGATTTCTGTGATTTGGACGGTTTTATTTTTGTGTGTTTTTCAGCTCTGGATTCACGACTGAGCAGAACCTCGGTGTCTGGTGAGTTCTGAATTCATCTACCCCAAATAAAGTCGTCAGAACTGAAAGCTGCACCTTAAGTGGACCAGACTGTGACCTGCATCAGAACCCCGAGTGGTGCCAGTCCACTGAACAGAACCTTCTACTTGGGGCGGCTGTGGCTGAGTGGTTAGAGCAGTCGTCCTCCAATGCAAGAGTTGGGGGTTCGAATCCACTAGCAGTCGAATTGTCCCTGGGCAAGACACTGAACCCCTCGTTGCCTCCGATATGTGTCCCATCAGTGTATGAATGTGATCTAGAGCTCTGATTAGTCTCTTTAGAATGATTTGTTCAATTAGCTTTGTAGAGATCTAGTATAGAGCTGTATGAATGGGAAAATGAGGCATAGATTGTTGTAAAGCGCTTTGAGTGTCTTGATAAGATAGAAAGGTGCTATATAAGTACAGTCCATTTACCATTTACTTGCAGAGAAGGAGCCCATCAACGTCCACGTCCGGGAGCAGGGACAGATCAGTTCTCCGGGGTTTCCTCATACTTCATATCCTCCAAACTTCTACCAGAAGTGGAGGCTTCGGGCCGACCCGGGACACCGGGTCCGGCTCGACTTCCACACTTTGATCCTGGAGGAGGACTGTCAGCGAGATTTCATCAAGATCTACGACTCCCTGGTTCCGATCGAGCCTCGAGCTCTGACAGAGTGAGACTCAACTTCCTGTTTGGTTTCTGTCACTGTGGACCAGACCGAGACTTCAGAACCATGATGGGGTCTGAAGGACGAACTGGTCCTTCGATCCGGGCTCAGGTTGGTTACTGTGTGGATGGTGTGAGGACCTCACCTGGACAGGTGGAGCTGATGACATCACTGATGGGTGCGGTCAGACAGGTTGGGTCAGTTCAACAAGAAGCAGCTGCAGATGGGAAAAGCTGCGACCGAGATGAGAAGACAGAACAGTTTTAGTGTCCTCCTCATGGGACAGACATGGACCTGAAGGGACACTGCTGGAGATCAGACAGACGCCTGACGGCTTTTAAAAAAGATAAATTATTTAATTTCACAACAAAACGAAAAGATCAGAGCCAAACTACAAGTCCTTATCCGTCCCTGCATGTCCTTATCTGTCCCTGCATGTTCTTATCTGTCCCTGCATGTCCTTATCTGTCCCTGAATGTCCTTATCCGTCCCTGCATGTCCTTTTCCATCCCTGCATGTCCTTATCCGTCCTTGCAAGTCCTTATTTGTCCCTGCATGTCCTTGTCTGTCCCTGCATGTCCTTATCTGTCC
>NC_056508.1:48104771-48115167 GCF_014905685.2 Nematolebias whitei | reverse complement strand
TTTGTCCCTGCATGTCCTTGTCTGTCCCTGCATGTCCTTATCTGTCCTTGCAAGTCCTTATTTGTCCCTGCATGTCCTTATCTGTCCCTGGTTGTCCTTATCTGTCCCTGCATGTCCTTATCCGTTCTTGCAAGTCTGTATCTGTCACTGCATGTCCTTATCTGTCCCTGCATGTCATTATCTGTCATTGCATGTCCTTATCTGTCCCTGCTTGTCCTTATCGGTCCTTGCATGTCCTTATCGGTCCTTGCAAGTCCTTATTTGTCCCTACATGTCCTTATCTGTTCCTGCATTATTTGTCAACTCCTCCTTCAGGACCCCCCCCTACTCCTTCTCTCTTTCTATCCACACCATGGTAAAACAGTTTTTTTTACATCGGATGCCATTCCTGACACAACCCTCACCATTTACCTGGGCTTGCAACCGGCACAAGTGATACACTGGCTTGTGCTCCCTAGTAGCTGGTTTGTCTTTTCTGTCCCTATCAATCAACCTTTATTTCTACAGGTAAATCCCATTGAGCCTCGAGGACTCATTTACAAGAGAGACCTGATTTCAACAAAGAAAGATGACAACAATGGACAACAAGACAACAATAAACAGTTATAAAAAAGCATACTACAGTTTTTTTTTTTTTTTAACTAATAGGATGGCTAAAAGGAAAAGGTAACAAAACAAAAAACAACTAGATTCCAAGACAAATGTAGAAAACTAAAAACAGGAACATGTCAGCATTGGACCCTGCCAGGTGTCCAACAGATTCTTAAAGCCACTTAGAGAGGTCAAAGGTCGAGAGCTTCAAATCTTTTTGTAAGATATTCCAGGAAACAGGAGCGGAGTAGGAGAAGGCCCTTAAAGATGTCTAGATGCGGTCTAGATGTCCTAGATATCTTTTCTGTCCCTGCATGTCCTTATCTGTCCCTACATGTCCATATATGTCCTTGCATGTCTGTATCTGTCCTTACTTGTCTCACTTTAATCTCAGTTATTTTTATTAATTATTAGTTTTAGATTTCCTCAAAGTCTGACCTTCAATATTTAATTTATTTTCATAAATCTGTAAATATTCCGTGGAACTTTTTTTTTTTTTTTTTTTTTGGTGCAGCAGAAGACAACTTGTCCTCTTCTTCTTCAGAACACGTTCAGATGAGACAAGTCCACTTGCTTTTATTGAAACCCTCTGGACCACCATGTCCCAGATCATGTCACATGTCTCCGTCTGTCTCTGTCCCTCTGCAGACAGTGTGGGTACCCCCGGGGCTCGCTGTCCTTCCTGTCCTCTGGGAATGTCATGCTGCTGACACTGCTCACCGATGACGAGAAAAACTTCCCCGGCTTCAGGGCCGCCTACTCCCAGGTTCCTGTCCAACCTGGAGAAGGTACGAGGAGACAAGCCCAGAGTCCTCCTGTGTCCTGCTAGGTCCTGGTGGGTTCTGCTGGGTCCTGCTAGGTCCTGCTGGGTCCTCCTGGGTCCTGCTGGGTTCTCCTTTTATTCATCTCTTTCAGTCTTGTTTGGATGTTTGTGGTTTTTGACATTTAAAGATGTAAAAAATGGAAAATTTAAAGATAATCATTTCCATCCATTATCTTCCTCTTGTTCTGAAATTGCGTCAGTTTGAGCTGGGAGGCCCATCACCTAGTCCAGCAACTGGGCGCCTAGGGAGCATCCTTACCAGACGCCTGAACCACCTCAACTGGCTCCTCTGGATGTGGAGGAGCAGCAGTTCTACTTCGAGTCTCTCCTGATAACTGAACTCCTCACCCTGTCTCTAAGGGAGAGTCCAGCTACCCTGCAGAGGAAACTCATTTCAACCTCCTGTATCCACAATCTCATTCTTTCAGTCACTACCCAGAGCTCATGACCAGAGGTGAGGGGAGGAACGTAGGCCAACCAATAAACAGAGAGCTTTGCCTTTCAGCTCAGCTCCCTCTTCACCACAACAGACCGGTACAGAGTCTGCAATACTGCAGACGCTGCACCAATCCATCTGCGAATCTCATGCTCCATTCTTCCCTCACTCGTGAACAAAACCCAGAGATACTTGAACTCCACTTCAGGCAGAACCTCACCCTTGACCTGAAGAGAACAATCCACCCTTTTCCAGTTGAGGACCATGTCCTCAGATTTGGAGGTGCTGATTCTCATCCTACCCACTTCACACTCGGCTGTGAACCGCTCCAGTGAGAGCTGAAGATCACGGCACAATGACGCCAACAGGACCACATCATCTGCAAAGAGCAGAGATGTAATCCTGAGGCCACTGAACCGGAAACCCTCCACCCACTGGCTGCACCGAGAAATTCTGTCCATAATAGTTATGAACAGATTTGTGATAACGGGCAGCCCTGGCGGAGTCCAACTCCCACCCTGAAGGCATCTGACTTACTTCCGGCAATGTGAACCAAACTCTCACAAAGCTTGTATAGGGACCGAACAGCCCATAGTAACGAGCCCCCAATCCCATACTAACGGAGCACCCCCAACAGTGTACCCCGAGGAACACGGTCAAATGCCTTCTCCAAGTCCACAAAACACATGTAGACTGGATGGGCAAACTCCCATGACCCCTCGAGGACCCTAGTGAAGTGAAGGTAAAGAGCTGGTCCAGTGTTCCACAGCCAGGACAGAACCTGCATTGTTCCTCCTGGATCGGAGGTTCGACCAACGATTGAACTCGCTTCTCCAGTATCCCTGAATAGACCTTACCAGGGAGGATAAGGAGAGTGATGCTACCTGTAACTGGAGCACACCCTCCAGTCCCCCTTTTTGAAGAGGGGAACCACCACCCCAGTCTGCCAATCCAGTGGCACTGTCCCCAATGTCAATGTGTTGTTGCAAAAACATGTCAACCAAGACAGCCCCACAACATCCAGAGCCTGAAGGAAATCAGGGTAGATCTCGTCTAGCCCTGGAGCCCTGCAGCCTTGGAGCTTTTTAACTACCTAGGCAACCTCAGCCACAGTTATGGACAGACCAACCCTGAAGTCTCTTGACTCAGATTCTTCCATGGAAAATGTGCTAGTGGAATAGAGAAGGTCCAAGAAGTATTCCTTCCACCTGATGACATCGCTTGTTGAGGTCAACAGCACCCCACCTTCACTGAACACAGTGTTAGTAAATCACGTTTTCCCTCCTCAACTGTCTGATGGTTTGCCAGAATCTCCTTGGAGCCGACCGAGAGTCTTTATTCAAGGTCTCACCAAAATCCTCCCACATCTGAGCTTTTGCCTCAACAACAGCCAAGCCTATGGACCACTTGGACCTCCTGTACTTCTCAGCTGCCTCTGGAGTCCCACCAGCCAACAAGGACCAATAGGACTCCTTCATCTTGACAGCCTCCCTAACCTGGCATGTCCACCACCGAGTTTGAGGATGGCCACCGCAAGAAGCACAGACAACCTTGCAGCTACAGCTCAAGGCAGCTACCTCAACAATTGAGGCACATGACCCACTCTGATTCAATGTCCTCCACCTCAGCTGGGATGTGGTTAAAGCTCTCCCGGAGGTGTGAGTTGAAGATCTTTCTGATGGGTTCTTCTGTCAAGCGTTCCAAGCAAACCCTCACTACACATTTGGGTGTACCGGGTCTGTCCGGCATTTTGCCCCATCATCTGATCCAATTCACTACCAGGTGGTGATCAGTTGACAGCTCAGCTCCTCTCTTCACCCGAGTGTCAAAAACGAACGGCCGCAAATCAGATGACACGACTATGAAGTCAATCATCGATCTACGACCTAGGACGTCCTGTTGCCAAGTGCACTTATGCACACCCTTATGTTCGAACATGGTGTTTGTGGTGGACAAACTATAACTAGCACAGAAGTCCAACAGTAGAACACCGCTCGGGTTCAGATAAGAGAGGTCATTCCTCCCAATCACGCCCCTCTAGGTCACACTGTCGTTACCCACATGGGCATTGAAGTCCACCAGCAGAATAATGAAGTCCCCAGCTGGTGCACCTTCCAGCTTCCCTGCCAAGGACTCCCAAGAAGATAATCATTTAAAAAGTGAAATGTTTTATTTGTCTAAACAAATGTTGCAGGTTTGGATCAGATGTTGGACTTTAATTCTGGACCTTCAGCAGTTCCTGCTGATGGTTTTAGTCTGAACCCTGAAATGGATTCTGATGAAAGTCCTGAAACTGAACCAGGAACGGTTTTTATTGTCCAACTTGAATGTTTTTGTTTTAGTCAACTTTAAAAATGCTTTAAATGACTCAAAGTGTTTGGTGGATCAGAGGATTTCACACCTTCACCTAAACTCTGACCTTTCTCTCCAGAATGTGGAGGAAGACTCACGGAAGATGAAGGCTCCTTCTCTTCACCCTTCTTCCCATCCAACTACCCCCCTCAGAGCCGGTGCCAGTGGATCATCCAGGTACGTCCGATGCCTGGCCTGTTCTGAAACAAAACCAACAGAATCTGGTTCAGTAATGGAGATGGGTCCAAAGGGTTTTGGTGGGATGTTCCTACAGCTCTTCACAAACTTCAGAAGAGAAAACAGCGAGCGTAAACAAACGTGATCAAATCCAAACAAGTTCAAACCATCCATCCATCCATTTTCTTCCGCTTATCTGGGGTCGGGTCGCGGGGGTAGCAGTTTAAGTAGGGAGGCTCATACTTCCCTCTCCGCAGTCAATTGTGCCAGCTCCTCCGGGGGAATCCCGAGGCGTTCTCAGGCCAGCCGAGAAAGATAGTCTCTCCAGCGTGTCCTGGATCTTTCTCTGGGTCTCCTCCCAGTGGGACGTGTCCGGAACACCTCACCAGGGAGGTGTCCAGGAGGCATCCTAAGCAGATGCCCGAGCCACCTCAACTGGCTCCTCTCGACGTGGAGAAGCAGCGGCTCTACTCTTGAGTCTCTCCCGGATGACCGAGCTTCTCACCCTATCTCTAAGGGAGAGCCCAGACACCCTGCGGAGAAAACTCATTTCAGCCACTTGTATCCGAGATCTCGTTCTTTCTGTCACAACCCAAAACTCATGACCATAGATGAGGGTAGGAACGTAGATCGATCGGTAAATTGAGAGCCTCGCCTTTTGACTCAGCTCTCTCTTCACCACGACAGACCTGTACAGTGCCCACTTCACTGCAGACGCTGCAACTATCCGCCTATTGATCTCTCGCTTCATTTTTCCCTCATTCGTGAACAAGATCCCAAGATACTTGAACTCCTCCACTTGGGGCAGGACCTCCTTTCCAACCCGGAGAGGGCACTCTACCCTTTTCCAGCTCAAGACCATGGCCTCAGATTTGGAGGAACTGATCATCATCCTGGCTGCTTCACACTTGGCTGCAAACCGCTCCAGCGAAAGATGTAGATCACGACCTGATGAAGCCAATAGTCAGAGAGTCAGAGTCAGAGTTTCTTTATTGTCATTCGCACCTCATGTGGTATATGTAGTGGAGCGAAATTATGTACACAAGGTCCCAGTTACATCCAACAATAAAATATATAAGAAAAACAGTAATAACATCTAAGATATGAACTAAGAAAAACATCTACTAAATATACACTAAGCACTCATAACATAAAACATTGAACATCAGCACAAACATGAACATGAGTCTGTGAGCAGATGTGCATGCATGAACACATCAACATTGAAACAGATCAGCAGCAACATGAAACAGATCAGCAGCAACATGATATGGTTTTTCACAGTGATTATTCAATAGGACCACATCATCTGCAAAAAGCAAAGATGCGATCCTAAGGCCACCAAAACTGACCCCCTCAACACCTTGGCTGTGCCTATATATTCTGTCCATAAAAGTTATGAACAGAGTCGGTGACAAAGGGCAACCTTGGCGGAGTCCAACTCTCACCGGGAATTAACCTGATTTACTGCCGGCAATGCGGACCAAGCTCTGACACTGGTCATACAGGGACCTAACAGCCCGTATCAAAGGGCCTGGTACCCCATACTCCCAGTGTACCCCCCACAGGGTTCCCCGAGGGACGTGGTCAAATGCCTTCTCCAAGTCTACAAAGCACATGTAGACTGGTTGGGCAAACTCCCACACACCTTTCAGGACCCTGCTGAGGGTGTAGAGCTGGTCCAATGTTCCATGACCAGGACAAAAACCGCATTGTTTCTCCTGAATCTGAGGTTCGACTATCCGACGGACCCTCCTCTCCAGAAGTCCCGAATAGACCTTACCAGGGAGGCTTAAGAGCGTGATCCTCTTGTAGTTGGAACACACTCTACGGTCCCCCTTTTTGAATAGGGGGACCACCACCCCGGTCTGCCAATCCAGGGGAACATCCCCCGATATCCACGCAATGTTGCAGAGTCGTGTAAGCCAACACAACCTTACAACATCCAGAGCCTTAAGGAACTCCGGGCAAATCTCATCCACCCTTGGGGCCCTGCCACCAAGGAACTTTTTAACCACCTTGGTGACCTTAGCACCAGAGATTGGACAGTCCGACCCAAAGTCCCCAGGCTCCGCTTCCTCAGTGGAAGACATGCCAGTGGGACTGAGGAGGTCTTCAAAGTATTCTGCCCACCGAAACCACAACATACCGAGTTGAAGTCAGCAGCACGCCACCCCACTATAAACAGTGCTGGTGGTGTACCGCTTTCCCTGCCGGATGGTGGACCAGAATCACTCGAAGCCATGCGGATGTCATTCTCCATGGCCTCTCCGAACTCCTCCCATGCCTGAGTTTTTGCCTCAGTGACCACTCGAGCCGCATGTCGCTTGGACTGCCGGTACCCATCAGCTGCTTCCAGGGTCCCACAGGTCAAAAAGGCCTGATAGGACTCTTTCTTCAGCCTGACAGCATCCTTCACCACCGATGTCCACCACCGGATTCGAGGGTTGCCGCCGTGACAGGCACCGACAACCTTGCGGCCACAACTCCGATAAGCTGCCTCGACAATAGAGGCACGAAACATGGCCCACTTGGACTCAATGTCCACTTCCTCCCCTGGAACATGTTCGAAATTCTCCCGAAGGTGGGAGTTAAAGCTCCGTCTCACAGGAGACTCTGCCAGACGTTCCCAGCAAACCCTCACAATACATTTGGGCCTATCAGGTCTGACCGGCATCCTCCCCCACCATCGGAGCCAACTCCCCACCAGGTAGTGGTCAGTGGACAGCTCCACCCCTCTCTTCACCCGAGTGTCCAAGACATGTGGCCGCAGATCAGATGAGATGACAACGAAGTTGATCATCGAACTGCGGCCTAGGTTCTCCTGGTGCCAAGAGCACATATGGACACCCTTATGCTTGAACATGGTGTTTGTTATGGACAATCCATGACGAGCACAGAAGTCCAACAACAGAACACCACTCGGGTTCAGATCAGGGGCACCATTCCTCCAGGTCTCACTGTCATTGCCCACATTAGCATTGAAGTCCACCAGCAGAACAAGGGAGTCCCCAGGAGGTGCACTCTCCAGTACCCCCTCCAAGGACTACAAAAAGGGTGGGTAATCTGAACTGCTGTTTGGCGCATAAGCACAAACGACAGTCAGAACCCGTCCCCCCACACATAGACGGAGGGAGGCTACCCTCTCATTAACCAGGGTGAGCCCCAACATACAGGCACCAAGATGGGGGGCAACAAGTATGCCCATTCCTTCTTGGCGCCTCTCACCAGGAGCAACTCCAGAGTGGAAGAGTGTCCAACCCCTCTCAAGGAAACTGGTTCCAGATCTAGAGCCATGCGTCCAGGTGAGTCCGACTATTTCTAGCCGGAACCTCTCAAACCTCATACACCAGCTCAGGCTCCTTCCCCACCAGAGAGGTGACATTCCACATCCCAATAGCCAGCTTCTGTAGCTGAGGATCAGACTGGCAAGGTCCCCGCCCTCGGCCACCACCCATCCCACATTGTACCTGACCCCTTTGGCCCCTCTCACTGGTGGTAAGCCCATAGGAAGGGGGACCCATGTCTCCTCTTCGGGCTGTGCCCGGCCGAGCTCCATGGGTAAAAGCCCAGCTACCAGGCACTCACCAGCGTGCCCCACCTCCAGGCCCGGCTCCAGAGTGGGGCCCCGGTGACCCACGTCCGGGCTGCTGCCGGTTCAAGTCTGGGGACCTTTCTGGGAGGAGTTTGCATGTTCTCTCCGTGCATGCATGGGTTTTCTCCGGGTACTCCGGTTTCCTCCCACAGACCAAAAACATGCATGTTAGACTGATTTCTAACTCTAAATTGTCCCTAGGTGTGAGTGAGAGAGTGAATGGTTGTTTCTCTCATTTGTCTCCATGTGGCCCTGTGATGGACCTGTCCAGGGTGTTCCCCGCCCCTTGTACAGTGATTGCTGGACATGGGTACCGGCGACCCCTGTGACCCAAAATGGAAGAAGTGGGTAAAGATAATGGATGGATGGATTATGTTGATTTATTGAGATATTTTAAATGTATTTCAAATGAACAAATGTAAACAGTTCAGTTTGGGTTATTTTGAGCGATTTCTTTAGATTCTTCTAATCTGTTGATCAGATTATAAACTGCAGATGATGGAGATTTAAGTCTTTAGTTAGGAACTTTATTCTGAAGGATTTCCAGGAACTTTATTCTGAAAGAGTTCCAGGGACTTTATTTTGAAAGTGTTCCACTAGACAGTTTCTGACAGCCTGCTGAACCTCTGCCCATCTTTACTTCAGACAGGTGCAGCCAGTTCTCTGACTCACCTGTTGGAAGTATGAAATGCTCCTTGGTGTACAACTGGGGACAGGTGAAAGTGCACCTGTAGGCCCCGCCCCCTTGTAACAGCATCCCCTGTGTTATTGTTTGCATTAAACGCAGGAAGTGATGAACTGACTTGGACATTTTGTGCCATGTCTCCCGCTGTCTTAGAAGAGCTGTAGAAGCAGCTGTTCGTGGGTCTGAGTCCCAGCGATCATCTCTCATAACTTCATGTTGTTCTTCAGGTTTCAGAGGAAAAGTTTGTGAAGGTTCAGTTCAAGAGGTTCTCCGTGGGGAACGACAGTCAGAAATGTGTCGGGGATTACGTTGAGGTCGACAGTAAAAGGTGAGGAAACTGGACTTTATTCTGTTTCTTTGATGAATTAAAAAAACATAATGGTGTTTTACAGTGAAGTTGTTTTCTTTCATCTGAGCTCTGAGATCTGGAAGAGTTACATGTCCCCCGTCCTGGAGCAAAGAGGACAGTTTTACTGTTCGTCCTTGTTATCAGCACCAGTTAAGGGTTCTGTTTGAACCCACCAAAGAACTGGTCCACAGCTTGGTGTTGACTTGTCTTTGGTCCTGATGTCCTCCTGTCTCTGTTCTGTCTGCTGTAGGTTGTGTGGCGGCGACTTAAAGGACACCGTCTTCACCAGCCAGAGCAGCAAGATGTCCATCTGGTTTGTCTCGGACTCGTCCATCGTCCACCAGGGCTTCACCGCCGTGTACGAAGGTTTCGTCCCGTCCAACCGTAAGAGTCTGTCCTCATCCCTAAGATGTCTCTGAAGAAAACGGCTTGTCTTCAGGTGCTCAGTGTGTCCTATTGTCCCCCAGCTTGTCCCGGGCGGTTCCGCTGCAGGAACAACATATGTATCAACGCCTCTCTGCACTGCGATGGCTGGAACGACTGCGGGGACGACAGTGATGAGGACAACTGCCGTGAGTCCCCCCCCCCCCCCCAGTCTGTCCAGGTCCATCCTACATGCTGGTGAGAGGACAGAGTCCGTCCTGACTAATTGCTGGTTCTCTGCCTCAGGGTGCGAGGCGTCCCAGATGCAGTGTAGGAACGGTCACTGCAAGCCCTGGTTCTGGCAGTGCGATGGCGTGGACGACTGCGGGGACAACACAGATGAAGACAAGTGTGGTGAGTTCTGGCGGTTCTGATCAGTCCTACTTCCTGTGGTGCCAGTGGGTTAAAAGTTCTGTTTCCTGTCTGCAGGAACGTGTGCAGCTGCAGAGTTCTCCTGCAGGAACGGGCGCTGCGTCTCAGAGCAGTTGACGTGTGACGGACACGACGACTGCGGGGACGGGTCGGACGAGTCCAAGTGTCCAAAATGTAGGAACATTTACTGTACGGTAGTTCTGTCCTGAGCTGTGAGGACTCAACGGGTCAAAGTTCACAGCCTCTCTGTCCTACACTTCCCATGATGCATCAGGTCCACCTCCTTCTGAGAGCGAGGAGACGCTGGCACTGAGCCAGACCGGACTGGGTCTGTTGTGTTCACTGTTTGTTTGTTTGTTTGTTTACAGCTCTGCTGCTGAGCTGCTCCAAGTTCACGTTCCGCTGCAGCGACGGACGCTGCGTCAGCAAACAGAACCCCGAGTGTGATGGAGAGCCGGACTGCAGGGACGGTTCTGATGAGTCCAATTGCCGTGGGTTCCACACACACACACAGACACACAGAAACACACACAGAGAGACACACAGAGAGACACACAGAGACACACACAGAGACACACAGAGACACACAGAGA
>NC_056508.1:48099972-48104671 GCF_014905685.2 Nematolebias whitei | reverse complement strand
CAGCAGCTGTTAGCTGTTAGCAGCAGCTGTTAGCAGCAGCTGTTAGCAGCAGCTGTTAGCAGCAGCTGTTAGCTGTTAGCAGCAGCTGTTAGCTGTTAGCAGCAGCTGTTAGCAGAGGAAACCTGAGGGAGACTGGAGACTGTAAGGTTGTGGCAGGGGAGAGCGTGGCCAGACAGCATCAGCTGGTTGTGTGTAGAATGACTGTTGTTGTGAAGAAGAGAAGAAGAGTCAAATAAGAGAAGAAGACCAGATGGTGGAAGATGAAGAAGGAAGAATGTTGTGAGAAATTCAGAGAGGAGCTGTTAAAGGCTCTCGGTGGTAAGAAAGTAAAGGTCAAAGAAAAAGTTTACAAGACAGTGGTGAGACCAGCTATGTTGTATGGTCTGGAGACAGAGACATGGACAAAAAGACAGAGACATGGACAAAAAGACAGAGACATGGACAAAAAGACAGGAGACAGAACTTGAAGTGTCAGAAATGAAGATGTTGAGGTTCTCCTTAGGAGAGACAAGGATGGAGAAGATCAGGAATGAGATCATCAGAGGTACAGCACAGGTTGAACAACTGGGAGATAAAGTTAGAGAGGACACACTGACATGTCCAGCGGAGGGACAGTGGGTTGGACATGTCCAGAGGAGGGACAGTGGTTTGGACATGTCCAGAGGAGGGGCAGTGGGTTGGACATGTCCACAGGAGGGACAGTGGTTTGGACATGTCCAGAGGAGGGACAGTGGGTATATTGGTAGAAGGATGTTAGAAATGCAGCTGCAGGAAAAAGACAAAGAGGAGACATCTGGATGCAGTTAGAGAGGACATGGAGGTAGTTGGAGTGAGGACAGAGGACACAGAGGACAGAGTGAGATGGAGGAGGACTCGCTGTGGAGACACCTGAAGAGGGATAAGACGAAAGAAGAAGAAGTAGTAGTTAAAAGAACTGAAGAGACCTGAATGAATCTTTATGGGGAAAATGTTTGGGCAGAAAGAGAAATATTTTAAAAAGTAGCCAGAAGTCGCAGCCTTCAGCTACTGAACGAGCCGAACGTTTGGATTCATGAGCAGCTAAAATGTCACAGTCTGCTGGAGAGAAAGGGACCGCTGACTCAACGTTCATCCATAAGAAGGAATTTGTCCAAACGTTCTGGAGCAGCCCGCAGGTTGTCTTGTTGCCATGGAGACCAGCAGGTGGAGCCAGAACCTGTTAGCTTGAACTAAACTAGGGCTTTAACCGACTACTCCAGTAATCTACACATGGATTCCTAGGACAGCTATTGAGTTTTTAAATGTCCCGTTGAGTATTTGTGGTGATGTCATTGCGTCGTCGTTACGTCATTGCGTCACGCGTCACGTGTCACGTGTCACGTGATCCGCACCGGGCACAGGTTACTAAATGGATTCCTCCCAGCAGACAGACGGAGCGGAGCAGGTCTAGTCTTGACAAACAGGTAGAACTGCATCAACAGTCTGGAAATATTTCACTAAAGATGAATCTTCTGGTTCAGCTGCCGTAAGGAAACAGGACATGAATCAACTTCCTGACTGTTTGGAGCTCGTTGTGAACCGGTGTTACACCATATTCTGTGACCACCGTATATTGTGACCGTAGGGGGCGGTGTTGCATGCACTGTTGCAGGTCACAGAATATGGTGTGACACCGGGTCCAATCATCGAACCAGAACCAGCTCCTCTGACCTTGTTTCACAAACAAAAAGTAAAAAATATTAATCTCTAAACCTATAAAAACCCATAAACATATTAATCTCTAAAACTAAACCTAATGCACCACACCTGGTGGTGGTGCAGGGTGGTTGACCCCCCCACTGGTTTTAGTTTCGTTTTTGACGTGCTGCACGTTTCTTTCACTTTTGCAGCTTAATAATAAAAACTATTAGTTTAGTTTTTCCTCTGACTAATTGCAGTGTGATAAATGGGAGGAGCAAAATATACTCTCCCAATGTTTTGTTGGTCTTTTGTGTAAATAATTACGTTTTTTTGCAGTTTTGTATATTTATTTATTTATTTATTTATTTTTACATCTTTAGATTCTATGATGTCATCAAGTACTTGAGTTCTACTCAAGTTTTATCATGTTAATGTCGAATTTAAACATTATGTAGTCGTTCAACCCCTCAAATAAACCTGGACTCTGCTCTGACCCACAGGGCGACTCCGGAGGGCCGCTGGCCGTTACCAACCCAAGTGGGCGGGTCTTCCAGGTGGGCGTGGTCAGCTGGGGTGAAGGCTGCGCCCTCAGGAACAAACCGGGCGTCTACACCCGGGTCACCGAGTACCGGGACTGGATCAGGCAGCAGACCGGAGTTTAAGGACCTGTGGAAACTGGTTTCAAGGTTTTTGTTGGTTGGATTCTGGTCTTTATTCCTAAACTGGACTTTTATCTGTCACTTTCCACATTTTATTTTTTATTTATTCTAATGTTTACAGATTTTTTTGTATTTTTTACAGGATTCAAGGATAAAAGCTGAAAGCAGCTGGTTTAATTTGACATGTTTAGATCATATTCTGTTAAAGGTTTGAAATATTAAGTGAATTTTATCTTGGTGAAAAAATCTAAATGTATCTTTTTAGTCTTAAGAAGTTTTGTTTTTAAACATCGTCAGCAGATAAAACATGTCAGAATATTAAAATCAGCTGATTGGTTTTCTCAGGATGAAACTTTGTTTACAAACAAACATCCAAATAATTCTCACTTTGTGTTCGTGCTGATTGAAAATGTGACAAAACACCTGGTGAACAGGTGAAGGTAAAGTTAGACGTGGTGCAAGCCCTTTAATTCAAAGACAAAGTAAAATCACAATATTAATGAGTTTCAAAGTCATAAATACCAGATACAAAGTTAGAATCATGTCTAAGTTATAACTTATTATAACATACATATAAAAACATAATTAAAACTTTGTATCTCATAAAGTTATCATTTTGTTCGACACTGAGATTTTGTGTTAAATAACATGTTATGGTGATTTTTGTCTTCTTTAATGTCAGAAATGGTCTTCCATATCCTTACATCAGCTGAATACTTCACTTTTAGACATTTAGCTTCTAATAAAACATTTATTGTTGAACTCAGAATGAATTAATCGGTTTTATTGAAATTCCACTGTGGAGTTCCTCAGGAATGTGTAATCGGCTCAGAAAATGATCTGTTGTAATTTTTATTATTTAACAATCAGATGTGATCTGAGATATATGGATGTGTAAGGAGTAGTAAATGTTTAAGGTTTAGACAGTTCTCTCTTGACACCTTCAGTCATTTAGGATGCATTAAATGTATTTTTATTTACCCTTAATTCTGTTTTACCTCTTTGTCTGGGAGTCCTTGATTGTATTAAAATGTTTTTTATCACTTTGTTTTGGATGCACTGTAGAAACTGCAGGAGTGTGAATATTTTTTACCATGGGGTGGCACTTTTATACCAACGTGTTATTTAAATTTGTCAATACATGAAAAGCAGCAGTATTGCTTAAAAAAGTGTAAAAAAAAAAAAAACATCTCTGCTGCTTTTCTGTTTTGTTGAAGTTTCACTGCAGGGTTCCTCAGGGATGTGTGATTGGTCCTTCGGTTTTACAGGATCAAAAAATCTGGTCTGTTTTCAGGCAGATAAAACAAACAAAGCTTTTCTTTGAGAACCTTTACTACTAATTCAGGTTTGTATTAAGGAGAATAGTGCTCTGTAATTACTCACAGGGTTCATAAGAAATGTTTATTTTTGGGGTTTAAACTGTTCTCTCTGTACACATTGTCATATAGGGTTTAATAAATGTAGTTATTTTGTTTTTGATTCACATCTTCTTTATTATTTAAACCTGATTCTTTGATCATTGTATTAAATTGGTTTTATATCTTTATTTCATGTTTTTGGCTTTTGTTTGTACTTCACTAACAGCAGGACTGTGAATATTTTATTACTATGGGGTGGCTCTTTATCACAGAATAAAACATTTAATCCATCAAAACATTTATTCAAAAATCCACATGCAGAATGAAATTTATTGTAATTTCTTGCCTTTTTTATTTTAATCCAAAAAAGTTCAATCTGGTCCTCTGGACATTAAAAAAAACAAAAAACAAAACAAAGCAAAAAAATATAAAAACGTTTCATCTCTCATCCTGAGGACTTCCTCAGTCTGAGGTGCTGTATCCAGCTCAGTCTCTTAAATAGCACCTTCTCAGAGTGGATCAACCAGTTTGCTGCTGATAACCAGAACCAGCTGCTCACATGCTCAAGAAGGACCATCAGCCTAACAATGGATCATTAGCACCTGATGGCTGTTTACTGTTCACAGAGGGCTGAGTGATACTAGCAATCACAGCATTGTAAGAGGGGGACAGTTGAACCTGGAGGCTCCACCCCTGTTTAATGATGGACGGTTTCTTTTCACAAAGATGGCCTCCTTTACTCCTCTCTCAAACCATCGTTCCTCTCTGTCCAGGATGTGAACATCTTCATCCCTGAAAGAGTGACCTCTGACCTGGAGATGAGTGTAGACCTCAGAGTCCTGGCCTGATGATGTTGATCTTCTGTGCTGGTCCATCCTTTTGGCCAGTGGCTGTTTAGTTTCCCCGACGTAAGACTGATCACCCTCCTGACACTGAACAACATGCTAGGTGCTAATGATCCATTGTTAGGCTGATGGTCCTTCTTGAGCATGTGATCAGCTGGTTCTGGTTGTCAGCAGCAAA
>NC_056508.1:48097971-48099872 GCF_014905685.2 Nematolebias whitei | reverse complement strand
TCTCTTTAAACGAGTCCTCGAGGCTCAATGAGACTAACCTGTAGAAATAAAGCTTGAATGTGTGTGTGTGTCCAGGGTGTGGCACGCCTCCGTTCCGCAGCTCTCGGATCGTTGGCGGTCAGGTGTCGCGGGAGGGGGAGTGGCCTTGGCAGGTGAGCCTCCACATCAAAGGGCAGGGACACACCTGCGGGGCGTCGGTTCTGAACGAACGCTGGCTGCTGACCGCCGCCCACTGTGTCCAGGACGACAAAAACGTCAGGTCAGAACCAAGTCCAAAAGTGCGTTTAACAGAGCAGCAGGGTTCTGATTGGACCCGTCATCAGCTGCTCTGATCCAAAAGGTACCAACGGGTCGGTTCAGATAAACTCCCAGTTTTGCAGAAAATGTGGGTTTATGATGAATGTTCGTGGGCTGGGACAGACAACACCGAGTCAATGATCTTGGTGCAGAAACAGCACTAGTAAAAGTCACTAATGATATTCTCATGGCCTCAGACAATGGACTTGTGTCTCTACTGGTCCTGTTAGACCTCAGTGCTGCATTTGATACAGTTGATCACAATATTTTAATACAGAGACTTGAATATGATGTTGGAGTTACAGGAACAGCTCTAAAATGGTTTAAATCATATCTATCTGATAGATTCCAGTTTGTAAATGTAAATCATGAATCCAACATCTTTCAGTCAGGTCATCTGGACAGTTTCTTTTTTTGTGCTGAAACGTTTCGCCTTCGATCCAGAAGGCTTCTTCAGTCAAGGAAACACACAACAAAACTGATTCTTCCCCCAACAGCTTACTCCAAAGTGGAGGCTCCAAAGAGGGCCAGCAATGGAGGAAGAGACGTACCAAAGAGACCATCTTAACACAAGCAGAACTGGTTTGTTCCACTTTGGAGTAAGCTGTTGGGGGAAGAATCAGTTTTGTTGTGTGTTTCTTTGACTGATGAAGCCTTCTGGATCGAAGGCGAAACGTTTCAGCATAAATAATGAATCTTCTTCATACAACAAAGTTAGTCATGGAGTTCCTCAAGGTTCAGTGCTTGGACCAGTACTCTTTACCTTGTATATTCTTCCATTAGGTAAAGTCATTAAACAGCATGGGATAAATTTTCATTGTTATGCTGATGACACACAGTTATATTTGTCCATTAAACCCAATGAATCCAACCAGCTACTTAGACTACAAGCATGTCTTGAAGACATAAAAACCTGGATGACCCTTAATTTTCTCCTGTTGAACAGACAAGACTGAGGTTTTGGACCTGAGCACCTTAGGAATGAATGTTTCAGTCTTTCTCCCTCCTTAGATGCATTAATCTGTCCTCCAGCTCTAATGTTAAACATCTTGGTGTTATTTTTGATCAGGACATGTCTTTTATCCCCCACATTAAAAACGTTACTAGAACCTCCTTCTTCCACCTGCGTAATATCACTAACATTAGAAACATCTGATCTAAAGATGATGCAGAAAAACTGGTCCATGCATTTGTCACATCTAGACTGGACTATTGCAATGGTTTATTATCTGGGTGTCCAAATACTTCTTTAAAACGTCTTCAGTTGATCCAAAATGCTGCTGCCAGAGTCTTAACTGGAGTTACTGGGAGAGATCATATCTCTCCAGTTTTAGCTTCTCTCCATTGGCTCCCTGTCAAATCCAGAATAGAATTCAAAATCTTACTTCTAACCTACAAAGCCCTCAACAACCTAGCTCCATCTTATATTACAGATCTTATTGTTCCATATTTTCCTAACAGAGCACTTCCCTCAGGCTGCAGGTTTACTTGTGGTTCCTAGAGTTTCCAGCATCAGAATGGGAGGAAGATCTTTCAGTTCTCAGGCTCCTCTCTTGTGGAACCAACTTCCAGTTTCTGTCCATGAGGCTGACACATTGTCCAGT
>NC_056508.1:48096351-48097871 GCF_014905685.2 Nematolebias whitei | reverse complement strand
TCCAGTTTCTGTCCGTGAGACTGACACATTGTCCAGTTTAAGACTTTTCTTTTTGATAAATCCTATAGTTAGGGTTAGCTTGTTCTGCTGCTATAGACTTAGACTACTAGAGGACAAACTGACCTAATTTCCTTAAATGAATTGTTAAAATTGAATAGTTTTCATTTGATACTATTTCTATCTTAACATGTGATTCTTGACCTGCCATTGTGTATCTATTCCTACCAAACCCAGCCGGTCGAAGCAGATGGTCCTCTTGTCCTGATCCTGGTTCTGCTAAAGGTTTCTTCCTCATGAGGGAGTTTTTCTTTCCACTGTCGCCTTCATGCTTGTTCAAGATGAGAGTTCTGTGATGGAGTTAAACTCAAAGCTGCTCCTCAGATAAATAATGTTCAACTATTATTTTATACATGAATGTTTCTGTTCAGGCCCTGAGACGACTTCTGTCGTGACTTGGAGCTTTAGAAATAAACTGAATTGAATTGGATTGCTGCTGGCTGACCCATCAGAATACCAATCGGATCTCTGAGTTCTGCTCCATGTGCTGCAGGTACTCTCAGGCCCACCTGTGGGAGGCCTTCCTGGGTCTGCTCATTCAGGGTCTGACCAATGAGTGGACGGAGACGAGGAACATTGCGCGAATCATCGCCCACCCAAACTACGACCCCGGCACCTTCGACAACGACCTCGCCCTCATGGAGCTGGACTCTGCGGTCACCCTGAACCAGAACATCTGGCCCATCTGCCTGCCCTCCCCCTCTTATGATGTCCCAGCAGGCCAAGAGGCCTGGATCACCGGCTGGGGTTCCACCGCAGAAGGAGGTGAGGCTGAGCCAGCTCGGTCTCAGGAAGAACAAAATGTCTGCTCCAAGTAAAACGTTTTCTCTCCTCATCCTGGTTTTGTTTTGGTCTGCTTCAGGAGATTTGGCCAAGATCCTGCAGAAGGCCCAGGTCCGAGTCATCAACAGCACCGTGTGTAAGGTTCTGCTGCAGGACCAAGTCACCGACAGGATGCTGTGCGCCGGAGTCCTGCAGGGCGGCGTGGACGCCTGTCAGGTGAGACAGCTGAACTAATCAGGACTCTTCAGGAGGCAAGGGGATCTGTAGGTGCTGATCCGACTCAAACCAGCTCCTGGGAAGAACCTCCAACCCACAAGAACTTTTTGAGCTGCAGAATAAAACGTTTTCATTCACACAATGTTTTGAAACTAGCGGAACAAAGAAAGAATCAGATCATAGACAAGATGTTCTGCTCTGACCCAGACCCTGCAGGGGTTCCACACCTGGGTTTGGTCCTGGTGTAGAGTGAGGGGGTCTGCGATCAACATGGTCCATCATGACTCCAAAGTTCAGAACGTGGTGCACACAAGCCCCGCTTGAAACCACTGAACCTGGACCAAGATCCTTCACAATAAGAGCTGACAGATTTCATGAGGCTCTTCACCTCCTCCAAAATAAATGGAAACTGTGCTATTAGCAGCAGCTGTTAGCAGCAGCTGTTAGCTGTTAGCAGCAGCTGT
>NC_056508.1:48088508-48096251 GCF_014905685.2 Nematolebias whitei | reverse complement strand
CGTTATTCACATTACGTCACGTTTCAAAACAACGGCGCTCATTTGTCAAAAAATAACAACAATGATCAAAATGTCAAGAAGACAGTCCAGTTTACTTTAATAAAAATGGTTTTAGTTGGACAACCAAGAATTGAAGCTCAGGTGCTTCACAGCAGCTACAACCAGGACTGAAATCAGCAAAGAGTTCAGCTCAGAACTGTGAAGTGAAGTGAAGTGGGGGGGGGGGGGGGACACCTGACAGAATCAGTGCTGATCTATTCACACACAACCTGCTGTTGCTCTCCAGGAATTTAATCAAATGTTTACAAATGTAGGTAAATGTAAATGTTTAATAGCATGTTAAAATACAACAAAATGCAGGAAATGGCCTCTCTGTTACAGAACCCCCCCGCCCCCCCGCTGTTCCAGCATCAGTCAGTTTACAAATTAAGTCCTGAACCCCCACCCCCCAGTCACAGTTGGTGCTCATTACTGAATAAACACTAGTAACAACAATGATTATAGTGAAATATATAGTGAAAGAGTTGATAAAAAAGCCCTGCATTAAATTTAGAGTTGCGTGTGTTTCTGAATCGTGTTTGGATTAAATCTGGATTGAACTCTCAGATTAGTTGAGTAAATCCGAAGAATAAAACTCAGTTTGAGTCTGATGATAACAGTCTTTCCAGGAAGGAGAGTGAAGCTTACAGCTGAGCTGAAGACACAATCCCGGATTAACTTGTCAGGTTGAAAATCAGATGGAAGAATAAAAGTTCCTTTATCCATCCATCCATTTTCTTCCACGTATCTGGGGTCAGGTCGAGGGGGTAGCAGCCTAAGTAGGGAGGCCCAGACTTCCCTCTCCCCAGCCACTTGGTCCAGCTGCTCCGGGGGAATCCCGAGGCGTTCCCAGGCCAGCTGAGAAACATAGTCCCTCCAGCGTGTCCTGGATCTTCCTCTGGGCCTGATCCCGGTGGGACGTGTCTGGAACACCTCACCAGGGAGGCGTCCAGGAGGCATCCTAACCAGATGCCCGAGCCACCTCAACTGGCTGTGGAGAAGTAGCGGCTCTACTCTGAGTCCCTCCCGGATGATCGAGCTTCTCACCTTATCTCTAAGGGAGAGCCCAGACACCCTGCGGAGAAAACTCATTTCAGCTGCTTGTATCCGTGATCTCGTTCTTTCGGTCACAACCCAAAGCTCATGACCATAGATGAGGGTAGGAACGTAGATCGACCGGTAAATTGAGAGCTTCGCCTTTTGACTCAGCTCTCTTTTCATCACAACAGACTGGTACAGCGCCCGCTTCACTGCCGACAATGCACCTATCCATCTATCAATCTCACGCTCCATTTTTCCCTGATTCATGAACAAGACCCCGAGATACTTAAACTCCTCCACCTGGGGCAGGACCTCCTCCCTGACCCGGAGAGGGCACTCGACCCTTTACCGGCTCAAGACCATGGCCTCAGATTTGGAGGAACTGATCCTCATCCCGGCTGCGTCACACTCGGCTGCGAACCGCTCCAGCGAAAGCTGTAGATCACGACTTGATGAAGCCAACAGGACCACATCATCTGCATAAAACAGAGAAGTGATCCTAAGGCCGCCAAAACGGATCCCCCTCAACACCGTGGCTGCGCCTAGAAATTCTGTCCATAAAAGTTATGAACAGTATCGGTGACAAAGGACAACCTTGGCGGAGTCCAACTCTCACTGGGAACGAGCTCGACTTACTGCCAGCAATGTGGACCAGGCTCTGACACCGGTCGTACAGGGACCTAACAGCCCGTATCAAAAGGCCTGGTACCCCATACATAAGAGAGTAATCCCCCTGTAGTTGGAACACACTCTATGGTCACAATTTTTGAATAGGGGGACCACCATCCCAGTCTGCCAATCCAGAAGAACTGCCCCCAATGTCCACACAATATTGCAGAGCCGTGTAAGCCAACACAACCCTACAACATCCAGAGCCTTAAGGAACTCCGGGCGAATCTCATCCACCCCTGGGGCCCTGCCACCGAGGAGCTTTTTAACCACCTCGGTGACCTCAGTACCAGAGATTGGAGAGCTCAACCCAAAGTCCCCAGGCTCCACTTCCTCAGTGGAAGACATGCCGGTGGAATTGAGGCGTTCTTTGAAATATTCTGCCCACCGACCCACGACATCCCGAGTTGAGGTCAGCAGCACACCACCTCCACTATAAATAGTGTTTGTGGCATATCGCTTCCCCCTCCGAGATGCCGGATGGTGGACCAGAATCGCCTCGAAGCCGTAAGGAAGTCATTCTCCATGGCCTCTCCGAACTCCTCCCATGCCTGGGTTTTTGCCTCAGTGACCACCCAAGCTGCATGTCGCTTGGACTGCCAGTACCCATCAGCTGCTTCCGGGGTCCCATAGGCCAAAAAGGCCCAATAGGACTCCTTCTTCAGCCTGATAGCATCCCTCACCACCGGTGTCCACCACTGGGTTCAAGGGTTACTGCCACGACAGGCACCGACAACCTTGTGGCCACAGCTCCGATAAGCCGCCTTGACAATAGGGGCGCGGAACATGGCCCACTCAGACTCAATTTTCCCCACCTCCCCCGGAACGTGTTCGTAGCTCACCCGGAGGTGGGAGTTAAAGCTCCATCTCACAGGAGAGTCTGCCAGATATTCCTAGCAGACCCTCACAATACATTTCGGTCTGCCAGGTCTGACCGGCATCCTCACCCACCATCGGAGCCAACTCACCACCAGGTAGTGATCAGTGGACAGCTCCGCCCCTCTCTTCACCCGAGTGACCAAGACATGCGGCCACAGATCAGATGAGATGACAACAACGTTGATCATCGAACTGCGGCCTAAGGTGTCCTGGTGCCAAGAGCACATATGGACATCATTATGCTTGAACATGGTGTTCTTATGGACAAACCATGATGAGCACAGAAGTCCAACAACAGAACACCACTCGGGTTCAGATCAGGGGGGCCATTCCTCCCAACCACACCCCTCCAGATTTCACTGTCATTGCCCACATGAGTATTGAAGTCCCCCAGCAGAACAAGGGAGTGCCCAGGAGATGCACTCTCTAGTAACCCCTCCAAGGACTCCAAACAGGGTGGGTAATCTGAGCTGCTGTTTGGCGCATAAGCACAAACAACAGTCAGAACCCGTCCCCCCACAAGTAGGCGGAGGGAGGCTACCCTCTCGTTCACTGGGGTGAACCCCAACGTACAGGCACCAAGATGGGGGACAATAAGTACGCCCACTCCTGCTCGGCACCTCTTGCCAGGGGCAACTCCAAAGTGGAAGAGTGTCCAACCCCTCTCAAGGAAACTGGTTCCAGAGCCAGAGCCATGCGTAGAGGTGAGTCCGACTATTTCTAGCCGGAACTTCTCAACCTCACACACCAGCTCAGGCTCCTTCCCCACCAGTGAGGTGACATTCCACATCCCAATAGCCAGCTTCTGTAGCCGAGGATCAGACCGCCAGGGTCCCTGTCCTCGGCCACCACCCATCCCACATTGCACCCGACCCCTTTGGCTCCTCTCACAGGTGGTGAGCCCATGGGAAGCTCCTTTAAAAGTTCTTTTAGCTGAGATTAAAACCCTGAGAGTCTTTGACAGATTCTTGTTTCTACAGTTTTGGTTCACAGATGGCTCAAAGTCTGAACTCTAAAAGCTGCAAACTGCAGACTCCAGACCAGTTCAGACGTTTAAAACACCAGACCAGTTCTGCTCTGCAGGAACTCCTCAGTTTGTGTCCAGCTCAGTCCGTTTAGAGCTGACAGCCTTTTCTACAAACACTCTTAAGCATGAGTCATGCAGCAGAACCAGCTGCGGCAGAACCAGCTGCAGCAGCAAACTCCGGACTCCAGAATGCAGAGAAGATTGTTGCTACAGCTGCAGAAAAGCTGGAGGTGAACCTCAGGGTGGTGTATTTGTGCTGCTGATCATCGTGTTGAGGCAGAGGTGTTTCTAGAGAATTTAAGGTCCATTTTCTGATGGAAGACATGAAGCTGCTCCGAGCAAAAAGCCAAAAGCCCGGGTCAGGAGGTCTGTTGAGGTTTATT
The DNA here is from genome assembly GCF_014905685.2 of Nematolebias whitei. Lineage (NCBI taxonomy): Eukaryota > Metazoa > Chordata > Actinopteri > Cyprinodontiformes > Rivulidae > Nematolebias > Nematolebias whitei. Next base: position 48,092,213 of record NC_056508.1, on the reverse strand, counting down.
TTCAGTTTTTGTGTCAGTCAAGCTGACATGAAACCCGAGTGAAGTCAAACAGAAGTGTGTTGGTCTCAGTTTCTGCAGACAGGCTGAAAGAGGCTGTGAAAGATGACAAATTAAACTGGAGATTTAAAAAAAACCAACAACATCTGTTTACCTTTAAATCATGACCGATGATGTCATCATTCTGGGACGTGATGAGTAAGACGTGCAGAAACACAAATAACTCAGATTCTTCACATTCACCGTTATGAAACAATGAGAACAACTCCATGAGACTAACCTGTATTAATAAAGCTTGAATGAATGAAGTCCAGTGAATTTTAGCGTCTGGTTGAGGTTTTGTCTTTCCACCATGTTTGAGGACAAAAACAACCAAACCCCTGAAAAGCTGCAGCAGCTGAAGCAGAAAACAAAACGTGTGTGAAACTCCAGAGAACGTCTTCATGAGCTGAAGGCCAGAGACTCGTGGACCTGAAGAGTTCTTCAGATGCTGCTGGGGGAAGAGCTGTCCCAGTTAAAGTTGATGATGGCCCAATAACAGGTCCACAACCACAGCTTGATAAACGTTTGTCAGATTTGTCCAGAAAATGCTTAGCTGCTCAGGTAGGACTCGGAAAATTGAAAAGATACAATGAAACAGAAGCCCCGCCCCTTCTTACAGCTGATGATGACAGTGACTCCGCCCTTTTCTCCCACAGCTGGTGACATTAGTCCCGCCTCTTTCTTTATTATCTAATAACAGTAGCCCCGCCTCGTTCTCAGCAGCTGATGAGAGTTCCCCCCGACCAGCAGCTCTTGGGTTAATTGCACCCTTCAGTTTGTCTGTCAGGCTCCTGAGGGAGCCCTGTTGTCCTGATCCTCCTCCAGCTACCACATGTAGGTCTTGGTGGTGTTGATCTGCCTCCTCCCGGCCTTCTCCTCATCTCCTCCAACCTGTCTTCTGATCTCTTCGTCCTCCTTGTCGTCCTTGTCCTTCTCAGCCTCGCTCTCCCACAGCGTGATGAGCGGCGGGTACAGCTCATTGAGAGGGATGGCCGTGGCGTGCTGCATGTACTTCTTCAGCGAGTGGCCGCAGGTTTTGTGCTGCTGTGCACGGCGCCCCATGTACGCCACGAGCAGCGCCATGATGGACAGGGCCACCACGGAGCCCATGACCGCCGCCAGCGCCACGCTGCTGCGCCGCGACGCCATCAGTTCCACGGAGAAACCCGCCTCCCTGGTGGTGACATTCAAGCAGGAGGTGTGGACGGGAGAGAATGGGATGGGGGAGGACACAGAGAGGGAGGTGGGAGAGGAGCTGGGAGGAGGCGTGGGGGAGGAGGAGATGCTGAGACAGATGTGGTACTCTGTGGCAGGAAGGAGGTGCGTCAGGTTGTACTCCTGAACGTCAGCTGGGACCTGAGGAGAGACGAGAGGAACAGGTGGGCGGAGTCTGGACCCAAAGGAGAACATCAGAACCTTTAATGTCAGAACCTGAGCCAGGTGTCGGTGAGTCTACCTAAAGCTGAACTCTGAGGCTACTTTTAGCTTTTAGCTACTGTTTTTCTTCTTTTAGCTTTAACAGCTTAGTTGCAGCCGTCATGTCTGGTTCTGAACCAGCAGCTGTCCAGAACTTTCAGCTGTTTCTAACGAGTCGTGCTCACCTTGGCCGTGTAGCTTATCTGAGAGTTGTGGATGTGCACAGCGGCACTGGTCCAGCGGGGCAGAGGGAGGGCGGAGTCAAACAACGCTCCTCTGCTCGGATACAGTTTCCACGCTAACACCACCGAGCGGGCGTGCACCACCTGAACAGGAAACAGGAAGTAGCTGCTTAGTGAAAGGAAGCAGATCTCATTTGGACCGAGCAGTTTGGTTCAGGTTACCTTAGCGAGCACCACCAGAGAGGCTGCAGCGCTGGACCAATTCCCCGGCCAGAACTGCTCCCTCCTGGGCTCATCGCCCCACAGCATTCCCCCTCCAGACCCCTGAGGCTCCACGGACACGGAGACACTCTTGGTGTCTGCCCCCTCCATGTTCCAGGCCACGCAGGTGTACACACCTAGAAGAGGTTCAGGTAAAGGTCCGGTTGTTCTGGTTCTGCCTGAGAGGCAGCAGCGCTCACTGACCTGCGTCTGACGGCTCCGCACGCTCCATCACCAACGCTCCGGGCTCAGACAGGCGGTGTTTCTTCTTCCTGCTCAGGCCACGCCCCTCCTCCCATACGATTGGTGCAGCCTCGGCCTCGGAGCTCACCTGAGCAGGAAACAGAATTCATTCTTTGATCAGAACCTTCAGACACACGTTCAGTCCTGGACCTGGTTCAGGTTCTGAACTGTGTTTTGGATCATGGTTCTGTTGGACCCAGCTTGGTCCAGTTGTTGGACAGATGGATTCTTGACTCTAGATCAGTGGTTCATGAACTGTCCAGGTTCTGACCCACAAAGCCCAGCAGCAGAGACCTGAGTCCAGGACTGGTTAAAGAGTAGAAGACGTCAGCTTCAACAAATGATCCTCGACTTCTGACCGTTTCCTGTTTTGAACATCTGCTGCAAAACATGAGGAAGTCCTGAAGGGTCCGGAGATCCTCTCAGAACCCTCAGCTTGGTGTGTGCTGGTCCACACTTTGGTCCTGACCCAAACTTTGGCTCTAGAATACTTTTTATGTTCAGAGGTGTCCATCAGAGAATGGATGTCAGGATGCTGACAGCTGGATGAGTGCTCGCAGCAGTGCATTCTGGGTAAACATCTGTCCTCTGCTTCTGGTCCAGAAGTCTGGTGGTTTCTTCAGATAAAAGTTCAGCTGCCATGTTGTTTTTAAAGGTTTCTAAAATCTCAGGTTGGATTTAGAAATAAAATATTTATTTTATTTTAACTTAAAACGGTGTGTGTGTGGGGGGGGGAGAGATTGGGGCCTGTTGCTACAGGCTGTTCAGTCCCTATACAAGAGGTGCAAGAGCTTGGTTCACTTTGCCGTTAGTAAGTCAAACTTCTCCAGGTCTGCTCGTCGTCACAGATTCTGTTCACAACTTTTATGGACAGAACTTCTAGGTGCAGCCAGGGGGTGGAGGGAGTCCAGTTCGGTGGCCTGGCCTCAGGATTCCATCTCTGCTTTTTGCAGATGATGGGGTCCTGTTGGCGTCATCGTGCCGTGATCTTCAGCTCTCACTAGAGCGGTTCACAGCCGAGTGTGAAGTGACTGGAATGAGAATCAGCACCTCCAAATCTGAGGTCATGGCCCTCAGTTGGAAAAAGGGTGGATTGTTCTCTTCAGGCCGAGGGTGAGGTTCTGCCTCAAGTGGAGGAGTTCAAGTATCTCTGGGTTTTGTTCACGAGTGAGGGAAGAATGGAGCATGAGATTGGCAAATGGATTGGTGCAGTGTCTGCAGTATTGTGGACTCTGTGCCGGTCTGTTGTGGTGAAGAGGGAGCTGAGCTGTAAGGTAAAACTCTGTTTACTGGTCAGTCTACATTCTTCCCCTCACCTCTGGTCATGAACTCTGGTAAGGATGCTCCCTGGGTGCCTCCCTAGGGAGGTGCTTCAGGCATGTCCAACTGGGAGGAGATCCTGGGGAAGACACAGGACACACTGCAGAGACTATGTCTCGCAGTTGACCTGGGAACACCTTGGAGTCCTCCCAGAAGAGCTGTAGGAGACTGTGGAAAGAGATGTCTGGACCTCCCTGCTCAAGATGCTGCCCCTGAGACCTGAGTCCATTACAAGAGGAAGATG
>NC_056508.1:48088079-48088408 GCF_014905685.2 Nematolebias whitei | reverse complement strand
ACCTTGTCTCCACTTGGTGTCACCCAGTAGAACTGAGGGGCGGGGTCAGCGTCTGCCCAACAGTCCAAGGTGATTGGCTGTCCAACGCTGACGTTCACGGTGGGTGGGAAGGTGTGAGGAGAGATGTGCGGCAAGCAGCTGTTGGCTCCGCCCCCGCCCCACCCAGCTGCCACCACCTCCTGTAGCTCCCGATCAATCAAGTGTGGCGGGAAGGCGCAGACGGTGACAGAGGACTCCAGCAGTCTGAGGTGAGACTGGTTGCCGAGGTGAGGCCCCCAGGAGTTTAGACAGTCACACCGCAGGGGGTTGGAGCGCAGAGACACCTCCTC
>NC_056508.1:48085389-48088069 GCF_014905685.2 Nematolebias whitei | reverse complement strand
ACTAGCAAACAGCTAAAATTCACTAAACATTAATAGCTAAAAGTAGCTAAATGGTAGCTATCAGCTAAAAGTAGCTGAATAGTAGCTAAGAGCTAAAAGTAGCTAAACTGTAACTAACAGCTAAAAGTAGCTAAAAAGTAATTATCAGCTAAAAGTAGCTAAATAGTAGCTAGCAACTAAAAGTAGCTAAATAGTAGCTAACAGCTAAAAGTAGATAAATATCAACTAAGAGCTAAAAGTAGCTAAACTGCAAATAACAGCTAAAAGTAGCTAACAGATAAAAGTAGCTAAACAGTAGCAAACAACTAAAAATTGCTTAACAGTAGCTAAGAACTAAAAGTAGCTAAAGAGTAGCTAACTGCTAAAAGCAGATTTTAAAGAAGGAGATCTCCTCGTCACTCCAAGAGCCCGAACTGGAGGAATGTTCTGTGGGGTTCTAACCCTCCTGCAGAAGGTTCCTCTGAGCCTTTTAGAACGTCTGTCATCTGATGAGGTCTATGGTTCCACCTGTGTGTTTATTCATGAAACCAGTTTTTGTATGGTTCTGGATCTACAGAATTTAGAGGAGGTCTCTGATCTGCTGGACCTGATTCCAGCAGGAAGTTCTGGTCCAAAGCTTCAGATTACCGGAGGAGGTTAGTGAGACCAGCAAAGGCTTTGGGTCCAATAGAGGAGATCTGGTTGTGGTTGATGTAAAGTTCTTCCAGGCTGGACAGGTTCCGCAGACCGTAGTCCTCCAGCTCCTCTATGTGGTTCTCCTCCAGGTACAGAGTCACCAGGTGTCCCAGAGAGGACAGACCCAGGGAGCTCACCTGGACAGAGACATCACTGTGAAGCTCAGCATGGACACCAGGTGAAGAGAACAGCGGAGTACAGCGGACGAGGTACGTACCTGTGTCAGGTGGTTCTGGGACAGGTCCAGCTCAGTCAGGTTCCTCAGGTTCTGCAGTTCGGAGGTGATGGAGGAGATGTTGTTGCTCTGCAGCAGCAGGACCTGAGGACATTTACAAGGACACGTTGTTGACTGTGTTCATGTCCAGCATGTCCTCCACTCAGACACTCGGAGTACCTGCGTGTCCACAGAGACGTTGGCTGGAACTCTCTGTAGGTGGAGCTCGTTGCAGTCCACGGTCCTGGCCTGGTGGTACACGGACTGCGGCGTGTACCACGGTCGGGTCTCACACACACACTGCAGGGGACAGGAGATGGCGCCCCCTGCAGGTCACATCAAAACATCAGCTCCAACTCACCATTACCTGGGACAAAACAGAGGCGTGGCTTACCAGGGCTGGTCACGCCCACCCCACCACATAATGATGATGTCATCAAGAACAGGACGAGCATGGGGAGGACTGTAAGTCCCATGATGCACTGCAAACTCACAGAGAGGGTGAAGAAGGACAGCCGGATGCAGATCTGAAGACAGAAAAAAGGTTTGAGAGTCACATGAAGCTTTCAACAGGTTTGAGGAACCATCTGGAGCTAACATCTGGAAATAACATCTGGAGCTAACATCTGGAGCTAACATCTGGAGCTAACATCTGGAACTAACATCTGGAGCTAACATCTGGAGCTAACATCTACAGGAAACATCTAGAGCTTTGATAGGAAAGCAGAGCCTGTCAGAGTCCTTCGGCTCGTTAGCAGACTTTAGTCCAAAGTCAGCCATCTTTTTCAAAACGTACTTTCTTGTTGAACATAAAATAATGTTGTTGATTTTTATTGTTGTTGATTTTTATTGTTGTTGATTTTTATTGTTGTTGACTTTACATGAATGAATCAAGTTTTTTAGTTTGAAAATGCAGCTCTCTCCTCTAATCACAGCTCGAGGCGTTAACGAGGCAAACAGCTCGTTTAATAATTAATATCACCTCATTAATATTCTACATGCAGAGCAGGAGGAGGACTTTGGATCAGGACCTGGATCAGGACCTGGATCAGGACTTCTACAGACATGAAGAGGGGATCTGTGGTTCAGACTCTGGTGGTCCTGGAGCGTGTTCAGGTCCTGAACACCTGGAACCAGGTGGAGAACATGAGGAACAAGTCGCTGCAGAACCTGAACCCAGTGTGTCTTAGAAAAAGACGGGTTACCGTGGAAACCAAGTCTGTGACCCAATTTCACTCCCAGGAGCTCCTTACACAACGTCAAGACATGTCATCGTCCGTTCAGGGAGGAGGAGGAGCAGGAGGAGGAGGAAGGCCGTCCTCAGCTGCTTCAGGAACCAAAGTGATCAAACATCAGAGTTAAACTGAGGAGAACATCTTCATTGTGCTTCTGGAGAACCCAGCAGGAACTCAGGACTACCTCTGAGCTGTGACAGAGCAGACTCTTATTTTGAAGAGTATCTTTGAGCTTTATTTTGACACTCCAGGTTCAGTCCTCTTCCTGTTTCCTGACGACCCTCTGACCGAATCCTCCTGAACATCAAAGATCTGATCAGAGACCACATGAAGGATCTGAGGGGGCGGCCATGATGGAGACAGAGGAAGAAGAGCATGCTGGGTAATAGAGAACAGTGGCTCTAAAAGTGGGGTCCCCAGACCCCCGGGGGTCAGTGAGCCCGTGCTTAGGGGTCCACAAAATTTTAAATACATATGTATATATATTTTGAAGCACGTAGATGTTTAATAACCCATTAAAATACATGAAGATGCAGGAACTCACATCTATGTTACC
>NC_056508.1:48084940-48085289 GCF_014905685.2 Nematolebias whitei | reverse complement strand
GGAATGCTCTCCCATTCATGTCTAATACAGGCCTCTAACTGTTCAATCGTCTTGGGCCTTCTTTGTCGCACCTTCCTCTTTATGATGCGCCAAATGTTCTCTATAGGTGAAAGATCTGGACTGCAGGCTGGCCATTTCAGTACCCGGATCCTTCTCCTACGTAGCCATGATGTTGTGATTGCTGCAGAATGTGGTCTGGCATTATGGTGTTGAAAAATGCAGGGTCTTCCCTGAAAGAGATGACGTCTAGATGGGAGCATATGTTGTTCTAGAACCTGAACATAGTTCTCTGCATTAATGGTGCCTTTCCAGACATGCAAGCTGCCCATGCCACAAGCACTCATGCAAC
>NC_056508.1:48083232-48084840 GCF_014905685.2 Nematolebias whitei | reverse complement strand
ATGCACCAAATGTTCTCTATAGGTGAAAGATCTGGACTGCAGGCTGGACATTTCAGTACCCGGATCCTTCTCCTACGTAGCCATGATGTTGTGATTGCTGCAGAATGTGGTCTGGCATTATGGTGTTGAAAAATGCAGGGTCTTCCCTGAAAGAGATGACGTCTAGATGGGAGCATATGTTGTTCTAGAACCTGAACATAGTTCTCTGCATTAATGGTGCCTTTCCAGACATGCAAGCTGCCCATGCCACAAGCGCTCATGCAACCCCATACCATCAGTGATGCAAGCTTCTGAACGGAGCGTTGATAACAACTTGGGCTATCCTTGTCCTCTCTGGTCCGGATGACATGGCGTCCCAGTGTTCCATAAAGAACTTCAAATCGTGACTCATCTGACCACAGAACAGTCTTCCATTTTGCCACACTCCATTTTAAATGACCCCTGGCCCAGTGCAAACGTCTGAGCTTGTGGAGCTTGCTTAGAAATGGCTTCCTCTTTGCACTGTAGAGTTTCAGCTGGAAACGGCGGATGGCACGGTGGATTGTGCTCACTGACAATGCTTTCTGGAAGTATTCCTGAGCCCATTCTGTTATTTCCTTGACAGTGGCATTCCTGTTTGAGGTGCAGTGACGTTTAAGGGCCCGGAGATCACGAGCATCCAGTAGAGTTTTACGGCCTTGACCCTTACGCACAGCGATTGTTCCAGATTCTCTGAATCTTTTGATGATGTTATGCACGGTTGATGATGATAACTTAAAAGTCTTTGCTATTTTACGCTGGGTAACACCATTCTGGTATTGCTGCACTATCTTTCTGCGCAACAATGGTGGAATTGGTGATCCTCTTACCATCTTGGCTTCTGAGAGACACTGACACTCTGAGAAGCTCTTTTTATACCCAATCATGTTGTCAATTGACCTAATTAGTGTTAATTGGTCTTCCAGCTGTTCGTTATATGCTCAATTTCCTTTTTCCAGCCACTTATTGCTACTTGTCCCAACTTTTTTGGGATTTGTTGACACTGTGAAATTTTGAATCAACATATTTTTCCTTTAAAATGTTACATTTACTCAGATTAAACTTGTGATCTGTCATCTATGTTATATTATGAATAAAATATTGACATTTGCCATCTCCAGATCATTGCATTCAGTTTTTATTCACAATTTGTTTAGTGTCCCAACTTTTTTGGAATCTTGTTTTGTAGTTTGTTAGTGTACTTTGTTAATACAGTTTGTTAATACAGTTTGTTAATACAGTTTGTTAATACAGTTTGTTAATACAGTTTGTTAATACAGTTTGTTAATACAGTTTTTAATACAGTTTTTAATACAGTTTGTTAATACAGTTTTTAATACAGTTTTTAATACAGTTTGTTAATACAGTTTTTAATACAGTTTTTAATACAGTTTTTAATACAGTTTTTAATGCAGTTTGTTAATGCAGTTTTTAATACAGTTTTTAATACAGTTTGTTAATACAGTTTGTTAATGCAGTTTTTAATACAGTTTTTAATACAGTTTGTTAATACAGTTTGTTAGTGCAGTTTGTTAATACAGTTTTTAATACAGTTTTTAATGCAGTTTGTTAATACAGTTTGTTAATACA
>NC_056508.1:48083028-48083132 GCF_014905685.2 Nematolebias whitei | reverse complement strand
CTGCAGGCTCCTCTCTGCAGGTGGTTCAGGTGCCTGCAGGCTCCTCTTTGTAGGTGGTTCAGGTGCCTGCAGGCTCCTCTCTGCAGGTGCTTCAGGTGCCTGCA
>NC_056508.1:48081638-48083018 GCF_014905685.2 Nematolebias whitei | reverse complement strand
TTCAGGTGCCTGCAGGCTCCTCTCTGCAGGTGCTTCAGGTGCCTGCAGGCTCCTCTCTGAGTGGACCAGAAGCCTCTTGACCTCACACACATGGGTCTACATTAATTAAGCATTAGTTACTAATAAACATCTGTAACCTCTACCTACATTCCCCTGACATTGTCCACCTGTTTATGGTTGTTTCTCACCATCACCAATGCAAGTCAGGATACCTTATGCATGCGGTGGCCCCCCCCCCCCCCCCGGTGAAAACATTCAAATCAGGTGGGAAACACCACATCACCTCAATGCCCCTTTGACGGTGGCCTTATGCCACATTTTAGATCCCTCCTCGGTCGGGTGTGGTCAGTTCAAAATAAGAAAGCAGCTCCCTCAGATCTCTCTTCCTGAAAGTTCTTCTCATATAAAGAAAATAATAGAAACATTAAAAACATCATTCACCTCCATTCAAACCAACATTTCTGTGTCGTTCCTCTTTACGTTAGAAAACAGGAGCAAAGCATGAACACCAAGCTTCATCTTCTCCTTCCAGCCCCTGCTGTTGACAACACGCTCCGGGGTCGAAGTCGTCTCGTAGGAGACTTCGTTTCAGACGGTCTCCTTCCTGGTTGGGGCATCGTTTCTGTGAGACTGGTATTTGTAGAGACAACTTCCTGTTTTCAGTCAAACCCATCTCTCTGTCCAAGTCCAGTCCACAAAGTTTAATTTTTAGTGTCCAAACATCTCTGGTAAGAAGAACACACACACACACACACACAATAATCACAGTGTACCCATACTCCAAAGTTCATGCTCATTAATCCAGGTAAAAATCCAACAAAGTTCAGTCAGGTCATCTGGACTTTTTTTGTTTGTTGCTGAGACGTTTCCTCCAAAGGACTTCTTCAGGATGAACTTTGGTGTTTTGAATCACTTTAGCAGACGAACTGTTGAGGCCTGAGACCATTTGTTTGGTTGCTGACCCAGCTGTGCTGTGACCCATCTGGCATTGGCTTCTTCACCTCCGGACACCTCAGTGGACATCCATCTGCATCCTGGTTGGCTTCTTCACCTCCTGCTCCTCCAACCACAGAAGAGGCCTGCCGATGTAAACCCCTCCTGCCATTCAGGGCAGTGCTCCACCTTGTGTGGGTCTGTGTGTCTTTGGACTGGAATTGTTTGACTGTGGCTGACTCTTGATGCCTGCTGCTGTAGATTGTTAGTGTAGTTTGTTAGTGTAGTTTGTTAGTGTAATTCGTACAAACCGGATTCCAAAAAAGTTGGGACGCTAAACAAATTGTGAATAAAAACTGAATGCAATGATGTGGAGGTGCCAACATCTAATATTTTATTCAGAATAGAACACAAATCACAGATCAAAAGTTTAAACTGAGAGAATGT
>NC_056508.1:48080411-48081538 GCF_014905685.2 Nematolebias whitei | reverse complement strand
TTTGATCCTGTATGCTCCACACTGGTTAGTCGTCATTATCTGCATCGTTTTTATGTCTATATTCTGATTTACCTCATTTTGTATTTTGCTTTGTGTGTTACCTGTTGTTCTGTCTGTACAGCTCTTTGGTTGGTCTTGTAGCTGTTGCTCCAAGTGCTCTATAAATAAAATGGTATGGTATATAAACACACTCCTTTATTGTGCCCGGGGGCAGACGTCTCCACCGGAGCTTCAGTGTAACATCAGTCCGTTTCCAGTTCTGCCCCTCGCAAGGAAACTGGGTTGAAAAGTCTTCGTGTCTTCAGAGGCTCATTTGAGTAGAGACGATGAAAGGTTGATTAATTTATCTGACGGTGTGTGTTGATCATTCAGTAACTCCACTCTGCAGAGTGGAAACAGGTGACAAAAGGTAAACGTAACCAACGTAAACAACGTAAACAACGTAAACAACAACAACAACAACAACAAGGATCCATCAGGTTTATTTGTTTGAACAAGTCGTAGAAAACATTGAGCATTAAAATCCATAAAAATATCTTCTTTCTAACATTTCCAGTAACGAACAGGTTAAATGTCTGACCCAGAAAAATAAAAGCAGGCCCCGCCCCCTCACATCAATCAACCTCAGGACCAATCAGGGCCGAGGAGGGGCAGGGCCACGCTGGCTCTGAGGAACAACACAGAAACCATGTGATCAGGTTAAACCATGTATTTACATAGAACATCCTGGAACTTCCTGTCTGACGTCCTGTTGCTGCAAAGCATCATGGGAGTGGCTCAGAGCTTTAGTTTGGAATAAAACCACAGCGACCTGCAGGCTCCGCCCCCTGTGGTGCAGGAACATGGTCACCATGTGTCAGAAGCACAGACCATCAGACATGAAGCTCCAGAACAGTTTCAGACCCACCTGGAGGCGGAGCCAAGTCTCACTTGCCTCCACACACCTGGTGGATCCTTCAGAGCGACTACGTTCGAGTCGTCTGAAGACTTGTTGAACTGAAAGTCCTGCGATCAAAGCTAACTGAAACACGACAAAGCACAACTGGAAAGGTGACTCAGCGTTTTTAAACTTAACCACCTGATCCACCTGGTCCTCTGAGAGGCACCGGATCCACCTGGTCCTCTGA
>NC_056508.1:48079081-48080401 GCF_014905685.2 Nematolebias whitei | reverse complement strand
CTGAGAGGAACCGGATCCACCTGGTCCTCTGAGAGGAACCGGATCCAGCCAGACTGAGGGTCTCTGATGGGACTGAAGCTCCGTTCAGACCAGTTCCTACCTCGTCTCCTCCCCTCAGATAAAGTCAGAACTCTGTTTCAACGCAGCTGAAAGTGAAAAGTAGAACCCGCCCAGGTCCTGCGAGCGGGGCCGTAGAACCCGCCCAGGTCCTGCGAGCGGGGCCGTAGAACCCGTCGGGCCGCTCTTCCTTCAGCCGCTCCACATGCAGAGCAACAAGCAGCAGCTGGTTCTGCTCAGACGTTCTTCTCGTTCTGCTGGTGACAGAAATGGCTTCTTTGTTCCTCGTCCGACGCGCGGCGCCGAGTCTTTAAAAAACGTCGTCCTGCTCAGAAAGCCGTCAGGCTTCTTTAACGCCACAGAACAGACACACGGTAGAAAAATAGAGTCATGCTGCAGAAGGAGGGAGAACAGTCGGACGCGTGGCTCGCTGCTGCGTTCACTGCACCGCTCCAAGGGTGGGAAACCCCGCCGCCAGGAACTCACCAACACCTGGGTCCAGTCCGGTGCTCAAACGGGTTCTTGGGACTCTGCACCCTTGTCAAACGAGCACGTTTACAGCAGCAGCTGAACAACAACAACAACCTGTAGGAGGGCAACAGTCGGGCCCGGTTACCGTGGCAACCACAGCCAGCATCAACATGAGAACAGTCCGTTCACTGATTGTCTCGGTTCCGTCATCTTTATCTGTACAATAAAATAAAGTTCACATCGGCTGTTCCTGAACCGAGACCCGGTTCGTGATCCACCAGTTGGAGCAGCTGCAGTTTCAGTTGGGTCGGGACGGTTCTTCCTGAAAACATCTGGGTCCGACTTCGAGACGAGACTTCCAGATGTTCACGTCTGGATCGGACTCAGAACACAAAGCGTACTGGACCTGCCAGGGTGAGTCGTTCATAATACCAGCTCTCAGATTCTGGTTCTGCCTGTTAAGAGGTGGAACCAACAGAGTGGGTCAACCAGAACCATCAACAATATTCTAAAGAAACACGAGGTCCAGTTTGAAGATTTACCTGGAGGAACTCAAAACATGCCACAAGAACGAAGATCATCAGAAGCAAGAAGACCAAGGTCCTGGACGGGCCCGGTCCATCTCCAGACAACCCCACACAGGTGCATTTTAGCTGATAGAGGAGACCGAAGGGACATTTTAGCTGCTAGACACCGAAGGGACATTTTAGCTGCTAGAGACCAAAGGGACATTTTAGCTGCTAGAGACCAAAGGGACATTTTAGCTGCTAGAAGACCGAAGGGACATTTCAG
>NC_056508.1:48072935-48078981 GCF_014905685.2 Nematolebias whitei | reverse complement strand
ATTTTAGCTGCTAGAAGACCGAAGGGATATTTCAGTTGCTAGGAGATCGACGGGACATTTTAGCTGCTGGAGGAGACCAAAGGGACATTTTAGCTGCTAGAGGAGACCAAAGGGACATTTTAGCTGCTAGGAGACCAAAGGGACATTTTAGCTGCTAGGAGACCGAAGGGACATTTTAGCTGCTAGGAGATCGACGGGACATTTTAGCTGCTGGAGGAGACCAAAGGGACATTTTAGCTGCTAGAGGAGACCGAAGGGACATTTTAGCTGCTAGAGGAGACCAAAGGGACATTTTAGCTGCTAGAGGAGATCGACGGGACATTTTAGCTGCTAGGAGATCGACGGGACATTTTAGCTGCTGGAGGAAACCGAAGGGACATTTTAGCTGCTAGGAGATCGACGGGACATTTTAGCTGCTGGAGGAAACTGAAGGGACATTGTGGTCACTTCCTGCTTGCTCTCGACACCTTCTCTCTTTGGAAGTAAATACGTGCCGCTAGGATTTGAATTAAAAATGCCACTGATATTTTAATGTTGCATGTTTGTATTTAATTTTTCAGGTTAAAATATATTCAGAATACATTTTAACCTGAAAAAAATGAATTGTCATTATTTCTATAGTTTGAAATTTCATGCATTTTCACTTCAAGCTAAAAATCCACACTATTATTTCAAAGCGATCACATTTTCAGTTGCTGTTTTTCAGTTTAACTGTTCAGAGTTAAAACAATTTGACACATTAAAAAATTAAACGTTTCTAAATTCAAACACTTTCAGTCTCCTGAGATTCAACCGGCTCAGTTTCACTGAAATTCAGTGCAAGAAAGGCAGGGTTACTTCAGGTCACAGACATTAGCAAAGGATGCCAGAATCCAACACCCACATCCTCGTTCTTAGTCACATGACGCTTGTTGAAGGAAAACATGTCCGAGGGCTCATGGAAGCTAACGCTAACTCAACGCGAGTTTAATGGTTTCATTTCTCTGTAGTATGGTTTATGTAGTATCAAACTTGATGCGCAAAAAAAAGAGACAGAAAAATTTATGATAACGGGATTTGTGCTTTTTGGAAGTGGCAGGTACCTGGCATCTCGACAGATCTGGAACACGCTGGCAGCGGTTCTCGTGTGACGGAAGGTGGCGTGCTCGGAGCGCTAAGACTCGGAGGCTCTGTGAGCTGAGCCGTAAGCTGGACGTGATTTCTAAGAATCGCAGGCGACTTGCGGCTCCTGGAACTCGCTGGCGTGAAGGAATCGACCTTGGAGAAGGCTACAAGCACTGCATGGCAGAGTGACCACAAAATCCGTCTGTTTGGATCGCCACCGAGACGTACCAGCAGAACTTTGAAGACGATTAAATTAACCAGTCGGCCTGTCCCAAAACAATCAGTGCTCTTTGAATCTGGCTGCCCCGCTTGGCCTTGAATAGGCCAACTTATCTCAAATTTCTCTTGGAGGTCATGTGAACAAGAAGCTCTGCTCCCCCTCCCCTTCCTGGGACATCTGTGGACCTGTATCAGAGCTGAGCCGGCTGATAAGAAACTGTACCATCTCTCATCAGGACTATGGAGCTCTCTGGCAGTGTTTATGGACATCTCAGCGCCTTTGTCGGCCTCCTCCTCTTCAGTTATTATTATTATTATTATGACGTCATTATGTGCGAGGTCTTTTACCTTCTGACTTTCACACTGTGCCCCTGCCAGGACATGGGGAGAGATTTTTTTTTTTTTAAACTTCTCCTCTTGTTTTCTCTTTCCTTTACTTTTGTCTGTCCGTCTAAATCAGGTCTCACTTGTAAATGAGTCTCAGAGGCTCAATGTGATTAATCTGTATAAATAAAGGTTGAATGAACTGAATGCACATTTCAGCTGCTACAGGGGAGACCGAGGAGACATTTTAGCTGCTACAGAGGAGACCGAGGAGACATTTTAGCTGCTAGGGGAGACCGAAGGGACATTTTAGCTGCTATAGAGGAAATCGAAGGGCCATTTTAGCTGCTATAAAGGAAATCAAAGGGCCATTTTAGCTGTTATAGAGGAAATCGAAGGGCCATTTTAGCTGCTAGGGGAGACCGAAGGGCCATTTTAGCTGCTACAGAGGAGACCGAGGAGACATTTTAGCTGCTAGGGGAGACCGAAAGGACATTTTAGCTGCTAGGAGACCGAAGGGACATTTTAGTTACTGGAAAAGACAGAAGAGACCTTTTAGCTGCTACAGGAGACTGAAGGGATTGAAACACCAAAACGAACTAGCCGAAGAGGCTGCAAGCCTGGAAACACCACAGAAAAAGAACGATAAAGTCGGACAGTGGTCGGCGTTTCGTCACAAATCAAGCTCATCCAAATGTTGTCCCTCGTCTCGTCTTTGAAGCCAAACCCAGACGCCTTCAGCAACTGTAAACAGAAAAGAGCTCACCGGTCCACTACTCTCAGTGTCTCTGCAGAGCAGCGGCAGCAGCCGGCCTTCAGATACTACAAACCAGCCGAAGGTGAACCCAACACATTAAACAAACGTCCTGAATCCACCTCGTGAAGGACAGACCAGCAGCTGCAGCATTAACGTCCCGCCCAAAGCTTTCAGCAACAAAAACAGCTAAAGGTTTACACGCCTGCTGCTGGAGGGAAAAGTGCATCACTCAAGAACAGAAACAGCAGCGAACAGCCGAAATAATTTCACCACATCTGCAACAAACAGCCGAAGGAGCCTAACAGCATCTGCAACAAACAGCCAAAGGAATGTGACCCCAGTCGCAAAAAACAGCCAAAGGAATGTGACTGCATTTGCAACAAACAGCCGAAGGAATGTGACCACATCCACTAACAGCCGAAGGAATGTGACAGAATCCACAAGAAAACCTCACTTTAAAATATACAAACTGTCCCTTTAAAGAGAAAATCTTAGCTCCAACATCTCAAAACTAAACTAAGGAGCTCCAATCAAAGAAGTCCGAAGGAGGACCGGCCCAAAAGAACCAAATAAATACCCTCCAACGGCTCTAAGTGTGTGTGAAGAAAAAGTTCTGTAAGCATCTGCAGCGAGGTCAGCAATAAATAACCCGGTCCACCTCGGGCTGGGTTTATTAAAAAGTTCTGGTTCCTTTCTTTAGCGTTTCTGGTGTAAAAACCGGTCCTGATGCTTGCGGTCGTCATGGTTACACACCAGTCCGATCAGTTTCCGGCTCGATGCTCTAAAGTCAAACGAATCTGCAGCAGCTCCGCCCCCTCTGCTTTCAGAAGATGCAGGGGCGGGGCTTAAGAAGAACGAAGGACGTCCTTCATTGTCCGATTCTCTGTCAGAAACACCCCATGAGTCCGATCCTCCTCAGATCTCTGAGAGTCGAGAGGGATTCAGGGTTTCTGGGGTCCGGGGGACAGAACCACGGGGGTGGAGAGTCCGTCCACGCTCAGCGCCGGGATGTGGATCTGGTTACTGCCGTTGGAGGGAAACTGAAGACACACAGACAGAGGGTCACGTTAGCATCATCTTTAAAACGCCTAAGATGGAGCCACACTTTCGACCTTTGTGGCATTTTTAAGTGGTTCAAGGACACACAACTGGTTCACAACACAGATACACGTGAACCCCGGCTGTGGGCGTAACCACATGTGTTTTTCCTGTGTGCTGCAACCATGTGCAGCGTTACAACCAATCACCGAAACTTGGCGCCGAAAGACGAGGAATATTTTGATACTTGGTACTACCGAAGCATGTCGGTCTGTAAAGAACCCAAGTTCGGTACTCAGCCCTAGTCTAGTGGTTCTACACTTAATGCTCCTCAACCTCCTTCCTGAGGGGAGCGGGACAAAAAGTGTGTGTGCTGGGTGAGTGTGGTCCTTCATGATGCAGGTGGCCCTCTTCCTGCATCTGGAGGTGTAGATGTCTGTGATGGTGGGGAGACTGACTCCAACATCTTCTGTGCAGCCTTCACCACTCTCTGCAGAGCTTTTCTTTCTGCAGCTGTGCAGCCTCCATGCCACACATTGATGTGAAGGTTATTCTCTTTGCACCAGCTCTCCAGGTGTTCCACCTCCTGCCTGTAGCTGGACTCATCATTGTTTGTGATGCATCCCACCACCGCTGTATCAGCTGCAAACTTTACAATGTGACAGCCTGGATGGGTAGCTGCACAATCATACGTGAGCAGAGTGAACAGGAGAGGGCTCAACACACATCCCTGAGGAGAGCCAGTGCTGAGGGTTATGGTGGAGAGGGAGAAGTTGTGGATCCTCGCTGACTGCGGTTTGTTGGTTAAGAAGTCCAGGACCCAGTTGCAAATGGAGGGGCTTAGACGGTGGACAGAAATAAAACTTTACATTTTTTAAATCAGAAAAAACGTGATGGTTTCAAAACCCAGAACAAAAAGAATTTATTAACTTTTATCATCAAACATCAAGGTTTCCCAGGAAGTGTTGTAATGTCCCACACTAGAACCAGCTCCTGAACGTCTCACCCCTCCTTTGAGTTTTAGTTTTTATTTTCGTTGACTGTCAAACAGAATTTATTACGACGGGGGACTGAAGCCTCTGAAGAGAACAGAACCACATGACAGATGGAGGACGGGCCGAGCCAGAACCCTGCACACACTTCCTGTTCTCCTGAGGACCGGGCCGGGCTCCAGACCCTGAGAGGACACCAGGTCTGCGTTAAACCTGGTTCTAGCGCTCCAGATGGAGACCCTGAGAGTCCTCACAAAGACTGGAGGACTGTGTGTGTGTCTCTCTGTGTGTGTGTGTGTGCGCGCGCACGTGTGTCTCTCTCTGTGTGGTGTGTGTGTGTGTCTCTCTCTCTGTGTGTGTGTGCATGTGTCTCTCTCTCTATGTAGTGTGTGTGCAGTGGGCTCGGTGTATTACCTGGAAGGACAGCTTGGCGGGTGAGGGTGCGATGGGACTGAGCGTGCTCCAGAAGTGGATGGTTGAGGGCAGAGCGTTGGGAGTCAGCAGGACGGGAGTCTGAACACACACAAACACCAAGCTGGACTCAGAGGTTCTGGTTCTGCTGGGTCAGTCTCACTTTGGGCTCAGACAGAACAAATCAAACTGAAGGCCCGGGTGTCGGCTACTACCACACCCAACATTAGTTCAGTGTCTGTAAGACTGACCAGCCACTAGCTCATGAGATATTTTGCTAACAGACAGGTGGGGGTTTACCAGAGCGTGGGAGGTGATGACAGTCGGGGTGAGCGTGTTAGTCGCCGATCCAGGAGCCAGCAGATTGTTGACCGCTGCGTTCACCTGCAGAGACAGGAAGTGATGTCACAGCTTGGCCAGAGGAGGGAGGCAGTGAGTCATGTGACCAGCCCAACCTTATCCAGGGACAGGCCTGGGGGGAGGTACGGGGAGGAGGGCAGTTCCAGGCCCCGTGGCTTCTTGGGTTTGGGAGGAACGGCGCCCGGCGTGGAGGCACCTGATGACGAGGAGGAGGAGGTCAGCGGGGGGGCGGAGGGATCTGAGGGAACGGCAGACGAGCGTTTTATAAATCTGACAAAACCAGGAAGAAACGGGTAAAAACCAAAACAAGGAGTTACCGCTGAGAGCTGAACGACAGCCGAACTTTGGCTACAAACTGACAAATCAGAAGCTAAAACAAAACTGCAGCTAAAACAGTAGCTAAAATGAGCAAACGCTGAATGCTAACAGCTACGATGAACAAAGTTCAACATAAACAGGAAGTCGTTCAGAAGGAAGTCAAATCAGTAAAAATGCTGACTCAGCGCCGACTCATGAACACCTTCAGCCGACTGAAGGTCCCCGGTTCAGATCCGACCAGCACTGCTCCACTTCCTGTTACCTGTCAGAGAGTCCTTGGCCGCCTCCTCCCCTCCCTCTGGCTCCATACAGGGAGGGGGCGGGCTCTCCACGATGCTGAGGGGAGATTCTGGTTCTGATGGGCCACAGATCAGCTGAGGGACCTGGAAGGAGGAGCAGGAGAAGAGAAGGAGGAGCAGGAGAAGAGGAGGAGGAGCAGGAGAAGAGGAGGAGGAGAAGAGAAGGAGGAGCAAGAGAAGAGGAGAAGAAAAGGAGGAGCAGAAGAAGAGGAGGAGGAGCAGAA
>NC_056508.1:48069579-48072925 GCF_014905685.2 Nematolebias whitei | reverse complement strand
AGGAGGAGCAGAAGAAGAGATGAATGAAAGTGAAGAAGAATGCTTGATTTTGATTGGCTGCGTCTCCTCCCCTCACCTGCTCCGCCTGCTTCCTCTCCAGTGTTACCATCTCCAGCAGCTCCTCCTCTGACGGGAGGTTCTCCTCCTTGATGACGATGTGGGGTGGGGGAGGACGTGGGGTGGGCGGAGCCTTAGTGGAAGGCGGGGCCTGCTGCTGTTGGGGAGGAGACGGGTTGATTATGACAAACACAGGAGGGGGGTGAGGAGCAGCCTGGGGGTGAGGAGGAAAGATGGGAGCGCTGTCCTGTGGCGACAACTGGGGGGGACACAGAGAAACATGGGAAGGGGGGGCGGGACTTCCTGCTGCTCCGACGGGCCTGAGGGGAAGGAGAGGGTTGAGGGACGATGGGTCTCCAACGGTGGTGAGGTAAATCTGGGGCGGGTCGCTCAGAGGGGCTCCGGGGGGGTTCTGAAAGTGGACAGAGGACACGACGAGGTCATTCAGAAAGAGCTCTGACCTTTGACCTCTGATTGGTCAGAGGCAGCAGAACACAGTTCCCATGTGACGCAACATCAGGATGTATCCTCCATCCTGTCAGGCTGCCTCCAGCTGCAGATACAGCTGTGGATCTTTAAGTAAACCAACGCTCGTTTCGTGCTGCGTTAGAGCATGCTACAACCGGGAGACGTTTCGGCAAAGCACGGTTTTCACTTAGCCTATTTTTCGGCCTATAAGTGGCGGAGTTTTGCATAATTTCATGCCCTGCGACTTCAACGCTGAAGAGACGTATTTATGGATTTTTGTCTTTTTATAATCAATGTTTGGCTGAGACGTTTCATTCGTTCTGACTGAAAATATTGAACACTACCACCGTCAGCTGCTAGGTGGCACTCGAGCCGCTCTACAGAACATGCTCCTGTTTCTGAACTGCACAGATCATCAGCAGATATCGATTTTAAAAATCAGTTACATAATTTGAAGTTAAATGAAAAAAGCTTTGAGAATAACTTTAAAGTCAGAAACTGTTGAAGAGTTGTTGATCTGGTATTTATTCTGTAGTCCTCTATGATCAGCAGCATGGAGTCATTTCATTAAAAGACATTAAATCTCCCACAGTTCTCATCTTGTATCACTTTCAGCTGTGTTGAATTTCTAATTATAGGCTTCGACTTAGAACTGTGTCAGTCTCCTCCTGGAGGAGGAACATGCAGCAACATGCATGCTTGTATGTGTTGTACATGTCAATAAAACACTAAACTGGTAAGATGTTAAAGAACAATCACTACAGCCAGGTTTTATAGATGTGCAGTAGAATAAAGTCCAGTAGAGGCGACATCACAATGAAACTGTTTCTCAGTACTGGAGATTAAACAGAGGATCTTCATTATTGAAATAAAGAAGGTGAAACTTGGTGCAACCGTTTTATTCAAACTAAAGATAAGCACACGCACATTTAGGGATGCATGTTGCACAACCACATGTTGAAAAGCAGGTTCATTTACAGAACTGATGTTTTCACTCATTTGCTGCTGTGGTGCACGACTGCACAACTTCTGGACCAAGTGGAGTTTCATCTTCTGGGAGAACCTCACACAGAAACACAACACAGGAGGAAACTATTAAAATGTTCTTGTTTCAGGGTTTTAAAACATTTAACCAATGGATTAAAAGGAGTTACCAAATTGTAATTTTTCACCACTAACTTTATTAACAAAGGCAGTCATAGTGGAAAATAAATAAAATCAGTGACACTTACTGTAGCACGTTAAATACTATGAGCAATAATTACACGTGATTGATTTTGTTAACACCGAGTATGAAAGTCAGTCACAGCAAAATAAATAATGTGTAATGTGAGAAATAGTCCGTGATCTTTACTGTAGCACAAGCTACGTCGTCTTAGCTGATGTAGTTTGTATCTGCAGGCGATGAGGGACTCTACGAGTATTTTACTGTAACTTACTCTGCCAGGCACCAGAACTTTGTCCACATGAAGAGTTCGGACTCCTTCATAAATCCATCGCTGATTATAAGCATCCATGGACTTAAAGCTGCGACGCTCCTCCGTTGTAGCACTCCTGTGTTCACTAAACAATTAACCATATCAGAGTAACTTCTCAGTGATGTCAGCGTGGTCCGGCATGATTTCTGTCTCCACCTGGTACAGGTCAACTCTGGCCGCAGCTGTTTAAAGCACGTGTCTTTCTCTTGGTCAAGAGAATCAATACACTGAGCTCTGCAAGACATCTTGATCGAACGCGGTCCAGCACGAGCCTACACGTATGGCAGAAACACGGTATTGCGCAATACTGGTCACGTGCGTGGGAACTATGTATAAGAGGTTCAAACAGTACAAAGAAGATTCTCTGCAGGTGAATAAACATGACTGAGCAGGGGGCGGAGCCTGTGTCTGACCTGTGATTGGCTGCTTGGAATCTGCGGGCTGAGCGCCGGAGTTGGGCAGGGAGACGTCTGCGAGACAAGAACCTGCAGAGAGGAGTCGGCAGCACCTCCCAGTGACGGGGAGGGTTTACTCTCTGGGAGAGCGCAGACCTGAGGAGGAGGTGAGGCATGAATACATCAAACGGACTGTGGTGGGCTCGTGGGCTAATTCGCCCCGAGTTTAGTCTTGCTGGTTGTCGCCCGACTTCACAGACTCACCTCTCTGGGCAGGCAGTCAGCCTTGGGGGCGGGGTCTGGCTGAAGCAGGAGCTCTGATTTGATTGGCCGGCTGTTGGGTGGGGTCTGCAGAGATTGGATGGTGAAGGTGGAGTAGAGGCCGGACTTCATGTAGTCGTTTCTGGAGCTTTTCTGGGAGCTGCTGGGTGACGATCTCTGTGGATCCAAACAAACCGGCCCGTTAGAGACATCACTCTCAGCTTAAACAGCTAAACACAGACGGTCAGAGGTACCTGGGGTACGCCTTTTGATTGACAGGTAGAAGCCACGGCCCCCAGACCTTTTAACTGGTTGCTTGGGTCAGAGATGTCTTTCCTTTGGCCATCCTCGAGGCTGCGGACCCCATCAGGCAGGGAGGGGTCGGGCTGACTCACAAACTTATACACAAACTTCTGACCGCTCACCTTCTTGATGATGTTCTGAAGAAGAACCAGATCAAAGCAACCGTCAGAACCGTCAGAACCTTCAGAACCTTCAGAACCATCTGATCGAACTATGCACTAGAATTACTGGAATTTAGAGCGGTCCTGCATGTGACACGGTGTGGGAACAGGAAGTCAACAGTGCAGGTGACGGTGTGGGAACAGGAAGTCAACAGTGCAGGAGACACGGTGTGGGAACAGGAAGTACATAGTGCAGGAGACACGGTGTGGGAACAGGAAGTCA
>NC_056508.1:48068640-48069479 GCF_014905685.2 Nematolebias whitei | reverse complement strand
TCACTCACTCACTCACTCACTCACTCACTCACTCACTCACTCACTCACACTCACACTCACTCACACTCACACTCACACACACTCACACTCACACTCACACTCACTCACTCATTCAAGCTTTATTTCTACAGGTTAGTCTCATTGAGCCTCGAGGACTCTTTAAAGAGAGAACGGGGGGCGGGTCTGGTTCTGGTCCTGACAGTAAAGCTGAGCTCGTCCAGGACCATAGTTTAAACTTGGTAGTCCTTCCAGAATAAACTACGGTGCAGAGGACGCTCCGAGTTGTTTCTGTTTTTCCTTTGGGAGGGGGTCAGCGGCAGGTGTTGTACTGTAAACAGCACCCCGGCTGCCCCTGGTACCGGTGTAGAGGAGAAAAGTGTCTACAACTGTAGCACGAACGTCTGTCCGTCAGAACCGTCCGGCCCGGTGAAGCGTTACGAGGTTCTGTCCGTCAGAACCGTCCGGTCCAGTGAAGCGTTAGAAACCTGATGAAGAACACGGGTTCTGCTGGTAAAGAACCTGTCAGAAACACAGCAGAGCTGAAACTGAAGCCACTGGAGTTGTTTTTGTCGTTCCATAAACTCAGAAGGGTTGTTTATTTATTTTAGTTGTTTATTCATTTTAGTTGTTTGTGTTTACAAACAGGATGGTTTGTGATGACAAACGTTTCACTTGGTCAGAATAGTTTCAAGTCTCCGTAACAGAACGTCACTGCAGGGACCACACTGAACCCACAAATATACTTTGATTCCATATCAGTGACGTCATGAAACAACGCATCCACTCTAACGTTTTTATTTTACGACAAAGTCCATGCTCGTGCTTTTATTTTACGACAA
>NC_056508.1:48067471-48068630 GCF_014905685.2 Nematolebias whitei | reverse complement strand
GTGCTTTTATTTTACGACAAAGTCTATGCTCGTGCTTTTATTTTACGTCAACGTCCATGCTCGTTTTTATTTTACGACAAAGTCCATGCTCGTTTTTATTTTACGACAAAGTCCATGCTCGTGTTTTTATTTTACGACAAAGTCCATGCTCGTGTTTTAATTTTACGACAAAGTCCACGCTCGTGTTTTTATTTTACGACAAAGTCCATGCTCGTGCTTTTATTTGACCTCCTGCAACAGTTTAAATGTTTAAATTAGCTTGACGCTGTAATCCTCACAGCCAGAGTCTGAAGTCACTTGCAGCAGGAGAGTCCATCGAGGGGGACGTTCCTCTGGAGTCCGTCTCTCACCTCGTGCAACAACACACCGTGTTGTGCACAAGTGCAGTGTTGAGTGCACGAGAGCAGAGCGTCATGCAGGCTGAAGGACCGGGTGCTCCGGCTCACACGCAACACGCACCGTTGGCTGCAGCAGCTCCGTGCTCGACCAGTTCAGGGAAAGTAAAAAGATGAAACGCAAACTGGTTTTGTGCATGAGTTGGTTTTAGTAGAAAGAAAGAAAAAAACGCTCCATGTACGACCAACAAACGTCAACAAACGTCAACAAACGTCAACAAATATGAAGACTGAAATTAAAATGCCATCAAATATTTTGTCAATTAGATTTTTTCTCTAAACTAAAGACCATTAGGATCTATAAAGTAAAACGTAAAGTTTTTTTAAATTCTTAATTCAGGCTGAGGTGTTTCTTGAAGATTAATAATAAAACATTATAAAACAAAGTGTTGAAGCTGTTACTTGAAGTGGTCTGTTAACGAGGGGCACCGATCTGTAAAAAGTCTGACCTGCTGAGTCCGACTTCAAAACAAGGCACTTTGAGTTATTTTATTGAAACACAAACCGTTGAACAAGATCCTGGAACCATTACAAACTGGTTTTAACTGGTCACGAGGCGGTGATCTGAAAAATATATGAAGTTCAGACAATTGTTGTTAAAAATACAAAAATTGTTAAAATTTGTTTCTCGTGCATCGACCGACTGATCGCTGCAGCCGTCAGAGACACCAGCTGTTAAAAGACAACATGTCTGGTGTTGGTCCGAGTCTGAGGACGGTCTGCTGCGTGTTGGACGTCAGAGTCTTTGAGACGAGGACAGTCTG
>NC_056508.1:48065970-48067371 GCF_014905685.2 Nematolebias whitei | reverse complement strand
GTCTCAAATAGTCTGATGTCCAACACACAGCAGACAGTCCTTGTCTCAAAGACTCTCATGTCCAACACACAGCAGACCGTCCTCGTCTCAAAGACTCTGATATCCAACACACAGCAGACCATCCTCGTCTCAAATAGTCTGATGTCCAACACACAGCAGACAGTCCTCGTCTCAAATAGTCTGATGTCCAACACACAGCAGACAGTCCTTGTCTCAAAGACTCTGATATCCAACACACAGCAGACCGTCCTCGTCTCAAAGACTCTGATATCCAACACACAGCAGACCGTCCTCGTCTGTTTACAGTACAACACCTGCCGCTGACCCCCTCCCAAAGGAAAAACAGAAACAACTCGGAGCGTCCTCTGCACCGTAGTTTATTCTGAAAGGACTACCAAGTTTAAACTATGGTCCTGGACGAGCTCAGCTTTACTGTCAGGACCAGAACCAGACCCGCCCCCCGTTCTCTCTTTAAAGAGTCCTTGAGGCTCAATGAGACTAACCTGTAGAAATAAAGCTTGAATGAGTGAGTGAGTGAGTGAGTGAGTGAGTGAGTGAGTGAGTGAGTGAGTGAGTGAGTGAGTGAGTGAGTGAGTGAGTGAGTGAGTGAGTGTCCTATTGGACCAGTGGAAATGAATGAACATAAAGATCCTGCCAACAGGATCAGCAGCAGCACACTTCTCTGCGCCTGAAGCCCTTATTTCAGCTGTAAATTAAACATTGTTCCTGTCAGGTTTGAACAAACCGTAGAGACAGATTTGATGACATCACGTGTTCATAAATATAATGTGACTGTTGTACGTGTGGCAGGAATCAGGATTGGTAAACGTGATAAATACTGATGGGCTGGATTAAACATCTTGCTCCCGGAGCTGAACAGATGCTCGTGCACGTTTTCATAGAGGAGCATCGATCGCAGTTTGCTGCACCATCACCGACTCCTGAAAAGTCTGACCTGCACATTCTGTCAGGAGTTAAAGGTCACAATGCACCTTCAATTATTGTTTGACTGAAACACAAACCTTTGAACAAGAACCATTACAAACTGGTTTTAACTGGTCATGAGGCGGTGATCTGAAATATAACTGAAGTTCAGACAATTGTTGTTAAAACTGATTATCTGTAAAATCAGTTTCTCGTGTCTCGGAAGATTTCTGATTTCACTAAATTAATCAGGCTGATTTATCAGTGGACACCTAATCTTTAGTTTTATTCTCTGCTCTTTGATTAAAACGACTGTACGGTTACCATGTTCAAAACAAACAAACAAACAAACAAACAAACAAACACTGTGTGTACGGTTACCATGTTCAAAACAAACAAACAAACACTGTGTGTACGGTTACCATGTTCAAAACAAACAAACAAACAAACAACTGTGTGTACGGTTACCATGTTCAA
>NC_056508.1:48064328-48065870 GCF_014905685.2 Nematolebias whitei | reverse complement strand
TGGATTCATTGGGTTTAATGGACAAATATAACTTTGTGTCATCAGCATAACAATGAAAATGTATCCCATGCTGTTTAATAACTTTACCTAATGGAAGCATATATAAAGTAAAGAGTACTAGTCCAAGCACTGAACCTTGAGGAACTCCATGACTCTAACTTTGGTGTATGAAGAAGATTCATTATTTACCTAACATTTTTTAGTCATCTGGACAGTTTCTTTTTTTTTGTGCTGAAACGCTTCGCCTTGGATCCAGAAAGCTTCTTCAGTCAAGGAAACACACAACAAAACTGATTCTTCCCCCAACAGCTTACTCCAAAGTGGAACAAACCAGTTATGTTGGTGCTAAGATGGTCTCTTTGTCACACCCCTCCTCCATTGCCGGCCCTCTTCCTTGATGATAGTTGTGTCAAACTGGTTGAAAACAACAAAGCCCAGGACCTGACTGAAAAATGTTGGATTGTATACCTGGATTATTGACCATGGACTTTGTTGTTTTCATTATTTACATTTACAAACTGGAATCCATCAGATAGATATGATTTAAATCAATTTAGAACCGTTCCTGTAATTCCAACCTCATATTCAAGTCTCTGTAACAGAATATTATGATCAAGTCTAGGGCTGGGCGATAAACACCTAAATGAATATCTCAATATTTTAAGATAAATCACAATATACAATATATATCTTGATATTTTTTTCTTTCCATAAAGTAATAAAAATTGATTTCAGAGTCAAAGCTTTGTCCCAGTTGTCACAGAGGCACATTTATTAACAACAGTTGTAACTGTACAAAATAAATGTCTAAAAATTAAACTATTTACATATATTAAAGTTTGTTTTAGGCATTTATTTACATATACAAGTTTCAAGACATTTGATAATGGCCATAGAAAATCAAAGCAAATATCTTCTTGTGTTTAGTATTTCACCCTGTTTTACGGCACCTGATTTATTAATAAATCTGAAGTCTGATTCTAATGAAGTAGCCTATATTCTTTTAACCTTTAATAACAAATATTAACAAGCTCTGACTCTGAAAGTGTGATTCAAACAGTCTTCAGGTGCTGCAAGCGGCCGGGGAAGGGCCGGTTTGCACTAAAGTGAGGGGAAAGAGGAGGGGTGGCATTTAGGTGACTGGGAGGAAAAAACTGGCAGATTTATTAACTGTATGTAGAGTATAAGACTATATTGTTTTATATCGATAGTCTCATTTTATATCGTTAATTAAATTATATTGATACTTTAAAATATCGATATATCGCCCAGCCCTATGATCATCTGTGTCACATGCAGCACTGAGGTCTAACAGGACCAGTAGAGACACAAGTCCATTGTCTGAGGCCATGAGAATATCATTAGTGACTTTTACTAGTGCTGTTTCTGTGCTATGATGAGCTCTAAACCCTGACTGAAACTCTTCAAACAGAAGTATTTGCAGTTTGACTCCCATCACCCTTTGGAGCACAAGTTAGGAGTCATCAGGACTCTGTACCACAGAGCAGACAGCGTCCCCACTAGCTCAGGAGCCAGGCAGAA
>NC_056508.1:48063159-48064228 GCF_014905685.2 Nematolebias whitei | reverse complement strand
AGGAATTTGTCACGAGAGAATTAAACTCAGGTCCAGCGTGGCTGCAAGAGGGTCTGGAGGTTTCCTGGAGGGCTGGTCTGATGTGTGGGCTGCAGGGCCAGCGCTCCTTGTTTTTTTTAATTATTATTATTAACAATAGAACAGAATACAGCTCCTCAGACTGAAGAAGTCTTTCGGATGAAAGACGAAACGTTTCTACTTTTTTTTTTTTTTGCTTTGTTTTGCTCTTTTGAATGTCCAGAGGACCAGACTTAACTGTTTTGGATTTTTCTACCTGGATTATTGAGCAGCATCAGCATCTTTTTAAATAAAGTTAAATCGTTATCGTTTGCAACTCTTATTCTGAAAGGCCGCGCCGGAAGCCCGCCTGTTGTAACTTCCGGTGCTGTGGTTGTGATGAACAGTGAGGAGGCGTCAACAGGAACAAACTGTGACAAACTCTCCAGAGTTTCGCGGTCGTTCCCGAACCCAGCCCGGACCCGCCGGACGGACTTTGTGGACCTCCTCTGCTCCGAGGCGGAGGCGGGCGGCCCCGGGGAGCTGTGCGGCGCGTGTCCGCAGTGAGCGGCGTGGTTTGGGGCTGACGCAGCGGGAGAGGCGGGGGGCAGCAGCTAAGCTAGGCTAACCGCCGCTCCTCGCGCTGGACCTTGAACTTGTAGAAACTTTGAAGATCTGCTCCAGCTGCTCCAGCTGCCCGGACCAAACACCGGAGGCTCAGGAGGAAAGAGCCTCCTTGTTGCTGCCGGCCAAGAAAGTTGTCCCGGCCGAGCGGACCGTGACGGCGGCTTCGTTAGCGGCAGAACACGCGGAGCGCCTGCTCGTCTGAGCCGGAGTTCTGGTGGGTCTCCGGTCAGTCCGGGCGGTGCTAGCATGGAGACCGGGGAGGCTGGCAGCGGCAGCTCGGAGCGCTTACATAACGCCTGCAGGTCGGCAGAGCAGCTGCTGAGCGTCGCCTCCTCCTCCGCCTCCTCGTCCTCGGTTCGGCTGTGACAGTCCTGCACGCGAACAGAACCGCAACCACAACCCGAGGGGGAGGACAGGACCGCAGCATGGAGGACTGAGCTTCCAC
>NC_056508.1:48057868-48063059 GCF_014905685.2 Nematolebias whitei | reverse complement strand
GCAGAGTAATGCATCAGAGAACAGAGACTTAGATCATCTAGTTGATGATCTAAGTCTCTGTTCTCTGATGCATTACTCTGCAAGACAGAGGAAAACATTGATGGAAGAGATTGATTAAATTTGGTTACAGCATTTTCTGATAAGCACCTGCTGAGATGAAATTTACTCTCAGTGACTGTGTAGTCATTTAATGTAAACTCTAAGTTATTAAAAAATGGTCGGACAGAACAGGATTTTGAGGAACTATTACCAAGTCCTTAATCTCTACACCATAGGTCAGAACTCAAAATATAAACTAAAATCTAGATGCATGAAGGAACATGACCTTTGACCTCTGCTCTGTCAATGGGTCAAAGGTCACATAGGTTCTGACCTGGATCAGGTTCTGCTGAGATGATCCGTTTTTAAAATGTGTTGAAAAGTGGACATGGATGAATTCACTGTTGAGACCGGATCAATCCTGACCTGGTTCTGATGGGCTCGTTCTATTGTTGTGACTTCTTCCAAAATAAAACACGCGTTGAAATTAACTCTTCATAAAATAAATCAAACAAACAAAAAAAGTCATTATTTCAGATGTTTATAGGAAAATAAAAAGACATTTGTAACAAATTTACATTAAATAACACTCCTTGTTGCCTTTTATTTTGAAGGTCTCTCACTGACATGGACATCCTGTGGGACTTCTGTCCACAATGTCCTTCTGCTCTCTGAAGACAACGTCCACGGCTCGGTTCTGACCTGAAGACCAACACCTGGACCAGTTCAGAACACGTCTCCTCTTTGGGGTTCAGGGAGGTCACCGAGCCCCTGCAGCTCCCGTAGACCCTGGAGGGGGGGGGAGGAGTCAGAGATTCTTTATTGTGTCCCACCTCATGTGGTACATGTGGTGGAACAAAATTATGAACACAGGGTCCCAGTTACATCCAACAATCAAATGTAAAATAAAACCAGTAACAAGATCAAAGACATGAACTAAGAAAAACATCAAGTAAATAAACACCAATAACATAAAACCATTACGTCAAACATCAGCACGAACATGAGATGGAGGGAGGAGAAACAGGAGGGAGAGGGGGAGGAGCAGAAGGCAAAGTGGGAGGAAGAGGAGGGAGGATCAATCAGATTCTTCATGGACAGGGTCTCCATAAAATTCAGCCGGTCTCAGTCCGGACCGTTCCGGAACCACAGAGGAGAACGTCTCTGTTCAACACCTGACTCTGGACTTGTGGACCAGTTCTAGTGGACCGGTTCTAACCGCGTCCTTAAACAGGTCTGGTTCCTAATGGGTCTGCCAGGACTTCCAGAATAAGACACTTCCTGACTAAACTAAACCAGTCAGAGTTTCACAGTAAAAGTCATTACCAAAATAAAAGTAACAAACCTCCAGAACCATGCGGATGTTGGCTTTTATTTTGGCGGAGTCTTTGGTGAGCTGCTCAGTGACGCTGCAGAAAGTTAGCACAGTTTGCACAGTTTGCACAGTTAGCACAGTTTGCACAGTTAGCACAGTTTGCACAGTTAGCACAGTTAGCACAGTTTGCACAGTTAGCACAGTTTGCACAGTTAGCACAGTTTGCACAGTTAGCGCAGTTTGCACAGTTAGCGCAGTTTGCACAGTTAGCACAGTTTGCACAGTTAGCACAGTTTGCACAGTTTGCACAGTTAGCACAGTTTGCACAGTTAGCACAGTTAGCACAGTTTGCACAGTTAGCATCTCCCATTCATTACTGCAGCTAGCATTGAGCTAACATCCTGATTCAGTGTCTGAACTTTATTTAAAACTGAAACTAATATTACAGTGTTTTGCTTTTAATAAAATAAATCTAAACTCAGCACTTAATAAAATGAATTGAATTATGTTTTTTATTTAAATATATTATTTTAGTAGTTTGTGTTAAAAAAAAAATTTACAAATGTAAAATATTTTAACTTAAAAAATGTAAACGGATGTAAAATTATTTGAAATGTATCCACAAAAATAAAAAAATTATTTAAATTGAGTATTTTTTTAGCATTTTGTTTTGAAGGAAACCTGGTTTGACACTTCCTGTCATGTGTGCAGGTGTTGCCATGGTGACGGTCGTGAACCTACGCCGTCAGCTGACTCGTCTTCTTGTCGATGAACCGGAGAGCTTCGGCGTGCGTCATCTCCACAAAGAACCCGAAGCCGACGGCCACGAAGATCCTGGACGAGTCAGCGCTGCCGGGGAAGAAGAAGAGAACCGGTTTGACCCGGAAGCAAACGGGTTTCAGGACCACGGACACGTGCACAGACACGTGCGCGCCAGCCGAGCGCCTCAGCTGCTTTCACTAACTTTAGACGTTGTTGAAGGAACCTGGCAGCGGTCGGCTAAACCTTAGACGAAGATGGCGACTCTCAGCTACTACCAACCGTGAGCTCCATTCTGTAAAAATGTGGCGGCCATCTTGACCGATGCTCACTCCAAATGTTATTACTTGTAAATGCTGGTCACTTCCTGAGACTTTCCTTAAAACCTGTCCACAGCTTCATGAGATATTTTGCTAACAGACACAGATGATTAGATTATCACCCGCCGTTCATGGCGAGGGGCGACGGCGTTGACAGGAACTCACACTTGAGCCTGGACGAAGAAGCTGCAGCCCAGATCAACGTCCGCCTTCAGCTGCTGAGACTCCGCCTCCTGCAGGAACACACAATGACATCACTGTGACATCATCATCACAATGACAGACGACCATAATGGCCCCTAGTAAGGGAAATAAGAAAATATTTGTATTTTCAAAGAATACGCACAAAATAAATTAACCATCTCTAATAAAATGTTTAAATTTACAAAAGAAAAAATCTAAAGATGAATATTTACAATAAAATTGTAATACATTTTCTAACTTTTATGAAAAATATACATATATATATTTTTTACAATCAAAATGTACAAAAATGTGTTTCAACATGAATCAGACCAAGTTGAAGCTGAAAATCCCGACAGAGTGGCACATCTTTCCTTACAACCCATCTTTGTGAGCAGGAACAGCTGGTTCTGTTCGGGGAACTGGTACCTGCAGGCTCTGGATGGTGTTCTTCAGTTGCAGGTACTGGGAGGTCTTCTCATAGACCTGGTCCCTCTGCTCCAGAACCTTCCTGTGAAACAGCAGCAGACCGTTTACCATCCTGCCTGCAGGAGAACCTACAGCTCAACAGAACTTTCCACCGGCCCGTTTGAAACCCTTTCCAGAAATTACAAATAAAAACTGCGGGTCAGGGCTCGAGGAAACGACCCTGTTAAGGTTCAGCAGTTTCGCAGCGCTCTCCTCGTGAGGATGGACAAGAAGTGAAGCCACTCGAGGTCGTTGTTGACGGTTGTCGCCGTCGTCATCGTTGCGGTCTCGTGTCCGCTCCAGCTGCTCACGGAACCAGACAGATGTGCTGACAGCACGAGAGCCTTTTCCAAACAGACACAAGAGTTCTGCTGCTGTAGAACAAAGACCCGTTTGGACCTTTTCTCTTTCCAGACATTCCAAGCTCTCCTTAGTTATCAGAGATCCTGAAGAAGCTCCTGGTCCGGACTCAGAACTTCACAGAAACATGGAATCATCGACCTTTGTTCTCCGGACATCTACACATCTGGTTCTGGCTCTTTGGCCTGTCGGACCTTTGACGGTTTGATGACCATCACTCGTTACTCCCAGAACAACCAGAACCAGTTCTGACGATCGCTGACCCGTTTGCAGCTCCACAGAACCAAACAATGAAGTGGGAGGCAGAACCAGCAGCAAACCGTTTCCTCTACTGGATCAGAACCAGTCGGTCCAGGATGGTTTCGTTTTCTCTTGACCAGCTGTGGTTCTGACCAGGACCATCCCACAGAGCTGCAGGTGTGGAGAAGGTTCTGATCCGGCTCCTCAGTTTGGGTCTGGTTACAGCTGCATCTCAGACAATTAGAGCACGAAATGATCGATCGATCAATCTATAAATCAATCAATCAATCTATAAATCAATCAATCAATCAATCTATAAATCAATCAATCAATCAATCTATAAATCAATCAATCAATTCAGAACTTTCACGGGGCCTGGAAGACCCCGCCCACTGACAGGTAACCATGGGTTAAAAACTCTGGATTTGAAAAACTCTGGATTAAAGCTGTGGGTTGAAGCTGTGGGTTGTGGGTTAAAATTCTGTGCGTCAGGCTCAAGGGAGGTCAGATTTGATTCTTCTCGTGTCTGAACTGCGGGCTCGAACACTAAACGTCCGTCACGCAACGAGAAGGCGGAACTCGCCGTGTTTCTTACTGTAGATCTCTCCTCAGAACATCGCCGATGAACGCTTCGTACTGCAGAACCTTCTGGTCCAGATGAGACTCGACGGGCGGAACCATCATGTCGTCAGAGATGAAGATTAAACACAACTTCCGGTTCAGTTGAGCATAAAGTTCTGGATTAACCGGCTGAACGTTTCCCTGACGGAAGCTAAAAGCGACTCTCTGTTAGCACCGTTAGCCGAAGCTGCAGTAAATAAATAACACTTTACCCCGGAAACACTTCTGCACGTGCTTCCGGATTTCAGATTAAGGGTGTTTTTCTTTCAACCTTTATTTCTCCAGGTTAATCCTCAAGGACTCATTTACTGCTTTTTACAAAGAACGATGACAACAATGGACAGTTATAAAAAGGCATACAGATTTATTTATTTATTTATTTATTACAAATAAGATGGGCAGAAAAACAAAACCAGCTGGATTCTAAGACGAATGTATAAACTTAAAAACAGGAACATGTCTGCACTGGTCCCGCCAGGAGTCCAACACATTTTAGATCGATAGAACCAGAGGGACACTTTATTAATCCCGGGATTATAAAGATTAATAAATGATGATTAAGTTAAAGTTGTTGGGAAGTTATGGCGCCAGGTGAAGGATGATGCTTTTTCTTTTCAGTTTGCAGAGTTCAAGTGAAGGTTGTTTCTAGTTACTTTGTATTTTTTTAAATAAGGGGCAGATATTATAAGAATTTTTATTCTTTCTGTACCCTTTTCATTCAGCGTTTTTCTTTTTGATAAATTTGTTGATGGCCTCCTTTACTCCTCTCTCAAACCATCATCTTTGTGAAAAGACACCGTCCATCATTAAACAGGGGTGGAGCCTCCAGGTTCAACTGTCCCCTCTTACAATGCTGTGATTGCTAGTATCACTCAGCCCTCTGTGA
>NC_056508.1:48056750-48057768 GCF_014905685.2 Nematolebias whitei | reverse complement strand
AAGAAGAAGAAGAAGAAGAAGAAGTCCGTCACGTGACAGTAGAACAACATGGCTGCTGTTGAAGGATCGTATTTTTTATCCGCTTTGCTCGCAGTTTTAATATAATATATATATATATATAATCTTTTATATGATATCTGTGGAGTCAACAGTTCAGTTTGGACTCGGACTCTTCGCGTCTCAGGATCTTTGGTTTGACGCTGTTAGCGCAGTTAGCTTAGCCACCGGGTTACCATGGCAACACGAGTTAGCTAGCCAACATCCGGAGGCTGTTTTGGTGTAAAGGAGGTATTTCGTTCGAACCAAACTGTTTTTGTTGCCCGTTTTTCAACCGATCTAAATTAACGCGTTTTATTTTTGTCCTGGTGTCTGTAAATGTTTAATAACTTTATGTTTTATCGGACTGAAACGTCAAATGTCCTGAACGGCTTCATTTATTAACGGAGTTTGGTTCCCAGACCTGTGTCCTGATGGAGAAAGATGGACTCGTGTTTCAGACAAACTCTACCTCAAACTCACTGACTTCACTGATCAAACATTGTATTTACTAGTTAACTGTTGAGTTAAGCTTCAGTTTTAATCGGAATCGTTCACTGAGGGATGGAGCAGTACAGCATTCTGGGTCGGATTGGAGAAGGAGCTC
Organism: Nematolebias whitei; assembly: GCF_014905685.2. NCBI lineage: Eukaryota > Metazoa > Chordata > Actinopteri > Cyprinodontiformes > Rivulidae > Nematolebias > Nematolebias whitei. The sequence continues at coordinate 48,057,125 of NC_056508.1, read as the reverse complement.
ATGGCGTCGTGTTCAAGGCCAAACACATCGAGGTACCTGCAGCTGATTCACCTGCAGAGCTGCTCCCGCACAGCTACATGATAATCGGTGTTTTCTGTCAGACAGGAGAGACTGTGGCTCTGAAGAAGGTGGCTCTGAGGAGGCTGGAGGACGGCATCCCCAACCAGGCTCTGAGGGAGATCAGGGCTCTGCAGGAGATCGAGGACAACCAGCATGTGAGTCTCGGAGGTCAAAGGTCACCCAGAAGAGACTTCCACAGCTGTTTGTCATCAAGCTCGCAGGACAAACAAATGTATTTACTTTTAGTCTTTAGCTCAAAGAATATGTCTGGATTACTATAGAGTGAATGCTGACTCAGCGTTTGGGCAATAAAGA
>NC_056508.1:48056371-48056650 GCF_014905685.2 Nematolebias whitei | reverse complement strand
CTCAGCGTTTGGGCAATAAAGAGAAACAGGATCGCTGCAGCATGAACACTGACTCAGCGTTTGGGCAATAATGAGAAACAGGATCGCTGCAGCATGAACGCTGACTCAGCGTTTGGGCAATAAAGAGAAACAGGATCGCTGCAGCATGAATGCTGACTCAGCGTTTGGGCAATAAAGAGAAACAGGATCGCTGCAGCATGAACGCTGACTCAGCGTTTGGGCAATAAAGAGAAACAGGATCGCTGCAGCATGAACGCTGACTCAGCGTTTGGGCAATAA
>NC_056508.1:48048015-48056271 GCF_014905685.2 Nematolebias whitei | reverse complement strand
AGACACAGACTGGTCCACTCCGTGCCACGACACATTGCTGCAGTAATCCAGACACAAGGAGCAGCAACTAAGTACTGATGCTGAACATGCTCATACTTTTCAGTTGGACAACATTTCTAAAAATCCTTTTTTTTATTGGTCTTAAGTGATATTCTAATTTTCTGAGATACTGAATTTGTGGTTTTCATTAGTTGTCAGTTCTAATCATCAACATTAAAAGAAACATTTGAAATAGATCAGTCTGTGTGTAATGAATATAATATACAAGTTTCACTTTTTGAATGGAATTACTGAAATAAATCAACTTTTTCATGATATTCTAATTTTATGACCAATATTAGCTGCACATTAGACCAACACGTCCCTACGGTCCAATGTCATGTAATTTGATTAGTTTGTCTTTAATGGATGGTTATGTACCACAGAGCTTTAAGGTTGCTGTAATTAAACCTTTACTTAAGAAGTCTGACCTTGATTCAGAAATTCTGGCCAACTGTAGATCTATATCTAATCTAACTTTCATCTCAAAAGTTCTATAGAAAATAGTTGCAGGTCAGTTGTGTGAACATCTACAAAGAAATAATGTGTTTGAAGAGTTTCAGTCAGGGTTTAGAGCTCATCATAGCACAGAAACAGCACTAGTAAAAGTCACTAATGATATTCTCATGGCCTCAGACAATGGACTTGTGTCTCTACTGGTCCTGTTAGACCTCAGTGCTGCATTTGATACAGTTGATCACAATATTTTACTACAGAGACTTGAATATGATGTTGGCATTACAGGAATGGCACTAAAATGGTTTAAATCATATCTATCTGATAGATTCCAGTTTGTAAATGTAAATGATGAATCTCCCTCAGGGTTCAGTGCCTGGACCTGTTAGGACGGGAGCTGGCTGCGGGTCACCGGACCCGGAAACCCGCCTCCAGCCCACGTCGCTCCCCCCGGCTCTAACCTCCTTCAGAAGTGGTAACCCACAATACCAATAAATCGAGGAAACGTCAATTAAGTTTTATCAATTATATTAGAAAAGGCAGGAAAAGGTTACAATTTACAGCGCTGGACTCTCCGGGTCTGTGACGTGTTCACAAACCCAGAAGAAGAGCCCCGATGTTCCGTGTCATTACTCATTTATAGGCTCCTGGACTCCTCCTTCACAGAAGGGGAGCTCAACCTGTCAGTGTATGAGGGGGCGTGGCTAAGTGTGATCTCAGTGGATCTTATGTAGTTCTGACGTGTTAGGAAATATGAGACGGTGCTTCAAAAGCCTTTCTGCCTAATGTGGCAGATTAAACTCTGTTCCTTGATGGATATTGAAATCCCAGGGAGACTCTCTCAGAGCTGCTGGCCCAGTTTAACCCAGTCAGAACCAGGTCATAATTTCATTATAATCCCGTCTCTGAGTAGATCAAACCCCAGGACCAGTCTAGATAAGTATCTTAACAGGCCAATACTCTTTACTTTATATATGCTTCCATTAGGTAAAGTTATTAAACAGCATGGGATAAATGTTCATTGTTATGCTGATGACACACAATTATATTTGTCCATTAAACCCAATGAATCCAATCAGCTACTTAGACTACAAGCATGTCTTAAAGACATAAAAACCTGGATGACCTTTAATTTTCTCCTGTTGAACAGACAAGACTGAGGTTTTGATTTTTGGACCTGAGCACCTTAGGAATGAATGTTTCAGTCTTTCTCCCTCCTTAGATGCATTAATGTGTCCTCCAGCTCTAATGTTAAAAATCTTGGTGTTATTTTTGATCAGGACATGTCTTTTATCCCCCACATTAAAGACGTTACTAGAACTTGGGGTCAGCTTGGGTTTCCTGAGCTGTCCCTTAGTTCTGCTGCTATAGGCTCAGACTGCTGGAGGACAAACTGACCACACTTTTCACTCTGCTGCTTCTTTACTTACTCTGCTCAACCTGTTTTGTATTTGTAATTATTTTTTCTATACTTTACATGTGTTTTTCTTTCAGGTACACCTGGACCTGGTCCTATATCTGGACCTATACCTGGACCTACCATTCTGTGTTCGTCTGTCTCTCCTTCCTGTCCTCTCAACCAGCCGGTCAAAGCAGATGGCCGCTTGTCCTGAGCTGGTTCTGCTGGAGGTTTCTTCCTGTTAAAGGGAGTTTTTCTTCCCACTGTCTCCACTGTGCTTGCTCAGGATGGGAGACTGTAACGAAGCCAAGATTCAACTTGTCTGCTGGATTCCTTAGATAGAGAACTTTACTAACTGGCTTTTATGTGAATGTTCCTGTAAAGTTCCTGAGACAACTTGTTGTGATTTGGTGCTTTATGAATAAACTGAACTGAACCTCTGTGTCTCCCAGGTGTTCTGCGGTCGTTATGTTAACGAGCACATGGTGTCTCATGGCGTGGTCTCAGAACATCCAGTGGTCTTGAGCTTCTCGGACCTGTCCGTTTGGTGTTACCTGTGTGAGTCCTACGTCCACCACCAGGTGAGGCTTTGACCCCTGCTGACCAATCAGAGCATTGGCCCCACCCCTCAGTCAGCTCAGGTGACCTACCAACTCTGTAGCTGTAAAACCTTTCCTTCAGGTGAAACAGAACAAACTGGGTTCTTAACGACAGAACCTTTGGGAAAATGTTTGGTTGTCCAGAACGTCGGATAAGTTCTCTCCCAAGGAGCTCCTCATTCAAAGAGGTGTGGCCTAAACCGAACAGGATGTAGGCCATTTTCAGGTTCAGAGGGTGTACATGTTCAACAACATGAAACGAGCTCCTGCTGACAATATTCCTGAGCTCTTTGTTAGCAAAATATCTGATAAAGCACTGGTTGGAGTTAAAATCATCTTCAACTGATGAACTGCTGGAGTCGGCCTGATTCAAGATGGCCACCACAGCTGGTACCCACTGCGACTCTGACTGAACTCCAACTGATCACACAGAACCTTAGAAACCGGGTCGGCCCACATGTTAGAACTTCATGCGGGCCACTACACTTTGGTTTTTCCTCCTGGAATAAAACCGGTTCTGTAAACCCTTCCAGAACCAGACCTGGACCGACGGGTCAGACCGGCACATGAAGTTAGCTTTTAATATTTCACTTAAAACTAGTGATGTGCAGATCGATATTAAAATATCAATAATATCGATACCCGAACCTTTTGCTCTGGGATCGATATTTAAATCAAACTGTCGATACTTTTGATACTTGGGTCATTTCAGGTAACGCTTGAACAGGAAGAGGGTGGAGCTAAGTAAAGAAACTAAACTGTTGACGTCTTGTCTAAATGAAACGCAGTCGGTGGGAACTGAGGCTCAAATCAACCCTGCCAACAGTAACTGAACGTCTGAGGTTCTGCTGCGCACCGTGCAGTCTGTCTGTCTGTCAGAGGAGAACAACCCCCACCCCCGCACCTTCTAGTAAACGGCCAATCAGCGATCAATATGCAAATGAGCCTACAGACACGCTTCATGTTATTTTTACATCTGGAAATTTTATGCATGTGCACCAAGCTGGAGGGCAAAAAGACGATTGTTTTAGACGGACGTGCTGCCGCGGTGGAACATGTCTTCATTCAACCTTTATTTAGACAGATAAAGCACATTGAGCCTAGAAGACTCATTTACAAGTGAGACCTGTTTGGACAAGAAGTAGTGAAACTGGACACATGCAGGAGTTGGAGATGAAAAAATTCCTATTAAACTTTTTCTACTTGGCTGAGAAGAAAAAGTTTAATATTAAAAATCACCTCGCACAAACAAGCACATGGTGACGTAGACATTCTGCAGAGGGGGGAGACGACGAGAGCGCTGAGCCATGATTCATGGACGCTCTTGAGGGCACTGTAAGAGTTCTGTTAAGGATGTAATAATCAGTCAATGTCCTCCGGTGAGATCCGTAAACATTCTCGAGTGATGTCGAGGAATGGCCAAGAATAACGTCTATGAGAATCCAAGAGTCCTGAAATCAATCAATCAATCAACCTTTATTTCTACAGGTAAATCCCATTGAGCCTCGAGGACTCATTTACAAGAGAGACCTGATTTCAACAAAGAAAGATGACAACAATGGACAACAGCAACAACAATAATGACAATGAATAATGAATAATGAAATGATGACAGCTGGTTTCATCTGGTTATCAGTTGGGGGTGGGGGTGGTGAGCGTCAGATCACATGTTCTCCAGGTGAATTCAGATAAAATGGCCTTCAAGGCCAGCCAAGGGAGCCAAATTCAGATAAACACACAGTTGTTTTGGGGACAGACAGAACTTAATGGCATCTACCTCGAGTCTGTGTTGGTCCACTCGGTTCTGAAATGTCCAAATTACATGGCCACACCGATGGAACGTGACTGAGTAAAATCCCTGAGACCTGATCCATTCTGCCCAAAGCATTTGAGTCTGGGTACTCGAGGCACGAACCAAGCCATCATAAGTTAATTCAGTGCAGAGCGCCACAGCAAAGGGAACAACGACGCAGAAAAACCAAGAGCAACTCGGAACCACTCGTATTCTTCTTTTTTCTCACACTCTGTGTCGGCTACGCTGCGCAGACTCGTTGCCATAGCAACTGTCTGACAACAAGGTTACACCAGTACTGTATGAGGATTCAACAGCAGAAAACACACATTTGCCACAGAAGGAACAGAACGTTCAGTGTGATACAGTAAAATGTTTCAGGCTTGATGTTTATTCAGTGATGGTGTGACCACGGCAGTGGTTGATTTAATTCCAACACCTGCTCTGCTGAAGGTGTGTCAGTGTTGGTGTGTGCGCGTCGCCTGTTGTCTTTCTTCTAACTGAACAGACTCACACATGTTAAGGTGTTCTAACTATCATAATGACTTCTCCCTCACTATTTATTTTAATTCAAACTTTGTCCTGACCCTGTTATCTAGTTGTTGTAGTGCTCACTTTTAATTTCACTTTTCTGTGGTTATTATTTGGTTCAAATTAGTTAAGACAATAATAATGTGTAATGTGTCATCATTGTTTGTTCCCACAGAGGTGAAATTACCTGTGTGCATGGCCTTCAATAAGATAAATGTTGGCAATGGAGAGGGGGTGTGACAAAGACACCATCTTAGCACCAACATAACTGGTTTGTTCCACTTTGGAGTAAGCTGTTGGGGGGGGTCCAGTTTTGTGTTGTGCGTTTCCTTGACTGATGAAGCCTTCTGGATGGAAGGTGAAATGTTTCAACACAAAAAAAGAAACAGTCCAGATGACCTGACTGAAAAATGTTGGATAAATGTTGTTGGTTGTTCAATCTTGGATGAAGAGTTTCTTAATTTTCCTTGTTATTTTCTGTTTCCCCCTGAGGGATTGCCACCTTATTGTGGTCGGGGTGGGGGGGTCTCAGTGACCTTAAGAACCAGCAGGAGCTTCAGGTGGGACACCCAAGCTGGGCAGGTCTTAGGGTGGAGGCCTGACAAAGTGCAATCCATTTTTGTGGAGTTGGACACAGTTTATTTCATTTTATATTTTATTTCATTCACTCAATAATAAAAATGAATAATTCATGTAACAGTTAAAAGAAACCATGAAAGAAAAGGATCAGAAAGAAGTATAAACTTATATCTGTGACAAGAACCAGATTTAGGGATTCGAACCAGATCACAGACAACAGGAAGGTTTAAAAGATTTCTTGATAAACTGCTTGTGGTGGAGGTCTGAGTCCTTGGGCCAGCACGATCTGGAGAGACGGGACGGTTAGTGGATTGGAGTTCAACGGCTTTGGTTTGACAGTTCAGTTTATAAACACCAACCTTGATCAACACATGAGGAAGGATTTCCTTAGAAGAGTTGGTTTCTATGATGTCACAGTTGAAGGTGAGCTGGTTTTGAGGCAGGAGTGAGCATGAAGCAGTTAGGAGGGAGATCCAGAAGACGGGTTCAGGTAGACAGGCGAGGGTCGTGCAACTTGCTCCCCACGAGATCGGATGCTTCCCTCCCTCCCTCTCTGCTTTGCTTTGCTGCTCTGTCTGTGAAACTGCTGTGAGCCTCTCTCGCATCTTCTGAACCATAATTATGGACTTGTTTTGACCAGTTGGTCCCTCAACTCAATTTACAGCATTTCTTGAAGAGAAGACAGGCTTTGGGCGAGCCGATTTACCCTGTTGGCACGCACGCAGCTGGACATCTCATCGACTGGAAGACTTGATGTGTCTATCTCTGCTGCCATCTGTGGATGTTAAGGAACCGAGTAGACCGACACAGACTGAAGGTTGATGTCATTAAGTTCTGCCTGTCCCCAAAACAACTGTGTGTTTATCTGAATTTTGGTCGCCTTGGCTGGTCTTGAAGGCCATTTTATCTAAAGTCGCCTGGAGAACATGTGATCTGACGCTCACCGCCCCCTCCCTGAGGAATTTCCAACTGATAACCAGATGAACCAGCTGAATAAACTTTGTGTCATCATTTCAGGACTCTTGGATTCTCATAGATGTTATCGTTGGCCATTCCTCGACATCCCTCGAGAATGTTTATGGATCTCACCGGAGGACATTGACTGACTACAGTGACCTCGAGAGCACCTGTAGACGTTGTTGACCGCTCTCGTCTCTGATGCAGAATGTCCACGTCACCTTGTGTTTGTTTGTGCGAGGTGTTTTTTTAATATTAGAGGGTTTTTTTCTCATGCAAGAAAAAAAAAGTCTGATAGAAATTGTTGTTGCCTCCAACTCCTCCATGTGTCCAGTTAACCAGTTTCTGTCTGTCCAAACAGGTCTCACCTGTAACAGAGTCTTCGAGGCTCAATGTGATTGATCTGTTTAAATAAAGGTTGAATGAAAAAAAGGTGATCAGAAATCCGAAACCAAACTTGAATCGTGATCCGGTAGACGTGGTCGTTGCCACGAGCAGAGTAGATGATCCAAAGCAAGCAGGGGACGAGCAAGATGGGTGATCCATAAAACGGGCATGAAGTCAGGACCAGGAAGACAAACGAAACTGCGGCATGGACGCTGGACGTTTACTCACTGAGGCGTTCACTAATCTGGGCCTGAGGACTGAACACGGAGCTTAAACAGGAGTGAGCAGGTGTCACGCCTGACTGCAGGCAGAGTGAGAAGTGACGGGAGCAGAGCATGACTAAGCAAAAAGATGAAGGAGTAAACGGAAACATGACGATCTGCCCCATTCACATGAAAAGAAAATTACCTATTCAGCTCAGAAGACTATTACAGAGTTCAAATACACAAAGTACACACAAAGTACACACAAAGTACACAATAAAGCACCAGCCTATTCAACGCCATGTCTCTTCATCATAATGATTTTCAAATTTCTTTTAAATGCACAAAAAGGTTTGTTTTATCTCACTGTAAAGATTGTTCCATAATTATTATTTTTATTATTATTGTTACTGCTATTATTATAAACTGACACCTTTAATTAAAATGCATCTTTCCATCGTTGCCGTTCTGAACCTAAATTTTTTTGAGAATTTCAGTTTTCAGCTGTTCCCCCAGTCCCATGAAGAAAACCAGTCCACAGTAACGATGAGTCTGCTGGAGCATGATGTGTACGCATGCAGATGCCCCATTCACATGTCTGCCTGCCCCCTCATGTAACCATGCCTAGAACCGGCCCTGGTGGGAACTACTTTTTGTTCCGCCTGTGTAAGTGCGTAATGCGTGGAAGTGGAGCGGCAGCTCATGCTCAGTCAGTCTGCTAGAAGACAGGCTCAGAGGAGTCCCTCAGGGCTGCAGGACTATCCAGGCACAGGGGGAGGACATGTGGAGCTTCAAGGGAACAGCTGCAGTTGGTCAGAGTTGTTCTAATGAATACATATGGTAACAAAATAAATAAATGGTTGCATGAGTTCAGTTTGGAGTAATAATATGTGCATCACTGAGATCATGTGACAAAAAGCCTGGAGTTATTCAGGGACGGTTTCATAAAGACCCGATGGTTTAAGGAGGACTCCATGGACCAGGTGTCAAAGATACAGATCAAACAGCCTTGATGAACTCTGAAAATAAACATTACTAAATATGGATAAAACACGTACATCTTAAAACATTGATTATTTAATAGATATTTAATAATTACTTTTCATAGTTTAATGATTCTCCTTATGGTTATTTAGTGTTTGAAACCATTCTCAGCAGTTTGTGATATTTTCTTGTTGCAGCTCAGCTCAGGTGTAACGAGGCCGCGGCCTCAACGCGCCTCACGTTAACATCAATACGGTCACGTGTTGCGTTCTTCGTGCACAGTTGGTGCAGTGGTAGTGGCAGCCGACCTCTGATCGGAAGGTTGGAGGT
>NC_056508.1:48044371-48047915 GCF_014905685.2 Nematolebias whitei | reverse complement strand
GTGGCCCCCGTTTCCTCAGGCATGTGCATCCTCTGACCCACCTGCCTGCTGGGACCACGGTACCGCAGGGCTGGATTTCTGTGGATCAACAACAAACAAAATGTCCGGATCAGAACTACTGGTCCGGTTCTGATCCGGTTCCTGCTGCAGATGAGAGTGACAAAACTGAGGTTTTTCAAATGAACTTTATTTGGTTTCATATGTGAAAACAACAAACAGTTGCTTCCTGTTTCTGTGCAGGACTTTCAAAATAAAAGCTGAGAGTTGACCCAATAAAATGGACTTTTATTTTTCCTCCATGTTGGATCCTGCTGGGCACACAGTGCTGCTGGTTTCTATGGCAACAGGATCCACTGTCCAATGAGAGTTCAGTTAGAGAAGCAATCCTCCTGCCCCTCCACCTCCTCCTCTCAGCGCCTCCTCCGCTCAGCTCCACGGTGGGACCTCCTCTCCAAACTTGGCCATGTGGGCGGAGTTTTTAGCTTCAAACAGAATCTGATAAAAAAAATAAAAAAAAACATTTGGATGTTTTCTTCAAGCATGTTCTCAGTTTGGTCCTCCAACACAGAACCAACACCTGACTGCAGAAGAAGAACTGCCATACATGGACTTCCTGTTCTGAGTGGGTGGGGCTAAGGTCTTGACTGTAGTGTTGACGGGCAGACAGTGCGCACTCCAGTGTTGCCAGGTATACGATAATCATCATATCTGTACGACAATTTTGCCCTCTGTACGATCAATAATCCCAAAAAAGGCCAAATATACGATCATTCCGTGAATGTGTGGTTGAAATCGGTTGTTATCAGCCTGTCGCAACTGTCTGTCGGAGTTTGTTTGTGAACCCTGAAGGCATATGTGTCCGCAAACAGATTGGATGGAAATTCCAGTCAATCGTGTTTTTCTAAATGTGACCTACGAGTGACACGTTTGCCTCAGAACAACGGCCATGATTGGATGAATAGTCCGCTGCGCCCGCCCCATGAGTGAGGACAAGAAAAGAAGAAGAAGCAGAGCCGGTCTGGAAGCGGACCCATCACTACTATAGTCATCAATAGATTTGTTATTTTGGTTATGACGGGTGTACGATAATTTCCCTCAAAATACAATAATTTTATGTCTCTAGTACGATAATCCCACATTTCTCACCTGGCAACACTGGCGCACACTGTCCACAGAGGGTTGACACTTTATACTCGAGCATCCACCCTGAGCAGCTGCAGAGCAGCTCCGCAGGTACAGGGCGTTTACCTTCAGGACAAATTGAGGTCAGTGATTGGTTATTTGCTGCCACGCCTACAAGACTGATTGACAGCCCCAGCTGCAGCGGTGTTCTGTGTTTATATGTTGTTAATAAAAAGTTCTGAAAAAAAAAAACGGAGCGCTGGATCTGATTTTAATTCTCTCGTGACAAATTCTTTAATTTCTCACAATTTCAGTCATGACATCAACGGAGGAGGACGAGATCGCTTGACTCTGGGGGAAAAAAACTAAAGAAAAGGCCAATAAAGCAGACCAGGGATGAAGAGGAGAATTTAATACACAGTACTGGTGTCACATACAAACCTGAGCGACACAGCGCACGTGTACACGGTTGTAAACATCGATCTTTGCGTGGACATGGCTTGAGGGCGTCCACGTAGAGTCTAATCGGGTACGCACAGACCTCTGCAGAGGGAAGTACGCCCGGTACGTGGGAGCCATGACTGGATGGATTTGGGGAAATTCAAACCTTTTTAATATTGTTGTTTGATACCAGGATTTTTGTTGATCCTGAGTGAAATCCAGGATAGTATCACTGATACTAGTACTTGGTGTGGTAAACCAACAACTGTGCAGGTACAGTACAACACTTGAAATGAACCGTGCACGAAGAACGCAACACGTGACCGTATTGATGTTAACGTGAGGCGCGTTGAGGCCGCGGCCTCGTTACACCTGAGCTGAGCTGCAACAAGAAAATATCACAAACTGCTGAGAATGGTTTCAAACACTAAATAACCATAAGGAGAATCATTAAACTATGAAAAGTAATTATTAAATATCTATTAAATAATCAATGTTTTTAAGATGTACGTGTTTTATCCATATTTAGTAATGTTTATTTTCAGAGTTCATCAAGGCTGTTTGATCTGTATCTTTGACACCTGGTCCATGGAGTCCACCTTAAACCATGGGGTCTTTATGAAACCGTCCCTGAATAACTCCAGGCTTTTTGTCACATGATCTCAGTGATGCACATATTATTACTCCAAACTGAACTCATGCAACCATTTATTTATTTTGTTACCATATGTATTCATTAGAACAACTCTGACCAACTGCAGCTGTTCCCTTGAAGCTCCACATGTCCTCCCCCTGTGCCTGGATAGTCCTGCAGCCCTGAGGGACTCCTCAGAGCCTGTCTTCTAGCAGACTGACTGAGCATGAGCTGCCGCTCCACTTCCACGCATTACGCACTTACACAGGCGGAACAAAAAGTAGTTCCCACCAACCACGTATCATTTAGACAAGATCTCAGTAGTTTAATGATGAGCAGCACCTGAAGAATCAAAGTATTGATAGTTTGATTTAAGAATGGACTATTTTATGAGTGGATGAGGACTCCTCCTCCTTTGTTAGTGGAACTCCATGAGCTCACCGCTCATAAGTTACGTAGCGTGGCGTCGGTCATGTTTCATTAGACTGTAGAGTCTTTGGTGCTCAGCCGCCGTACAGACATGCGCTCACACCGCCATCTTGGGTGCGGTCCGGAGCCTTCAGTGATGCTCAACTGCTTCCTGTTAAAAACTAACTGCTTCCTGTTAAAAACAAACTGCTTCCTGTTAAAAACTAACTGCTTCCTGTTAAAAACTAACTGCTTCCTGTTAAAAACTAACTGCTTCCTGTTTCAGGTCTGCTCTGGATCGGGTTCTAGAACGGTTTTTAAACGAGCAAAAAGTTTAGGCTGAGTGGAAAAACTGGATCCAGTTCTGGTTCCTGAAGTCCAGGAGCTGTTGATCAGATGTATTGATTATCTGACCAAGCAGAGCTCATTCAGCAGATCAAAGGTCAAAGGTCATGGCCTCTTCTCTAAAGAGAGCACAACTATCAACTGAAGGAACCACAAAACTTCTGGTCCAGAACCAGAACAGAGGACAGTTTTTTACCCAGAATGCACTGTAGCAAACTGCTCCTCCAGCTGTCAGCATGGTGGTGGAGGCTGATGGTCTGGGCTCCTTCAGTCCCTGAGTGGACTCCTCTGGAGTCCAACAGCTGAAGCTTCGACCAAACTGGTTCCAAGAGAACCATGATCTAGAACACAGCAGCTGCTCTACAATAGAACGAGTCAGAAAGACCAGATCCAACAGTCCGGTCGGAGTCCAGATCCTGAACCTGTCTGTGGTGGACCTTCAGAGTTCTGTTGTAGCTGAGCTGGATCGCTGATTGGACCGTTGGCAGAAACCCTGCACGGTCTGAACGGACTGTGGTTCTGTTTGGACACCAGATGGACCCGGCGGTTCTGATCAAATCCATTTTTGAACCTGCTTCAGGTTTTCTGCTGCCT
>NC_056508.1:48043574-48044271 GCF_014905685.2 Nematolebias whitei | reverse complement strand
TGGTCTGCTGCCTTCATACATCTCCTCCTACATGTCTCTGTGTGAGTGCAGCTACAGCGTGCGCTCTCAGGACATCATTACCTGCAGTGTTCCCTCAGTGAGGACTGAACTAGACAAAAGGACCTTCTCCTACTCCGCTCCTGTTTCCTGAAACATCTTGTAAAAAGACCTGAAGCTCTCGACCTTTGACCTCTCTAAGTGGCTTCAAACATCTGTTCAGTTCCTGCAGATGTTCCTGTTTTTAGTTTTCTACATCGCTTTATAATCTAGATGTTTTTTTTTCTTCTCTCTACATTTTCCTTTTGGTTGGCATTTTATTTTAATTTATAGTTTTTAAAAATTGTATGCCTCTTTTATGATTGTCTTTTATTGTCACTGTTGTCATCGTTCTTTGTTAAATCAGGTCTCTGTTGTAAAAGAGTCCTCGAGGCTCAATGAGATTAACCTGTAGAAATAAAAGTTGAATGAAAAATTAAAGTGCTGTATGAATGTGTGGGTTTGGAGGTAAATGAGGGCACAGGGTGTGTTGTAAAGAGCTTTGAGTATCTAGATCAGAAGTACGTCAGTAGTTCATTTACCATTACTCTGGTTTGAGCTCTGTCTTCATCAGCCAATCACATTTGTCTACAGCTTACCTGGCTGCTTTGCTCCGCCTCCTGAGTGAGGCAGAAAGCACCGGATTGGTTGGTCCAGCTGA
>NC_056508.1:48041892-48043564 GCF_014905685.2 Nematolebias whitei | reverse complement strand
GTTGGTTGGTTAGTTTGACCTCATCATTTCTCATCGTCACACATGGTCAGACACGAAGGCGGCGGGCGATAAGCATTCCATCTTTGAGTGTTTTATTAAAAACATGGCTGACTTCCTGTTTCAACAAACTGCTTTCTGATTGGTTCCTGACAGAAAGAATGAGACAGTGAAGAGGTGATGTAAACATTCAGCTGCAGATTATTTACAGAAAAATTAAAAATAAGCCAAAAAAATATAATTAGTTTCCCACACAGGAACAAAATCAGATCACTGATTGATTAGCCCCAGGTAAAGATCGATACCGACAGCAGCTGTCAGTCATCAGGATAAAAACACAAACATCCGGCTGGATCAAAGAGTAAACAAATACTGTGACATTCTGCAGGGAGCTCTGCGAGGCTGACAGCCAATCAGATCATCACAGAGCTGACGTCACCCGATCTGCCCGTGATCTACCGACACGGACGAGACGAGCCGCCATCATCAAACAACAAACATCAAACAACAAACATCAAACAACAAACATCAAACAACAAACCTGCTGCGCGAGGAGCTCCGTGTCTCTGCAGGACGAGAGGAAGAGGAGGAGGAAGAGGATGCTGCAGCAGCTGCAGGGATAAATCCCCGGATGTTGGTGATCAGACGAATATTTAACACACACACACACACTCAAAGTGTGTGTGTGTGTGTGTGTGTGTTGTAAGTGGACTGTAGTGACACAGCTCCTGTCCATGAGCTCGCTACAACAACCTGCTCCTCAGTGACCCGTTCATACATCAGGTCTGACAACTGGACTAATCATTCTAGACACTAATCAGTGATTTATCACATTCATGCACTGATGGGACACACAGCAGAGGCAACGAGGGGTCCAGTGTCTTGCTCATGGACACTTCGGCATGTGACTGCTGGTGGATTCAAACCCCCGTTCATTCAACCTTTATTTCTACAGGTTAGTCCCATTGAGCCTCCAGGACTCTTTTAAAGAGAGACCTGGTTTAATAAAGATGAAACAATGGACAGTTACAACAAGGCACACAGATTATTATTTTATTTTTTTACAAATAAGATGCAAAATAAGTAACAAAAACAGCTGGATTATAATATGAATGTAGAAAACTAAAACCAGGAACATCTGCAGGAACTGAGCAGATGTTTGTAGCCACTTAGAGAGGTCAAAGGTCGAGAGCTTCAGATCTTTTTACAAGATGTTCCAGGAAACAGGAGCGGAGTAGGAGAAGGTCCTTTTGTCTAGTTCAGTCCTCACTGAGGGAACACTGCAGGTAATGATGTCCTGAGAGCGCACGCTGTAGCTGCACTCACGCAGAGACATGTAGGAGGAGATTCATTCCTTCAACCTTTATTTCTACAGGTTAGTCCCATTGAGCCTCCAGGACTCATTTACAAGAGAGACCTGATTTAACAAAGAAAGATGAAACAATGAACAGTTATAAAAAGTCATACAATTGTTTTTTTTTTACAAATAGGATGGCTAAAGGAAAAAGGTAACAAAACAACAACAACAACAACAACAACAACAACAACAACAACAACAACAACAACAACAACAACAACAGGTAGATTCTAAGGCGAATGTAGAAAACTAAAAAGAGGAACATGTCTGCGTTGGTCCAACACAACGTATGAGATGTATGAAGGCAGCAGACCAAGA
>NC_056508.1:48033688-48041792 GCF_014905685.2 Nematolebias whitei | reverse complement strand
CGCCTCATCAGCTGGAGGAGCAGCTCACTGTCAGTGAACGCCTCATCGGCTGGAGGAGCAGCTCACTGTCAGTGAACGCCTCATCAGCTGGAGGTACAGGAGTAGCTCACTGTCTCTGAACGCCTCATCAGCTGGAGGAGCAGGAGTAACTCCTCCTGTTGACAACCCGTTCAACTCTTGGTCCACTTTTTGTTTTAAGAACCAAAGAGGAGTTTGTTGTGCTGCCAGCAGGGGGCAGCAGCTGACTGCTGCTCCTGGCTGCTCCTCGGCTGCTCCTCGGCTGCTCCTCGGCTGCTCCTCGGCTCACTGACGTGATGCGACATGTGATGTTGCAGCTGCTGTGACAGTCCAACAGGAAGTTGTGCAGCATTTAAACCGGGCCTGTCGGACTCTGATTCAGGGTTTCCACACTGGGCCATGAAGAACCGCAGCACAACTTGTTGAGACTCTGCAGCTGCTCGGATTATTTCAGGCCTGACCCACGGCCATATTTGGACCTGGGGGCCGTGGGGGTGGGGGGCTTTTATTTCTCCTGTAAACGGGTCCAGTTCTGGTTACAAACCAGGTCAGATTCTCAGTTCTTAAAAAAACAAATGGTCCAGAACTCTTCAAGATGTTCCAGACTGTCAGCTGAGTGACGCTGCTGGACTCCTCACAGATTCATCCGCATCTGAAAGTAGTCCCTGCCTGTTCTTACATTTACAGACACGGTTCACTTGAATCCGAAGCGTTCGAACGTTCTTCAGTTTGTCATTCGACCTGCAGATGTTACATTTTATTTTTTAAAGGAAACAGAACCAAACTGGACTTTAGCGGTACCAGAAACACCGACCGCTCCGAGGAAAAGTCTCCATGTTTTATTCAGATTTTTGTGGATCGTTGGAGATTCTGGTTTGGCTCCTGGTTCTGAGCAGCGGTGTACAGAGGCCCGTTAGTTCTGGTTTTGGCTGCAGCCGGGTCAGATAGTGACCCGTCTATATTTGCACGTTTGGTGTGTGCGGTCCTGCTGCCAGGGCGTGTTTGAGCCGTGTAAAAATAGCAGCTGGAACAGGAGTGCAACACAAATAAAGCCGAGCTGCCAGAGAGTCCCTGAATGCATCACGAGGCAGATATTTACAACATGCACATGTGCACGGCGTCACATGATGGCGGTGACCTCACAGATAAATTTACCTCTGCAGGCGATGAAGCTCCCTGATGGATTCATTGCAGAAGCTGGGCCTTGTTGGCTCTCTGTTAGCAAAATATCTCATGGTGGAAGTCGAAGCACTCGTTGGACGGACATTTACAACCGTCCGCCCAATTCAAGATGGCCGCCACAGCTGTCTGACCTCATGACCTCACGTGCAACCTTTTCACGTTTGAACCAAACGGTCGTGTAATGGAGCGACGTGCACGACTTCATGGAGTTCTGCTTCCCTCAGATCAGCCACTGTTCCTCCTACTGTTGTACAAGCAGAGACACCCCCCCCCCGCGTCTGAGGGAACTATCACCTGGTTCTGCTGCTCGTCCTCGCCTGCTCCACATGAAGGTGATGTCACAGGAGGACCTGTGGAGACCACGGACCTCAGGGGTCCTGCGTCCTCCAGTCCCTTGAGAGGACGAGTGGACCGTCCACCTGCACCGCAGCGTCCACAGTTGGTCAGCAGAGTGATGCTGTGTGTGTGTGTGTGTGTGTGTGTGCTGCAGGCTGCTGCGGCGCCTGGCCACCCTGCTCTCCCAGCAGGCCACGCTCATGGCCTCCAATGAAGCCTTCAAGAAGCAGGCGGAGGGCGCCAACACTGCTGCCAAGAAGTTCATGGAGGAGAAGGAGCTGCTGCAGGAGGTGACACACACACACACACACACACATGTTCTTGTTCATGTAATTTTTGGGGACTTTGCATTGACTTCTATTCATTTTCTGCAGCCTGACCCGTTCCCTAATCCTAACCATTACTAGTACCATTACTAGTACTAGACATGTACTAGTAATGGTAAGCTAGTAGAGTCCAGTCAACGCCTCCCCCCTCTACGAGAAGGTCTGATCTGAGTAACAGGACCTTCTTCAGAACCAGAAATGTCTGTGGTTCTCTGTAGGACTTCATTAGTCTCTCTCCTGATTCTGGAGAACTTATGGCCCACTCTTCTTTACATCTGTCTTTTTCTGATGTCTCTTGGTCTCTCTGGTCTCTTGTCTTTCTGGTCTCTCTGGTCTCTTGGTCTCTCTGGTCTCTTTTGTCTCTCTGGTCTCTCTGTCTCTCTGGTCTCTTGGTCTCTCTGGTCTCTTTGTCTCTCTGGTCTCTTGGTCTCTCTGGTCTCTTTGTTTCTCTGGTCTCATGTCTCTCTGGTCTCATGTCTCTCTGGTCTCTTGGTCTCTCTGGTCTCTTTGTCTCTCTGGTCTCTTTGTCTCTCTGGTCTCATGTCTCTCTGGTCTCATGTCTTTCTGGTCTCTTGTCTCTCTGGTCTCTTGTCTCTCTGGTCTCTTGTCTCTCTGGTCTCTTGTCTCTCTGGTCTCTGTGGTCTCTTGGTCTCTGTGGTCTCTTGGTCTCTCTAGTCTCTTGGTCTCTCTAGTCTCTTGTTCTCTCTGGTCTCTTTGTCTCTGGTCTCTCTGGTCTCTTTGTCTCTCTTGTCTCTTGTCTCTCTTGTCTCTCTGGTCTCTTGTTCTCTCTGGTCTCTCTGGTCTCTTGGTCTCTCTGGTCTCATGTCTCTCTGGTCTCTTGTCTCTCTGGTCTCTTGTCCCAACCTGGTGCTCGTGGAGCTGTCGGCGGGTGTGACCTACGGGCACCACGCAGAAAAAGAGAGACTAGATTATGGCTCCCTACCATACAGCCATCAATGCCATCTTGATTAGATGATATTGCCGCTACATAAACTTAAAGCGTCAAAGGAGAGCGACCCTTACCAAGTAGAGACTGGAGAAACTCCAGAATGGTGGGTACTGTACAGGAGACTGGGTCCTCGTTGTGATCAGAACACCATTGGGAAAACAGACGCCACCTGTTTTCATACTGCTGACGAGTAGAGGGTGCCCTGGCGCCCAGGATGGTGCGTCTGACGGGGCTCAAAACTCCATTCAGCTGCTGTCCTAGCCTTGCAGTGGCCACACCCACAGCCGAAGACGTTGAGGATTGGGGTGCCATATCAGTCCCCCCAACTGAGACAGCAAGTCCATCCTGGTCGGAAGACACCATGGGACACCCTGACATAGACTTTGTAGCAGTGGGAACCATGGTCACGCTGGCCAATACGGAGCCACCAGCAGCATCCTGTGGCCCTCCTCGAGGACTCTCTGAAGGGTTGGCCAAATTAGAGAAAGGGGTGGACAGGCATATAGAAGGACCCTTAGCCAAGGAAGAGCCAATGCGTCCTGGCCTAGCGCACCCGACGCCCCCGTAAGAGTACCATAGGGGACACAAAGTCGACTCTTTCGTCGCAAACAGGTCTATCTCTGCCTGACCAAAACGGTCCCAGATCATCAGCACTATGTCGCTGTGGAGGGACCACTCTCCTGGAGGGGACCCTTGGCGGGAGAGAAGATCTGTGACCTGATTGTGTCGCCCTGGTAAGTACGCTGCCCGCAAGGTGGACAGGCGAGGAGAGGCCCATTCCAAGAGCTCTCTGGACACTCTCAGAAGTTGTGCTGACCTGGTTGCCCCCCTGATGGTTGATGTGGTAGACAACAGAGGTGTTGTCTGACCGAACAAGAACATGCCTCCTTTCCAGGTGAGGCAGGAAGTGCCTGAGTGCCAAGTGCACTGCACGCAGCTCCAGCACATTTATATGCTTGGAGTGGTCCCTTTGATGACCCCAGCGGCCCTGAACCGCCCGAATGGGAGTACCCGGAACTGCCAGTGGTGACCCCGATAGGCAAACCTGAGAAAGCAGTGATGTTCTGCCGCAATAGGCACATGAAAATACACATCCTTCAGGTCTATAGATGATTCCTCCCTCGTGATGGCTTGAAGGACTTCTGCTGTCGTGAGCATGTGGAAGAGCAGCTCTCTTGGGTACTGGTTGAGTCCCCTCAGGTCTAAAATGGGACGAAACCCGCCTGTCCTCTTTTGCACGAGGAAGTAAGTCGAGTAATAGCCCCTGGGTTGTTGCAGAGGGTCCACTGCCTCTATTGTGCCCTTGGCCAGGAGGGCGGAAAGTTCCTGGTCTAGTGCTCGAGCTTTCACCGGGTCGGCGTTTACAGTCATTTTGACCCGGCATGAGATATGAGGCCGCCGTCGGAACTGTAGCCGATAACCATGGGTCAGAGTGGCAACCACCCATGGGTCCACGGCGTGAGCAGCCCAGTAACTGAGCTGCTGGTGGGAGAAATATCCGATGGTCGGCCTGATGGCATCACCATCTCCCTCTACGGCCCCTAGGGGCCGTAGGGGGCGGCAGCCAGAGTCCCTGGTCCGAGCCTGCCCGCTGGTAGGTGGACCGACCCATGAAAGCTCCTGCTGGGCCTTTGCTGAACCGCATGAGGGTAAAGACCACCCAGCTAATTCAGCGGAGAGCTGCTCCACCCTTGTGGAGAGGCCCCTATCAGACCTGGCTCGCTTCTTCCCAGGAGGGGCCACAGAGACTGCGGCCTCAGTCCGGCGCTTCGAGCGCCTAGGTGGAGCCTCCAGCCCAGAAGGCGGGAGGTCATCGCCGAGTTTGGTGCGAAACTGGGCCAGCCGGGCCACCCTCACAGCACGCGACATGAAGCTGCAATTCATGCAGGGGTTCTCTGACAGGGCCTCCACCAGATGGTCATGTCCAAGGCAGGTAGGACACAGGTCGTGACCGTCATCTGTCTGGAGCATGGCTCCACAGACTGTACAGCAGAGAGAGCTGTCCATGCTCCTTACCCAGCTATGTCCAAGATATAGGATGAAAAAATTACAGCAAGAAACTCAGAAAGGTTAACACCGCTAGCTCAGCTGGTAAAGAGGACAATTGGGAGAGGGGGCGCAAACACTTGCCTTCACCAATTAAAACCAGGCCAAAACTCAGAGAGGCTAGCACCGCTAGTTTAGCTGGTAAGAGAAGACAATTGGGAGAGAGGGCGAGAACGCTCGCCTTCACCAATGAAAACAAGGCCAGGAACTCAGCTGGCTATGTAATAAGCAAACTTCGGAGAATAGTTCAACCGACCACGCGGTTGGAGGCCTCCAGTAAACGGGAGCGGAGCGAACGCTACCGCTAACCATCGGCGAAATATAAGGAAAAACACTACTCACCGGTGTTGCATCACACACATAGTAGTCATAAACAATGTCAGAGCACAGTCCAGCCGACCATTTGGTTGGAGGCCTCCCAACAAGCGGGAGCAGAGCGAACGCTACCGCTAACCATCGGCGAAATATAAGGAAAAACACTACTCACCGGTGTTGAATCACAGACATAGTAGTCAGACGCTGTAAATTGGGACAGGCGGAACTGCCGTAGTTCCCAACGAATCAGCAGAAAATACCTTTGAACAGGGTTAAACCGTCGCAGCCCTAGGAGGGCGAACACGCTACACCCACAGATGGGCAGTCGGGCTTCTGACGACGGTAAAAAGTTCAGAGAAGGTCCAAAGGGCTGAAGCCATGAATTGAACCGCGCGTGAGAAGAAAAAGGAGCAGAGCTGCGGATGACGTCGGGCTATATAGCCTCTGATTGGTCATCCGTGTCACACCTGTGACTCCGTTGGTATTATTACTCGAACAGCGAAAATGGCGCTCTACTAACGTTAAGTAATTTTACTTATCTTGGAAAGATAGTCTGCTAACATATAAAAAAGCTCTCCGTAAAGCTAGAACTTTATATTATTCATCTTTAATTGATGAGAATACAAATAACCCTAGGTTTCTTTTCAGTACCACAGCTAGTCTAATGAAAACTCCCATCTCTGTTGAACCATGTGTCCCTACAACTATAAGCAGTGATGACTTCATGAGATTCTTTATAAATAAAATTGTTTCAATTAGGGAGAAAAATCAAGCTTTTTTTTTTTTGAGCTCTGAATTGTCTAAAATAATAGCTTCATCCCAACCAGACTGTTTAAAGAGGTGTTTCCATTAATTAATAACCACGTGTTGATCTGCCAACAATCAGTCTCTAGGTTTGTCACCTTTTTCATCCCTTCTGAGTTTGCAGGTATGGTTAGCGTTCCATGACCTCCACGTGACTCGAGCCACGTAAATGCAGTCCTTCACTGAGCCCTCTGAAGGCCCTGACCGGACCTGTTCACCCTGATTTATTGTTTTATACACTACTCTTATTTCAACTGCATTTTAAATGTAGTTTATTGTTATTAATGTTTACCGTTATCGTCGTCTGTACGTTCTGTGTGGAACAGGTCTCTCTTGTAAATGAGTCCCTAAGGCTCAATGAGACCAACCTGTAGAAATAAAGGTTGAATGAAAAATAATGTTCAGGACCACAAAGGTTCTGTGGACCCTCTGGAAGACGCTAATGCGCCGTTTGTCTGCAGAAACTGCACGAGGCCGGGATCGAGGTGCCAGAGGGCGGGAAACCAGGAGCTGGACCCCAGGAGGAGAACAAGACTCTGAAAGAGGAGCTGAAGACTTTGCAGAAGGAGCTGGACAACACCAAGAAAGGTGAGAAGGATCTGAGGATGGGACCGGACCCCCTGAGCCCATCTGAGGCTCACCTGCTGG
Organism: Nematolebias whitei; assembly: GCF_014905685.2. Taxonomy (NCBI): domain Eukaryota; kingdom Metazoa; phylum Chordata; class Actinopteri; order Cyprinodontiformes; family Rivulidae; genus Nematolebias; species Nematolebias whitei. Next base: position 48,035,168 of record NC_056508.1, on the reverse strand, counting down.
TTTCTGTTGCAGCCCTGCAGAAGTCCGACAGCGACGTCTGCGCCATGAAGAAGCAGGCCGAGAACCTGACACTGGAGTACGACCGCCTGCTGGAGGAGCACAGCAAGCTGCTGGTAGGAGGGGGGGGGCACACACGTGGGTGGGGGGGACACTGCCGGGGCCTCCGGTCCAGACCTGTTGAACTCTCACATAAAGCAGACGGGCTCCAGGAGCTCACCATCTGAACGCATATTTCAGGGCCCTGCTCAGTGTGGGAACTTTGAGTTCTCCGTTTGTTTGTTTTTAATTTTCTGTTTGAGCAGATCGTCTTGAAAGCAGCTCATTTTTTAAATAATTTTTGAAATAAGCCAAATAATAATTTTTTTTATACACTGATTGTAAAAAGTCCAGCCTCTGAAGAAAATGAACAGAACTTTATTTTTAGAATAAATGAGTTTTTAGTCCCTTCTTTGTCTGCAGGCGAGCAGTGACAAGAAATCTGACTGAGGATGAAGACCGTCGGCTCATCTTCATCACGGCCTCTTCATCATCCCACTCTGAAACATGTCTGCGCTGTGATTGGCTGATCGAGTCTGCCTGTCAAACTGTTTACGTTTCTGTAACTGTTTGTTTGTGTTTTTCTGTAAACGGACTTTAACTCTTCGGTAACTTTGAGCAGATATTTCCTGTTTCTGCAGCGCATCACTTCCTGTTCCAATAGGAAGTGATGCGCTTCATTCCAAAATAAAAGTATCTGACACTTTGCACGACCGTTTGAGGCATCCTGAAGTCTGAACCGACGCTTCTTGTAGGTTTAGTGGACCTGAATGTTTGGATCAGAACCAGACTGGACTTGGTTCTGGATCGGTTCTGGACTTTGGAGCTGTTTAAGTATTTTTGTTGATCAGACTTTATTTAAATCAGAATAAAACGGTTGATCCAGATGAAGTTGCAGTTTTTGTTTTTCCACACTTTAGTCCAGATTTGTTGTTTTCAGCTGCTCCTCTTGCTCCACCTCCTCCTCTTCCTCCTGCTCCTCCTCTGTCTGAGGCTGGCAGCTGCTGGTCTGAGGAGCAACAGAATCCGGTTTGAGCCGCTCTGCTGGGTCTCAGTTTTCACAGCTGACCTGAACTCCTCGTTCCTGCCAGAACCACCGACCTGAACTTTTCAGATCTCTGGTATTTCAGTCTGCAGCTGGCAGGAGGACGGGTCTCAGTCCTGGTTCTGATTGTTGCTCCTCAGTTTAGTTCTGTTGGAGGATGGGAGTCTGCAGGTCCACGAGTCCAAACCAAGTCAACGTTTGTGCCCAAACTGGCCCCAGCAGGGTCGTCTGGGATCTGTCCGTCATCACAGCCGTCTTTTTCCTCGTGTCCTCTTTGGGGTTCTGGGCTCAGGTTGGGCAGGTGTCTGGTCTAGGAGGAGAACCCAGACCTCCCTCTCCCCTGAGGCCACTTGAGGTCCTTCTGGGGGTTCTCGAGGTGTCCCAGACCTGGGAGGATGT
>NC_056508.1:48031859-48033588 GCF_014905685.2 Nematolebias whitei | reverse complement strand
TCATTCTCCATGGCCTCTCCGAACTCCTCCCATGCCCAAGTTTTTGCGTCAGCGACCACCCAAGCCACATGCCACTTGGACTGCCTTACCCATCAGCTGCTTCCGGGGTCCCACAGGCTAAATAGGCCTGATAGGACTCTTTCTTCAGCCTGACAGCATCCCTCACCACCGGTGTCCACCACTGGGTACAAGGGTTACCGCCGCAACAGGCACCGACAACCTTGCGGCCACAGCCTCGATAAGTCACCTCGACAATAGAGGCGTGGAACATGGCCCACTCTGACTCAGTGTCCCCCACATCCCCCGGAACGTGTTCGAAGTTCTCTCTGTGGGATTTAAAGCTCCGTCTCACAGGAGACTCTGCCAGACGTTCCCAGCAGACCCTCACAATACGTTTGGGTCTGCCAGGTCTGACCAGCATCCTCCCCCACCATCGGAGCCAACTCACCACCAGGTAGTGGTCAGTGGACAGCTCCGCCCCTCTCTTCACCTGAGTGTCCAAGACATGCGGCCGCAGATCAGATGAGATGCCAACAAAGTTGATCATCGAACCCCGCCCTTGGCCACCACCCATCCCACTTTGCACCTGACCCCTTTGGCCCCTCCCACAGGTGGTGAGCCCATGGGAAGTATATATATATATATATATATACTGTATATATATATATAAATATATATACTGCACATAATTAACATATACCACACGGGTTGTGTGATAGGTTATTGCGCAGGTTGTGACATTGAGGTTGAATTATTAGTTTTTGCCAGTTCTTCTGTGTTATTTATCAAGAGTTCAGTAATCTGACAGTTTGTGGATAATAACTGTCCTTTAGTCTTTTTGTACATGATGACAGACTTGTGTAATGTCTGCCTGAGGGTAGTAGATGGAAGAGTCCTTGTGCTGGGTGGGTGTGGTCCTTAATGATGCTGTGTGCTTTACACAGTCATCGGCTGTGGTAGATGTCCTGGATGATGTGGAGACTGCTACCAGTGATGTCCTCTGCTCAGTCTCTGAAGAACAGTATGCATCTGTGAAATACAGCCAGGATGAAATCCGTCCTTGTCCTCAAAACTGTATAAGAACCAGGAGGAACCACATCAGAACCAGAACGAACTGGATCAGAACCAGGAGGAACATTTTTCCGTAATCATTGAGCTGAATGATCAGCAGCTCAGTCAGAGACTGTTAGAAGTAAAGATGGGCACAGGTTTAGTAATCTGTCTAAAACTGGAGGAACTACTTCAGAATAAAGTTCCAGAATGAATTTCAGAATAAAGTTCCTGAATAAAGACTTTAATCTCCATCCTCTCCCGTTCATAATCTGATCCACAGATTAGAAGGATCTGAAGAAACCTGAGCTCAGAGGACAATGTCCTCAGGGGCCAAACCAGGTTGGGTTCTGTTCTGGACCTGTCTGCATTAAAAACAGGTTTGGTTCTGGTTCTGTTCACAGATGTGAACACCACCCCGAACCTCTGCTGTCTTCTCTGGACCAGAGCTCGTTTCAAATGGACTGAGGTTTAAGTCCAGAACTGTTCTGAGGTCAGGCAGGTCCAAATCTCAAGTTCTGTTTGGAAACCACATTGTTCGTACTAGGCCAGGTTCTGGTCCGAGCCCAGAGGAGGCGTCCCACAGGGTGTTCACACGGGTCTAAGTACCAACAGAAACACTCAGGTTCTGGTCTCAGCAGGAGGCTGAAAATGAGCTGAAGCTCAGACCTGGAGACCC
>NC_056508.1:48027202-48031759 GCF_014905685.2 Nematolebias whitei | reverse complement strand
TCATCATGTTTTGAATGAATCCCAGCTCTTTTTGTTAGACGTTCTGCTGTGACCTCTCACAGCCTGAAGTGCTGATGTGAACGGACCTGAGGATCTCGGGTTCTGCTGTGGACCGGGTTTTGCTGTGGTCCAGGTTCTGATGGTTCCTGTCTCCTGCAGGGACGCCTTCGTCCTGGCCATCATCAACAGTGGGACCAGTTTCTTCGCGGGCTTCGTGGTCTTCTCCATCCTGGGCTTCATGGCCGCCGAGCAGGGAGTGGACATCTCCCAGGTGGCAGAGTCAGGTGAGACTGAAACACTGGAACGGACTAAACCATAAACTGGACTGGACCAAACCCTGGACCAAACACTGGATTGGACCAGACCATAGACTGGACCGGACCAAATACTGGACCAAACACTGGACCGGAGCGGACCAAAGACTGGACCGGACCAAAGACTGGACTAAACATTGGACCGAACAATTAACTGGACCGGACCAGACCATAGACTGGACTGGACCAAAGACTTGACCGGACCAAAGACTGGACCAAACACTGGACTGGACCAAACACTGGACTGGACCAAACCATAGACTGGACCGGACCAAACACCGGACTGAACAAAAAACTGGACCAAACCAAGTGTGACCGAAACCTGCAGATTTACCAACAAACAGAACACAACGTTGGTCCTGGTTGTGTTTCAGAACCTAACCCTGGTCCCGATTGTGTTTCAGGTCCAGGTCTGGCCTTCATTGCATACCCAAAGGCAGTCAGTCTGATGCCGGTGGCTCCTCTCTGGGCGGCGCTCTTCTTCTTCATGCTGCTGCTGCTTGGACTGGATAGTCAGGTGACCTGAGTAACTGTAACCATGTACAGAGTAACTGTAACTAAGTACTGAGGTACTTTCATAAATGAAGTGTTTTAGATGTCCTGAAGCTGCTCAGTAATCCAGGTAGAAAAATGTCAGCAGGTTAATTCAGGTCATCTGGACGGACTCTTTGTTGAAACGTTTCGTCTGATGGACGGTTTCTCTTCACAAAGATGGCCTCCTTTACTCCTCTCTCAAACCATCGTTCCTCTCTGTCCAGGATGTGAACATCTTCATCCCTGAACGAGTGACCTCTGACCTGCAGAGGAGACCTCAGAGTCCTGGCCTGATGATACGGGCCATCCTTTGATCCTCTGCATCAGAATTATCTTTAGCTTTATTGTGACCATTCATTTGTTCTCAGTGACGTTATTGTTCAGCACTTTGTCACTGCTTCTGTTTGAAATGTTCTTTATAAATAAAGTTGACTTGACTTTGATCTGTTTTGGAGTTAAAACACTCAGGCGGTTACATGATCACTCGCCTGTTGTGGCTTGCAAGACTGAATTAAATGAAACTAAGCAGACACGTGGACCAGCTTCAGATGCTACAGCATCTTTTAAACGCACGGTCTTAGACCTCCCTCTAGTGTCTTTCTATGTAATAACAATTCAAGTTCATTTCAGTTCAGCAGAACACAACACCACCTAGCACCACCTAGCACCACCTTCAGCCTTTACTGAACCGTGTTCACTTCATACTTTAACATTCGGCAGTTTCACTGGTCAACTGAAGTCCTTCATCGTGTGCTGATGAAGATGAGAACAATGGTGCGTTCAGGGAGGCTCGGACGTCCCAGCGCTGTGGTTCTGATCATGTGTGTGTCCCTGCAGTTTGTCGGGGTGGAGGGCTTTGTGACCGGCATCCTGGACCTGTTTCCTGGGAAACCCTACCATCGCTACAAGCGTGAGATCTCTGTGGCGATCTGCTGCTTGCTGTGCTTCATCATCGACATCTCCATGGTGACGCAGGTCAGAAACGTTCTCGAGGTCATCCGAGGCGGACCGACCGGAACCAAAGTCCACTCAGGGTCTGCTTCTCCGTGCAGGGCGGGATGTTCGTCTTCCAGCTGTTCGACTACTACTCCGCCAGTGGCATGACGCTGCTGTGGCAGTCCTTCTGGGAGTGCATCGTGGTGGCCTGGGTCTACGGTACGACTGGGGGGGGGGGGCGGGGGCCACGGTGTGGGGGGGGGGGGGGTGTCTGGCTCTACGGTACAATGGGTGTGGGGGCTTGCTCTATGGTACCACCTGGGTGGGGGACTCTGGGTCTATGGTACGAGGGGGCGGTAGCCTGGATCTGGGAGCGGGGGGTTCTGGAACATGTGAAGTCTCAGAAAGAGTGTGAAATATGAACGTTAACGTCACATTTATACCACCAGCTGGTTGGATCAGAACCAACAGCAGAACTGTTGGAGCCAGCTCCAGCTACAGAACCGGCCTAAGGTCCAGGTTCAGGTCTCTGGATTGGACCTGCATAAACTGATTTTCTGTTTTTAACAAACTGACACGTCTTCAGTCCAGTTTTCCTGTATTTTTATATATAATGTATAATTTTTAATACATTTTATATATTTTTTAATATATTTTATATAATTTTTTATGTAATTTCTATCATTTCTATCCATGTATTTCCAGTTCTTTGTACCTTTGGCTGACTCGCAGCTCCGGAGTTGGGCCAGTTTCAGCTCCGGTTCTGTTGGACCTCACAGTTTTCTGTCAGCCTCTGGTATTTTTCATGTGTCCGTGTGAAAAGTTCTGGCTCCTTGGAAACAGAACTTCTGCACGGAGACTTCAGAACATCCATATTCTGGACAGGAAGCTGTGGACAGATACGTCCAACATTAACTGCCGGAGGTTTCGGGTTCTGCTCCACACCGTTTCGTACCCACATCAGCAGCCGAACCCTCATTTAGACTTTATGAACAAAGACCGGCTGACAAGGTTTGGGTATTTGGATTTGAGCTAGACCCCAGACAACAAGAACGTTTTAAAGGTTTATTGTAAAACAGTTGCTGGTGGAGGTCAGAGTTCCATAACAGGCCAAATCTGCAGAGATATGAAAAGTTAGTGGGCTGAACGTTTCTGTGAGGAAGGAGGCAAACAGAAGGACAGCCACTAACCTTCTCTTGCAGGTGAGGTGGGTGCCACCTGTAGGAGCCGGGCAGGATGACATCACTGTCACTGGGTGAAACGCAACAGAAGAACAGGACTGAGACTGATGTGATCCAAAGGGAAATCCAGAGGTTAGAACCAGGTGTGGAGGTGGGTCATACACAGGGTGTCAGAGATCCAAGAGCTAATCCAAAAGGGTGATCCATGAGTCGTAGCTGTTGGGTCAGAAGAGGAGGTCAGTAACGTGGTCGCAAGGGCGATACAATAACAGGCAAGGAGCACTGAGGTCGGGTTTCCAGAAGAGACGCATGAGGTCAAGACAAGATGATCAGATAGAGCTGTGACAAGAACGCTGAACATCTACGTCCGCAAAGAGTTCGATCATCTGCTGGGGAGCTCGGGTGACGAGCTCTTAAGTAGAGCGGGGAACAGGCGCAAGACATGAGTCTGACTGAGCTGAAGTGCAGAGTGGGCGTGGCTGAAGTGCAGAGTGGGCGTGGCTGAAGTGCAGAGTGGGCGTGGCAGAGTGACAGACCTTGGGAGCAGAGCATGACGAGGTAGAAAACATGACACCGGTAGGTTTGGACCCACATGGTCTTCAAATCCAGGTCTAATGATTGGCAGGTTTGGACCCCGTCTGGTCCTCAGACCCGGGTTGGGGGTCTTCTGTCAGAGCAGATTCCTGGACAGGTTTAACACCGAGCCTCAGACAGGAGTCATTCTTGGGGGTCCTCAGCTCCAAACTGGTCTCCAACAGGACCAGATGCTAGTGCAGGGAGCCTCAGGAGGGAGGGTAGTGGAGGATCTGCCTGTGAGTTCAGCTCTGCACCGTCAGTTTGTTTTTTAGAGACATCCTGGACCAGCAGTCTAGGACCTCAGGATGCTCCAGCGCCTTCAGTTGAGGACCATCTGTTTGTTCTGCAGGTGCGGACCGCTTCATGGATGACATCGCCCGTATGATCGGTTACCGGCCGTTCCCCTGGATGAAGTGGTGCTGGTCCTTCATCACGCCGTGCGTCTGCATCGTAAGACCGCGCGCCGCCACTTTCAGCACATGACGTCATGTTTAGAGTGTAAGACCGCTGTCGTCTCAGGGCATCTTCCTGTTCCACCTGGTCCACTACAAGCCGCTGACCTACAACAACGTGTACGTGTACCCGTGGTGGGGCGAGGTCATCGGCTGGTGCCTGGCGCTGTCCTCCATGCTCTGCATCCCCGTCAGCGTCCTCTACAAGCTCTTCAGGGCCAAGGGAACCTTCAGAGAGGTCAGCTGCCGCCACAACGAGCCGCAGGGCTCAGGGTTAAACGCTGAGCCACCGAGCCATGGCACTCGGAGTTTAAACACCGACACATAAGACACAATGCTCAGATTTTTAACGCTGAACCACTGAGCTGCAGGGCTCAGTGTTTGAGCGTTGAACCGCCGAGCCCCAACGCTCGGAGTTTAAACCCAGACAAAATAATCACAGATTTAATCTCCTGATGCTGCTCAATAATCCAGGTAAACATCTAAAGAAGTGAAGTCAGGTCCTCTGGATGTTCAAAAAACAAACAAACAAACAAAACAATTGTTTTGTTTGTTTGTTTGTTT
>NC_056508.1:48022075-48027102 GCF_014905685.2 Nematolebias whitei | reverse complement strand
AAAGTTATTTTTAAATATTTTGAAAATTATTTTTAAACATTTTGAAAGTTATTTTTAAACATTTTGAAAGTTATTTTTAAACATTTTGAAAGTTATTTTTAAATATTTTGAAAGTTATTTTAAACATTTTGAAAATTATTTTTAAATATTTTGAAAGTTATTTTAAACATTTTGAAAGTTATTTTAAACATTTTGAAAGTTATTTTAAACATTTTGAAAGTTATTTTAAACATTTTGAAAGTTATTTTAATCTGTTTCAAAGCGGCCTGTTTGTGTTTTAGTTGTGTTCTGTAAGTCCAAGACGACAGACCAAAGCTCAGCTGTTTTCTCTTCGTGTCCTTCAGCTGTTTTGTGGACAAAGAGCCGAAGGACGTTTATAAACGAGACGTGGAATGTCTTCCAACTGTCCCACAGGAAATCCAATGGTTCTTTTGGGCCTTTCTGATCTGTGTTTGTGGTAAATGTTCATAAGTTTCAAGGCTGTGGCGGCCATCTTTGTGACCCCCTGACCTCTGTGTCTTGCAGCGCTGGGCCCACCTGACCAGTCCGGTCTGGGGGGCCCACCACCTGGACTACATGGCCCCCGACATCAAGTCACTGAGCTCTCTGTCCCCCGGCACTGAAGACAACAAGGTCATCATCTTTGAGAGCGTCATGTAGGCCAGACGCAGGCCGACCCACCTGAGACAAGATGGCCGACCTCGCACCACTGCCGGGACTGATGAGCAGGCTCCGCCCACATCGACCGGTCCACATCATCCCAGAACTTTTAACCTCCTCCTGGACCTGTCCTCGTCTTTCCCAACAGAACGTCTTCAAGCTGGCAGCTGTCCGGGTTCTTCACATGTGAAAACTTGGGTCCTGCTGGTTCTTCTGGTTCTGCTGGTCCTGCTGGTCCTGCTTGTTCTGCTGGTCCTGCTGGTTCTGCTGGTTCTGCTGGCCTTGTTCGTTCTGCTGGTCCTGCTGGTCCTGCTGGTTCTGTTGGTCCTGCTGGTTCTTCTGGTTCTGCTGGTCCTGCTGGTTCTGCTGGTTCTGCTGGCCTTGTTGGTTCTGCTAGTCCTGCTGGTTCCTGCTTCTTCAAGGATGCTGCAGACCAAGGACAGTCTTCCTGTGGACTCAGCTTGTATCTGGGGGGGGGGGGGGGGTGCAGGTAATAAAATGCGCCGTCAGTCTTCTTCCAGACCAACTGACTGATCCACTTCCAGCTCTCCGACCCGTCAGAACCCAGCAGAACTTCTGTCTGAATGACTGCAAATAAAACCAACGACGAGCCTGTCGACTGGACCACGAGTCCGTTTCTACATTAGTGAGGCGACCCGGAGAGGACCCTCTGACATCAGAACATCTCAGAACCATCTCAGAACCATCTTAGAACCTTCTCAGAACCATCTTAGAACCTTCTTAGAACCATCTTAGAACCATCTCAGAACATCTCAGAACCATCTTAGAACCATCTTAGAACCTTCGCAGAACCATCTCAGAACCTATTCCTGATCACAGAAGTGGACTTCTTGCTTCTGGTCCAGATCATCCGTTTGCACTCATTCAGACACTTCTGCTGCTCTATGTGGCATTAGGGGAAAATACCAGCCGTCCCTGAACGCACCACGCTGACAGGGACTACATTAAACCATTTGGCGCATCCAGCTGATCCCAGAACAGATTCTCTGTAAGCCCAGGCATGTGGACCGGGTCAGAGGTCAAAGTTTCGGTCTCACACGGACCTCAGGTCCAATCAAGTGCCAAACTCATCCTGCTGGGCTGATCCCAGAACTGGATCCAGGCTGCCAAAACCGACTCTTTTTTTATGGTTCTAGCCCGTCGATGCTACATGTTCCCCGGACCGGCCCGGCCCGCTGACTGCAGCAGCTCCGGACGGGTTTCAGGTTCAGCTGAGCCTGATTTGGGTCCAAGATCTTCCAGGAGCACCTTCAGTCAGCTCATTATAAATGTTATCTGTCAGTTTCTAATATTTATGATCAGTCGGTCCAGATGATTCCAGGAAGCAGCGGAACCAGCTGGGGGGTCGGATCAGAACCGGGGGGCTCACCGCCCGCCAAGCGTTGCCTTACATCTTACGTCTTAACTCCAGAACCCAAACCCCCGAGCCCTGCAGGGCCTGTCCGGTCCATGGCTCTGGTTTCAAATGTGTCCATTCAGCAGTCGGCAGGGGGCGTGTCCACAACTCTGTCTCCTAGCAACAATTCAGCATCAGTCCACGGTGGGAAACGTTAGAACGTCCATTTGCACTTTCAGAGGAATCGTGATAAAAATCCATTTTTGTTTTAAAGATTGTAAAAAAAAAAGTTTATTTTCAAGAGACTTTTATTTTGCTGATACGTGTAACAGATATAACTATATTATTTATAATATAATATATTATATTATAAACAGATGATCTTTGAGTTAACTATATTTGATCCAGTATTGTGTGGAAAGGAGTTTCGGCTGATTGTTAGCATTTAGCTGTTTAACACAAGCAACAAGCCGCCCAAAGCTTCAGGCTACCTCACTTCCTATTCAGATTTTCAAAATAAACATCTCTCAGCTTTTTATGCAAACGATGTCGGCAGCAAGCAGGAGGATTGTAGGAAACATTAGCCAGTTTCCTCCTTGAGTTGCAGCTCTGAAGGTTTCTCCGGGATGCTGTAAAACACTGAACCAGACACACTTTATAAGCAGAACATGGGCGGGCGCCGCCACGCCTTCCAGCTGCTCTCTGATTGGCTAAAGTGAACAAGCTGCAAGGGGCGGAGTTTACCACAATGCAGTGTTAAAGCTGGCGAGCTCAGCGTGAAACGTTTAAAGTGCTCAAGTGTTTTCAGAGTTTCAGCTTTAGACCATTTTTAGCTTTTTACTGTTTTTCTGTTTTAGAATCAGTGTTTTCCCTCTCAGACCTCCCACGGATCAGATTTAATCTGCGAGACTCGTTTGGTTTGTTTTTATCTTCAGCTGGAAGATTTAAACGCATTAGACGCGAGTTTGACTGTTTGACAAGTGAACAGATCGCGTCATCATCAGCGTAGAGTGAGAGCATCAGACGTTACATCTCATGACCAGAACCTGCTTCACATCTGATCAAACTTATTTCAGAGTAACTTCAGGCAGCACGCTTTTCAGATTATTTGGGTTCAGATTAAACCTCCAGAAATTAATTAAAACAATACATTTTAAAATGAGCCTCTTCATGATGATGTGCTGAAAGTTTCTGAACATTTGAGTTTTTCATTAAAACACTTTGATTAAATGTGGACAAATCAAAGAAGGGATTAAAAAAACTAAAGTGATAATCTGAACTCACTGGGTTCAATCTGAGGTCCAGCTTTTGTTTAAAATGTTGTATGTTAAATCCTGAGTGTTTAACGAGACGATCGTGAAGATGAACTTTAATTAACTGATGTCTGAGATGTAAAGATCAAATGTTTTAGATGATTTAAATGTTGATGTTTGGGAGGGGAAGCTTTCATCCCACGCTGATGTTTCAGTCTCTGTGCTCTTCTTGACAGTACAACGGTCTGAGGTGGACGAGTTCAGGGTTACTGGACGAAACCACCAAAAACGCTGCTGTACCACAGAACAAACTGGAAACGGGTCAGTTCTGGAGACAAACTGACGCTGGGTTTGGGTTACGTTTTTAAATTGAGTCAAATGATTGGCAATATTTACACAAGTTTAAATACATCAAACATTTTAACTGATTAAATTAATCTGTAACAGTAATAATATCGCCGAACTGTCCGTCTGTTTCCAGCGCCAACCAATCACGTCACAGTTTACATGATGATGTCAGAGTGATGGCACGGGATATGCCACATGTCGGGGTCGGTCAGAGTCTTATGGAGGATGAGGAGACATCAAGGAGGAAAATCTGATCGAATCACATTTAAATAAATATCAATAAATTTCAGCTGTGATCCGATATTCACTATAATCGATATTCAGTGAAGTCAAACTGATGGCTGGGCTTCTGTTTCTGGAATATTTCTCACGTCTCTGAGTCCAAAGATTCTTACAAACCTTTAGATGTCCAGAGTAACAAAATGTAAAAATAACAAACTGCTCTCAGGAGAAGAAACCGGTGAGACGTGATTGGTTGGCGAGTTTGATTAAAAGGTCCAAACTGGGACAGCGTCTGTCCACCTGGTGGTCCTCTGGAGGTTCTGATGTTACTGTCCACCGTGCTCATCCTGGTGTCCTTCAGTGGACGGCGTCTGGTCCTGGACTCTAACCTCAGCCCAGCTTTATGTTTTTTAAATCCACCGTTTAAACGTTTCGCATCCCGAAAACCTCAAAGAAACGAAGAGAAGACAGGCCACTTTACTGCACGGAAAACGTGACACAACCGTTAAAACTGAGCGTAAGAGAAGCTGAGCTGATGTTGACCAGCAGGCGGCGCTCTACTCCGGTTCGAGGCTTCGAGAGTTCGGGCTGGAAACACAAAACGGTTGCGTTAAACACGAAATCATCTCAAAGTGTGAAACTACGTCGGTAATGGTAGCTAACAAATCGGCCAGCTAAACTACTGTAAAAACTTATGTTTTTAGCACTAAACTGATTTAATTATAGTTTATTAAACATTTTTTGTTTGTTTACATTTTTTGTCCTTTTTTACAAAGCTGCACAAACAATGTGTTCGCTACAAATGATGCTAACAGGCTAACAGCAGGTAGCCGGGTGTGTTGAACTAAACTAGCGCTGCAAGACCAAGCCGCGGAGTCAGGCTAGTTTTTACATTGGCTGAAGTCCGAGTCCAGATAGCGAGCTAAGCACAAACTGCTGTTTACAACTTCATGAATGTTTTATAACCTTCTTGTTGGAGCTAACCAAAACGCTGTGCGACGTTGGACGGCCTGACGTTGGATGGTCTGATGTTGGATGGTCTGATGTTGGACGGCCTGACGTTGGACGGCCTGATGTTGGACAGTCTGACGTTGGATGTCCTGACGTTGGACGGCCTGACGTTGGACGGTCTGATGTTGGACAGTCTGACGTTGGATGTCCTGACATTGGACAGCCTGACGTTGGAC
>NC_056508.1:48021158-48021975 GCF_014905685.2 Nematolebias whitei | reverse complement strand
CCTTAGAGAACTTTACTAATTATATTTTATGTAAAGACCCTGAGACAACTTTGTTGTGATTTGGTGTTTTATAAATAAACTGAATATTGTAATTTTCTGAGATACTGAATTTGTGGTTTTCATTAGTCGTCAGTTCTAATCATCAACATTAAAAGAAACATTTGAAATATATCAGTCTTTGTGTAATGAATATACAAGTTGTACTTTTTGAATGGAATTACTGAAATAAATAAACCTTTTCATGATATTTAATTTTATGATCTGCACCTGTAACTGACCAGGATTCCTGAGTGAAGGTTGTTTAAAGTTTAATCACAGTAATCTTAAAACTCTGTGGTACGCAACCGTTTATTAGATACAGATTAAACAGATCAAAGCAGTTAATTAAAATATACTAATCGTAACGGTTCTGTCAAATATTCATGTTTAATTTGAACTTCCAGTTTGAAGCTCCTTCCTCTCGAGACTCTCAAACTTTCTGTGAAACTCTGGGAACAGAGAACATTTAGTTACGTGTTCACTCCAACTGTTCCTTCAGAAAAACTTCTTGGTTTCATGAAGTCTGTAAACGGTTCTGCAGGGCCCGGGACTTTGGTTGAAGGTCCAAAGACGTTTTGTCGCTTCTTGTGAGTGATGGTTGTGCTGGTCTGGGGCAACTTCAGAACCAGAACATGTCGCTGGAACTGACGGAGCCAGGAATCCTGCTCCTGCAGAACATCTTGTTCTGCAGCAGAACGTTTTGCAGATCACCCCAGAACTCTCAGGAGGACACATCCTCCCAGGTCTGGGACACCTCGAGAACCCCCAGAAGGACCTC
>NC_056508.1:48020847-48021148 GCF_014905685.2 Nematolebias whitei | reverse complement strand
CTCTTTACTGTGCAAACGCTGAGTCAGCATTCATGCCACAGTGATTCTGTTTCTCTTTATTGCCCAAACGCTGAGTCAGCGTTCATGCTGCAGTGATCCTGTTTCTCTTTATTGCCCAAACGCTGAGTCAGCGTTCATGCCACAGTGATCCTGTTTCTCTTTACTGTGTAAACCCTGAGTCAGCGTTCATGCCACAGTGATTCTGTTTCTCTTTACTGTGTAAACCCTGAGTCAGCATTCATGCCACAGTGATTCTGTTTCTCTTTATTGCCCAAACGCTGAGTCAGCGTTCATGCTGCAG
>NC_056508.1:48019574-48020747 GCF_014905685.2 Nematolebias whitei | reverse complement strand
TAAGGTCAAGGGTTTTGACCTTAGGCTTAGTCTTGACATCAGGTTAAGTTCACTACACAGTCTACATGTGCTTTGTGGACTTGGAGAAGGCGTTCGACCGTGTCCCTCGGGGAGCCCTGTGGAGGGTGCTCCGGGAGTATTTTGTACCAGACCCTTTGATATGGGCTGTTAGGTCCCTGTATGACCGGTGTCAGAGCCTGGTCCACATTGCCGGCAGTAAGTCGGGCTCGTTCCCAGTGAGAGTTGGACTCTACCAAGGTTGTCCTTTGTCAGGATTATGTTCATAACTTTTATGGACAGAATTTCTAGGCGCAGCCAAGGTGTTGAGGGGATCCACTTTGTTGACCTTAGGATTGCTTCTCTGTTTTTTGCAGATGATGTGGTCTTATTGGCTTCATCAGGTCATGATCTACATCTTTCGCTGGAGCGGTTCGCAGCCGAGTGTGACACGGCCGGGATGAGGGTAAGTTCCTCCAAATCTGAGGCCATGGTCTTGAGCCGGAAAAGGGTAGAGTGCCCTCTCCAGGTCGGGGAGGAGGTCCTGCCCCAAGTGGAGGAGTTTAAGTATCTCGGGTTCTTGTTCACGAATGAGGGAAAAATGGAGCGTGACATCGATAGGCAGATAGGTGCAGCGTCTGCAGTGAAGTGGGCGCTGTACAGGTCTGTCGTGGTGAAGAGAGAGTTGAGTCAAAAGGCGAAGCTCTCAATTTACCGGTCGATCTACGTTCCTACCCTCATCTATGGTCATGAGCTTTGAGTTGTGACCGAAAGAACAAGATCATGTATACAGGCGGCCGAAATGAGTTTTCTCCACAGGGTGTCTGGGCTCTCCCTTAGAGACAGGGTGAGAAGCTCAGTTATCTGGGAGGGACTTGGAGTAGAGCCGCTGCTTCTCCACGTCGAGAGGAGCCAGTTGAGGTGGCTCGGGCATTTGTTTTTGATGCCTCCTGGACGCCTCCCTGGCGAGGTGTTCCGGGCATGTCCCACTGGGAGGAGGCCCAGTGGAAGACCCAGGACACGCTGGAGGGACTATGTTTCTCGGCTGGCCTGGGAACGCCTCGGGATTCCCCTGGAGGAGCTGGACCAAGTGGCTGGGGAGACGGAAGTGTGGGCCTCCCTACTTAAGCTGCTACCCCCGCGACCCGACCCCGGATAAGAGGAAGAAAATGGATG
>NC_056508.1:48015969-48019474 GCF_014905685.2 Nematolebias whitei | reverse complement strand
GGCTGGAAGGCGCTATAGAAGTAAGCTCCATTTACCATTTACCATAATAATAATAATAAGGTCGGCATAGTCGTAGCCCTACTCCAAGTGGTGCAGACTGGAAACATCAACCGTATGGGAGATGGCTAACAGGGCGGGCAATTAATCTAATATGAATACGAGAAGTGAAAGAAAACAGGTAAACAACGTAAACGAGAACCACTTTGAAAGAGACGTGGTTGTCGCGTCTGGCTGCCCCAGAAGTGTCGCTGGGGGGGGGGCGGTCTGTCATCCCATGAAATCGACTCAAGCACAACAGTCAAACTCTTCCAGCTCACTTGGCAGTTCCCAAACTGAGATTGGTTCTCAAGATGGCTTGCCTAGCATACAATCTGCCCCCAGTTTAAAGCGAAAGAGCCAAAAACATAACAGGACAAAGGAAGAGTACAAAGAAGTAATGTGGGCGTATTATATGCACTAATCCATGGGCTGCCAGCTCCAAAAACGAAAGGCATGTTTAGCAAATGGAGACAGCGCAATCCTGATCTGCTTCCTGAGTTTGATGCAAATTGTTTGAACACAGTAAGGAGATACATTGAAGAGAACAATGTATTAATAGCATTAGAGATTAATGAGATTGTGTCAAACATCAAAACACAGTCAGACCAAATGCAACAAGACCTGCCATTTGTTCAACTAGCCACAACAAGCACTACACATGAGGAGCTAATACAAATCACCAGCCCATACTGTTCCTCCAGATCTCAACTGTGTGCTCCAGATGGAACAAATGATTGAGAAACTGCTTGAGACTAAAATAACAGCAATTGCTGAGCGTAGAGGTATCGAAAAGGCCAAGAACTGCAAGCAACTCTCTGAGACAATCGAGCTGGCCAATCAGGCAATCAAGCAATATTGCAGAGAAGTACACCTTAATCTAACCGAGATTAATCCTCTCCTCTATGCAGCAGCTGCCATCGTAGCAGGTGAGCAATAGCCCAAAAAGCCTACAAAGTGTAAGCCTGTGAAGTTCCCATATGGAAATAACGCATTCAACGGCAAATAGAGAACCTAAGGGGTCAGTTAGCCATCTTGCAAGAACTGGCCAAAGGAATTGCTACAAAAAGTTCCATTCTCGGGCAACAAAAATCTTTAGAGAGTTGCAGATGGGACCAGATCAGCTTGTGCAACTTATACAAAGTGTGAGGCTAAAGATTGCAGAAAAAATGTCCAGCATCTGAGGCGAATTGAAAAAAGAAGCAAGCAGTACCATCAGAACAAACTCTTATTTGAGAACACCAAACTCCTGTACTGTCAACTCAAAGCAAAGTAGTGTGTCTGAGCCTCCTGACAAGCAATGGCTGACCACATTCTGGAGAAGCATTCTATCAAATAAAATGGAGCACAACAGGAAAGCGACCTGGATTGAGATCGAGAGTAAGAGGTGTGCAAACAGGCCTATACAACAGTGGATGGATATTTCAGCAGATGTTGGAACTATCATCAAACTTCTGGATCCAGAAGTTCACAGCTGCACACCAACAACTTGCAACAGCACTGAATAAAATTATTCAAGACCCTTGCCTAATGCCTGACTGGAAGACCAAAGGGACCACTTTCTTAATCTACAAAGGTAAAAACAGCAAGGATCCAAAGAACTACTGGCCGATCACTTGTCTCCCAACACTCTATAAGACCTTAAGTGGCATAATGGCAAACAAAATCTATGACCACTTGTTGGGGAATAACATGCTGCCTGATAATAATCTAACATTAATAACAATATTCAACCTTTATTTAGACAGATAAGTCACATTGAGCCTAGAAGACTCATTTACAAGTGAGACCTGCTTAGACAGACAAAAAGTAGTGAAACTGGACACATGGAGGATAATATGATGAAGAAGTTAAAGGATCAGAATAAATAATTGGACTCGTGGTTCTGGTCATACCTTTCCGGTGGACTTGACTCCCTTCCAGACACAGAAATAAACCAGGACCCAGACGGCCATCAGACACAGCAGGAGCTCCCAGTTGATCTGACCCGGCTGCTCCAGACCCGACGAGATGTTCAGAACTTTGTTCCTGCACACACAAACCACCGTCAGCTTCCCATCTGCTAACGGCCCCGTCCGACCCGGCGGCAGAACTCACTCCCAGAACTCGATGATGGGCGAGCGGGCGTCGGCCAAGTCGGCGCAGGTCATGTTGCCGCCGCCCACCGTGGCGTTGGCCAGGCTGCCGTTCTGGCAGTCCTGGTGGTGGAAGTTCTCCAGGCAGCTGGGCGTGTTCCACTCGTTGTCGCAGTTGGACCACGGCAGCGTGGCGCTGAAGGACTTGATCAGGTAGTAGAACCCCCAGGCCAGAACCATGATGTAGTAGGTGTTGCAGAAGAACACGATCACCATGGAGGCGTAGCCCAGACCTGAGGAGGATCCGGCAGAAGGTCCAGATCAATTAGAAGAACCCAAACAGAAACAGCTTGGAACCATCAGGAACACTGAAATCTGTGAAACATCCCCCGAGTGCTAATCCTGGTCCTGTCTGGACCTGCACCTCAGCCTTCAGAACCATCATTCTGGGTCTAAACGGGTCACAGGAAGTTGGACAGCTGTTTTCAGAACTTTAGCTCTTTTTCCTCAATCACAGCTGAACGTGGAGGATTCACTGATTTGATCCAGAATGATCAAACTCCTCTTCAGTCTTTCTGTCTCCGTCCACCCAGTGTCTCCTGAACTGACGGTTCCTCTCAGAGGTCAGAGGTCACACACCCAAACAGAACCTGTGGTACCATCAGAACCTTTACAAGTTATTAGATCCAACTTCTAGTTTTTGTTTGAATTCAAACTTTAAATCTGAACGTGAGGTGATCGACTGGTGTAAAACAAACATGTTAGACGGATCAGAACAGAACCTGTTGGTTTTGGGTTGTCTGCCACAAACTATTCTTGTGCGGCGTGCTGGGATAAATGTCCCAGAATGCATTGCAGCATGTGGTAATGTTTTATTAAGGTTTATTTCCTGCGTTTTGGTGGTTTTTAAACGTTCTGTGAAACTGAACTGTGACAGGATCAGACCTGCAGCAGCAGGTGGTCCATTCAACGGTTTCTTTTCAGACTCACGGGAATGTTTCTCAGATGAAGTGCACGGTGAGAAATGTTTGCACAGAGCTTAAATCATTAATGTCGTGGTTATGATAAACGGCCGCATCAGGTTCAGACATGACGATAACGAGCTGAAGGTCGTCATGAGGACGTCAACATCGTTCAAGATGCCTTCAAACTTTCCATCAACGTTCCATCGAAACTCCATTCTGCAAAACGGAAATAACCTGAGCAGACAAACACGGAGGCGTTACCTGCAGCCGGTGTAGTTGACCGAAGAGAAGAATGTACAGATTGTTTTCCACGTAAATAAGAAAAGTTCCTCAACTCCCAGATCAATGTGTTTGACAAGAAAACTCCTGAAACTCTGCAATGGTTTTAGTTTGTCACCTCAATTAGTGGCCCCCAAATTTCACTCAACT
>NC_056508.1:48014738-48015869 GCF_014905685.2 Nematolebias whitei | reverse complement strand
CTCCAACTGTCCCACAACTACCCCCCAACTGTCCTCCAACTATCCCACAACTGTCCCACAACTGTCCTCCATCTGGCCTCCCAATGGCTTCTAACTGGCCCCCACCTTTAGAAGCCTTAGAGAGCCGTTGTGTTTTCTGAGGACTGGCTCAGAGCTGCATGGTGGTTTTATACAGTAATTTGACGGTTAATCAAACAGTCCTTGTTTTTTACACCTGGATCTTATGGGACCGGTCTGTGATTCTCTTCTGACTGAGTGTAGCTCAGTGGAACTGGGTCAGACCGTTTGGTTCTGGAGGATCCGACTTTCAACTTCACCTCAGAGGTCGGCGTCATAAACTGAGTTATCAAATGAGCCATAAAGAGTCCCGAGGTCTCCGGTAAACATCTGTGTGTGTGAGCACGTACAGTAGATCAGATTATTGGCTCTGCAGGAAGCTGAATGAGATTTTGCAGACTGACGTGTCCCCTCTGACACACCTGGACGACTCTATGTGTGTTTGGATTTACGCTGGTTGCCATGGTAACAAGTCCTCAACGATCAGGTGGACCTCATGTGAAGCTCGTGCTGATCTGAAGGTTTTTGTAAACTTTGACCCACAAAGTTCCCTCCTAAACTTGATCTCTGAGGCCTGTTTATGTTTTATTAGATATGAAGATTTTATTTGAGTTAATATCTTACCTGTTGCAGATAGCTCTGTGAACAACTTCAAAACAAGCGATTGTTACACAGAGCACAAGCAGAAAGGTCACAAGTTTCCCTCGCTGCCCTGAATGTTAAACAATAAAAAATAACACTCTCGTTTACTTTTAGTTTTTTATGTCACATCAGAAGATGTTTAGGAGTCATCAGAGAGCTGCTGCTGGACGGTGAGGACTATTTCCTGAAAGAAATGGACCCGGGAAGTGCAACAAGGCCAGATTCCACTAAACGTGCATGTTAGTCTGCCTTGAGGTCCAGGCCGCCCCGCAGAACAGATCTGTGAGCTCAGTGGGCTTTGCCTGGTTAAATAAAGGTTAATAAATAATAACTATATTTCTAATAAAACACGCCAAACCCATGAACTTTGACCTCAGGGGTCAAACTCATTTACATAAAGAGACATAATTAAAAATCTGATCAAGATTCAAC
>NC_056508.1:48010600-48014638 GCF_014905685.2 Nematolebias whitei | reverse complement strand
CATCCATCCATCCATTCATCCATCATCTTCTTCTTGTTCTGGACTCAGGTCTCGGGGGCAGCATCTTGAGCAGGGAGGTCCAGACATCTCTCTCACAGCCTCTTCCAGTTCTTCTGGGAGGACTCCAAGGTGTTCCCAGACCAGCTGAGAGACATAGTCTCTCGAGAGTGTCCTGGTTCTTCCCCGGGTCTCCTCCCAGATGAACATCCCTGAAGCACCTCTGTAAGGAGGCGCCCAGGGAGCATCCTTACCAGAGTTCATGACCAGAGGTGAGGGGAGGAACGTAGACTGACCAGCAACCCTCTTCACCTCAACGGACCGGCACAGAGTCCACAATACTGCCGATGCTGCACCAATCCGTCTGTCAGTCTCACGCTCCATTCTTCACTCACTCGTGGACAAAACCCTGAGATACTTGAACTCCACTTGAGGCAGAACCTCACCCTCGACCTGAAGAGAGCAATCCACCCTTTTCAGACTGAGGACCATGACCTCAGACTTGGAGGTGCTGGTTCTCATCCCAGCTGCTTCACACTCGGCTGTGAACCGCTTGGCCCTCCGGTACTCCTCAGCTGCCTCTGGAGTCCCACCAGCCAACAAGGACCGATAGGACTCCTTCAGCTTGACTGCCTCCCTAACCTGAGGCATCCACCACTGAGTTCAAGGATGACCACCGTGAGAAGCACCGACAACCGTGCAGCCACAGCTCAAGACAGCTACGTCAACAATTGAGACTAAACAGTTATCTGGATGTTTTACTTAAAAAGAGTTTTAATCATTTGTTTTTTTGTTTGAAAATGTGTTTTTTTTTTCTGAATTTTAATGAAAACGTTTTAGTAAAAGTCATAAAAATCCTCAACAAAAACTGAAACAGCTCCTAATGTTTAACCTTCAGACGTGACCCAGATCCTGGATCCAGGATCCTGGTTCTGAGTCCAAGTCGTGGAGCCTCTCAGGACATTAGAGTGAAACTCCTGTGTGTTTTTATTATTAGTTTCATCACAAAGAAACATTAATCAAACTGATGAACACAGAAATGACTACACCACTGTATGGACAGGAAGTGGGAGGGGCTTAGTTCATCAGATTCACCTCAACCTCAAACTTTGATCTACTCAGATTAAAAATGTTCCAAACTTTAATTTCTGTTTCCAAGTTGAAAAGTCACTGCTGTTCTATTTTAGATCAATGTGACAGAGACTCTTCTTCTCAGTACGTAGCTGTAGAGGTTGCAGAAGGAAGCTGCGACCACATGGTCCTAGTGCCTGACCCGTTCCTTCAACTGCTGCCACACAAAGGAATTAACGTTTTGGAGACGTTTTCAGTGTTGAGACAATAAAATGAAATCATAAGACGGACATTTCTTGGCTCTGTTCTCAACTTGACAGGAAGTCACGTGACACAAACACAAGAAGAGGCCACAAATAACAACAAACTGTTAAAAACATAAAAGGATAAACAAACACCTTTAAAGAGTGGAGCGATGTTCCACACGTTGATGCTGCCGGCCTTCATGAACTGACCCAGAGCGATCTCCAGGAAGAAGATGGGGATTCCTCCGATGAAGACGATGAGCAGGTATGGGATCAGGAAGACACCTGCGGGAGACATGCAGGCGGAGACGGTGGATAATTTAGACACCTGGGTGTTCAGCTCATCAACAACTGGACTGGACAGTTATGGACACCCTGGACAGGAAGGACCAGCTGAGGACAGCAGCTCTGTCCTGCATTGTCCACTGGAGGACATGGAGGACGAGCTATTGTCAATCAGTCCATTAGTTGATTCTCAAAAACACCAAGTAACCTTTGAACTTACCGAAGGCAGTAAAGCAGCTAAACACATGCTAAAGCTAGCTAAAAACGTGAGCTAATGTTAACGGCACTAAAAGGTAAATACTGTACTCGTCACACGAACATGAAATGTGTTCACATACAGACAGCACACATGAAGGAATCAACACACAAATAGTTCAGCTTGTAGCTAAATGAAGCCTGCAGCATGTAACTAAAAGCTGAACAGTAGCTAAAAGCTAAATACAGATAACCTTGACCTTGGTTCTTATTTTTAGCTCCTCTAACTCAGGACTGTGTGTGTTTTCCTTCATGACATGAATGTCTCACAGCTAAATATAACACACACACACACACACACACACACACACACACACACACACACACGTGGGGGGGGGGTAACTGGGTCACAGTCACAGCAGAAACTAGTATGAAAAGATTCAAAGAGGAATGAAACTGAAGCAAAGTGAGGGTTGGTGTGTGTGTGTGTGTGTGTGGGGGGGGTGTGTGTGTAACATAACAGTTGCCATGACACCCAGAGTCATCATCATCTTCTTCATCATCTTTAAAGGTGCAGTTCATCTTCTTCAACCTTAAAATTTGTTTGTGTTTCAGTTTCTGAGATTTAAAGCCGACCATAGGTCAGAACCTGCTCTGATCCAGAACACCACCCAGATCAGAACCGGGAGACCAAACCTGGGTCTTCATACGTCAGAAAGAACCCCCCACCCCAGGTCCAGACTGGTTGGTACTGACAGTGTTTCCACGGTGCTGGCATGTTGAAACCAGCGTCTCGTTGAGGAACAAGAGAACAAAGAGGAAACATTGATCTGGATGAACTTCCTGGAAGAAGTTGTTTTTAGAGCTGCTGACGCTTCGAGACTCTGAGGTTGAAACAAGAAGAAGGAGGATAAATAAAATCAAAGACAGGAAGATTAAAGATCAGGAAACAAACCGGATCGGGTTCTGAAACAACAACGTAGACTGAAGGCTGATGTCAGCCAACATGGCCGACACGTGCTGAAACTGTTAGCCGCTAAGCTGCAGTTAGCCAGCTAATCTGGCTAATCCGGGTAAGTCAGTGGGCTAAGTACTGACGGGCTGATGAAGAGAGCACAAGCTTCATCATCATCATCATCCTCATCACATGATGTTCCTGCTGGATAAACATCATCAATAAACAACCTTTAGCTAAAGCTTTCTACTTTAGCATCACACCACTTGAGTTAGCTAAAATGCTACATTCACTGGCAGTCAGTAAAAAGTAAACAACAACACAAACAACTTATAACCAGTAAACAACATATGATCAGTGAATGTTTAAAGTGGCGTTTAAATCGTTAAAAAGATAAAGGTTACGAGACAGAGGCTAACGAGCAAACTTTTCAAACTGGGTCCAAACTGGCTCAACATCTGTGTTTAGAACCATTTTGTTACTGAAATAGCACATCTGGGTTCTCAGCCCTTGTTCAATGCTCCGCCCCATTTTAGGAAAAATAAAGCCCCACCCCTTTTTGAGAGACAAAGCTGCCACTTTGACGGGGCGTTAAAGCAGCTCAGAGGTTAGGGTTGTTAAAGAGGTCTGTCAGTCAGATGTCAGTGTGAGTCCAGATCAAATAAATTAACGTTCATAAATACAAACTAAAGTTCATCAGATTGGAGGAACAGCGAGGGCCACCCAGGGGCCACATGCTCTCATCACAGTCGTCTTTATTTGACCTTTTTCACTGGTTACAGTAAATAATAGACAAGACACCAATAGGATTTATAAAGTTGTCAATTGCAGTTTGTTTATACCCAAAAGTGGGCGGAGCCACTTGGAAGGACCAAGTGCAGTGATGTTAGCTGACGTTTGATTGGTGGGTCGTCTGTGGCGTGATATGTATTTAAAAAGACAAGACAGCTGGAGTTTAAATAGAAACAGCCTTTATTGTCCCACAGATGGGAAATTCAAGTATAACAGCAGCAACAGATAAAAATATAAAAAGATTCACACAAAAGTTCCTAAATGTTAAAACCAATATATAAGAAATAAGATAAAAATATCAATAATAATGTTCAATATGTGTTGGAACATTGATAAGGACAGAGTATTGACAGGACAGTGTTACAGGCAGAGTGTGTGTTTCAGCAGAGGTCAGCATGTATTTAGTCCTTGTAGAGTTTGTTGGAGCAGTGATGGTTGTAGAGTCTAACAGCTGCTGGAGGAAGGACCTGCTGGAGGAAGGACCTGCTGGAGGAAGGA
>NC_056508.1:48009180-48010590 GCF_014905685.2 Nematolebias whitei | reverse complement strand
GGAGGAAGGACCTGCTGGAGGAAGGACCTGCTGGAGGAAGGACCTGCGGTGACGCTCCTTTGTGCATTTAGGAGCAGGAACCTGTCACTGAACGAGCTCTCCAGTTCAGCAGCAGCTTCATGGGGTGGAGACGTTGTCCAGCAATGATGTTATTTTAGTTGGAGTCCTTCTGTCTCCCACCACCTGACCTGGGTCGAGGGGCGTCCAAGCACAGAGCTGGTCTTCTTGATGATCTTATCTAGCTGCTTCTTCTCAGCTGATGATAAGCTGCTGCTCCAACACACAACACCATAGAAGATGGCTGATGCCTCTACCGAGTCAAAGAAGGTCTTCAGGACCTGCACTCCAAAACACCTCAGTCTCCTCAGCAGGTAGAGTCTGCTCTGACCCTTCCTGTAAAGTGCATCAGTGTTGTGAGACCAGTCCAATTTATTGTTCAGGTGAACACCCAGGTACTTGTAAGAGTCCATGATCTCAATGTTCACACCCTGGATGTTCACCGGGGTCAGTGAGGTGGACCTGTGCCTGCGGAAATCCACCACCAGCTCCTTAGTTTTAGCAGCGTTGATCAGGAGCTGGTTCTGCTGGCACCAGTCCACCAAGTCTTGAGTCCACTGTCTGTACTCGGAGTGGTCCTCACCTGTGATGAGGCCGACTGTGGCGGAGTCAGAGAACTGTTGCAGATGACAGTGAGGGAGTTGATGGTGAAGTCTGCAGTGTAGAGGGTGAAGAGGAATGGTGCCAGCACAGTTCCCTGTGGGACCCCCGTACTGCAGACCAGCATGTCAGAGACACAGCCCTGTGTCCTCACATATTGTGGGAGTCCAGTGAGGTAATCCAGTATCCACTGGGACATGTGGTGATCCACTCCTGATAACTCCAGTTTGTCCCACAAAAGTCCAGGCTGGATGGAGTTGAAAGCACTGGAGAAATCAAAGAACATGATCCTCACGGTGCTTCCAGGTTTCTCCAGGTGGGTCAGAGCTTGGTGCCTGAGGTAGATGATGGCGTCATCCACCCCGATGCCAGGCCGGTAGGCAAACTGCAATGGATCCAACGAAGACCTCACCATGTGGTGCAAATGGTTGAGGACCAGCCTCTCGAGTGTCTTAAAACAGATGAAGTTTCAGACAGACAGAGTTTCAGCTGAAGTATCAGACAGTTTAAGTTTCAAACAGCTGCAGTTTTAGACAGCTGACATTTCAAACAGCTGGAATTTAAAACAGCTGAGGTTTCAGTGGACACTCTGTGAATCACATTAAAGAACTTTTAGTTGTTTTTTTTTATTTGTACAGCTGAAGAGCGGCTGGGTTGGAAAACAAATGTACAGATGAAATATCTGAACAGCTACCTGAAGGACTCAAACCCGCCACACGTTTCTGTCTGCAGCCGAACCCGCCACACGTTTCT
>NC_056508.1:48007323-48009170 GCF_014905685.2 Nematolebias whitei | reverse complement strand
CTGTCTGCAGCCGAACCCGCCACACGTTTCTGTCTGCAGCCGAACCCACCACACGTTTCTGTCTGCAGCCGAACCCACCACACGTTTCTGTCTGCAGCCGAACCTGCCACACGTTTCTGTCTGCAGCCGAACCCGCCACAAGTTTCTGTCTGCAGCCGAATCTGCCACAAGTTTCTGTCTGCAGCCGAACCCACCACATGTTTCTGTTTGTAGCCGAACCCACCACATGTTTCTGTCTGCAGCCGAACCTGCCACACGTTTCTGTCTGCAGCCGAACCTGCCACAAGTTTCTGTTTGTAGCCAAACACACAGCTGAGACTCTTGGTTTGGGTTAAAGGTTCAGCTGAGTTCAGGTCTGTAATTAGCTCACTGGCAGCTGACTCAGAACAGCCGGGCCTCGGCCTTACATCACTGCATCTAACTAAAGTCCACAGACTGAGGTTCCACACATCCAACAGTAAATAATCTACAGATCCTGAACTAAGAACTGATGAACTCAGCCGAACATGTTTTTTTTACTAAACTTTACTGCCAGCACGAGAACATTAAACTGAAGGCGTGTTCGACGAGACACTTCTGGAAGAATCAGATTGTGATGATTCGATGACAAACATTTATAACTCCAGTGAGAGCCTGCAGACCAAGAACCACCAACCAGAACTGAAGAGACCCTGAAGCAGAACTCTGGTGAACACCTCCAACCTTCTCTCCTCCCAACCAACCCAAAACGTTCAAGTTTACCAGCAAAATGTGTTCCATCCAATCAGCCTGGTTTCCATGGAAACGGTCATTACCCAGCAGCCCTAGCTTTAGATTGACAGCTCACTGAGCCAGTGTTAGCAGCTTCTGTCCATTCCATACATTGGTTGACGAGCTTCCTGCATCATCGACGGCTCATCGTCCCAGAAATGAGCTGAATGAGCCAAACCTCATGGTCCGTTGTCTCCATAAAACCCATCCAGAACTGAGGTCCAAATGTGGTTCTGTGAGGCCCTCAGAACAGCTCTAACCTGACGGAGACCATGAACACTGGACCTTACAGGAAGTAAAAACTGTAAGAGGTTTCTGACACGGTCTTGGTTTTGTCCTCTCATTCATTGTTGTCCTCTCACCTGGACACTGTCTCCGGTTCTTCGTCCAACGACAGGTCTCCTGTTTGGATTGGAGTTGCTCCACTGCCTGAGGCAGACCAGGGTCTAGGACCAGCTATCCAACAATGGACTCCACGTGTCCCTTACCACCTCCATCTTCAATGTCTCAGTCCTGCTGAGCTGTGAGGGCAGGAAGACATGCAGGGTGTTGGACACTCACAGTCAGGGCTCATACTTTTGTCTCTAGTGGGGTTAGATGGTCCTGGTCTGGACTCCAGAAGACCAACCATATATGCTAACGCTAGGCTAAAGGCACGGCTAATCCTGCCCATCTTGGTGGAACGCCCTGCGCGTGCTTGGTAGGAGCCTCGTGCGGCGTCCACCAAGGGTCCACTGGAGAACACCAGGCTTTGGACCTGGACTGGGTCAGACCCTCAGACTGTGGTTCTGATTGGGTTCTCCAAGGTTCTGGTCCTGAAAGGTTCACTCTGACCGTCTGAGAAACGTGTTTATTTTCTGCTTTTAAAGTTTCTTCAGGAGAATTCCTCCCAGTCCGAGGCTTCAGGAAGTCTTCATGTTTGACTTCCTGTGGAAAAGTTCAGAGCCAAAACTCGACACGGTTTTATCTGCGGGTTCTAAAAGTGCCGGGAAAATAAACGAACTGTTTCACAACAGAGAAGAAAAATAAACAAACTGAAGCTGAGAGTTTCGTAACTTTCAGGACCACAGACCTTCACTGAAACTCCTGAAGGAGCC
>NC_056508.1:47999986-48007223 GCF_014905685.2 Nematolebias whitei | reverse complement strand
CTGTCTGCAGCCGAACCCACCACAAGTTTCTGTCTGCAGCCGAACCCACCACAAGTTTCTGTCTGCAGCCGAACCCGCCACACGTTTCTGTCTGCAGCCGAACCCGCCACACGTTTCTGTCTGCAGCCGAACCCGCCACACGTTTCTGTCTGCAGCCGAACCCACCACACGTTTCTGTCTGCAGCCGAACCCACCACACGTTTCTGTCTGCAGCCGAACCTGCCACACGTTTCTGTCTGCAGCCGAACCCGCCACAAGTTTCTGTCTGCAGCCGAATCTGCCACAAGTTTCTGTCTGCAGCCGAACCCACCACATGTTTCTGTTTGTAGCCGAACCCACCACATGTTTCTGTCTGCAGCCGAACCTGCCACACGTTTCTGTCTGCAGCCGAACCTGCCACAAGTTTCTGTTTGTAGCCAAACACACAGCTGAGACTCTTGGTTTGGGTTAAAGGTTCAGCTGAGTTCAGGTCTGTAATTAGCTCACTGGCAGCTGACTCAGAACAGCCGGGCCTCGGCCTTACATCACTGCATCTAACTAAAGTCCACAGACTGAGGTTCCACACATCCAACAGTAAATAATCTACAGATCCTGAACTAAGAACTGATGAACTCAGCCGAACATGTTTTTTTTACTAAACTTTACTGCCAGCACGAGAACATTAAACTGAAGGCGTGTTCGACGAGACACTTCTGGAAGAATCAGATTGTGATGATTCGATGACAAACATTTATAACTCCAGTGAGAGCCTGCAGACCAAGAACCACCAACCAGAACTGAAGAGACCCTGAAGCAGAACTCTGGTGAACACCTCCAACCTTCTCTCCTCCCAACCAACCCAAAACGTTCAAGTTTACCAGCAAAATGTGTTCCATCCAATCAGCCTGGTTTCCATGGAAACGGTCATTACCCAGCAGCCCTAGCTTTAGATTGACAGCTCACTGAGCCAGTGTTAGCAGCTTCTGTCCATTCCATACATTGGTTGACGAGCTTCCTGCATCATCGACGGCTCATCGTCCCAGAAATGAGCTGAATGAGCCAAACCTCATGGTCCGTTGTCTCCATAAAACCCATCCAGAACTGAGGTCCAAATGTGGTTCTGTGAGGCCCTCAGAGCAGCTCTAACCTGACGGAGACCATGAACACTGGACCTTACAGGAAGTAAAAACTGTAAGAGGTTTCTGACACGGTCTTGGTTTTGTCCTCTCATTCATTGTTGTCCTCTCACCTGGACACTGTCTCCGGTTCTTCGTCCAACGACAGGTCTCCTGTTTGGATTGGAGTCGCTCCACTGCCTGAGGCAGACCAGGGTCTAGGACCAGCTATCCAACAATGGACTCCACGTGTCCCTTACCACCTCCATCTTCAATGTCTCAGTCCTGCTGAGCTGTGAGGGCAGGAAGACATGCAGGGTGTTGGACACTCACAGTCAGGGCTCATACTTTTGTCTCTAGTGGGGTTAGATGGTCCTGGTCTGGACTCCAGAAGACCAACCATATATGCTAACGCTAGGCTAAAGGCACGGCTAATCCTGCCCATCTTGGTGGAACGCCCTGCACGTGCTTGGTAAGAGCCTCGTGCGGCGTCCACCAAGGGTCCACTGGAGAACCACCAGGCTTTGGACCTGGACTGGGTCAGACCCTCAGACTGTGGTTCTGATTGGGTTCTCCAAGGTTCTGGTCCTGAAAGGTTCACTCTGACCGTCTGAGAAACGTGTTTATTTTCTGCTTTTAAAGTTTCTTCAGGAGAATTCCTCCCAGTCCGAGGCTTCAGGAAGTCTTCATGTTTGACTTCCTGTGGAAAAGTTCAGAGCCAAAACCCGACACGGTTTTATCTGCGGGTTCTAAAAGTGCCGGGAAAATAAACGAACTGTTTCACAACAGAGAAGAAAAATAAACAAACTGAAGCTGAGAGTTTCGTAACTTTCAGGACCACAGACCTTCACTGAAACTCCTGAAGGAGCCGCAGCCCGACACCTGACTGGACCCAGCTCATCTCTGAGGGATTTAAATTTAAATCACACACACAAACACACACACACACACACTCACACACACACACGCACACACACACACACACGCACACACACAAACACACGCACGCACGCACACACACACACACACACACGCACGCACGCACGCACGCACACACACGCGCACACACACACACACACACACACAGGTTTGTTTTGCTATCTTTGTGGGGCCTTTGCATTGACTTCCATTCATTTTTCATTCATTTCTATAGCCTAACCATGACCTTTATCCATAACCTAACCA
Source organism: Nematolebias whitei (assembly GCF_014905685.2). Taxonomy (NCBI): domain Eukaryota; kingdom Metazoa; phylum Chordata; class Actinopteri; order Cyprinodontiformes; family Rivulidae; genus Nematolebias; species Nematolebias whitei. Next base: position 48,004,944 of record NC_056508.1, on the reverse strand, counting down.
TTACCAGTACATACCTAACCCTAAACCTAACACATCCTCAATTCACACCTTAGTCCTAAACCTAGCCCGTAACCCACCAACGGGACTTCTTCTTATGGGGCCCGGGCTTTGGGCCCCATAAGGAGCAGTTGGTCCCCACAATGTAGTATAAGTTGGAAAAATGGGCCTCACAAAGTAGCATAAACAAGGACACACACACAAACACACACACACAGCTACAATATGTTCCATAAACAGAAACTTCCAGGTGATAAAACTCAGAAACAGCCGAACGCCTTCAGCTCAGCAGAATGCTAACAATCGTTAGCTTCGCTTCATCCTGAACCGGTACCTCCGTCTGAACTCAGCACCAGGGTCAACAAGCTCTGAAGCAAAACGGGTCCGGCCCGGGGTTCTGATTTATTGGCGCTGAAAGGAGGAACCAGACTGAGACGTTCTCCTGGACTCCTCATCCTGATCTTCTGTTTGGTTCTGTTCTCCTGAAGTCCAAACCCAGCAGACGGTTCTGGTCTTTACCGGGTTCTGACACGAGTCACGTCTAACCTCAATGAAGGAAAACCCACACTAGGGTCCACCGAGTCAGAACCACAAATATAAAGGAGTCCAGGTCCCAAACCATCAGCCCTCACCACCATGCTGAGTGCTGCAGTGCATTCTGGGTAAACAGGTTTACATTGATCTAATAGTTGTGGTGTTTGTTTGTTTGTTAGTGCACGTGAATGAACCTCCTCTCATGATGCTCCTTCAGGTTCCTCGTGTTCTTCACACACCAGTCGGACCGTTGATTGGCTCCGGAGTCAAACATCCTGACTGATCGGACCGGTCGGGTTCTGATTGGTCAGTCTAGGTCCATGTGCTCCCCTGTGTGTCTCTATGGTAACGGAGCCTCAGTCGGGTCGGTGTGGACGGGCTCTGACGGGACGTTCAGCGTGTCGGCATGTGGAGCAGAGATTATCAGGAGAGGTCTGTAATCTGTTAATCCTGTTCACAGGCCGACCGCTCCTCCTCTCTGCTGCCCTCCTCCTGTCCTCTGTCCTCCTGTCCTCTGTCCTCCGTCCTCTGTCCTCCTGAAGTTTCTGGTCCTCAGGGTCCAGCTGGTGTCATGTTTTTACTTCTTCTTCAGGAGATCTTGGAGGTGATTGAATCGTTTTTGAACGTCCAACAAAAAGTGTCTCTTTGTAAAAGTCAGAGGTGGAGCAAAAGGAAGGAGGAATGTTTTCTCATGAGTCAAAGCTTTACCTCTGCCTGATCTAAACAAAGCAACTGTGAGTGCCAACAACAAATAAACAACAACAATAAATCAACTTCTTTTTAAAAAGCAGCAACCCTCGAACCTGGTGGTGGACACCGTCGGTCAGGGATGCTGTCAGGCTGAAGAAGGAGTCCTATCGGGCATTATTGACCTGTCAGACCCCAGAAGCAGCTCGTGGGTACCGGCAGTCCAAGCGACATGTGACTCAGGTGGTCGCTGAGGCAAAAACTTGGACATGGGAGGAGTTTGGAGAGGCCACGGAGAATGACTTCAGCATGGCTTGGAAGCGATTCTGGTCCACCAGCCAGCATCTCGGGGGGGAAGTGGTACACCACCAACATGTTTATAGTAGGGGTAGTGTGCTGCTGACCTCAACTTGGAATGTCGTGGGTCAGTGGGCAGAATACTTTGAAGACCTCCTCAATCCCACGGCACATCTTCCACCGAAGAAGCGGAGCCTGGGGACTCTGGGTCGGGCTCTCCAATCTCTGGTGGGTTACCGAGGTAGTTAAAAAACTCCTCAGTAGCAGGGCCCCAGGAGTGGATGAGATTCGCCCGGAGTTCCTTAAGGCTCTGGATATTGTACGGTTGTGTTGGCTTACACGACTCTGCAATATTGCGTGGACATCGGGGGCAGTTCCCCTGGATTGGCAGACTGGGGTGGTGGTCCCCCTATTCAAAAAGGGGGGACCGTAGAGTGTGTTCCAACTACAGGTTGATCACGTGCTTAAGCCTCCCTGGTAAGGTTTATTTGGGGATTCTGGAGAGGAGGGTCCGTCGGATAGTCGAACCTTGGATTCAGGAGGAGCAGTGCGGTTTTCATCCTGGTCGTGGAACACTGGACCAGCTCTACACTCTCAACAGGGTCATGGAGAGTGTGTGGGAGTTTGCCCAACCAGTCTACATGTGCTTTGTGGACTTGTGGAAGGTGTTCGACCGCGTCCCTCGGGGAACCCTGTGGGGGGTACTCTGGGAGTATGGGGTACCAGGACCTTTGATACGGGCTGTTAGGTCCCTGTATGACCAGTGTCAAAGCTTGGTCCGCATTGCCGGCAGTAAGTCGAGCTTGTTGCCGGTGAGAGTTGGACTCTGCCAAGGTTGCCCTTTGTCACCGATTCTGTTCATAACTTTTATGGACAGAATTTCTAGGCGCAGCCAAGGTGTTGAAGGGATCTGTTTTGGTGGCTTTAGGATCGCGTCTCTGTTTTTTGCAGATGATGTGGTCTTATTGGCTTCATCAGGTCGTGATCTACAGCTTTCGCTGGAGCGATTCGCAGCCGAGTGCGACGCAGCTGGGATGAAGATCAGTTCCTCCAAATCCGAGGCCATGGTCTTGAGCCAGAAAAGGGTAGAGTGCCCTCTCCGGGTCAGGGAGGAGGTCCTGCCCCAAGTGGAGGAGTTCAAGTATCTTGGGGTCTTGTTCACGAATGAGGGAAAAATGGAACATGAGATCAATAGGCGGATAGGTGCAGCGTCTGCAGTGAAGCGGGTGCTGTAGTGGTCTGTCGTGGTGAAGAGAGAGCTGAGTCAAAAGGCGAAGCTCTCAATTTATCGATCGATCTACGTTCCTACCCTCATCTATGGTCATGAGCTTTGGGTTGTGACCGAAAGAACGAGATCACGAATACAGGCGGCTGAAATGAGTTTTCTCCGCAGGGTGTCTGGGCTCTCCCTTAGAGATAGGGTGAGAAGCTTGATCATCCGGGAGAGACTCAGAATAGAACCGCTGCTTCTCCACGTTGAGAGGAGCCAGTTGAGGTGGCTCGGGCATCTGGTTAGGATGCCTCCTGGACGCCTCCCTGGTGAGGTGTTCCGGACACTTCCCACTGGGAAGAGACCCAGAGGAAGACCCAGGACACACTGGAGGATGTTTCTCGGCTGGCCTGGGAACGCCTTGGGATTCCCCCAGAGGAGCTGGACCAAGTGGCTGGGGAGAGGGAAGTCTGGGCCTCCCTACTTAGGCTGCTACCCCCGCGACCCAACCACGGATACGCGGAAGAAAATGGATGAACGGATGGATGGATGGTGGATGGATGGATGGATGGTGGATGATGGATGGATGGATGGATGGATGGATGGTGGATGGATGGATGGATGGATGGATTGATGGTGGATGGATGGATGGATGGATGGATGGATGGTGGATGGATGGATGGATGGATGGATGGTGGATGGTGGATGGTGGATGGATGGATGGGTCCAGCGTATTAAAAGTAAACCTGAAGCCCATGCTTTCCACTGAGCTGTCTGCTCGTAAATCTTTGTGATATAGCAGGAGATGGAGATCTTTACAGCGTTTGGGGAATCAGCTGGAAGTTTGTTGCAGAGTTCGCTGGTCGGCTGCTTCACTTTTCATCTTCCTTCCACATATTTGTCATATTTACAAAATACTGTACCGCAATTTTATTTTACACTTCTTGCAAACAACTGTGCTCTTGTTAAGCTCTGTCTTCCCCAGAACATTGTAGGATCTGAAATGACTTTACACCGTTTTTTAACAGTAAAGGAGAGGGTTGAATCTCTGTCCACCGCTCCATGCTAGTGGACTTCATTCAGATAAAAGGAGCTGGCTAACTAGCTTGCTGTACGGTGGCCTACAAGACCAAATTCTACGATCCTGGCCATTCAGAATTGCCAGGACTAAAAATCTAGATTCTTTAATGTATCTATTTTTTCTGCACCACTAGTGATGTTAGCCTTCCTGTGTTTACTCAGTAGATTCCGGTACAGAATGGACCTACCTGCGTCATCAACCCAGCATGCATTGCACAGGTGAAAAGATGATGACCTCCATGGGTGAAAAATACAAGAAAAGATATGTTTGTGAAGATGAGTTTTTACAAATCACAACAGCAATTTTTAAGTTAATAGGGAAATTACAACATATTTAGTCCAACATGTTCAACTCATCATGGTTCCCTTTAACATGTTGTGACCACTCAGACCCCAATATGTAACACACACACACACACACACAATTCTCTGCCTCACTGGTTTTAAACTGATGTGCAGCTCCAACAATGTTCAGTCAGGTCATCTGGACGTTTCTTTTTTGTGCTGAGACGTTTCGCCCTCCATCCAGAAGCTTCATGAGTCTGAGGAAACACCCAACAAAGCTGCTTCTCCCCCAACAGCTTACTCTAAAGTGGGAAAAACAGTTATGTTGGTGCTAAGATGGCCTCGGGGGCACACCCTCTCCTCCGGTGCCTGCCCTCTCCCTCGTCGACAGTCATGTCAAACTAGTCTCAGCACAAAAAAGAAACAGATGACCTGACTGAACATTGATGGATTGTATACCTGGATCATTGAGCTCAGTTTCATCTTTACATACACCTCTGTCCTTTAAATCAGTGTGTGTGTGTGTGTGTGTGTCCTTGTTTATGCTACTTTGTGAGGCCCATTTTTCCAACTTATACTGCATTGTGAGGACCAACTGCTCCTTATGGGGCCCAAAGCCCGGGCCCCATAAGAAGAAGTCCCGTTGGTGGGTTAGGGGCTAGGTTTAGGACTAAGGTGTGAATTGAGGATGTGTTAGGTTTAGGGTTAGGTATGTACTGGTAATGGTTAGGTTATGGATAAAGGTCATGGTTAGGCTATAGAAATGAATGAAAAATGAATGGAAGTCAATGCAAAGGCCCCATAAAGATAGCAAAACAAACGTGTGTGTGTGTGTGTGTGTGTGTGTGTGTGTGTGTGTGTGTGTGTG
>NC_056508.1:47998381-47999886 GCF_014905685.2 Nematolebias whitei | reverse complement strand
TGTGTGTGTGTGTGTGTGTGTGTGTGTGTGTGTGTGTGTGTTGATATTGCCATGGGCATGCTCTCTGCAGGATGATAAATCTAACTCAGATATATTCGAGGACAGATTAAGGACAAAGGAAAAAGAGAAGGAAGTGATGGAGGGATGGAAGGACAAAGGAACGGAGGGATGGAAGGACGGAGGGATGGAGCAAGAGGAGGACCTCTTTGGGTCACAGCCTGGAGATTTCTTTAGAAGTAGAAATATTCCAGTTTGGACCAGAGTCAGACTGCATGAAAAGAGCAGAACTGCCCTTTAAACTGATGAACGTCCTGTGAAGCAGGTGACCTTTATAGGAAGTCTGAGTGATTTAAACTGGACCTCCTTCTAGGCCCGGCTCAGACTGGCTGATGTGAATAGAACCTGTCCATCCTACAGTTTGTCCAACTAAGAAACAGACTTGAAAAAGACCTTCGTCCTCTGGATGAGCTCACCGTCCAGCAGCTCTGGACTCCTCCCACACAGCTCCCACTGAGGAGTTTATTACAACCAAAGAATTGTCTTTGTTTCGATCAGATCAGAAGAAAGAACAGAGTGTCCCGTCTGAAAAATTAGGCCAATGCAGCAGTGGTTTAACCTCATTATGGCTGCTGACCAGCAGGGGGCGCCTCCTGTAAGACAACATGTTTTCATTTAAACTCCTTCAGCAGATCCAACACCTCAGATGTCCATGACTTCCTGTCTCCTTCTTCTTTTACAGATCAGAGTGAATCACTCATCCCTCATACTGAGGATAAACCCCTGAAGTTAGAACTCTGCACCCTCACAGTTAGTGAGGATAAACCCCCCGAGGTTCGAGTTCTGCAGTCAAACAATTACTGAAAATAAACATCTGAAGTTACCGCTCTGCAGTTTCAAAGTTAATGAAAATAACCCCCTGGGGTTAGAGCTCTGCAGTCAAACAATTACTGAAGATAAACGCATGAGGTTAGAGCTTTGCAGCCTCACGGTTACTGAAGACAAACCCCTGAAGTTAGAGCTCTGAAGCCTCACTGTTACTGAGGATAAACCCCTGAGGTTAGAACTTTGCAGCTTCAATGTTACTGAAGATAAAACCCCTGACGTTAGAACTCTGTACCCTCACAGTTATTGAAGATAAACCCCTGAAGTTAGAGCCCTGAAGCCTAAAACTTAAGATAAACCTCAAAGTTAGAACCCAGCAGCTTCACATTTGCTGAAGATAAACCCCTGAGGTTAGAGCTCTGTAGCCAAAAACATAATGAAGATAAATTCCTGAGTTAGAGCTCTGCAACCTCACAATTACTGAAGATAAACCTCTGAAGTTAGAGCTCTGCAGCCTCACTGTTACTGAGGATTAACTCCTGAAGTTAGAGCTCTGCTGCTTTACAGTTTCTGAAGATAACTACTTGAAACTAGAGCCCTGAAGCCTCACAGTTACTGAGGATAAACCCCCTACATTAGAGCTCTGCAGCCAAACAATTACTGAAGATAAACACCTGAGGTTA
>NC_056508.1:47997009-47998371 GCF_014905685.2 Nematolebias whitei | reverse complement strand
TAGAGCTCTGCAGCCAAACAATTACTGAAGATAAACACCTGAGGTTAAAGTTCTGTAGTCTCACCGTTACTGAACATAAACCCCTGAATTTAGAGCTTTGCAGCTTCACAGTTATTGAAGATAAAACCCTTGAAGTTAGAAATATGAAGCTTCACAGTTAATGAAGATAAACCCCCGAGGTTAGAGCTCTGCAGCCCAAAAAAATAATGAAGATAAACCCCTGAGTTAAAGCTCTGCAACCTCACAATTAGTGAAGATAAACCGCTGAAGTTAGAGCTCTGCAGCTTAAGTTACTGAAGATAAACCCCTGAACATAGAACTCTGTAGCCTCATAGTTATTGAGGATAAACACGTGAGTTTAGGGCTCTACAGCCAAACAATTACTGAGGATAAACCCCTGAGGTTGGAACTCTGCAGCTTCACTGTTACTGAGGATAAACCCCTGGAGGTTAGAGCGCTGCAGCCTCACAATTACTGAAGATAAACTCCTAAAATTAGAACTCTGCAGCCTCACAGTTACTGAAGATAAACCCCTGAGCTTTGAGCTGTATTTCTGTAGTTTGTGTTAATCAGCAGCTTGTTTCACTTTAAAACAAAGCGAAGACGTTCCTGGAAGTTTCTCCTCCTGAACGTTTAATGATTGAACGTGTTCTCGGGACCTGAACGTTTTCTCGGGACCTGAACGTTAAGTGACACTTACTGCTGTTCACACATGTTACAATCGGAGAGAAAAATGTTCATAAACTGTTTAATGATGTGTCTGCAGCTGTTTTAACTCCCGTCCTGCCTTCGGCTTCTGTTTCTGGTCTCTGTGTTCTCCAGCTGCTGCTTCAGATGATGAACTCAGTGAACTTTGCTGAGCTGGAGCTACAAATGAATCAGTTATTTTACATGAAGCTCCAATCCTTCAGACAGAAAACATGAAAACGTTATTAACCTGCAGAGTTGTAGATTTCAGCTGATAAAGCGAGGACTCTCACCAGTACACATACCACAAGAACCAGTCTACAGAAGACGCCATCTCCTCTGTGGTCCAAACTGCTCTCACCCACCTGGAGCAGAAGGACTTCTATGTCCGTATGATCTTTGTGGACTTCACATCTGCCTTCAACACCATGATCCCCCAAACCCTGAAGGACAAACTACTCACACTAGGACTAAGCCCCTCCATTTGCAATTGGGTCCTAGACTTCTTAACAAACAGACCACAGTTAGTGAGGATCCACAACTTCTCCTCCTCCACCATAACCCTCAGCACTGGTTCTCCTCAGGGATGTGTGTTGAGCCCCCTCCTGTTCACTCTGCTCATGTATGATTGTGCAGCTACCCATCCAGGCTGTCACAATCATACATGAGCAGAGT
>NC_056508.1:47996332-47996909 GCF_014905685.2 Nematolebias whitei | reverse complement strand
CTGCACTTGTTATAAGTTCTGAACTACAAAACGAGGCGGAGCTTAGCGTGCAACCCCGCCCCCTTGGCGAATATGGGCGTGTCGGGCCTCACCTCCTCCATTCTTGTAGCACAGGTAGGGGAACCGCCACACGTTCCCGAGTCCCACGGCAAACCCCACGCAGGACATGATGAAGTCCATCTGCCGGGTCCACGTTTCCCGTTCCTGGTATCCTGGCCCCGCCCCGTTGGCCACACCCCCTCCCTTCTCGTGTCCTGCCAGGATTCCGCCGGTAGAAGGCGCCAGCGAGAAACCGGTGCTGCTGGTCCGGAGGAGGGTGTTCTTCTTGGTCTCCTCAAGAAGAACCAGGGAGCAGGAGGAGGCGGGCAGAGCCTGTTTCTCCATCACTTCCAGAACCGGCCAGGAACTAGTCTGGACCCAACCACGAGCCAGCCAATAATTTACCAGGAACTAGTCAGGCACCAGAACACTACACTTTGGTCCAAATGTCTTTTCCTTTAAACACAAACCAACCAGGAGTCAGTCCAGAACCAGCAGGAACTAGTCCAGAACCAGCAGGAACTAGTCCAGAACCAGC
>NC_056508.1:47993657-47996322 GCF_014905685.2 Nematolebias whitei | reverse complement strand
CAGGAACTAGTCCAGAACCAGCAGGAACTAGTCCAGAACCAGCAGGAACTAGTCCAGAACCAGCCAGGAACCGGTCAATGAAAGTTCTGACCTGTAGTCGGTTCTAAACTTTTTTTTTTTTGGTTCTGGTTCTTGTTCTGCTCCAAAGTTCAGGTTGTTTCCAGCAATTAGTCTGACCCAGAAGACCAGCCAGGAACTAGTCCAGAACGGATCCGTCTGGTCTCTTCAGAACTGACCGTTTTTAGTCCTTCAAAGATCTGATCCAGGTCTCTGAAGCAGGTTCTGTTCTCCAGTCAGCAGTTCAGAACCAGAACCACACCAGTCCAGTTCCAGTCCAGTCAGACAGGTTCGGTCCTCTGCGGTCTGGTTCCGAGTTGTTTGGAATAAAAAGAATAAATTAAAGAGTTCTGAGTCCAGCGGGCTCGGTTCGGTTCAGGTGATCACGTTCAGAGAAAAGGGTCAAAGGTTCGAGACCCAGGAGGAGCAGGACCTGCTGCGACCTTCAGAAACCGTCCACGAAGCACTTAAAGGTGAGTCTGAAGAATCGCATCAGAACCGGACTCACGGAGAGGACCCGGAGGACAGAGAGGACGGCCGGACCCGGATCGTGTCCCCCCTAGACCACAAACCTCACAAAACCAACAAAAGGCTCGTGAGGAGGCGCGGGGTCCAGGTTCGGCCTGGTTCGGTCTATAGAGGAGTGTGTGCAGGTCTGGACCCAAAGCTTCGGAGGCGGATTACAGTCCTGCAGGTCCGAACGTCCAACTGTCCGTCCGCGCGCAGCGGCGGCTTTAAAAGGACAGAGACTGCGCGCGTGACGTCACTGGCCACGCCCCTCACTCCCACTCACGCTGTCGGTGTCTCTGACGTCACTGGGATCCCTGCACACGATTCGCATGAATGGACCAGAACCGAACGGTCCAAATAGAGCTGAGCGCATCTCCCAGGTCCTGGATCGGGTTTTGGATCAGAACCGAGCCTCCTGCTGCCCTGGGGTCAAAACGACCCTTGACCCTGCTGGGTCACTTTGACCCCAGGGCAGCAGGAGGCTCCATGTTTGTTCTCGCTGAGGCTCGGTTCTGCAGGTCCAGTTCCACCAGGATGAAACCTGATTCGGACCAGACCGGTTCTGGTCTCTCCTCATTTCTAAAATGCTTCTAGTTTTTCAGGTCCAAAACGATATAATACATCAAACAGCTGGTTCTGATCCAAAACCTGGACCTGGTTCTGATCCGGGTTTGTTTCCTGAAGGATCCAGTTTGATCCAAAATGAGTGAAAAAACTAAAGATTGAAGAACTTTTCACAGAACCAACTGGGCCCAGAACCAACTGGGCCCAGAACCTCATCACCAGCTGACAGAACCACCTGGAACATCTCATCTGGATCAGGATTTCAGAACTTTGTTGGAAATGGACCCCGGAGCAGAACCATCCAGACTCAGGAGAAGTCCACAACCCCGGTTCTGGTTTTAGATCAGGGTTCTGATGATACAGAACCATTCTGCTCACCTTCCAAAGTTCTGAAGAGAAGATCCAGGACTGAAAGTTCTGATGGACGCAAAGCGGGTCAGAACAGGGAGACTGTTCAGAACTGTTTCAGGTCCAGACCATCAGAACCTGCAGCCTGAAGGGCTTGACTCAAGTGGGACCCGTCTAACTCCTGGACAACAGTTCGGTTTGATTCCGTCTGGGTTCTTCAGAACCTGTCGCCCCCTGGCGGCCGCTCCTCGAACTGCACCGGACCGGACCGGACCGGTTCTGTCGTCGCTGGGTCCACATCAGAGGACACGAGACAACCCGACTCGGGTCGAACCAGAACCAGAACCATGTGATTGTTGTCATCTCTCAGTAAAAGTCCAAAAAGGTTCTGGAAAACCCGGAAGAAGCAGAACGACCGAACAAACACGGAAACTTTGATCTGTTTTAGTTTTTAATGCAAAAACAAACAAACAAACAAACAAACAAAGATGAAAAGAAATCAAACAATGTTCAAATAAACTTCAAACGTTTGATTTGAATGTTTCAAATCAACAAAATTATTGTTTAATAAAAAGTTACTGATCCAGAAAATCTACATGAAAACAAACAAACAAACAAACAAACAAACAAACAAACATTTCTCAGACTCAAACGAAGTGAGTCCAGATTAAATCCTATTTTATGAAATGAAACATAAAAACCTATAAAACATTAAATAACCAGACAGGTGGAGAAACATTAATAATATTAATAAAGACATTAATGAAACTAATAAATTGTACGAATGTTGAGTTCGTTGTTTTTGACAAAATAAACTTCATGAAGTTTCATAAAAATAAAGAATAAAAGTTTTTGGGTTCTTAGTTTGGATCAGATCCTGATGGTCCAGAACATGGTCCACTCAGACCCGGTTCCTCCCAAATGTGTCCAGGTGGAGAACATCTGGAGGAACTAAAGCACCTGCGTACAGAACCAGATTGGATCGGGTCAAAGAACCAGTCCAGGTCCACGTCCAGGTCCACGTCCAGGTCCACGTCCAGGTCCACTTCAGTCATCCTGCTGCAGGTTGGCATCTTATTTTGAAAGTTTTGAACCTGAGGGGAGAGGAAGTGGAGGCTCAGGATCCTTTTTCTTTACTTGAACACCTGCAGGACAGATACAGGAGGAGCAAGAGGAGGTGGAGGAG
>NC_056508.1:47989371-47993557 GCF_014905685.2 Nematolebias whitei | reverse complement strand
AAAAATATGAAAAACACCACAAACATTAAAAACATAAAAATATGAAAAACACCACAAACATTAAAAACATAAAAAATATGAAAAACACCACAAACAATAAAAATATTAAAAATATGAAAAACACCACAAACATTAAAAACCTCACACACATTAAAACATTACAAACATCAAAAACATTAAAAACATCAAAACATTACAAACATAAAAACAATAACATCAAAACTTAATAACAAATTGTAAAACTAAACAATTGTTTTTAGTTTTGTCAGATGTTTAAGTTTTATTGTGAAAGGAGTTTTAAACTAAATTAAGTTTTTGATGTAAAATCACGAAAACAATTTAATCTGATTGTTGAAACAAAAGCACTTTGATCTATCCAGACCTGAGGTCCAGATCTAAGTCCAGACCTGACGTACAAACCTCAAGATCAGACTGAGGTCTAGACCAAGTTCCAAACCTGAAATCGAGACCTGAGGTCCAGATGTGAAGTCCAGACTTCAGGTCTAGACCTAAAGTCCAGATTGAGGTGCAGAATGAGGTTCATACCTGAAGTCCAGACCTAAGGTCCAGACCAGAGAGAGGACCGTCTGTGGACAGACGTGTCTTGATGAGGTCATGACCTCCAGTCGACCTCTGACCCCATGTGTTCTGAGCTCTGTGGACCTCAACGACTTTCTGTCAGAACTTTTTCAGGTCCTTCACCTTCATCTTCATCAGCTCGGGGCACAGAGTGCTGGATTAAAAGTTTTGCACAGTTTAACTGAAACTTTTTAATTTAAATTTCAAAGATTCGTTTGATTCTTTTAATCTGGGGTTAAATTATGAATTAATGTGTAACGGCGTGACAGTCGATCCTGAAACGACCAATAAACAATTTATTAATTTATAAAAACTGATCCGAAACTTTACTGAAACGTTTAGACCCAGTCCAGTTTTCATAAACACCTTTTACAACGTCAACAATCGGTGTAAACAAACAAACAAACTGACCAAACGTGCTGGGTCAGAACCAGAAGGTCCAGACGGGCAGCGCCGCAGAGTCCAACTCCGTTTATTTACCTTTCTACTTTGTTTACAAACCAAGTCAGAAACAAACAAATATTTAATGTTTTATTATCTGAAAACAAGAAAAAACATTTAGTTTTATTCAAAGAAACTTTGTTATTTCAAGGTTCATCATAACACACTTCATTTTTGTTTTTAATTTCTCAGGTAAACAAAAACAAACAAACAAACAAACATGGCCATCAGCACAGCTCAGAAACACCAAATCAATTTTTAACATTTTATTTATTTATTACAAAAATCAGACAAGTCTGTAAATTATTTATTTATCCAGCTGTTGTTTTTGGTTCGATCAGGTTGTTTATTTTTAAATAAATTCTCTGAACGACTCGTTTGTTTACAAAAAGCTGCAAATAATCAAAGTAAACATCGATTCACTTTATTCTTAGACAAAAGATGCTGAAGGTTGTTACAGACGCTGATCTGAGAACAGCCGGAAAAATAAACTCCCGTTGGAAAAAAGCGTCAACGTTTATTTGTTTACTTCAGTTTTTACAACAAAGTGCAGAAATCCAGAAAATTCCCCCAAAAAAATTAAACTAAAGATTTTAATGAATGAAATTTCAACAGAAAAATTAAATTCTTACTGATTATTTTTTTATAAACGTCCCCAGAGTTCATTAAATAAAACTTTATGAAAAACTAAAAGAATCTTTGAAAAGGAACTCTGAAGAATTTAAGGATAATTTCTCTGAAAAACAACAAAAACAACAATAAAAAAATAATTTTCCAAAGAAAAATTAACCTCAAGGCGACCACGATGACCCTCGTCTAGTCCTAGAACTGAGACCTGAAGCTTCCTGCTGAGCCTCCTCTTCACCCAGAAGATCAACACCCACAACAAACAAACAAACAAACAAACAGACAAACCACTGCCAGAGTCCCACAAACAGAAACAAACAGCAGCAAAGATTCACATTTATTTTAACTTAATATGGTTTTTGTCTCCGAGAGGGAACAAATAAAAAAATCAGACGTCAGGCCGACCCAGGACCCAGCAGGGTCCAGGTCCCGTTCCTCGGGTCTGGTTTTTAGATGCTTCAACAAATCCTGGTTTCAGAACAATTATCAGATCTGGTGCCATTCAGGATCTCTGGTCCTGGTTCTGGTCCTGGTTTTAGCATCAGACAGACCTGGATCCGTGAGCTTTAAAACATCATTGTTCCAATGGAGACAAACACCCCCCCCAAACAAACAAACAAACAAACAAACAAACTACAATTTACTCCCAACGTGAAAGAAAAGCAGCAAATAAATAAGTTGCAGAAGAATAAATAAGAAAAGACCCCGTTCAGGACTCCCCCTTCAACGAGACCCCAGATGAGGCTGGAGTACGGCAAACTTTAATGTCTAATATTTCATCAGAACGTGCTCCAGTCAACGAGCATGTTCTTCAGTCAGCCGGCCCGGCCCGGCCCGGCCCAGTATGGCTTCTGTACAGATGGAGCAAAAGGCACGAACAGAACCTTGTGGCCCTGCAGACGCTGCAGGAACAATCATCAGTGATGAAGCGCGGCGCTTCCTTCATTCAGTTAGTGAAAAGTTATAAGGCAGAGCAGAAACGGAGGAGGCGCCGCAGCTCCTTCATCCTTCTCCTGTTTCCAGGAATTAGTCTGTAGCGACAGCAGCAGGAGGAGCCGCTCTGAGGAGGAGCAGGGGTTAGAGTTCAGGAGGGAGGAGGAGGAGCAGAGAGGAAGAGGAGCAGCGCAGTTATTGGTTAGTTAGAGCAGACAGGAAGCAGAATCAGAATCACTTCACCAGCACTGACTTTGGCAGGAACGCCTCCATCTCGCCGCCTCCGTCCGCCGTGTTCTGCGGCTCCAAAGACGCCGAGGAGGACGCCGAGGAGGAGGTGGAGCTTGAGGTAACGGAGCCGCTGGGCGCCTTAGGGAGGCTGTACATATAGACGGCGCCAATGACGAGCCCCGTCCCCGCCGTGAAGAGCAGGTCCACGTGGAAGCCGAACAGGTAGACCGACATGACGGTGGACACCACGATGGAGAAGGAGGTGGCGAAGCCCTTCAGGATGTTGTCGGCGTACTTCACCACGACGGCCACCAGCAGCCCGCCGAACGCCTGGTTGAAGATGACGCACCACACCATGCCGGTGTAGCCGAACAGGAAGCCGCGCTCGGCCACGGCGGCGCCGTCGTTCCACCACAGTCCCAGCAGGCCGAGCGCCGTGCCGAAGATCCCCAGCTGCACGTTCCTCATCCACACGGACGCCGCGCTCCCCTTCAGGATCTTCTCAAAGTAAACGCCGGCGAAGCCCGACGACAGGCAGCTGATCACCACGGCAACCAGGCCCACCGTGTAGTTTTGGTTGGCGGCGTCCGCCACAGACGCCTCCTTGTTCCCTTCCTGCTGCACCTGCAGGGAGACACGAGACTCGTTAGTTCTGTCGGACCCATCAGAACCAGAGTCCGTAAGGATCCGGGTCTGCTTTCAGTGGACGCTGTTTGTTAGTGGAGCTGGGCCGATACGAGTCGAGACCATGTCGAGATAAACGACAGCAGGAGGAATATCAAGTATAAAACCGTGTCCTCTTTCTCCCACGTGGTCCCTCCTCCAACACAAACCCAGCCCCTCAGCTGCGCTCCGCCCACTTCCTGGAGAAACAGGAAGTGGGCGGAGACGTTCAGCACAACAAGTGAACACGGGAGATATGAAGAGCAGCTGAGCTGCTGGACAAGAAGAAAAGCAGCGGCTGTTCTTCTGCAGATGTTTGGATTCATCAGATGAGGATCAGAAAGGAGATTTCTGTAGACGGTGCTGAGAACAAGTCCCGACAAAAGGTCGGAACTACGAATCTTTTTCACCATTTAAAAACAGCCGAGTCTGAGCGCGTGTGAAGCTGCAGGTCCGACACACTTCAGCCTCCTTCCCTGAAACGAACCCCGGGTCAGAACTCATGTAGCCGTGCGGCGCCTTGTCAGGGGAACAGTGAGAGGTGGTGACAACATTAATAAAGACGCAGCTCATCATATTGTGAAACACACAGTCCTTCGCAGCTAACAAGACGGCTAACGCCGTGTTCATCTTGTTCCACAGCTGAAACTGGGACCGTGTCTAGCGATTTGATTAACTGCTGAATATTGATGTCACCACCTCTCACAAGGCG
>NC_056508.1:47984418-47989271 GCF_014905685.2 Nematolebias whitei | reverse complement strand
GAAGATTCTCGAACGTTAAATATGTTGAATTTTTCTCTTGGTCACTCAGTCAGAAACATCACGCACGTCTGTCGTGCACGTCAGAGTAATGAAACACCAGTAAACAATAAATTGTGTTGATTTTTCAAAGGGCTGATTTGTTTTGAACCGTGTGAACTCCATCAGTATCTCAGGGGCCTTCAAGCTTCCATGAGGGTCATACCCCCTGCAGGGGCCCCTGAGCCCAGGACCCTGGATGTGCTGGAGCCGGCCCTGCTTCAGCCCCCAGCCTCACTTTACCTGAGTGTTTCCGCCTCCTGCACACCTGAGGCGAAGCTCCACGTCACCTTCAACTCGGACTTGTCCCCCCCGCCAGGTTCGGCGGCCCATTAACGAGCAGAGGCGTGTCCGTTAGCAGCACCAGAACTAGCTAGCTCCGGCAGAACTCCGTTTACAGAAGTTTAAATTCTGTTTCCACAGCTTCCCAAGTTGGTTAAATTATTACACATTACTTTTCTCTTCTGAATAGTAAAGAGTAGTTACAGGTGAAGCGTTCGGCCCTAGTCTTACCTCTAACTAACCTGGTTCAGTGACGTCAGCTGGGTTAGTTAGCCGCTAACTAGCCTGATCGAGTCAACGAGCAGAGGAGCTAGCTGCAGGGATCCTGAACAAAGCAGCTTTAATTTCCGGTTCGGAATGGGCTCACCTTCACTCTGGGTCCGGTTCGGGGTCTTCTCTTCCCCCGTCTTGTTCAGGCTCCCCGCGGCCATGCTGAGCTCGCTGCCTCCGTCCGGACCGAACCTCCTTCACCCGCCGAACGAGCTAAACCCAACTCACGGTTCCGGTCCAGCCGGAGCTCCGAACCCAGAGCCGGTGTTCCGAACCCAGAGCCGGTGTTCTGCTGGAAGCGGGAGGAGGACCTGCGGTGGACCGAGGAGGAAGAACCAGAAGGAGCCTCCGGGACCATCAGGAAGAAATCAACTTGTGGAGGCGCTGAGGTGTCCCGGAAGTGAGAAAAACTACAAACTCAAAGATGGGCTCTTAAAGAAGAGGGCTCACTCCGTCAGGAGGTTAAACCCTCCGAGGATTTTTATTTTTCACTTTACACGAAAAATCAGAACAGTATAAATAATAATACAGAGACAAACAAAAACAATTAATAGTCAAGAAAAAAAGGAGACAAAATAAAAAATATACTTTATAGAAAAGAAAAGACTGCAGATGGACAAAAAGTAAATTATTAATTAAAAAAAAAAAAACAAATTCAAAGAAACAACCAAAGAACAAAATTGAATAAAATAAAGGATAAAACGACAAAAAACAAAAGTTTTGTAAAGTTTAGAATCACAAAGTAAAGTAGCATGTAAAATAAAAAATTTAGAGCAAATTTACAAACATTTGTTTAATTATTCTTTTAAAATTTATGTTTTCACATTTTTAAATTACGTATACCAAAATATAAATCTGCTGCTGTTTAAAATAAGTTTATAAATGTTAAATCCACTTTTGTTTAATTTGTTTTTATATAACCAATTTAAATGATATAATCTGGAGGAGTGGCCTTCGTCAACATTTTTCCTTCAACTGAACTGAACATTCGCTGTTTTCGCTCTCGATGAAGACGCTCGCTCTCACCCGCTCTCACCCGCTCCTCCCTCCTGCTTTTTTGCTCTCTTGTCCTGTGAACCTCCTCAGAGCCTCTCTATTCCAAATTAAAATGGTTATGGATCTGGTCAGCTGGTCTCTCAACACCGTTGATAATGTTTTGTACCAGAAGACGTGCAGGAGAACCCTCATGCCCTGCGGGGACACGCAGCTCATGTGTCGTGGATTCCTGGGCTGTTTGGACGAGGATGTGCTGGTCTGTGCTGCCTGTTGAGGACGTACAAGACACATACAGAACTGGATTTATGATTAGGGATGCACGATCCACATTGTTTTACTTCCCATCCAATCCCGATACCTAAATCTGAGTATCGGCCGATACCGATCCAGTTCCGATATCCTGATCATCATTGATTTTACACGAGGCTGTAATAATCTGCTCTCAAGTACAATCTGTACAAATATACACATGCATGTCCAAAAAGGCAAGTAAGTTTTATTAATGTTGGATAAGTTTTAAAGTTAGAATTAAATCCTGCTAACCCAAAACATGTTTCTTTTTATTCCTAGCTTTAATGTGGATATTAAAGTGATTAATTTAAGTGTTTGTTTAAAGTTATTTTACATATTTTTTAAATAAGGGGCAGATTTAATAATGTTTTCTTCTTTCTTCACGCTTTTCATTCAATGTTTTCTTTTTGATGGTTTTATTTTGTTTCTTTTAAATGAATGAATGAATTTAAATAAATAAATAAATGTCTTTAAACATCTGATAAGTTCATGACATAAACCAACACAGACTGAGACATGTTCCTGTTTTTAGTATTTTACATCACTTTATAATGTAGCTGGTTTTGTTTCTTTTTTTAAATATAATTTTCTTGTAATTTTCAAATCATGTGTTTATTTTATGATTATCTCCTGTTGTACTGATAAATATCTCCTGCAGGGTAAACTAGATCTTGGCTGCAAGTATCAAACTGTGAAATCCTCTGTTTTCTACAACTGATAGTGGTTGGTCATTAATGATGAAGTTTATCAACTTCTCTGTAAACATTAGAGCTCCGTGGTTTCAGCGGCGTCTTCTTCTTGTTCAGTCCGAAGCAGGCAGTCTGATCTCGGTCAGCCCCGCTCAGTCTGTCCCTCCTCAGAGACGGGCAGATTGGACGAGGCTGGCCGGGGTTGGGCTGCCTGCTGCGGGTTGAGCGAGAGCAGCGCCCCGCTGAAGCCCCGGAGCTCGAATGTCCAACATAAAACTAACTTTACGATGGTTTAATGTGGCGCTGTGGCTCTGCAGACATCATGCCGTCTTGTCTTGTGGTGTTCAGTGTAAAATACTTCCACACAGCGACATGTTTAGATGAAAAGTTTGTTAGCTGTTAGACACAGTGATGCTAACTCAGTCCTCACGTTGCAGCTGCTGCAAACTATGAACTGGATTTCCTGAATGTGGGGCAGGTCTTATTACTCTGGGCTCATGAGACACGCCTCCGTTCAGGAAATCCATCCCATAGTTTGACGCCAACATGCATCATGGATTGGAAAAATCAGATACGTATCAGAGGCCGATACCGATACTGGATCGGCCCCATCCCTATTTATGATAACAGGGTTCCTGATTTTTAGAACCAGCGGAGACCTCGGTTATCATCTAATGAGGAAGACGTCGGCAGCAGTTTTGGCAAAGGTAAAGCTGCTCACCTTATATGAATGTTACGGCCTCAGGCCTGTACTGTCTTCTTCTTTCCTGTAACGCCTGGTCGCTGCTGCCTCGCTGCCTCCCTCTACTGGTGGACTTTCCACCAAGCCTTCAACACTCACCTGTCCAAAGATGATTGGCCACAGGAGGTTTGGACAGCACCGCCCGTCCACAGTGACTGCCAATGAAGAGGAGGAGGAAGATGATCAAGGCCGACCCGCCCTTCAGTCAGTGCTGCTGTGCTTAGTGTGACAACTTCTGGTGGTGCAGCCACATTGTTTCAAACTGTCTTACTGGTTCTGAAAGACCGTGGTCTGTGCAGCAAAGACATTTGTTTGGTTGGACATTTCGTCTCATCCTGGAGCCACTTGTTACTTTGATCCTTGTTGGTTGGGTTTCTGTATTTTGTTTGGTTTGAAGTTGTCAGTTTTGTTTTCTAGTAGCTGAGTCATTGTCAGAACAAGAAGGTATTCTTCTTGTTTTTATTTAAGTTGTGTGAAGAACGCCAGCTATTGCTCTTTTTCTTTAGTATTTTGTAAAAACTGCCAAAAATAAATTGTCACATTATTTTTTTACACAAACATTTGAAAAACTGCAAAGTAGGAATAGTAGTACAAGTAGTAAGTAGTTTATTTTAGTATATATATATATATATACACACATATATGAAGGCGTTTTAAACTCTTCCAACACTTTAAATATTCTAAACAATGTTTTTAAACTCTAAATAAAAGAGCGCAGCATGTCATGATTTCAGCTCTCTGCCTCCGGCTGCTCTCAGTCACCTGCAAGCGCTCTTGGCCACGCCCACTTCACCCTCTGCACTGAGATCAGCTGATCAGCTGCAGCAGGAAGTTTATCCTGCAGTGTGGGCTGCACAAAGGTGCAGCAGGTGCTAAATAATTTAAAATAAAAATTCCATGACGATTGTGCGGCTCATCCGTCAAACAGCCGATTGCGTGTCATGTCCAATTTTATTTTGAAAAACTGCAATAAAGGAAGTCCACAATAAACAAACCGCGAACTAGCGAGGACTTAAAAAGAACAAAAACAATTAAAATTAAAGAACCGTTTTTAAGAAAACTCGGTCCTACCACACCATTAAGATTATTTTTAATTTGAGGAATTTCACATTATGAAGAAATTTAAGAAGCTTGAACAAAATAAAATTTCTGGCTTTTGTTTACAAACCTTCACGCAAATTAATTTAACGATTTTAATTTAAATGCTTCGTGAGTTGTTTCACGAACTGAACATTTGGGTCTGAATCAAACTGACTCCAGTCTCTGTTCTGATTAAACCTGATCCAGCTCTTAGTGAAACTGGATCAATCCAGTTAACAAGAGGAATGAAAAACATGACAGAGTGAGACCTCTTCACAAAGACACAGACAGGATCTCTGAGGTCAGGTGACCAGAACTGGTTTTATTCAAATATCGGATCTTTTTCAGCTGATCCACAAATGTCTCTATTTAATGTAAATAAACAGAACCAAGTGACCCGGAGCCACTTTGAGTAAAACAGAACAATATACAAGTCAGAGACCCGACCGGGTCCACAGAGACCTGAC
>NC_056508.1:47984148-47984318 GCF_014905685.2 Nematolebias whitei | reverse complement strand
CGGGTCCACAGGTCAGAGACCCGACAGAGTCCACAAGTCAGAGACCCAACCGGGTCCACAGGTCAGAGACCCGACTGGGTCCACAGGTCAGAGACCCGACAGAGTCCACAAGTCAGAGACCCAACCGGGTCCACAGAGACCCGACCGAGTCCACAGGTCAGAGACCCGAC
>NC_056508.1:47983969-47984048 GCF_014905685.2 Nematolebias whitei | reverse complement strand
GAGTCCACAGGTCAGAGACCCGACCGGGTCCACAGAGACCCGACCGGGTCCACAGGTCAGAGACCCGATTGAGTCCACA
>NC_056508.1:47980910-47983959 GCF_014905685.2 Nematolebias whitei | reverse complement strand
CCGACCGGGTCCACAGGTCAGAGACCCGATTGAGTCCACAGGTCAGACCCGACGGGTCAATGAATCAGGCACAGGAGAAAGAACGAGGAACGCCAAAAGTCTCGGGTGTTTTCTAAGATCCAACAGAACCGAACTCCAGCAGCCGTTCAGTTTCTTTATTGATCCACTTTGATCTGCAGCAGGTCAAAGGTCAACTCAAATCCCTTCATCATCACCAGAACTCATGAACTGCAAACGTCCGATCCAAGAGGAGGCGGAGTCTCTGCTGTAGCTGGACCCGATCAGAAACTAATAAATAATCAATAAATAAGGAATGATAAGGCAGCAGGCTGACGAAAACTTTAGCTTTGGCTCTGATCCAGTTCACATCCTCACAGCGACACACTGGGCAGTGAGCTTGGCTCCTCCTCCTCCTCCTCCCCTCCCTCCATCCAGGGGTGAGACAAGATGTCCTCCAGGGAGGGGCGGTCCTCCGGCCGGTAGGACAGACACCAGCGAATCAAGGCCTGGCATTCTGTGGAGGGGCGGGGACACGAGGTCAACATCCAAAACTAACCAATCGTGGTCAAGTGAGGGCGGGGCCTCTGCTCACCTTTAGAGACGCGCCTGGTGAAGGTGGGCGTGGCCTCGATGATCTCCTGGTCATGCTCGAAGGGGATGTCTCCGCAGACCAAGTCGAAGAGCAGGACGCCGAGGGACCAGACGCTGAGCGGGACGGCGTGGTAGGACCGGGTCTGGACCCACTCCGGAGGACTGTAGACTCGTGTACCTACGGAGAGGGGCGGAGTCTGTTACACAACCACTCCCCCTCATTGTCACCATCACAGGCTGATCGGCTGACCTTCGAACTCGCCGTAAGCCGACTCTTTGAGCGGCGCTCCCGACCCAAAGTCGATGATCTTCACCTCCAGAGTCCTCGTGTCCACCACAATGTTCTCGTCTTTAATGTCTCTGTGCACGACGCCGTGCGCGTGGACGAACTGCAGCGCCTCCACGATCTGTCGGAAGAACCTGCAGGAGGGGGCGGAGCAAAGACAGAGCGTCAGGGCGTGTCAAACGCTGCGACGCGGTGGCGGCGGAGCGAGGACCCACCTGAGCGCGAGGCGTTCAGGGAGCGCTCCTCGCTCTGTGATGAAGTCAAACAGGTCCTGGCTCTGCGGCGGCCGCTCCATCACCAGCAGGAAGCCCCGCCCCTCCACCTCAAACCAGTCCAGCATCCGAATGACGCTGCTGTGACCTCCGACCTCTGACAGACGCTGAAGCAGAGCGATCTCCATGGGAACGGGTCGGAGCACGCCGGGCTGAGGGGAGCAGGATGATCAATAAATAAAAATAGTTTACTAATAAACAATAAACGTAAATAAACTTCAAACGTTTTCTTTTATCCCTTTTAGTCAGAAAAGGAAAAAATGAAAACGAGTGAGTTTTTTGTGTGTCCTGAACTGTGACTGCAGGTGTTTTTCTACTGGGGGGTGTTTCCCAGGTGATGTCAAGGGGGAAACCCGTTTACCGGACCGTGACGTCACACCCCAGCTGCGGTTCTGCTGCAGTCCAGCAGGGGGCGCAGCTCACCTGCCTGCCTGTTTTCTGCCCTACAGAACAGAACCCGAACCAGCTGAGACTCACCAGTCGGGTCCAGTGCTGGACTCTGTCACTGCAGATCTGCTTGACGGCAACCTGGAGGGACAAAAAGGAGAGCCGTGAGCCTGAAGCCAGGTGAGCTGCAGCGCTGCAGGAGGTCCGGGACTCACCTGTAATCCATCCGACAACCTCTGACCCGAAAACACCGAACCGAACCCGCCGCTGCCGAGCAGAGGACCGCAGCGGTACCGACTGCTGAACGGTTCCTTCTCTGAGGACACAGACCAGAACCTTTCATCCACTTCCGCTCGTTCATGGATTAAAACTGTCTTCATTTACAGACAGATACTTAAAATAAAGCTTTTTTATATTAGACTGTATTATTATATTATTGACTTTTTATAGCCGAAAGAATAATGTTGATTTAAAGTGTGAGATTTCAAAGTCATATCTTTGATTCTGCCGCGCAGAAACGTCAGAAAGTGAGACAAGTCTTAAATCTGCTGTTTTTTACATGAAGTCTGGTGGAGCTCCGCGGACTGACCGTGTTTCCCTCCGATCTCCTCCACGTGAAGCTCCACGGATCTTTTATCCAACATGTCTCTTTCACTCCACATCCATCATGGCGGAAACCTTCTCACTTAATTCGCTCGAAGCTGCCGTTTTCCCGCTCTTTAAACAAAACACGACCCAAAGAACAAACTGAAGACTTGAACAGACCGAACTTGGGTTCAACGAGCTACCGTCCGTGCGGGTCCACGTCCCGCAACCGTCCGCGCTTCGTTGCTGTTTTGATCTGAATTTATACGCCTCGCGTAGCCACGCCCACCTGCGTGTCGCTCGTCCAATCAGCGGGGCTGCGTGCGCTCAATGTTTTGAACCGCACAGCCAATCAGGTTCAAGTTTCGTCTCATTAATATTCAAATTGCGCGGAGAAGAATTCGTAGAATTTCACAGGCGCGAGGCGGGGAAAGCGCGCGCGGACAACCTGACGGGAAACAGATCGACGGTTTCCTCTCAAACACTCGCGCGTGCCAACACACACCAACGGGCTGTCCGTGCTGCACATGCGCAGTCAGTTTCCTGCCACAGTTTGTTGTCACCGCTAAAGCCGATGATGCATTCAGGGGCGATAAGAGCGTCGGAATTCACAGAACATCTCCCCGAAACAAACAAACAAACGACATAAATAAATGTTTAGGATTAACATGTGTAATAAATTTATTACTAACGATAGAGCAGCTGTTTTTATACATGGGTTATGTTGTACAGTGTTTCTGTATTTTTTTTGTTTAATTACAAACATTTTACATATTTTAAACATTTATTAAACTTTTTATTATTTTGTATTGTTTGATCTGCAGTTTTAAATAAAATTTTCAATCTACTGAAACGTTCTGTAAATAATGTTTTTGTTGTAAAACTTAAAATCTCCAGTGAAAAAACAATGTTTAATTTTTAATAACTT
>NC_056508.1:47980496-47980810 GCF_014905685.2 Nematolebias whitei | reverse complement strand
TGATCAGTTTCATGTTGCTGCTGATCTATTTCATGTTGCTGCTGATCAGTTTCATGTTGCTGCTGATCTATTTCATGTTGCTGCTGATCTGTTTCATGTTGCTGCTGATCTATTTCATGTTGCTGCTGATCAGTTTCATGTTGCTGCTGATCAGTTTCATGTTGCTGCTGATCAGTTTCATGTTGCTGCTGATCAGTTTCATGTTGCTGCGGATCTGTTTCATGTT
Source organism: Nematolebias whitei (assembly GCF_014905685.2). Lineage (NCBI taxonomy): Eukaryota > Metazoa > Chordata > Actinopteri > Cyprinodontiformes > Rivulidae > Nematolebias > Nematolebias whitei. The sequence goes on along the minus strand of NC_056508.1, from coordinate 47,980,584 downwards.
GCTGCTGGTCTGTTTCATGTTGCTGCTGATCTGTTTCATGTTGCTGATCAGTTTCATGTTGCTGCGGATCTGTTTCATGTTGCTGCTG
>NC_056508.1:47979729-47980396 GCF_014905685.2 Nematolebias whitei | reverse complement strand
GTTTCATGTTGCTGCTGGTCTGTTTCATGTTGCTGCTGATCAGTTTCTTGTTGCTGCTGGTCTGTTTCATGTTGCTGCTGATCTGTTTCATGTTGCTGTGTTCATTTGTCCTCATCTGCTCGCACAGACTCATGTTCGTGCTGCTGTTCAGCGTATTGTTTTGCACTACTTGTGCTTAGTCTTAATGTTTTTCTTAGTTCATATCTTAAGATCTTATTAGTGTTTTTCTTTACAATTTATGCTTCTTAATTTATGAATTTTTATTTGTTTCATTAAAAACATGACAATTAAAAAAATTAAACACAAGATGGATAAATAAAGGCTAAATGAAAATGAAAAAAAAAAAAAAAAAAATAAATAAATATAAATATATATATATATATATATATACACAATACAATCAAAATGTAAATAAAAGGTGGCAGAAGAAGAACTAGTCTTTTGAAAACTGACCCTTTTTACTTAATTCTAATGTAAATCAAAATATTTTTACAAAATAAAAACTTTTGTTGGATGTAACTGGGACCCTGTGCACACAAATTCGTTCCACCACATGTACCACGGGGTGAGAATGACAATAAATTTTGACTTTGAAGAAGCAGAAGCTTCTCCAGTCCTGCCCCCAACTTTAGATTCAAATTCAGACCTTAGAGTGTAAAGATAAAAT
>NC_056508.1:47977466-47979629 GCF_014905685.2 Nematolebias whitei | reverse complement strand
CCCCAACTTTAGATTCAAATTCAGACCTTAGAGTGTAAAGATAAAATCTGTTATTCTCATTTTAAAGGTTGGTAAAGTTGTCATCAACCACTTCCAGGTCCAAGAGGGTTCCCTAAAAAGGTCAACCAACATCCGTGCTCCGTCTTCACGGGCCCTGAACGCAGCACGCCATCATCTTCCTGTTTCTGAGAATAAATGATGAACATTTCCAGGTTTGAAGATTAGAAACTCACAACTTATTCAAATGGAGAAACATGTTTTAAATGGCTTAAATATTCGAAACACAATAAAACCGGTCAGGCCTGAAAACGTTAAAATTATGAAATGAAATGCAACAAACTGCAGATTTAATTGTTTGATGAATTCAGAAAATGTCAACTTTTATGGAAACTGGGTCCATGTGCTGTAAATCTTCTCAAAAGCATCAGCATTATTTATTAATAATCTACATTTTATTGGTGGAATCTGTTGTAAAGTTTTTGTTTATTGTTAATTATCAAAACTGGAATTGTTAAAACACATTTAGATGTCAGATACTGTAATTATTGATCTGTAATTGGACACAAAGAAACTAAAAAGTCCAGTTTCTGACGGTGACTCCAAACATCTTCTCTGCTAACACCACGTGATGCTTTTTCCCAGTTTCCATGAACGCAGCAACAAATGGCGCGCTTTTCTCTTCCTGTCTTTTTAATGTTAAGTCAAACTTTTCAAAGATACTCATAAATGTTGGGCCAAAGAGAGCTGACCATGATTATTCTTCTAAATGTAGTTTTCATTCACATTTATTGAGTTTTAACTCTTTAATCTGCAGATTGACTCAGTTTTAATCTCATATCGGTCCTTTGAGTGAAGCTTCCAACCAGCTCTGCGTTTTCACATCAAAGTTAATCTAAATATCGTTTTAACAGATTAATGTTCTTTATTCAGCGTTTTGAAAACGTCTCGGTTTGTTGAAAGTAAAAAGGCAGCTGGACACATTTAGATGCTGAAAATGAAGACATGGAGGAAAAACTGACTAAAAGGTCAAAACAACAACAAAACAACAACAAAGTGCGGCTGAATAAAACTTTCAGACATCTTTCAGAAACATTATCTTCTTTTTATTCCAAGAAAAAACTGTTTTCATCCCAAACGAGAAAATAAAACAAAACAAACTTATATTATTAATAATAACAATAATCGATCATTAGGAGGATAAGTAGGACGATTTTCTCCGTTTTTTAATTTTGTTGCTTCTTCTCTATGATGAGATCGGCGGTGGTCAATTAAACATGCAGCTAAATGAGTCTGATGATGAAGGTCGAGGAGGAGGAGGCGGAGTTAAGGCCGCCGGCTGAAGGCTGTTCCTCAGATGATGTGTCGACACCAACATGGCCGCCAACATGGCCGCCAGTGGTGGGAAATGATCCAGATGTTGGCAGCTAAGCTAACAGCAGCCAACAAACATGATAAGACTTTTTAGGTTGACGGCCTGATCACTGAGCAGAACCAGAACCAGCTCCGATGAGTCTTCAGGTTCAGTTCTGAGCTCGAGCAGATCGTCCAGTTCAGTTCACCGTTAGCATTCTTCATTAAAACCAATGACTCCTTTAGCCACAAAGCTAATATCCTGCTCTCTAACAAGAACCAGAACATGTGACGGGCCTTCAGGTTTGGTTCTGACAGCAGCTCAGAGCCCGAACGCCTGGACGTCTGGTTCAGGTTAGCGTTAGCAATCTTCATTAAAACCACTGGCGCTGTTAGCCACAGAGCTAACTGGATGGTTGTGAAGGGGTTAAAGTTCAACCTGCTGGAAGCTGCCGACTTTAAACAACAACTGATCCCAGATCAGCGGTAAGACCCAGCTCTGCGAGGTAACAGGAAGTGAAGCAGGAAGGAGGAAGCTGATGATAAAAAAAGAGTGCGTCTGTGTTGGATGATTTATTTTGTCATGTTGGAGTTCTGTCTGTGGGTCAGGGGTGAGGCGGGCCGGGGGGGGAGGGGGGGCGTGTCGCGTTTCCCAGGTATCAGCTGCTGTCGGGCGACGGCTCCCTCTCTCGATGCATGGCGGCGGCGCTCTGATGTTTCATGCTGTCCAGATACTCCTGCTGGGAGACGGCGAGCACCGACGCCAGAATCTCATCGTCCTCCCAGTCCGTCAGACCTGAGACACAAACACGC
>NC_056508.1:47975152-47977366 GCF_014905685.2 Nematolebias whitei | reverse complement strand
GCTCGCTGAGAGGCAGCAGCTCTACCAGTTGTGCCACCGTGCTGTCCTGCCTCAGACATGAGCACAAAAGTTATTGCTTCTATTGCATTTGTTTTTGGGTTTTTTTGGCCCTGGAGTCGATGTTGAGAGGGTTCCGAGTCAGACTCTGAACAGAACTTTGGAGGAAACGGGTCCTGTGTGTTTCTGATCGTGTTTGTTTGTGTGTGTACAGGTCCCAGCAATCAGAGTCGTCATCACTTGGAGTACAGAGCCATCATGCAGGAGATGTCACCCACAGCGTTTGGTAAGAGACGCACACACACACACAGCAGCTGTCAGTCACTTTCAGTTGCTTACAGTCAAATCTGAATTGGAGTCAACAGGAAGTTGCCGAGCAGAGTGGTGTGTGTGTGTGTGTGTGTGTGTGTGCGTGCGTGCGTGTGTGTGTGTGTGTGTGTGTGTGTGTGTGTGTGTGTGTGTGTGTGTGTGTGGTTATCTGAGGTTTTCTTGCTGTAAAAACACACGGTTCGTTGTTTGTTCCAGTTTTATCAGCTCAGAGAGTTTATATCAAAGAACAGAACGACTTAAAACTCAGCGTGATGTTCTTGTGTGTCTCAGCACCTCTCAGCTGTTTCATTTAGTTCTGAGTGTGTTGGGGGGGGGGGGGGGACTTTATGAGCATATGCTGGTGAAGAGTCTCAGTCGTCCAGGCCAGTGTTAGTCTAAAAGAGGTTAAAGAAGAGAAACATGTGGACTTGTGACCTGAAGACGTTTGTCTTCATCGGGTCTAAAATGTCTTGAGCGTGGAGCTCACAGCTTCAGAGGTCTGGTTTGTTCTTAGATCTGCTGCAGGTTAGACTGGAACTACTCGTGCTCACAGTGGAGGCTTGTTAGGCTCTTTGTCTGCCTGGTTCAGAGATGTTTGGGTCACCTTCCTGAAGGTCTGGAGCTGACCTGGAGTCAGGTCTGTAGGTTTTAGAACACATGAATATTATTTATATCTTGATTTTATGAGTTAAACTCAAACTTTTTGCCCTGCAGCTGTTTTGTTAGTTAGATCTACTTCCTGTCTCTGTTGCTGGAAAGTCCAATCAGCAGTTTGGTTCTGGTACAGGATCCTTCCCTTGTTTTTAATCTGGGATTATTTTCACGGTTAGGCGAGCAGCATGGCAGCAGCCATGGGAGATTCCCGTCTCCACAAACAAAACGATAATTGAAGAAGGAACGGTCCCTGCGGCGTGGTGTTGCTCCGGTCCATGTCACCGTCCCAGCACGCAGAACTGCCACGTCAAAAGATTTATGATCCAAACCCGACACTTCCAAACATCCCCAGAGCAGCGTCTCCACAGACGAGCAGGGCGGTGGCAGCATCATGTTGTGGGACTAGAAAACTAGAAGGAACCAGAAGATCAATGGAGGTCCGTCTTTTATGGAGAGGGTTTCTAAAGTCAAATGAAATCATTTAGTTTTATTTGTTTCCTGAAGCAGCAGATTCAACTGTTGGGCATCGTTTGAATTTGAACGATTCCAGTTCTGCTTCTGATTCCTCATTTTGATTCCAGTTCCTATCAATTCTTGATTCTGATTATTTTTAGAGGTGGGCTTAAAAAAATGTTTACATGGTATAAATGAGCTAGCCAGAGTTCTTTCTGGATTCAATCATTAGAACTTCTCCAACACAGTTCAGTCAGGTCATCTGGACGGTTTCTTTTGTTGCTGAGACGGAGGAGTGAGAGAAACAAAGCGCGTAGCATCTTAGCTAGCTTAGCGTCTGTATTGTGTGCAGCAAGATTTTGCCTGAACGTTTGAAAAGTCCATCTGAGAGTGTTCTAGACCAGAGAACACCTTGAAGGAGGAGGATGGTGTTAAGGAGAAAGAAGCCGAGTAACGCAAGTTTTCTGGAAAGTAAAACTGGTCAAATCAGTTTATGGGGAGAAGGAGATGGACGTTAATCCAAGAGCATTGTGAAGGACAGGGCAATAAAAGTTATGAAGTGTAGAGACTGTGGCACCAAGGTCAGAAGGAACCTGTAAATTATTTTGTTTTAATGATTACAAGCAGGTTGTGTCACTATTCCTTGGCACTGCGTTGTGTTGTGAAGGCGCATGATGCCAGGTCGTTTTCTGTAACGAGTCCCGCACTAAATCAGAAACGGTAAAAAGCCTAAATTCACTTCTGCAGCTTATTAAAGCTGCAGAAGTGAATTTAGTAAAATTAATGTTCTTATGTTTGTGT
>NC_056508.1:47974605-47975052 GCF_014905685.2 Nematolebias whitei | reverse complement strand
AAGCTGCAGAAGTGAATTTAGTAAAATTAATGTTCTTATGTTTGTGTAAACATCTGTCACGTGTTTGTGAACATCTGTCACGTGTTTGTGAACATCTGTCTCGTGTTTGTGAACATCTGTCGCGTGTTTGTGAACATCTGTCGCGTGTTTGTGAACATCTGTCGTGTGTTTGTGAACATCTGTCGCGTGTTTGAACATCTGTCGTGTGTTTGAACATCTGTCGTGTGTTTGAACATCTGTCGTGTGTTTGTGAACATCTGTCGCGTGTTTGTGAACATCTGGCGCATGTTTGTGAACATCTGGCCCATGTTTGAACATCTATTGTGTGTTTGTGAACATATGTCGAGTGTTTGTGAACATCTGGCGCGTGTTTGTGAACATCTGGCGCGGGCTTGTGAACATCTGTCACGTGTTTGTGAACATCTGTCGCGTGTTTGTGAACATCTG
>NC_056508.1:47970769-47974505 GCF_014905685.2 Nematolebias whitei | reverse complement strand
CTCGACTGATCCGGTGGTTTCACTTTGATTAACTCACATTATGGTTTTGGCAAAAGTGTTTTCCATCGGATGCTCTTCCTGACCATTTATCTGGGCTTGGGACCAGAACCAGAGACACTGGCTTGTGCTCCGTAGTGGCTGATTTAAACATTAAAGAATAATTTGACATCTTTAACACAAATAATTCAATATATTTAATGTTGGAGAATAATGATCTGATGTATGGAGGAGGTCAGACGTTTGTGAGGCACCGCCTCGGATCTTTGCCTCTGATCTGGAAATGGAACCGATGCCAACGCTGAGGCGGGTCAGATAAGAACGTGAACAGGAAGTCCCAGTCGTGTTTTGAAGTTAGAAGCTGTTCCTCGATGAACGCTCGTCTCCCGCTGCCTTTCTTTTAAAGAAAGGTCAGAGCCCTCAGAGTGTGTGTTGGGAGGACTCTCCACTACTACCACACCAAACCTTCGCTCAGTGTCTGTGAAAGTCTTTGCTGTACCTGGTTTTATGGCCACGGCAGCCATCTTGAGTCAGTCAGTCTCATTGGACCCTGTCCACGGGTCCATACAGTCCTGTGAATGAGCCCCGGGTCGGTTCAGAGTCTGATCTGGATCCTGGTCTTCCTGTCACTTGAATGGACTTCATGTTTGTCTTCCGTGTCATTCTGGTTCTGATTCTGGTTCTGTTCCCTGCAGCCAACAGGAAACTGAAGTACATCAGCCTGGCCGTGCTGGTGGTCCAGAACGCCTCGCTCATCCTCAGCATCCGCTACGTCCGCACGCTGCCGGGCGACCGCTTCTTCGCCACGTCGGCTGTAGTGATGGCCGAGGTTCTGAAGGTTCTGACGTGTCTGCTCATCATCCTGTCCCAGAAGAGATGTGAGTCTGTGTACTGATCCGATGGCCCGAGAGCCCAGCGGCTCGTTGTTCTGACTCTGTGTGTGTCTGCAGTCAGCGTGGCGGAGACGGCCCACTTCCTGTTCGACTCGGTGGTCCTTCAGTACAAAGACACCCTGAAGCTGGCCGTGCCGTCGCTCATCTACACGCTGCAGAACAACCTGCAGTACGTCGCCATCTCCAACCTGCCCGCCGCCACCTTCCAGGTCCGACACGGCCCGTCTGAAACGTTCAAACATCTGCAGAGAAACAGAAACTTTTAAATGAGTTCAATTCTTCAGACGTTTGTTGACATTCAGTTTAAAACTCTGGATTTATTTTCTTTATCTTTATGAAAGTGGACATTTTGAGATCTTCCAGTCTGGTTTTAAACCACTACACAGCACCGAGACAGCCTTGGTAAGGGTCTGTAATGACATTCCTCTAGCGAATGACTGGTCACTCTGTGGTCCTGGTACTCCTCGACCTTACTGCTGCTTTTGACACAGTTGACCACAGTATCCAGTTCTCACAGTTAGAACACTGGGTTGGGATTACTGTTGCAGCGTTGAATGGTTCCGTTTATATCTGAACGTCAGGAGTTGTTAATGTTAACAGTTTATCTGCTTCAGTGCCTCTTTTCTGTGGGATCCCACAAGGCTCGATTCTTGGACCCCTTCTGTTCTCATTGTATCTGCTCACCTTAGGGTCTATCCTGAAGAAACATGGTCTTTCCTTTCATTGTTATGCTGATGATTGTCAGATTTATCTGCCCAACAGCTCCTGTTCCATTCACTCTCTCCTAAAATGTCTGGATGACATCAAGGCATGGATGGCTTCACATTTTTAAGTTTCAACGATCAGAAAACTGACGTCCTTGTGTTTAGCCCCAGCTCTGCTGCTGTCTTTGTTCCTGTAAACCTGGACTCCCTTCAGCCATATCTTAAACAGTCTGTTACAAATCTCCGGATGGTTTTAGACTCTTTAAGTTTAATAACCAGATTAACTCTGTTCTGCAGAAAAGCTTCCTCCAGTTAAGCTGAAGTCGGTGCTGATCAGATCTGACCTTGAAAACTAGTCCATGTCTTCGTTACAACCCAGCTGGACTACTGTAACTCACTTTATGTTGGGGTCAGTCAGGTGTCCTCTCACGTCTCCAGCTCGTCCAAAATGCTGCAGCTCGACTCTTAACAGGAACTCACAGGTTTGATCATATCTCACCAGTTCTGGCCTCCCTTCACTGGCTCCCTGTATGGATCAGAACAGATTTTAAAACTCTCCAGTTGACCTTTAAATGCCTAAATGACCTTGCACCCTCGTATCTCTCTGAGCTACTTCAACCAGATGTTTCTCCTCGAACACTGACATCATGTGAGCAGCTTTGGTTGAAGCTCAGAGGAGATCGGGCTTTTTCAGTCGTGGCCCTGAACTGTGGAACAATCTGGCCCAGCATCAGACAGACCCCCTTCACTTCCTGTTTTAAAATCTCTGATCAAAACTCTCCTGTTCTCTCTGTCACTTCACACAGTGGGAGTTCGTTTAGTATTTTATTGTTGGGTGTTTTATTTTTGATGCTTTTAATTACATTTAATTTAATTTATCTTTAACTTGCAGCCAGTGATGTTATTGTTCAGCACTTTGGTAACGGCTGCTGCTTTATTAAAGAATGTCTTGACTTTCTAAACATCTGTTTTAAATGGATCTCATGCAGCCGGAGTGAAGTTCTGAATGGTTCCGCTCGGATCAGTTGGTCAGGTACTTTGACCCATACCAGTGCTGCAGTAACAGGCTCCTCCCCCTTCAGGTGACGTACCAGCTGAAGATCCTGACCACGGCTCTGTTCAGCGTCCTGATGCTCAGGAAGTCTCTGTCCCGGGTACAGTGGGTCTCCCTGCTGCTGCTGTTCGCCGGAGTCGCCATCGTCCAGGTAAGCCCCGCCCCCTGCAGCACTGTCACCATGGAGACGGAAGTGGGTGATGGACTGTCTGTCTCCACAGTGAAAGGTGGTGTTTGTTTAAAGGTGCAGTCAGGCCGGTCCAACCAGCAGGAACATTTCAAAGAAGGGTCGGGCGGGTCGGGTTCTGCAGGTTCTGCAGGTGGGGGGGGGACATGTCTCATTAAATGTTTTTTCTTCACGTGTGGACGTTGGCTCCTTGTCTGTAAAACTCACTGAGACTGAGTCGTTGTCTTTCTAAAGTCAGCTGGGTGTGGCGGCCATCTTGGATCAGGTTGTCTCTGGAAGTTAGAAAATGGTCCTGATGGGTTCAGTTCAGCAGATATTTTGCTAACAGATAGGGCTGGGCGATATGGACCAAAATTAGTATCAATATTTTAAGTTAAATCGCGATATACGATATGTATCTTTTTTTTTTTTCTTTCCCTAAAGTAATAAAAATATATTTGAGTCAAATCTCTGTCCAGTTGTCACACAGGCACATTTATTAACGGCTGTAACTGTACAAAATAAATGTCTAATAAACTATTTACATGTATTAAATAATAATCCTCTTCAGCTGGGGGCAGCGGTGGCTCAGAGGTTAGAGCAGTCGTCCTCCAGTGTGGGGGTTTGAGTCCACCAGCAGTCACATGTTGAAGTGTCCCTGAGTGAGACACTGAACCCCCCGTTGTCTCCGTGTGTCCCATCAGTGTCTGAATGTGATCAACTCTGATTATTCTGTGCACAGATCTAGTATAGAGCTGTGTGAATGAGGCACAGATTGTTGTAAAGAGCTTTGAGTGTCGTTATAAGATAGAAGGAGCTGTATAGGTGCAGTCCATTCAGCTGCGCCGCCTCCACGACGTTGGTCAGCGTGTGAACTGCAGGTCCGACACACTTCAGCCTCCTTCCCTGAAACGAACCCCGG
>NC_056508.1:47963926-47970669 GCF_014905685.2 Nematolebias whitei | reverse complement strand
TTGGCACAAAGGTTCGTCCTGAAGTCTTGGTTAGGGATTCATGAGTCTAACAGCCTCAGGTTAGGTCTATCCCTGTCCTTCTCAGCTCCTGTGAGTTGCCAGACCTGAAGGCAGTGCACCTGGCTTCCAGCAGGGTGCTAGAACCTCTGCATTCAGCCAGGGCTTCTGGTTGGGGTAGCTCTTAACCAGGGCTTAATTTATAAACCGATTTATGCCGAAACACAAATAGCAGGCGCGGGATGGGGGGTCCTTCCCCAGAAAATTTGGAATAAAAGAGATGCCATTTCCAGCATTTTGGTGTATTGTAACAGGTTGTTAAACATCTGTAAACATTTGATTACATTAATTAAAAACAGGTCTCTCTTGTAAATAAGTCCTCGAGGCTCAATGAGACTAACAACCTGTAGAAATAAAAGTTGAATTGAAATTACTATGGGCAGCACGGTGGCGCAACTGGTAGAGCTGCTGCCTCTCAGTGAGCAGGTCCCTGGTTCAAATCCAGGTCCGGCCTTTCTGGGTGGAGTTTGCATGTTCTCTCTGTGCTGCGTGGGTTTTCTCCAGGTACTCCAGTTTCCTCCCACAGACCAAAAACATGCATGTTAGACTGATGGTAACTCTGAATTGTCCCTAGGTGAGTGAGTAAATGGTTGTTTGTCTCGTTTGTCTCTATGTGTCCCTGTGATGGACTGGAGACAAACATCCATCCATTTATTTTAGATAATAAACTGGACGGTCTTTTGAACATTTTGATCCTGTCATTGTGATGTGAATAATACACATCAAACATTTCACTCATATTTTTGTCTTTTTTTACTGTAAGCTTTTTTACTTATCATCTTTGAAATGTATGCAGGAGTTCTGACACATTGGCAGTTGTGCACGCTCTGCAGAGCTGTCTGGAGACGCTCCTGTGTGTAAAACGTGCACTGTCTGCAGGGTCTGCATGTGCGTTCCTTCAGGTCTAGCTCCCCATCTTTTACAGCTGCTTCTCTGAATAGATGTCAGTCTGTGCATGCAAAACAGTCTTTCAGTTTGGAGTCACTATTCTTCACCCAACTTTTGATTTTCCTTTCTACTGGTCTTGTCATTCCCCTATCTGTTACACAAGCACAATCCGTAGTGTACTTCCGGGTCGCACGGATCGCAGTTGTTAATGAATAAAAACTGTCTTAATTTACTTAGAAAAGTGCGTGCTCTGCCTCTACCGATCTTCATGTAGCTAATTTACGCCACTCGTATCTCCGTTACAATCATTGGTTAAGATGATCTGCGACACGTTAGACCTGACCCCCAGCCTGGGCTGAATGAGAAAAACCCTGCGAGATACAGAATGAATTGTTTCCATGGTGAAACCGCGCCGCTCAGTGGTGAAGCTGCAGATCATTTTAACCATGACGTAAATATGTTAATGATTTTAACGGAAATACGAGTGGTGTAAATTAGCAACATTAAAATCGGCGGAGATAGAGCACGTACTTTTCTAATTAAGACAGTTCTTATTCATAAACAGAATTATACTAGTACATTTTCCTTAAGCTAGCATATTCAACAGCAATCCGTGCGACCTGGAAGTATTCCTTTTAGCGCATGTTCAAATGAACTACACTATGGATCGGGTTCCGTAACAGACTGGGGAATGACAGGTCTGGAGTGTCTCAGTGGGAGTCTCAGTGGGAGTCTCAGTGGGAGGAGGTAAGCAGGGGCCAGAAAGATGGAGATGTGGCCAGAGTGTCCTAAGTGGGGGCGAGTTGCGGCTTTGTATGTGTCTCGTAGTTGGTGTAAACACGGTCCAGCGTGTTATTTCCTTGTGTAGGAATGGCCACGTGCTCATAATATCTTGGCAGGGTGTCTCTCAGATTTACATGGTTAAAGTCACCAGCCACCATGTAAAACACCTCAGGGTGTTTGTTCTGCTCCAGCAGGGCGTCTGCAGCATTAGCACCTGGGGCTATGTAAAAAGCTATTATAAATACGGCCGTAAACTCGCGGGGTAAATCATGTGGTCGACACTTCAGTTAGCTGCTCCAAAGCCTGGAGCAAGAGCTGTTTATCAGAGTACAGTTTCTGCACCAACCTAAATTTACGTAGGCGCACACTTCGCCTCCCCATTACTTCCCCGTTCGCTCGCTGCAGCGGTCCACTCGAGCTGGAACGCTGAGTCCGGCATGTTGCTGTTAAGCCATGATTCCGTGAGACGAAGTACAGCATATTTCCTCATCTCCTCTGAGGCATCCTCTCTCAAACGATGCAAATCCATCTTGTCCAAAGAGCGGACATTTGACAGAAAGCGAGAGGGTATCGTAGTCTGCCAGAGTTAGCTTTAGCTTTTAGCCTTACTAACACCCTACCCGGCAACTTTGCTTCTTCAGCTGGGAGCAGTGTCTTCTCTTCCTGCTTGTGTCCCTGCTGAAGCTTCCAGGCAGATGACTTTAAGAGCTGCATTCTGCCGAGCCTATATTTGAGATTGTCGCTGATCGCTGCTGTAGTCCGTGATAAATCCTCTCTGATTCTCATCGGTTCGGTTCGACTACAACTCACATGCTTAAAGCGTGTGCAGTCGGACTCAGAGTCGATTTCAAAACTCCTGAAAACTGGGAACGCATCGGGAGCCAGCAAAGCCACCACATGGCGCAGAGGTTAGAGAAGATGGGCCTGTGATCATAAAGTCGCAGGTTCAACTCCCGGTACCGTCAATATCAAAATGTGGGTGGAAAAGGTGAAACACCCACACCTGCCTCCACCCTGATTTGCCCCACCCTGGGCCCCTGAGCAAGGCCCTTAACCCCCACCATCTGCTCCCAAAAACAGGTCTTGCTTGAAAATGAATTCTCGTGAATCAATGAGACTTCCTGTATAAATAAAGGGTCAATGAAATAAAGGTCAGATTTTAGAATCGCTCCTGCCTTGGACTAAGGTGTGGTACCTGGGGCGCAGGGCGAAGGCGGTTTGCTCAGGATGAGGGCAGCTCCTGCGGGGGATGGGGGCTTGTTGTGGGTCGATGGGGCGGTCGTGAGGTCGGAGTGGGAGGGGTCAGAGTCTCGTTGCCGCGGTGATCGGGTGCTCCAGTCGTCCAGCCCGCTGGAAGCGGCCGCCGTCGCCGAGCTGCAGGTGGCACTGGCCTTACGGGGCTGGAAACACAGAAACACAAAGTCTGTCTTCAGACTGGTTTGTTGTTGTTTTTGTTTACAGAAAGGACAACAACTGCTTTAATGTTTTACTTTACAGAAAGAACAACAACTGCTTTGTTGTTTTTGTTTATAGAAAGGACAACAATTTGTTTTGTTGTTGTTTTTGTTTACAGAAAGGATGACGACTGGTTTGTTGTTGTTTGTGTTTACAGAAAGGACAATTACTGGTTTGTTGTTGTTACAGAAAGCTCAACAAAAGAAACAGTCATAAAGTGTTTCACGTGTGAACCAGAACTGGGCCTGATGTTATACAACAATCAAACAGTCACTGCTCCAACAGGTCAGACCCACCTTCTGAAGGTGACCCCGCCCCCCCACCCCCGGTACCTGTCGGGCCTGTTTCTCCTGGTCCTGCAGCCACTGCAGGTAGGACTCTCGGGCCACCTGTTCCTCGATGGCTTCGTTGGTGGCCTCCCAGTCCGTCGCTCTCTTCTTGTCCTCCAACATCTGCTGCTCGATCCACGACTCCTCCGACGTCTTGATGGCCGACTTCATCAGAGACTGGTCTGCATACTGAGAGGACACACACACACACACACAGACACACACACACACACACAGTGTAAACTCAGCTGAATGTGGGTACAATGGAGAAGAAAATAATAATCAGCAGAAATAAATTTATTTCTGGTTGTCTTCGGCTCTGATCCATTCAGATTTGAGCAAGATATTATTCTGTACATTATTTTATTTCTCCGTTTTCATCTGCAGTGGTTCCCAACACTGGTCCTTGAGGAACACCATCCTTCATGCTTTAGTTGTTTCCCTGCTCCAACACGCCTGATTCAGTGATTTAATTACTTCCACATGTTCTGCAGAAGACCGTTCATCACCCATTAATTAAAATCAGGTGTGATGGAGCAGATAAACAACAAAAACATGCAGGATGGTGTTCCCCAAGGACCAGGGTTGGGAACCCCTGAAATGTGCTCTGAATGTTGGTGCATCATTTTGTATTCTCTATGAAAACGACACGAGGCAGAACATGCAGAGTTCAAAAGGGTTACAGGTCGTTGTACAAACTGCTGTTTTGTGTGTGTTCAGGTCTCACTGGTTCTGGTTCTGTTACCCCAGGTTTGAAGGCAGGCAGTCCCAGTCCGACCCCAATCGTGGCCTTGTTGGGGTTCACCACAGAGTTGTAGTGGATGTTGCGGTGGTAGCTCACTCTGATTGGCTCGTCGTTGTTCTGGTGGATGCCGTGGAATGTGTTGATTGGCTCTGCAGGAGGAGGTGGAGCAAGGTGAGGACACTTTACTCTGGCTGGAAGTGAAGCAGGTGGGTGGGCTCACTCACCTGTGCTGTACTGGTACACCTCCACAGGTCTGTTGTACATCTCGGCCATGGCCTGCATCTCAATGTGGTTGCCATGGCAATTGTTTTTTCTCTTCCTGTTGATGTATGTGGTAAAGTCTTCGGTCACGTAGTTGGAGAAGTAGTCAGCGTTCTTCATCTGAAGGTCAGAAACTTTATTAACAACGATCTGTCAGCTGATTGGCTGAGAGGTCAGATTCACTCACCAGGTAATCCATACAGTGTTTCCTCACCACCTCGTGCATGTCCTGATCGCCGTATACCTGGTCAGCTGAGAAAACACAAACAGAGTCCAGGTGAGACCAACTCGGACTCACTCAGCATCAGCCCTTTGAGCTTTAAGTAGAAACGGGAACAAAAGTTTCTTTCATACAACTCAGATCAGACTGACACGCCTTCTGATCATATCTCTCCGGGTCCTAAATGGACCGAGGCAGTGAGAGGGGGTCGAAGCCATCCCTGGTGCTCCTCTGTGTTGTGAAGCAAGGTAGTAAAAGAGGTGAAACTGTCAACCTGTGGGAAGGTGAGCCGGTGCTACAGCTCAATAATGTAATAATGTGGCGAAGTGATGACAGCTGGTCTGTGGACCACCCGGTCCAGTATTAAACAACAAACGGATTTATCAACGAGGGAAGATCTATGAAGACGCAGAGAAACTTTATATTTAATTAAATAATAACTAGTCCCTCAGGCGTGTCCTGGGTCTTCCTCTGGTCTCCTCCTGGTGGGACGTGTCCGGAACACCTCACCAGGGAGGCGTCCAGAAGGCATCCTAAACAGATGCCCGAGCCACCTCAACTGGCTCCTCTCGACGTGGAGAAGCAGCAGCTCTACTCTGAGCCCCTCCCGGATGATCAAGCTTCTCACCCTATCTCTAAGGGAGAGCCCAGACACCCTGCGGAGAAAACTCATTTCAGCCACTTTTATCCGAGATCTCGTTCTTTCAGTCACAACCCAAAGCTTGTGACCATAGATGAAGGTAGGAACATAGATCCATCGGTAAATTGAGAGCTTCACCTTTTGACTCAGCTCTCTCTTCACCACAACAGACCGGTACAACGCCCGCTTCACTGCAGACGCTGCACCTATCCGCCTATCAATCTCACGCTCCATTTTTCCCTCATTCGTGAACAAGACCCCAAGATACTTGAACTCCTCCACCTGGGGCAGGACCTCCTCCCTGACCCGGAGAGGGCACTCTACCCTTTTCCAGATCAAGACCATGGCCTCGGATTTGGAGAAACTGATCTTCATCCCGGCCGTGTTGTACTCGGCTGCGAATCGCTCCAGCGAAAGCTGTAGATCACCATCTGATGAAGCCAATAGGACCACATCATCTGCAAAAAGCAGAGACGCAATCCTAAGGCCACCAAAACAGATCCCCTCAACACCTTGGCTGCGCCTAGAAATTCTGTCCATAAAAGTTATGAACAGAATCGGTGACAAAGGGCAACCTTGGCAGAGTCCAACTCTCACCGAGAACAAGCCCGACTTACTGCCGGCAATGCGGACCAGGTTCTGACACCGGTCATACAGGGACCTAACAGCCTGTACCAAAAGGCATGGTATCCCATACTCCCAGAGTACCCCCCACAGGGCTCCCCGAGGGATGCGGTCAAACGCCTTCTCCAAGTTCACAAAGCACATGTAGACTGGTTGGGCAAACTCCCACGCACCCTCCAGGACCCTGCTGAGGGTGTACAGCTGGTCCAGTGTTCCACGAACAGGACAAAAACCGCACTGCTCCTCCTGAAGCCGAGGTTCGACTATCCGACAGACCCTCCTCTCCAGAACCCCCGAATAGACCTTACCAGGGAGGCTTAAGAGCGTGATCCCCTGTAGTTGGAACACACGCTACGGGACTATGTTTCTCGGCTGGCCTGGGAACGCCTCTGGATTCCCCCGGAGAAGATGGCCCAAGTGGCTGGGGAGAGGGAAGTCTGGGCCTACCTACTTAAACTGCTACCCCCGCAACCCGACCCCGGATAAGTGGAAGAAAATGGATGGATGGATGGATGGATAAATAATATCTTTAGAAAGGGACCATTACACTGCTTTGAAATGCCATGTTTTAACAATTATATAAGGCAGACACACATTTAATGTGTCACACTCCACATTAACCTGACTGAGTTCTGCTTCACACCAACATGGCTGAGTTCTGCTCCACGGTAACCCGGCTGAGTTCTGCTCCACATTAACCCGGCTGAGTTCTGCTCCATGTTAACCCGGCTGAGTTCTGCT
>NC_056508.1:47959560-47963826 GCF_014905685.2 Nematolebias whitei | reverse complement strand
AAAAATATGAAAAACACCACAAACATTAAAAACATAAAAATATGAAAAACACCACAAACATTAAAAACATAAAAAATATGAAAAACACCACAAACAATAAAAATATTAAAAATATGAAAAACACCACAAACATTAAAAACCTCACACACATTAAAACATTACAAACATCAAAAACATTAAAAACATTAAAACATTACAAACATCAAAAACATTACAAACATCAAAAACATTAAAAACATCAAAACATTACAAACATAAAAACAATAACATCAAAACTTAATAACAAATTGTAAAACTAAACAATTGTTTTTAGTTTTGTCAGATGTTTAAGTTTTATTGTGAAAGGAGTTTTAAACTAAATTAAGTTTTTGATGTAAAATCACGAAAACAATTTAATCTGATTGTTGAAACAAAAGCACTTTGATCTATCCAGACCTGAGGTCCAGATCTAAGTCCAGACCTGACGTACAAACCTCAAGATCAGACTGAGGTCTAGACCAAGTTCCAAACCTGAAATCGAGACCTGAGGTCCAGATGTGAAGTCCAGACTTCAGGTCTAGACCTAAAGTCCAGAGTGAGGTGCAGAATGAGGTTCATACCTGAAGTCCAGACCTAAGGTCCAGACCAGAGAGAGGACCGTCTGTGGACAGACGTGTCTTGATGAGGTCATGACCTCCAGTCGACCTCTGACCCCATGTGTTCTGAGCTCTGTGGACCTCAACGACTTTCTGTCAGAACTTTTTCAGGTCCTTCACCTTCATCTTCATCAGCTCGGGGCACAGAGTGCTGGATTAAAAGTTTTGCACAGTTTAACTGAAACTTTTTAATTTAAATTTCAAAGATTCGTTTGATTCTTTTAATCTGGGGTTAAATTATGAATTAATGTGTAACGGCGTGACAGTCAACCCTGAAACGACCAATAAACAATTTATTAATTTATAAAAACTGATCCGAAACTTTACTGAAACGTTTAGACCCAGTCCAGTTTTCATAAACACCTTTTACAACATCAACAATCGGTGTAAACAAACAAACAAACTGACCAAACGTGCTGGGTCAGAACCAGAAGGTCCAGACGGGCGGCGCCGCAGAGTCCAACTCCGTTTATTTACCTTTCTACTTTGTTTACAAACCAAGTCAGAAACAAACAAATATTTAATGTTTTATTATCTGAAAACAAGAAAAAACATTTAGTTTTATTCAAAGAAACTTTGTTATTTCAAGGTTCATCATAACACACTTCATTTTTGTTTTTAATTTCTCAGGTAAACAAAAACAAACAAACAAACAAACATGGCCATCAGCACAGCTCAGAAACACCAAATCAATTTTTAACATTTTATTTATTTATTACAAAAATCAGACGAGTCTGTAAATTATTTATTTATCCAGCTGTTGTTTTTGGTTCGATCAGGTTGTTTATTTTTAAATAAATTCTCTGAACGACTCGTTTGTTTACAAAAAGCTGCAAATAATCAAAGAAGTAAACATCGATTCACTTTATTCTTAGACAAAAGATGCTGAAGGTTTTTACAGACGCTGATCTGAGAACAGCCGGAAAAATAAACTCCCGTTGGAAAAAAGCGTCAACGTTTATTTGTTTACTTCAGTTTTTACAACAAAGTGCAGAAATCCAGAAAATTCCCCCAAAAAAATTAAACTAAAGATTTTAATGAATGAAATTTCAACAGAAAAATTAAATTCTTACTGATTATTTTTTTATAAACGTCCCCAGAGTTCATTAAATAAAACTTTATGAAAAACTAAAAGAATCTTTGAAAAGGAACTCTGAAGAATTTAAGGATAATTTCTCTGAAAAACAACAAAAAACAACAATAAAAAAATAAATTTCCAAAGAAAAATTAACCTCAAGGCGACCACGATGATCCTCGTCTAGTCCTAGAACTGAGACCTGAAGCTTCCTGCTGAGCCTCCTCTTCACCCAGAAGATCAACACCCACAACAAACAAACAAACAAACAAACAGACAAACAAACAAACAAACAAACAAACCACTGCCAGAGTCCCACAAACAGAAACAAACTGCAGCAAAGATTCACATTTATTTTAACTTAATATGGTTTTTGTCTCCGAGAGGGAACAAATAAAAAAAATCAGACGTCAGGACGACCCAGGACCCAGCAGGGTCCAGGTCCCGTTCCTCGGGTCTGGTTTTTAGATGCTTCAACAAATCCTGGTTTCAGAACAATTATCAGATCTGGTGCCATTCAGGATCTCTGGTCCTGGTTCTGGTCCTGGTTTTAGCATCAGACAGACCTGGATCCGTGAGCTTTAAAACATCATTGTTCCAATGGAGACAAACACCCCCCCCAAACAAACAAACAAACAAACAAACAAACTACAATTTACTCCCAACGTGAAAGAAAAGCAGCAAATAAATAAGTTGCAGAAGAATAAATAAGAAAAGACCCCGTTCAGGACTCCCCCTTCAACGAGACCCCAGATGAGGCTGGAGTACGGCAAACTTTAATGTCTAATATTTCATCAGAACGTGCTCCAGTCAACGAGCATGTTCTTCAGTCAGCCGGCCCGGCCCGGCCCGGCCCAGTATGGCTTCTGTACAGATGGAGCAAAAGGCACGAACAGAACGTTGTGGCCCTGCAGACGCTGCAGGAACAATCATCAGTGATGAAGCGCGGCGCTTCCTTCATTCAGTTAGTGAAAAGTTATAAGGCAGAGCAGAAACGGAGGAGGCGCCGCAGCTCCTTCATCCTTCTCCTGTTTCCAGGAATTAGTCTGTAGCGACAGCAGCAGGAGGAGCCGCTCTGAGGAGGAGCAGGGGTTAGAGTTCAGGAGGGAGGAGGAGGAGCAGAGAGGAAGAGGAGCAGCGCAGTTATTGGTTAGTTAGAGCAGACAGGAAGCAGAATCAGAATCACTTCACCAGCACTGACTTTGGCAGGAACGCCTCCATCTCGCCGCCTCCGTCCGCCGTGTTCTGCGGCTCCAAAGACGCCGAGGAGGACGCCGAGGAGGAGGTGGAGCTTGAGGTAACGGAACCGCTGGGCGCCTTAGGGAGGCTGTACATATAGACGGCGCCAATGACGAGCCCCGTCCCCGCCGTGAAGAGCAGGTCCACGTGGAAGCCGAACAGGTAGACCGACATGACGGTGGACACCACGATGGAGAAGGAGGTGGCGAAGCCCTTCAGGATGTTGTCGGCGTACTTCACCACGACGGCCACCAGCAGCCCGCCGAACGCCTGGTTGAAGATGACGCACCACACCATGCTGGTGTAGCCGAACAGGAAGCCGCGCTCGGCCACGGCGGCGCCGTCGTTCCACCACAGTCCCAGCAGGCCGAGCGCCGTGCCGAAGATCCCCAGCTGCACGTTCCTCATCCACACGGACGCCGCGCTCCCCTTCAGGATCTTCTCAAAGTAAACGCCGGCGAAGCCCGACGACAGGCAGCTGATCACCACGGCAACCAGGCCCACCGTGTAGTTTTGGTTGGCGGCGTCCGCCACAGACGCCTCCTTGTTCCCTTCCTGCTGCACCTGCAGGGAGACACGAGACTCGTTAGTTCTGTCGGACCCATCAGAACCAGAGTCCGTAAGGATCCGGGTCTGCTTTCAGTGGACGCTGTTTGTTAGTGGAGCTGGGCCGATACGAGTCGAGACCATGTCGAGATAAACGACAGCAGGAGGATTTTCAAGTATAAAACCGTGTCCTCTTTCTCCCACGTGGTCCCTCCTCGAACACAAACCCAGCCCCTCAGCTGCGCTCCGCCCACTTCCTGTTTCTCCAGGAAGTGGGCGGAGACGTTCAGCACAACAAGTGAACACGGGAGATATGAAGAGCAGCTGAGCTGCTGGACAAGAAGAAAAGCAGCGGCTGTTCTTCTGCAGATGTTTGGATTCATCAGATGAGGATCAGAAAGGAGATTTCTGTAGACGGTGCTGAGAACAAGTCCCGACAAAAGGTCGGAACTACGAATCTTTTTCACCATTTAAAAACAGCCGAGTCTGAGCGCGTGTGAAGCTGCAGGTCCGACACACTTCAGCCTCCTTCCCTGAAACGAACCCCGGGTCAGAACTCATGTAGCCGTGCGGCGCCTTGTGAGGGGAACAGCGAGAGGTGGTGACAACATTAATAAAGACGCAGCTCATCATATTGTGAAACACACAGTCCTTCGCAGCTAACAAGACGGCTAACGCCGTGTTCATCTTGTTCCACAGCTGAAACTGGGACCGTGTCTTTAGTGATTTGATTAACTGCTGAATATTGATGTCACCACCTCTCACAAGGCG
>NC_056508.1:47956694-47959460 GCF_014905685.2 Nematolebias whitei | reverse complement strand
GGTGTCTGGGCTCTCCCTTAGAGACAGGGTGAGAAGCTCGATCATCCAGGAGGGACTCAGAGTAGAGCCGCTGCTTCTCCACGTCGAGAGGAGCCAGTTGAGGTGGCTCGAGCATCTGGTTAGGATGCCTCCTGGACGCCTCCCTGGTGAGGTGTTCCGGACACGTCCCACAGGGAGGAGGCCCAGAGGAAGACCCAGGACACGCTGGAGGGACTATGTTTCTCGGCTGGCCTGGGAACGCCTCAGGATTCCCCCAGAGGAGCTGGACCAAGTGGCTGGGGAGACGGAAGTCTGGGCCTCCCTACTTAGGCTGCTACCCCCGCGACCCGACCCCGGATAAGAGGAAGAAAATGGATGGTTGGATGGATGGTTGGATGGATGGTTGGATGGATGTATTTTCATCTCTTATTCAACGTTTTAAATCATAGTTGACTAATTATTAATCACACAGAGAATAATTTAAAACATTTTAATTTTATTACAGATAAAATGTAAAGTAGAAATAAATATGAGTGTTCCCTCAGTGAGGACTGAACTGGACTAAAGGACCTTCTCCTGCTCCGCTCCTGTTTCCTGGAACATCTTGTAAAAAGACCTGAAGCTCTCGACCTTTGACCTCCCCAAGGGGTTTTAAACATCTGCTAAGTTCATGGCAAAAACCGATGCAGACGTGTTCCTGTTTTTAGTTTTCTGCTTGATTTTATTTTGTTTTATATCATTTCTTTATTTACTTTTTAATTTCTTTCATATGAACATTTATTGTCTGTTCTTTCTTTAAACCAGGTCTCTCTTTAAATGAGTCCTCGAGGCTCAATGGGACTAACCTGTAGAAACAAAGGTTGAATGAAACTTTACAAATCTTTTTACTGGAAATAAACACGATTAATGAACTGACTCTGCATGCGACACATTCCTGAAGATTTTTATTCATTTGTGTTCAGACACAGATTGTTCTCACTTATTGTCTCTTTCAATTCAGCCAATTATTAAGTAAATATAAAGTAAATATAAAACTACAAATTTAGAAATGATGTGCACAGAAGTGCACATTCAGTTAATTTGTGCAAATGTTCAGACGTGCACTGCTGCCAGAGCTGTGCACGAGCAAAATGCAAATATTCTGTTCACTGCATCTTAGAAAAGAAACAAAGTGTGAAAGAAGGAGTGATGATTAAAAGAGTCTTACTGACACATTATAAATATAGTTAGATGTTAATAAAGGGTTATTAATAAATATATTAATAAAGGTTGAATGAATATTTAACTGATTGTGATACTCTTATTATTCAAGCAGTGCCTTGGAAATCCTCCAATATGTGTTAAGATAGTTCCAGTATAATATATTCCACTTCATTCTTTTTATTTATTTAAAGGACAGTGCACATGAATTAATATTTTTTACTCCACAACAAAGTAAATTTGAAAAAGTCTGTTGTTCTGAGGCACATTAAATAAAAACGGACACAAAACAAAGTCAGTTGATAAAAAGTGCATTAAACAGATCCATCCATCCATCCATCCATCCATCCATCCATCCATCCATCCATCATCTTTGCCCTTTTATTCCATTTTGGGTCACGGGGGTCGCTGGTGCCCATGTCCAGCAATCACTGTGCGAGGGGCGGGGGACACCCTGGACAGGTCTCCAGTCCATCACAGGGACACATAGAGACAAACGAGACAAACAACCATTCACTCTCTCACTCACCTAGGGACAATTTAGAGTTACCAATCAGCCTAACATGCATGTTTTTGGTCTGTGGGAGGAAACTGGAGTACCCGGAGAAAACCCACGCATGCACGGAGAGAACATACAAACTCCACCCAGAAAGGCCCCTGGACCGGGGTTTGAACCAGGGACCTGCTCGCTGAGAGGCAGCAGCTCTACCAGCTGCACCACCGTGCTGCCCACATTAAACAGATAAAACATTTTATTTAGGTCGAGGTGTTCACGTGTATTGTGTGCGTGTGCGTGTGCGTGTTTAAAAATATTTTATGAGGTGAAATTGTATTTTAAATTTGTGAAAGTTACTTTTTGTTCTTTTAATGTAAAACTTTGAAGTAGACAAGAGTGAAGGTTGAAAAATGTGCGTTGAAGGGTTGAACCGTTTCCACGACTTTACCGAAACGTGCGCTGCTCGTCTGGACGCGCACTGTGGTGGTCGTTAAAGCACGAGTATGAGCACAAACGTGCACACCCCATGTGCAGTGCACGACCACAGTTAGGATGTGATGAATGAATCGAAGTCTTACCTGACGCGGTGAGGATGATGAGAAGAACTTTGTCCATCCCTGTTCGCTGCTCGTCCAGCTCCGTCACTGACTCCACTTCTCTCACCTTCACCAACACGCACACACTTTACATGACACATTTGCATTTCAGGCGACTAAAGTTTATTTGGGCAGATGGACTCATAACAAAACTTTTCAAACCATTTTAAATCACAAATGACTGATTTGACTGAAGAGACTTGAGCTTTCATAGAGCATCATCTGTCGACACCAAACTGACTCGGTCTCATAATCTGGATTAAACAAGTTAACACGTTATTTGAGTGAAAGCAAACTTTGAGGCTGGCTCTTACTTTTAACATCAGTCTGCAGCAGTTCTTTCTCAACATTAAACATTTTTAATTCTTAATTCTTCATTTAATCCTGTTGTTTGACAGGTTGGAGCGGCAGCCAGTCAGTGGATGCTCTGCCGTGATGAAGAGCAGCAGAGGAGCCCCCTCTGATGTGATGAAGAGCAGCGGAGGAGCCCCCTCT
>NC_056508.1:47946444-47956684 GCF_014905685.2 Nematolebias whitei | reverse complement strand
TGATGAAGAGCAGCGGAGGAGCCCCCTCTGACGTGATGAAGAGCAGCAGAGGAGGCCCCTCTGACGTGACGAAGAGCAGCGGAGGAGCCCCCTCTGCCGTGATGAAGAGCAGCGGAGGAGCCCCCTCTGACGTGACGAAGAGCAGCGGAGGAGCCCCCTCTGATGTGACGAAGAGCAGCGGAGGAGCCCCCTCTGACGTGACGAAGAGCAGCAGAGGAGCCCCCTCAGTCCTCCTCGTTCTTCCCAGATGACGTCCAGACGTCACGTCTCCTCAGCGAGCAGCAAACCGGAGCACGGTGAAAAGGAGGAGGATGGATTTTGACACTACAAAGAATCATTTGATCATCTGATTGCATCAGCGTATGACACCTCACTTGTTTGCACAGGTATTTTACTGTCAGCTCTCTCAACACTAGACTTTAACAGTCTTGTTGGAGCGAGCCTCAGTGACTTCAGTTTGCAGGCAGAATATAATCTGGTGTCATTTCAGTTCAAGAGTTCGCATAAAGTTTTCTTTTTCATAGTTTTTTTTTAAATCTAGATGTGTGAAATGTTCAGGCGCTGGTCATAAAATTAGAATATCATGAAAATGTAGATTAATTTCAGTAATTCTATTCAAAAAGTGAAACTTGTATATTATATTCATTCATTACACACAGACTGATAGATTTTAAAATTGTATTTCTTTTAATGTTGATGATCAGTCTTTCATTCAGTCTTTATTTCTACAGGTTAGGGTCAGGCCAGTTTGCTGGCCAGTTAAGAACAGGGGTACCATGGTCCTTAAACCAGGTACTGGTATCTTTGGCACTGTGTGCAGGTGCCAAGTCCTGTTGGAAAATGAAATCTGCATCTCCATAAAGTTGGTCAGCAGCAGGAAGTCTCTAAAACTTCCTGGTAGATGCTGCGTTGACCTTGGACCTCAGAAACACAGTGGACCAACACCAGCAGAGGACATGGGCCCAAACCATCACTGACTGTGGAAACTTGACACTGGACCTAAAACAACGTGGATTCTGTGCCTCTCCTCTTCCTCCAGACTCTGGGACCTTGATTTCCAAAGGAAATGCAAAATGTACTTTCATCAGAGAACAGAACTTTGGACCACTCAGCAGCAGTCCCTGGTCAGACGCTTCTGACACTGTCCCTTGTTCAAGAGTGGCTTGACACAAGGAATGTGACAGCTGAACCCCATGTCCTGCATACGTCTGTGCATGGTGGTTCTTGAAGCACTGACTCTAGCTGCAGTCCACTCTTTGTGAATCTCCCCCATATTTTGGAATGGGTTTTGTTTCACAATTACTTTACTTTAAACTGTACTTTAAACTTTATTGTCATTCCCATAATAACAACAGTTCTGAACAGCTACAACATTTTGATGGAGAATCATACACCTACACATTAGTAACTTAGCACGTGGTGGTACGAAAGAACTTTACAAGGTTCTGATGATCAATGTAAACACAGATAATAATATATCATCTAAGGTCAAGATAGAAGAAGGGAAACTGTAAACAGCCAGATGTTGAAGTGGTAGTAGTTGGTTGCTGCAGCAATGCAATATCCATTTCACAGTTATTGTCATAATGAGATTTGAGATGTAAGGATAGTGGGCGGGGTCACAGATAAATGCTGTTCATTTAACAGTCTCACAGCTTGTGGGTACAGACTGTGAGCCATTCTGGTAGTCCTGGCACCTGTGGACCGGTACCTTCTGCCTGAGAGTAGCTGGTGGAAAAGGCCATGTGCAGGATGGTACCTGTCTTGCAGGATGTTGTTGACTCGTCTCAGACGGCAGGTTGTATAGATAGTTCTGATCTCCGGGAGGGTAATCCCAACGATCGGCCCAGCGGTTTTAACCACCCGCTGAAGAGCCTGCTGGTCCGCCTTAGTGCAGCTGGAGAACCACACTAGGAATCCTCTCCACGGTGCAGTTATCCCTGTTGCTTGTACACTTTTTTCTACCACATCATTTCCTTCCCTTCTCCTCTCTGTTAATGTGCTTGGACACAGAGCTCTGTGAACAGCCAGCCTCTTTAGCAATGACCTCATGTGTCTTGTCCTCCTTGTGCAAGATGTCAATGTTCATCTTTTGGACAACTGTCAAGTCAGCAGTCTTCCCCATGATTGTGTAGCTACAGAACCAGACTGAGACCATTTAAAGGCCTTTGCAGGTGTTTTGAGTTAATTAGCTGATTAGAGTGTGGCACCAGGTGTCTTCAATATTGAAACTTTTCACAATATTCTAATTTTCTGAGATACTGAATTTGGGGTTTTCATTAGTTGTCAGTTATAATCATCAACATTAAAAGAAATAAACATTTAAAAAATATCAGTCTGTGTAATGAATGAATATAATATACAAATTTCACTTTTTGAATGAAATTACTGAAATAAATCAACGTTTTCATAATGTTCTAATTTTATGACCAGCACCTGTATATTATCAAAAGAGTAGAGTTGCTGCTGAAGAAAAACTTGATATTTGTCTTTCTGTATGACGTACGGAGCTTCTAACGAACGGTTCCTGCTCATGTCTGTAGTAGACATGGTCAGGTCCAGCTCTGAGCTCTCCTGTAGTTTTCCATGAGGTACACATGAGACGCAGTGACGTGTAATCAGTCTTCATAAATACAGAGGAGTCTTCCTCAACTCGACGCTGACTTCATGTCTGTTTTCTGACTGAGTTCCTTTGCAAAGAGAAAATAAATTAAAAGACAAAGATTGTTTCCTTATCTCTTTATTTAAGAGTCTGAATAAATTAATTTCCATAACAACACACGCACGCACACATCGGTTTGTTTTGTTATCTTTATGGGGTCTTTGCATTGATTTCCATTAATTTTTCATTCATTTCTTTAGCCTACCCCTGATCTTTACCCTAAACCTAACCCCTAACCCACCAACGGGACTTCTTCTTATGGGGTCTGGGCTTTGGGCCCCATAAGGAGCAGTTGGTCAACATCCACAGGAAAGTGTTGAAAGAATGTGCCGATCGGCTCTGCGAGGTGCTGGCAGACATCTTTAACTCCTCACTCACGCTGGCAACAGTTCCCACCTGCCTGAAGACTGCCACCATCGTCCCAGTCCCAAAAAGCTCTACAGTGACTGGTCTGAATGACTATCGGCCAGTGGCCCTCACCCCGATAGTCGCTAAATGCTTAAAAAAACTGGTCATGACTCACATTAAAAACAACCATCAACATCAATGAGGACCCTCATCAGTACGCATACCGTGAGAACCGATCAACAGAGGACGACATCTCCTCTGTGGTCCACACTGCGCTCAACCACCCGGAGCAGAAAGACTCCTACGTCCGTATGCTCTTTGTGGACTTCATGTCTGCCTTCAACACCATGATCCCCCAAACCCTGATGGACAAATTACTCACACTAGGACTAAGCCCCTCCATTTGCAACTGGGTACTAGATTTATTAACAAACAGACCACAGTTAGTGAGGATCTACAACTTCTCCTCCTCCACCATAACCCTCAGCACTTGCTCTCCTCAGGGATGTGTGTTGAGCCCCCTTCTGTTTACTCTGCTCACGTATGATTGTGCAGCTACCCATCCAGGCTGTCACATTGTAAAGTTTGTAGATGATACAGCGGTGGTGGGATGCATCACAAACAATGATGAGTCCAGCTACAGGCAAGAGGTGGAACATCTGGGAAGCTCAATCCTCACCTCTTTCTACAGGTGTGCAGTGGAGAGCATCCTGTGCTCCAGCATCAACGTGTGGCATGGAGGCTGCACAGCTTCAGAAAGAAAAGCTTTGCAGAGAGTGGTGAAGGCTGCACAGAAGATGATGGAGTCAGTCTCCCCACCATCACAGACATCTACACCTCCAGATGCAGGAAGAGGACCACATGCATCATGAAGGACCCCACTCACCCAGCACACACTTTTTGCCCCGCTCCCCTCAGGAAGGAGGTTGAGGAGCATTAAGTGTAGAACCACTAGACTGAGGAACAGCTTCTACCCTGAGGCTGTTAGACTCATGAATCTCTAACCAGAATAATCACTGTAAAAAATTACATCATGTTGCTGCTGATCTGTTTCATGTTGCTGCTGATCCGTTTCATGTTGCTGTTGATCCGTTTCATGTTGCTGCTGATCCATTTCATGTTGCTGCTGATCTGTTTCATGTTGCTGCTGATCCGTTTCATGTTGCTGTTGATCCGTTTCATGTTGCTGCTGATCCATTTCATGTTGCTGCTGATCTGTTTCATGTTGCTGCTGATCCGTTTCATGTTGCTGTTGATCCGTTTCATGTTGCTGTTGATCCGTTTCATGTTGCTGCTGATCCATTTCATGTTGCTGCTGATCTGTTTCATGTTGCTGCTGATCCGTTTCATGTTGCTGTTGAGACGTTTCATGTTGCTGCTGATCCATTTCATGTTGGTGCTGATCTGTTTCATGTTGCTGCTGATCTGTTTCATGTTGCTACTGATCTGTTTCATGTTGGTGCTGATCTGTTTCATATTGCTGCTGATCTGTTTCATGTTGCTGCTGATCTGTTTCAATGTTGATGCTGATCTGTTTCATGTTGAGGTGTTCATGTGTGCTCTTCTGCTCACACAGACTCATGCTCATGTTCGTGTTGCTGTTCAATGTAATGTTTTTATGTTATGAGTGCTTAGTGTATATTTAGTTCATGTTTTTCTTAGTTCATATCTTAGATATAGAAAGAGCGATGTAAGTCGACCAAGATATCCAAATATTTATAGGAATCAACAAACTCAATGGGGACACCATTTGCGGATAAAATCAGAGGAAGAACTGCTGGGACCAACTTCCTGTTTGAAAAAAGCATCCCTTTGGTTTTTTCGGCATTTAGGACAAGTTTGAGGTGAAACAAATCTGTCTGGATGATGTTGAATGCAGATTTCAAAAGCTGGAAATCCTTAGCAACAGTTTTAGCTCGACAATAAACAACTGTGTCATCAGCATAGAAATGTATGGATGCATCAATTCAATTCAGTTTATTTATATAGCACCAAATCACAACAAAGTTATCTCAGGGCACTTTACAGGAACATTCACATACATAAAAGCCAATTATAGTAAAGTTCTCTATCTAAGGAGGCCAGCAGACAAGTCGAATCTTGCATCAGGGATGCTTTGACCTACATTACCTATGTAGATTGTAAAGAGGGTGGGTCTAAGACTGAGCCCTGTGGTACACCATTATTGACTGTTAAATAACTGGAGGAAGTACCATTATGTTGAACACATTGCCTCTGATCTGAGAGATAGTTAGAGAACCAACCAATGGTGTGATCTGAGAAACAGACTTCTGAGATCTTCTGACACAAGATGTTCTGATCCACAGAGTCAGAATCTTTAGACAGGTCTAAGAAAAGTGCAGCACAATAATCCTTAGCATCCAGTGCTTCAACAACGTCGTTAAGAACCTTCAGTGAAGCAGTGGTTGTGCTGTGTTGTTTCCTGAAACCAGATTGATGTGGAGGTAAGATGTTAAATGAGTCCAGGTCATTTTTGATTTGAGAGTTTATCAGTTTTTCTAGAACCTTGGCTAAAATGCAGAGTTTAGAGATTGGTCCATAGTTGTTCAGTGAGGTGGGGTCTCCTCCCTTCAGCAAAGAAGAACAAAGGCTGTTTTCAAGTGTCTGGATGGAGTTTTGTCTCATGGAGAGATTGAAGATGTGGGTCACAGGGACTGTGATGATATGAGCAGCCAGCCTTAAGAAATAAGGTGGAAGTTCATCTGGACCTGCAGATTTTTTTAGGATCAAGATCTTTTAACAGTTTATTGACCTCACTGACTGAGAATGGAGAAAAAGAGAAGCTGTGATTAACTGAGGGTTGACTTGTAGGAGGGATTTGATTTGTAGAAGTTTGGTTATTAAGTGAAGTGGCTGATCTTCCATTAGTAACTGTGTCAAATAAAGAACCAGAAGCAACAAAATGTTTGTTGAAACAGTTCAGGATCTCGTGCTTATTTGACACAGGAACAGAGTTAATGAGAAGTTGTGATGGGAGGTCAGATGATTGGGGGGTGCCTGAGAGAGATTTGATGGTTTTCCAGAATCTGTTAGGGTCATTTAGATTTTTGGAGGTCTGAGATAAAAATAGTTGTTTTGCTGCTTTGACAGCAGTTGTACATTTATTCCTCATCTGTTGAAAACTCAACCAATCAGTGTCTGAGTCAGATTTTCTCGCTGTGGCCCAAAGATGATCTCTCCTGTGCAGGAGGTCAGCTAGCTCTGGAGTAAATCAGGGGCTGTCTCGTCCCTTTATTCTGAACTGACGAAAAGGAGCATGTTTGTTCACAAAATAAATGAAATTATTATGGAAATAGTTCCAAGCGGAGTTCACGTCATCAGTTAACAGAATACGATGCCAGTCAAAGTGAGACAGATCCCAGAGGAATGACTGTTCACAAAAACGTTTCAGATCCCTTTTTTGAATTAATCTGGGCTTAGAAGGAGGAAGTTTAATATCTCTTAAAGCCGCTGTCACACAATGATCACTCAAAATGTTAGCGCATACACCTGTACCAGGGAATTTGTGAGGCATATTAGTTAGAAACAGGTCTAAGATGGAGGATTTTTCAGGACGGTTTTTGTTTGGTCTAGGGGGAGAGTTGATCAGTTGGGTTAGATTGAGAGACAGGCAGCATTCCTTGAATTTATCACAGAGGGGTCGACTTATCCCAGTCAATGTTGAAATCTCCTGCCAAAAAGATTTCTTTGAATTTTAAATTACCAAGGAATTCTATCGGACAGAGCCTCAGGTGTTGCTGAGGGAGGACGATAACAGACTACAGATAAGATCTGGCCTCCGTTCAAAGTGATGTTTGCAGCTAAGGCCTCAGACTGGTTTGGGATTGTTTTAGCAGACACAAGACTAGAACGATTCTCTGACGTAAATAACGACCCCCCCCCCCCTTTTTTGGACAATCATAGTGATAGATGATAAATCCATTGATTACCAGGTCGTTATTCAATACAGATTTGTATAGATAGATCATGATGGCTGGTATCATAAGACTAACGGTCAGTACAGCCGCACACAAACAACCTAAACGTCATTTTATCTGCATTTAGAATATGTTCCTTCTTTATTTTGGTTCCTTGTCCTTGTAGAAGATATTTCCATTTGACTGCTTCCTCCATTTCAAGTTAATGTCATCATTCAGTCCGTGGTTCATCAGATGCTGCTTCAGCTGGAAACAAACAACAGTGCAGTCAGGAGCATTTACAGGGAAATGTCACGTAAAGATGGTGATGCTTTCTGATTTAAAGGCATTGTCGAAGGGCCCAGACCGCTGCTCACCTTCCCCACAAACAAACGTTTAATCACACATTTTATTTGTTATTCATTTCCAGACCTGAAAAATGTTGTTCAAAAACCGGATCTTTTCTACAACAATGTGCAAAAGTCAACCTGGACCTTCTAAGACGTTCAGGGCTCATGTGACACGAGTTACCTGTTCCAGTGCGTCTCTCTGAACGTCAGCCTCGTTCAGGTACACAAGGGAGTTCTTCATCACCTTCACTTTCAGCACTTTCTTAAAACTCACTGGAAAATAAACACATTTTATCAAATCTTTAGCATCCTTTTTAAGTATATTGACTATTTGTGACTTAAAATTAACAAAAAAGTTTAATTTTAAAACAGTTTAAATCTTTAAAATATGATTTTTTAAACAAACATTATATTTGTACTATCTGGATTAGAGTACATTTACATTAAAATATGACTCTTTACATTTTGAATGTAAAGAAATGTAGACAAAATCCACAGAGGGTAATGTGCACCAGTCATATGATGAGTGCACGTAAAAAGTAGTGTACCTTCACAGTAAACACCAACATCATTACTGTGAGCACACTGAGTCGCTCCAAATCCACTGTGGGAACAGTCCGACAGGTTCTTCTCACTTCCTGAGCAGCCCACATTAGAAAGCCAGATGGATCCACTTCCTGGACCAAAGTAAGCTTGAGAACGGACACCATACGCTGCCTCACAGCCCACCTCCCTGCAGACCACCGCAGCATCGCTCATGTCAAAGCCTTCATCGCAGACTGTTCCCCAGACCCCACCGTAGTAGACTTCAACTCTCCCAGAGCAGTTGGTGGGGCCAGACAGCCTCACCTTCAGATCTGGTGTTTGAAACACATTAAAGACAAATATAGTTTTAATGCATTAGAGGGCGAGAATAATATGCTGGTGTCAGAAAACGTGTTCATGAACATCTTGTGCAAAGTTTGACACAGCGCTGTACGTACAGTGTCCAGCCAACAGCCAGAGAAACTTAATGCGTCTCATGGAGGACACATCGTCTCCACTTCTGCTTGGCTTCTACACCAAGGACGTTGTTTCCATGATGCCAAACTTTTATGTGATCAAATACTCCAACTAACACTGGAAACTATACAGTGGCAGAACAGTTAGTTTTCTGGACAGTGTTGACAGTGCATGGGTACAAACATCTGTATCTTCTTTGCTTCTCTGTGGTTGAGTCACAGAGATAACAAGCCCATGAAATAAACTGACCTTCTCCCCAGCAACACTCTAGCTGCTCATCCCAAGGAGTTCCCAGACCTGATAGGATATATATTCAAAACTGGTGAGATATGATCAAACCTACGAGTTCCTGTTAAGAGTCGAGCTGCAGCATTTTGGACGAGCTGGAGATGTGAGAGGACACCTGACTGACCCCAACATAAAGTGAGTTACAGTAGTCCAGCTGGGTTGTAACGAAGACATGGACTAGTTTTCAAGGTCAGATCTGATCAGCACCGACTTCAGCTTAACTGGAGGAAGCTTTTCTGCAGAACAGAGTTAATCTGGTTATTAAACTTAACGTCAGAGTCTAAAACCATCCTGAGATTTGTAACAGACTGTTTAAGATAAGGATGAAGGGAGTCCAGGTTTACAGGAACAGGTTCTAAGTATAAATACATGAATCTGTGAGAGGGAAGAGATGAAACAAAATTCATTTAAACGTGCAGCGATACAAAAACCCAACACACAGATGGACTGGATGTGTAGTCTCCAGAGGGGTCACTGTGTTTGATGCGCTGCTTTGAAATGAACATTTTCTCATGTTGATGGATGGAGACAAAGTACTGAGTAAAAAGATAAAACGTGTGGGATGAGGATGAGAAATGAAGAGGCAGCTGTTCAAGGCTTCTCTTCCTGTTTGACATTTCATCTACTTGTAGTAAATGATGGTGGGACATTAGGGGGGTCAGGGACTCAATCTTTTACTAATGTGTGCCTAACCCTAACCTCAACCCAAATCAAACCCATAACTCATGTTGCACTGCAGGACGTCCTGCCTACAGGTCCTCACAAGGACCAGTACAGTCAGAGCCCCATGTGGAGTCCGGTGAACGTGTCCTTACCTTCACAAACGACTCCAGCATCCTCACTATGTTCACAGTTATGGTACCCCACAGGACTGTGGGAACAACTGTCCAGACTGCTTTCACTCCCCAAGCAGTTGACATCATCGAGCCAGATCGACCCGTTTCCTGGACCAAAGAATGCCACGGTTGGGGCGCTGAACGGGGGGCTGCAGCCCACCTGTCTGCAGACCACGGCGGCATCGTTCATGTCCCAGCCGTCATCACAGACGGTTCCCCAGGCCCCTGAGTAATAAACCTGAACCCTTCCAGAGCACCTGCTGGGGCCCACGACGATGATCTGAGCGTCTACTGTAAAAACAGAAGCAGATTTTATTTTCTTCAGCTCCATGAGATCAAGACTGAGCAGGAGCTTCATGTCAGTCATGCTGGATCCAGCTTGTTTCCATAAAACATTTATTTAATAATTATAACATCCTACTGAATGGACCAGAAACATCCAGAACGAGTGTTTAAGCAGGGCCGTTCAACTAAACTGCTCAGGGACTACAGTTTCTGAAAGCCAACAGTGCGGGGGCCGGACAGCCAGCGATTAAAGTCATTAGTTTACAATGAGCTGTTAACTTTTAAATTTGTTTATTTTATTGCATTGAATCATAAATGCAATAAACAACACCCACAATCCAAGCCCAGAAATCCCCCCCCCCCCCCACCCCGGCAAATAAAATAAAATAAAATAAAATAAAATAATCAGAGGCATCAGAGGCATCAGAGGTACCAGAGGCACCAGAGGCATCAGAGGTACCAGAGGCACCAGAGGCACCAGAGGCATCAGAGGCATCAGAGGCATCAGAGGCATCAGAGGCATCAGAGGTACCAGAGGCACCAGAGGCATCA
>NC_056508.1:47944580-47946344 GCF_014905685.2 Nematolebias whitei | reverse complement strand
CACCACCCCGGTCTGCCAATCCAGGGGAACTGCCCCCGATGTCCACGTAATATTACCCTAAGGAAGCAGAGCCTTGAGACTTTGGGTCGGGCTCTCCCATCTCCGGTGCTGAGGTCACCGAGGTGGTTAATAAGCTCCTCGGTGGCAGGGCCTGGGTGGATGAGGTTCACCTGAAGTCCCTTTAAACCCTGGATGTTGTGGGGTTGTGTTGGCTTACACAACTGCAATATTGCGTGGACATCTGGGGCAAAGATGAAAATATTTTAAATATTCAGAGAACAATTTATTTTATTTTATTTATTCAGATGTTTTTAACTATGTTTAAGTATGAGTCCAGAAAAATCCATTCACTCATTATTGTCTCAAATGAGAATTTTCCATATTTACCTTGTTCCATGTATTATTGCAGATTCTTAAAACATGTTTTATTGTGTGTCTCCTACAGTAGAAGCCCAGGTCTTGCTTGAGAAAGATCCCCTGGTCCAAGCTGTGTCTGGTTTAGTGGATGTCCAGGTCAGACTTGTTGGACCTTCTAGCTGCTCTGGAAGAGTTGAAGTCAACCTTAATGGGACCTGGGGAACAGTCTGTGATACCAGCTGGGACATGAATGATGCCAAAGTGGTCTGTCAGGAGGTGGGCTGTGACCCGGCCGTTGATGCCCCCACCCAGGCCTTCTTCGGAGAAGGAACTGGACCAGTCTGGGTGAACAATGTGGACTGTTCAGGGAATGAGAAAAGTTTGTCTGATTGTCCCAACAATGGGTTTGGAGATCAGAGCTGTGCACACAGTCAGGATGCTGGTGCTGTTTGTGAAGGTAGGAGACATTTACTTTACTAAATGTTGCACGAGGTATTTCTTTAATCAATCAATCGATCAACTTTATTTATTCCTGTAGGAACAAAGTGTAGATTTGATTACAGTGAAGTGAGACAGCTTTCTTTCCACAAACAAGACGTATGTCAGACGTGTACATGGAACATGATTAAAAGTGACCAGGTGCTCAATGCGTCATGATAAATAAATCTCTCCCATCTTAAACATAATATCAGAATATCAGGACAAAATGAGATAAGAAGATGAGACAAGATCAAATCAGGTAAGACCTGATAAAATCTGATAAGACAAAAACAACATTAGAACAAGATAAAATAAGACAATCTCAAAGGATGAAAGTATAAATAATAAAACAGTGCTAAATGAAAACTGAGCCACTGGAACAAAGCTGATTTTAAAACATTTAATTTTACATTTTGGCACCAAGTATCCGAGTCCTGACTGGAGGAGGCTGAACTGACAGGACAGAGTCAAGTCAGGTTTATTTATAGAGCACATTTAAAACGGCCACTAGAACCAAAGTGCTTCACAATAAAATCACAGCTTCAAGTAAAAAATAACAAGATATAATTAAAAGCATCAAGAAATGAAAATATTAAAGCACAAACACAATGTGAAACAATGGGATGATAAATCAGATCATAGTTTTAAATGTCAGTGACAACAGGTGAGGTTTTATCAGAGGTTTCAAACAGGAAGTGAAGTGTCTGATGCTGGGCCAGATTGTTGCAGACTAGAAACTAGAAACTTTGAAAGAGCTCAGAATGATCTGTATTACCTGTAGCTCAGTCAGGGAGTGCAGCAACGTCTCCTCCGTCATTAAAACCTGTCACGGGTCCATTTTCAATTCAGTTTCAATTCAATTTATTTCTATAGCGCCAAATCACAACAAAGTTGTCTCAGGGACTTTACAGGAACATTCACATAAAA
>NC_056508.1:47943130-47944480 GCF_014905685.2 Nematolebias whitei | reverse complement strand
ACACACACACACACACACACACACACACACACACACACACACACACATACACGTATATTCTCACCATATAGGGAGCTCCTACCTGCTGCAGTGAGGATGAGGAGAAGAAGGTTCTCCATCCCTGTCAGAAGGTTCCTGTTTTGACCCGTCCGTCTGCCTCCACAGCCTCATGCACAACATTTACATGTCCTATTTGCATTTTAGGCCCAAGACTTTTATTTTGATGGACACTAAGACAACAATCCATTTACAATCACAAACAAGTAATTTGACTCCAGAAGCTCACAGAAGCAACAAGAAGCTGACAGACAGCAGTCACAGGTTAACTTGAGCTTTCATGGTCAGAAATTAAATATTGTTAAAAAAAGACCTGACTGCTTGACTTAATGTTCTTAAAGGAAATATTAGGTTGATAAG
This sequence comes from Nematolebias whitei, assembly GCF_014905685.2. Classification (NCBI taxonomy): domain Eukaryota; kingdom Metazoa; phylum Chordata; class Actinopteri; order Cyprinodontiformes; family Rivulidae; genus Nematolebias; species Nematolebias whitei. The sequence goes on along the minus strand of NC_056508.1, from coordinate 47,944,063 downwards.
GCCACGCCCAACAGCTCATGCATTTAACATTTTACCTTTCATCTTTAAGATCTGTTTGTTTTTAATCAGAAACAATAATTAGAGGTGAACTGAAGGAACTCCTAATTTCTCCTCTACTTCTTTTTAGTTAAAATGTCCAACAAAGTTAAAACACACAATATCTTCTTCACATCTCTGTCCTCTGCGTCCTCTGCATCCTCTGCATCCTCTGCGTCCTCTGCGTCCTCTGCGTCCTCTGCGTCCTCTGCGTCCTCTGCGTCCTCTGCGTTCTCTGCGTCCTCTGCGTCCTCTGCGACCTCTGTCCTCACTCCAACTAGTTGAACCAGTTGTTCAACCTGTGCTGTACCTCTGATGATCTCATTCCTAATCTTCTCCATCCTTGTCACTCCTGAGGAAAACCTCAACATCTTCATTTCTGCCACTTCCAGTTCTGTCTCCAGGTTGATATTTTCTTAATCCCAGGTTTAATCTTGCAAGATGGAGCAGTGTTGAAAATACAAGCATCAAAATGTTGCAAGACAATCCGTCCCGTCTGCTCCCGAGAGCCTACAAGAGAGTCTGTTTATATTTTTATATACTGTATGTTATCAGACAAAGGCAAGGTCAGGTGACCCCTGCAGCCTCTTGCAGCATCTGATCCAGACAAAACAACTCTTTAACACACGGTAACACATGGTAATACATGGTAACACATGGTAACACATGGTAACACATGCTAACACACGGTAACACATGGTAACACATGGCAACACATGGTAACACATGGTAACACACACTAACACATGGTAACACATGCTAACACACAGTAACACATGCTAACACATGCTAACACATGGTAACACATGGTAACACATGGTAACACATGGTAAAACATGATAACACATGATAACACAGGGTAACACATGGTAACACATGGTAACACATGATAACACA
>NC_056508.1:47941626-47943120 GCF_014905685.2 Nematolebias whitei | reverse complement strand
TAACACAGGGTAACACATGGTAACACATGGTAACACATGATAACACATGATAACACATGGTAACACAGGGTAACACAGGGTAACACATGTTAACACACAGTAACACATGGTAACACATGACAACACATGATAACACATGGTAACACATGTTAACACACAGTAACACAGGGTAACACATGGTAACACACAGTAACACATGGTAAGACATGTTAACACACAGTAACACAGGGTAACACATGTTAACACACAGTAACACATGGTAACACATGTTAACACACAGTAACACATGGTAACACATAATAACACATGGTAAAACATGATAACACATGACAACACATGGTAACACATGATAACACATGACAACACATGACAACACACGGTAACACATGGTAACACATGGTAACACACGGTAACACACAGTAACACATGGTAACACATGGTAACACATGGTAACACACATGGTAACACACATGGTAACACATGGTAACACACGGTAACACATGGTAACACATGGTAACACATGGTAACACATGGTAACACACATTGTAACACACATGGTAACACATGGTAACACAATATGTTAAGTTCCTGGCAAAAACCAATGCAAACATGTTTCTGTTTTTAGTTTTCTAAATACTCTAATCTTATAATCTAGCTGATTTTTGCTATTATTCCTGATTTTCCTGATTGTCCGTTTTGGTTGCTATTTTATTTTGATTGTTTTGATTTGTTAAAAATAAATAGAGAAACTTAAATTTGTATACCTATGTCTATTTTATAACAGTCTATTTTTGTCATCGTTCTTTGTTAAAATCAGGTCTCTCTTGTTAATGAGTCCTCGAGGCTCAATGGGATTAACCTGTAGAAATAAAGGTTGAATGAAAAATATGAGTTATAACATTTGACTTCAGTAAGTGAAAAAACATCTGTGACCTTTCACATCTCCATCAAAGATGGAGGCTTAATATTATGCTTGGCCAATAAAAAATAAATGCTACTTTTTTTAGCCTCATAAAGAGGAAACACTGAAATGTTGTTGAATGAAGGTGAATAATGACATTCTGTCTTACTTTTGATTATTTTATGATTTTACTCAGAAGAACTCACAGAGAGAAAGAGAGAGGGTTCTGTTTGAGGTGAGCTTTTGTTTTGTTGTTTTTTTTATTTCATGTAAAACTGATGACACCCAGGAGGATGCTGAATGTGTCTTAAGGCCACCGTCATGAGGGGCGTGAAGTGATGCTGGTGTTTCCCACTTGATTGGACAATTGTCCTGGGCAGGTTGTCCACTGCATGTATAAGCATCCTAACTTGCAAGAGAGGGTTATTGATAAGTGATTAAAAAAAACTGAACGGGGGAAATGACGGAGATGTGACGTGTCACAGATCTTTTACACTTACTGAAGTCAAATGTTATAACTCAAAATACATGTTATTATCATGTGTTTGTTACCATGTGTTACCATGTGTTACCATGTGTTACCATGTGTCACC
>NC_056508.1:47940570-47941526 GCF_014905685.2 Nematolebias whitei | reverse complement strand
GTTACCATGTGTTACCATGTGTTACCATGTGTCACCATGTGTTACCACGTGTCACCATATGTTACCATGTGTTACCATGTGTCACCATGTGTCACCATGTGTCACCATGTGTTACCATGTGTCACCATGTGTCACCATGTGTCACCATGTGTGAACATGTGTTACCATGTGTCACCATGTGTCACCATGTGTCGCCATGTGTTACCATGTGTCACCATGTGTCATCATGTGTCACCATGTGTCACCATTTGTTACTATGTGTTACCATGTGTCACCATGTGTTACCAAATGTTACCATGTGTTACCATGTTTTACCAAGTGTTACCATGTGTCACCATGTGTTACCATGTGTTACCATCTGTTACCATGTGTTACCATGTGTCACCATGTGATACCATGTGTTACCATGTGACACCATGTGTTTGTTACCATGTGTCACCATGTGTTACCATGTGTTACCATGTGTCACCATCTGTCACCATGTGTTACCATGTGACACCATATGTTACCATGTGTTACCATGTGTCACCATGTGTCACCATGTGTCACCGTGTGTCACCGTGTGTCACCGTGTGTCACCATGTGTGAACATGTGTTACCATGTGTCACCATGTGTCACCATGTGTCACCAAGTGTTACCATGTGTTACCATGTTTTACCAAGTGTTACCATGTGTCACCATGTGTCACCATGTGTTACCATCTGTTACCATGTGTTACCATGTGTCACCATGTGATACCATGTGTTACCATGTGTCACCATGTGTTACCATGTGTCACCATGTGTCACCATGTGTTACCATGTGTCACCATGTGTCACCATGTTTTACCATGTGTCACCATGTGTCACCATGTGTTACCAAATGTTACCATGTGTTACCATGTGTTACCATGTGTTAGCATGTGTTAGCATGTGTTAGCATGTGTTACCATGTGTCACCATGTGTTAGCATGTGT
>NC_056508.1:47938397-47940560 GCF_014905685.2 Nematolebias whitei | reverse complement strand
ATGTGTTAGCATGTGTTACCATGTGTCACCATGTGTTAGCATGTGTTTCCATGTGTCACCATGTGTTCGCATGTGTTACCATGTGTTACCATGTGTTAGCATGTGTTACCATGTGTTAGCATGTGTTCCCATGTGTCACCATGTGTTAGCATGTGTTACCATGTGTCACCATGCGTTAGCATGTGTTACCATGTGTCACCATGTGTTAGCATGTGTTAGCATGTGTCACCATGTGTTAGCATGTGTTACCAGGTGTGTGTGTTAAAGAGTTGTTTTGTCTGTATCAGATGCTTCAAGAGGCTGCAGGGGTCACCTGACCTTGCCTTTGTCTGATAACATACATATATAAAAAATATCAAAAGATTCTTGTACCCTCTCGGGGAGCAGACGGGACGGAGTGTCTTGTAACATTTTGATGCTTGTATTTTCAACACTGCTCCATCTTGCAAGATTAAACCTGGGATTAAGAAAATATCAACCTCTCCTGTGTGGCACCTTTATTTAAAGAGCTATTACAAGGATGATAATAAATTATCTTAACAGCTACATCTACTAGCATATTTAGCACATTTAGCATATTTAGCATTGACTCAGTTCTTCTGACGGTGAAGTGATGAACAACCTGAGAAGCTCTGAGGTGTACCAGTGTCTCCACAGTAATAAGGTCAGTGGTGTTTTGTTAAAGAGGTGGGACACAATCTTATGGACCTGAAAGCAGAGACAGAGCCCAGACAAACCTTAAGGTCCTCCATCACTGATTCTGGGTGTTAGTTTCAACGTCAGGTGTAATACAAGCAGGTTGTTCATGCAGTGCAGGACCAGGCAGGTCTTGCAGCCACGCTGCTGCAATACCTTCCTTCCCACAGTCGCCGTCGCCATCGTGCTGCAAAGTGAAAATGAAGTTTGTCGGGAATTGATGCTTTTTTTAACAAACTGATGTGAACTGAATTTTTGTTCCTCTTCAGATGTACTAGCACGTTTCTCCTGCTGCGTTCATTTTATTTTGAAACTGAATCATGTTCTGTCATTCTCCAAGCTGCACGTCAGACACGTCCTCACCTGTCCACATCACCTGTCCACATCACCTGTCCACATCACCTGTCCACATCACCTTTTGCATCTTCGTTCTTCAGAGTCTCTGACTCATTAAAATAAATCATTTGAAACTCTCAGCGGCGTCAGCCTGTGGAGGACTCAGAGGTGGTCTTCTCTGAGTAAAGGTCTCAGCATTCTGACTTCCTGCAGAAAAAGAAGCTCCATTTGTTGCAGCTCTGTTTGTGAGGTCTCTCTGTGTGTGTGTGTGTGTGTGTGTGTGTGTGTTGTTTCAATTTGCTGTGTGTTTGTTTGTGACGTGTGTATTTGCATCAAACATTCTGTCAAATTAATTATGTTTTCTTAATCAAATGTAGTTTCTACTGGAATGCTGTGATTTGATTTGCATGATGATGTTTGTCAGTGTCTGTTAGAGAAGCGCTGCAGCTTTAATAAAAACACTATTGTGTGTAAGAATCTGGAATCAGGGTCTTCGAAATAAAATGTTTAATGGAACGGCAAAAAATACCCCAGGTTATGAGTTTAAATGTAAATATTTAATTGTCCAACAAAAAATAACATTTTAAACGATGTAGAAATATTAAAGCAGTGATTTACCTGAAGGTTTAAAACATTTTTGTAAGTTTTTTGGTCTCAGAAGCTGAAACAAGCTCAGGAGGAAGCAACTCCCTGATAACATCAAACATCTGTTGATTCACTCCACGGTCATTCAGACCGGAGGAGTTCTGGTTCAGCTCGATCCAGAGGAGGTGTTAAAACTACGCTCAGAGGGCAGCAGGGGGAGTCCAGTCTCTTCACATGTTCTTCACATGTTGAAGATGTGGAGTCAGGAGCTGTAGGACAGAAAGTCAAGCTCTTCTCTTTCAGGTGAAGCTTCAGCCTGAAGGTTTCATGTGAACAGGAAGCTGCGCTGACATTTGTTTCCACGTTTCTCAGAGAATGTTGACAATAAACAAATCAAATATTGATCATGTCTGCGTGGAAACATTTTAGATCTGATAGATTCAATCTCTCTCAGCCTCGATGTGTCCCTGTGGAGGACTGGAAACCTGTCCAGGTGTCCCTGTGATGGACTGGAGACCTGCCCAGGTGTCCCTGTGATGGACTGGA
>NC_056508.1:47936650-47938297 GCF_014905685.2 Nematolebias whitei | reverse complement strand
AAGAACCATGGGAGATCGGGCATTCTGTGTGGCTGCCCCCCCCCCCCACCCCCACCACCTCTGGAACTCCCTCCCTGAATATCTGAGAGCTCCACAATCAATGACTGACTTTAAAAAAGGCTTAAAGACTTTTCTTTTTAAGCAAGCCTATTCTGCCTCCACATGATTGTATCATTGATTTTAGTTGATTTTATCACTGATTTTAGTTGATTTTATCACTGATTTTAGTTGATTTTATCATTGATTTTAGTTGATTTTATCATTGATTTTAGTTGATTTTATCATTGATTTTAGTTGCACTCTGTAGCACTTTGAGATTTTTGTTAATGAAAAGTGCGTTACAAATTAAATTCATTATTATTATTATTATTATCCATCCATCCATCCATTTTCTTTACCCGCTTCTTCCATTTTGGGTCACGGGGGTCGCCGGTGCCCATGTCCAGCAATCACTGTGCGAGGGGCGGGGGACACCCTGGACGGGTCTCCAGTCCATCACAGGGACACATAGAGACAAATGAGACAAACAACCATTCACTCTCCCACTCACACCTAGGGACAATTTAGAGTTACCAATCAGCCTAACATGCATGTTTTTGGTCTGTGGGAGGAAACTGGAGCACCCGGAGAAAACCCACGCATGCACAGAGAGAACATGCAAACTCCACCCAGAAAGGCCCCTGGACCGGGGTTTGAACCAGGGACCTGCTCGCTGAGAGGCAGCAGCTCTACCAGTTGTGCCACCGTGCCGCCGTATCCAAAACAAACAGCTGCAAATCAGATGACACCACTACAAAGTCATTCATGGATCTATGACCAAGGGCGTCCTGGTGCCAAGTGCACTTATGGACACCCTTATGTTCGAACATGGTGTTTGTGATGGACAAACTATGACTGGCACAGAAGTCCAACAACAGAACACAGCTCAGGTTCAGATCAGAGAGGCCGTTCCATGTCCCAAGAGCCAGCTTTGGTAAGCCAGGGTCAGAGCGCCAAGGTCCCCGCATTTGGCCACAGCCCATGGATTCATGCACCCGACTCATATGGCCCCTCCTGCAGGTGGTGGGTCCACAGGAAGGCAAACTCATGCAGCTCCTTCGGGCTGAGCCCAACCAGGCCTCATGGGTAGAGACCCGGTCACCAGGCGCTCACCAACGAGCACCTCACCCAGACCTGGATCCAGGGTGGGGCCCCGGTAACCCACATCCGGGCAAGGGACACGGAGTACCTTGATTTGTGTTGTCCATCAAAAGTCTTCAGAATATTCACATCTTCAAACAACATTTATTTTCATTCCGATGGATTTTACGTTTTACTTTCAAACATTCTCATCTCATTTTATTCTCACTGCAAAGATACTCCAAAAATACTTAACAACAAACGAGTCAAACAAAAAGAGGAAATGTTTTTATTTTTACCCATCCATCATCCATCCATCATCCATCCATCATCCATCCATCATCCATCCATCATCCATCCATCATCCATCCTTCCATCATCCATTCTTCCATCATCCAACCATCATCCATCCATCATCCATCCATCATCCATCCATCATCCATCCATCATCCATCCACCATCCATCCATTATCCATCCATCATCCATCCATCATCCATCCATCATCCATCCATCATCCATCCATCATC
>NC_056508.1:47932405-47936550 GCF_014905685.2 Nematolebias whitei | reverse complement strand
GGTGGGGAGAGGTGGGGAGAGGTGGGGAGAGACGGGGAGAGGAGGGGAGAGGCGGGGAGAGGTGGGGAGAGGCGGGGAGAGATGACGAGAGCGCTGAGCAATGTCCATAGACATCCTCCTGAGACAGGACTGAGAGGCACATCAACTTCCACACTCCCCACGGACCCATGACGTACCCCACAGCGTGAGTCTCAGCTGTCACACAGGTTCTCCAGGACCTTGTCGTTTTGATGAAAACATCTTATCAATAGAGTTGAACGCCCACGATACCAGATCCATAATCGTCTTTATTTACGTTCGGGAGATGTGAACCAAGCACTTCAGACACACAGAGAGCAGGAGGAAGGAAAAACGGGAGGAAAGACAGAAGCAGCCACCTCGATCAGAGCCAGGGAGGAAAAAAAATCCAGAATTCAATTAAAAAATCTTACTTCTAACCTACAAAGCTCTCAACAACCTAGGTTCATCTTATATTACAGAGCTTATTGTTCCAGATCTTCCAGTTCTCAGGCTCCTCTCTTGTGGAACCAACTTCTAGTTTCTGTCCGTGAGACATTGTCCAATTTAAGACTGGGATTAAGACTTTCCTTTTTGATAAATCCTATAGTTAGGGTCGGCTTGTTATGCTGCTATAGACTTAGACTACTAGAGGACAAACTGACCTCATTTCTTTAAATGAATTGTTAAAATTGAATAGTTTTCATTTGATACTATTTCTATCTTAACATGTGATTCTTGACCTGCCATTGTGTATCTATTCCTACCAAACCCAGCCGGTCGAAGCAGATGGTCCTCTTGTCCTGATCCTGGTTCTGCTAAAGGTTTCTTCCTCATGAGGGAGTTTTTCTTTCCACTGTCGCCTTCATGCTTGTTCAAGATGAGAGTTCAGTGATGGAGTTAAACTCAGAGCTGCTCCTCAGATAAATAATGTTCAATTATTATTTTATAGATGAATGTTTCTGTTCAGTCTCTGAGACGACTTCTGTTGTCACTTGGAGCTTTAGAAATAAACTGGATTGAGTTGAACTTGTTTCTCATCGTCTCCCCCAGGTGTTTCTCATTTTCGGTGGTTAGTGTCTCTTTAAATACTTTGTCATTTTGTTTGTCCCTCGTCAGTACCTGTTCTTCCTGCAGTCACTTATTCTGCTCTTTCATGTCTTCCCTGATTTGGTTTTTGTGTAAGTTTTGCTGCCATGTCAGCTTTTTGATTTGTTTTTTTGTTCATAAATCACTTTTTTATTTTTCCTTCCAGTCCCTCTGAGTTTCAGTCTGTATCCTAGACATGATACTATAATTACTTTTTGAACCAGGTGTTTTTGCATTTACTGCAGGTGACAGTTCCAGATAAAAATGAAAATAGCTTATAAAAATAGCATACTTGTTTTGCATGAACAAATATTAAATCCAATGTTTGCTGGATCTGCAGTCAGAGGCAGCAGATCAGGCCGAACACAAGAATGGATGAAGTTCTGGGTTACCTCATCTTTACATCAGGTAAGTACTGTAAGAACTGGAGGGGTTCTGTACGTTTATGATTTTAAAAGCAATATTTCTGTTCTACAGCTGCAGGTGTTTCACCTCCTGTCTAAAAAAGTTAAGTCTGGTTCTCTGGACATTGAAAAAACAAAACAACATTTTTCAGTCAGGTCATCTGGACAGTTTCTTTTTTTGTGCTGAAACGTTTCACCTTCCATCCAGAAGGCTTCATCAGTCAAGGAAACGCAACACAAAACTGATTCTTCCCCCAACAGCTTTCATCCAAAATACTTCTTCAGAAAGACTGAAGAAGTCTTTCGGATGAAAGACGAAATGTTTCTACATTTTTTTTAATTTGAACGTCCAGAGGACCAGACTTAACTTTTTAAAATTTACCTGGATAATTGAGCATGCATCAGGATACCTCCTATCATGGATGGGAGGTGAAACATCTGCAGCTACAGTTTAGAAGTCCAGTTGATTTAAAATATTTAGGATGTACCATGTCCTGAGTGACTGACAATCTACTTGAGAATATGTACACAATAAGATATTTAAAAATGTTTATTACATAAGATTAGTTTTTCCTTTATGACTCAAACTCGTGGATATTTGATACTGAAAGTATGTTTACAGAATGACAGTTAAAGTGATCTTTGTGTTCATGTTGTCAGTGCTGCATGCTGTCGTCTCACTTCCTGCACGTAATTACCATTTTATTGATGCGCTGAAGACCTGGACTGAAGCCCAGAGCTACTGCAGAGAGATGCACACAGACCTGGCAACTATAGAGAGCATGGAGGATGTAGAGGCCCTGAACAAGCTGGCAAAAGCTATGAACCAAACCTACGTATGTTCACTGTTCTTATATCTCTTTGTGTTTGAGACCATTCTTGATTAAATACACCACAGGTCGTCAAGTGCCACCCCACACAAGCAACATGGCTCTTCAAAATTAGAACAATTGTGAGTGACATGGGTGGTGGTTCCCATTATAAAGGGGGACCGGAGAGTGTGTTCCAAATATTATGGGATCCCACTTCTTGCCCTGCCCAGGAAACTTTACTCCAGGGTGTTGGAAGAGAGACTCCTGTCAAACCTCAGATACAAGAGGAGCAGTGTGGCTTCCATCCTGGTCATGGAACAGTGGACCAGATCTTCATCCTTGTGCAGTTGCTAAGGGGTCGTGGGAGGTTGCCTCTCCAGTCTACGCATGTTTTGTGGAACTGAAGGCTAATGACCGTGTTCATTAAGGTATTGTGTGGGTGGTACAGAGGGAAAATGGGGTGCCTGCATATTTTTAAGAGTTATCCATCTCCTGTAGAACCAAAACAGGAGCTGTGTCCACATTCTCGGCACAAAGTCAAACTTGTACTCAGCGTGGGTTGGATTTGACCAGGGCTGTCCCTTGTCCCCAATTTTGTTTGTGGTCTTCATGGACCAGATATCAATGTGCAGTTGTGAAGAGGATGGTGTCTGGGTTTCTCTCCTGGACTTGATGCCTCCATGACCTGACTACAGATAAGCGGTGGAAGATGGAGATGAATGACATTGGGACTGATGTCACCACAGCTAAAGTGAATCTTTATACAGATGACACCGTACTTTACTCAGTGGCTCTACATGAAGCCAGGCTGTTGAGCAGCTTCAGACTGTCTTTCAGATGTTGTTGGTACCACTGTGGGGCTTAAAGTTTGTGTTTTATTAGAACAAAACTGAATTCATGTTGCTTTCAAGAAGTGAATCCCAGAACCCAGATAACATTGGCATTTTCACCCCAGAGAGATTCCTTATCAAAAAAATTTCCTCCTACAAATATCTGCGTATTTGACTGGATTATATTTTTTGAAAGTGCATTTTGAGCATTTGGTAAAAGTCTGAAGGTTAGGTTAGGCTTTCATTATAAAAATATTAAATTCAATTAAATTCCGTTTATTTCTACCAAGTCACAACAGAATTTGTCTCAGGGCACTGTACAGAAACATTCACATACATTATAAAAGTTGTCTATCTAAGGAAGAAGCAGATTGTGTTGAATCTTCACTTCATCACAGTCTCCCATCCTGAGCAAACACAAAGGAGACAGTGGAAAGGAAAACTCCCTTTAACAGGAAGAAACCTCCAGAAGAATCAGGCTCAGGATGAGCAGCCATCTGCTTCGACCAGCTGGGTTTGAGAGGACAGGAAGTAGAAACAGACAAACAGAGAATGACAGGTCCAGGTTTACTTTCTGTAGGAGGAAAGACAGAGAATGCATGTTAAGATGAAAGTAATTACAAATACAAACCTCTTTAAATAGTCTGGTTGGGATGGGATCTAGCAGGCATGTGGATGGTTTGGATGAAGATATTGTTTTGACAATTCAGAGAGTTCAACAGGACAAAAACAGTCCAAACATAAATCAGGTTCTAGCAACAGTTTTAGAGCTGCCTCAGCTGATAGGGAATCAGAGGCGATAGTAGGAAGGAAGGTTTAAATTGTCTCCCTAATTGAATAATTTTATTTATAAATAATCTCATGAAGTTATCACTACTTATAGTTGTAGGGATTAGGGGTTGAACCACTACACACTTTTTCAACTCGACATTAACATAATAAACTCGAGTAGAACTCGAGTACTGGTGACATCATAGGATCTAAAGATACAAAAATAAATAAATAAATAAAAC
>NC_056508.1:47930686-47932305 GCF_014905685.2 Nematolebias whitei | reverse complement strand
AACAGTCAGGAAGTTGATTCATGTCCTGTTTCCTTACGGCAGCTGAACCAGAAGATTCATCTTTAGTGAAATATTTTCAGACTATTGATGCAGTTCTACCTGTTTGTAAAGACTGGACCTGCTCCGCTCCGTCTGTCTGCTGGGAGGAATCCATTTAGTAACCTGCGCCCGGTGCGAATCACATGACACGTGACGCAATGACATCACCACGAATACTCGACGTGAAATTAAAAACCTCAGTCCTAGGAATCGATGTGCAGATTACTGGAGTAGTCGGTTAAAGCCCTACTAGGAATACATAGTTCAAAAGAGATGGGACTTTTCATTAGTCTAGCTATGGTACTAAACAGAAACCTAGGATTAGTTTTATTCTTATCTATTGAACATGAATAATATAAAGTTCTAGCTTTGCGGAGTGGTGGCGCAGAGGTTACAGAAGGTGGGCCTGTGATTGGAAGATCGCCGGTTCAACTCCCGGTACCGACAACATCAAAATATGGGTGGGATAGGTGAAGCACCCACACCTGCCTGCATCCTCATTTGTCCCATTCTGTCTCCTTGAGCAAGGCCTTAACTTCCATCATCTGCTTGCCGGACGCCTTACATAGCAGCTCCCTGCTCCACAGAGGCTGTGGTAGCTCGGTGTCTGTGGTTGCGTCAGGAAGGACATCTGGAGTAAAAACAATTGCCAAGTATTTGTGTGACCTAGTTCGCTGTGGCGACCCCTGAAGAAGGGAGCAGCTGAAAGAAGATAAAAAAGTGGAGCGCCATTTTCTTTCCATTTTTCTAGATGTCTGTTTTAAAGTACGTAACTCAGAATTGAACCAAGGAGCTCATCTCCTCTGATTGATTACTTTCTTTTTCAGCGGAGCAGCGTCATCAAGATAAGTTTGTAAAGAAGTTGTAAAATTATCAGATGATCTAAGTCACTGCTCTCTGATGTGTTGTTACTCTGCAAGACAGAGGAAAACCTTGATGGAAGAGAATCTTTAAATTTGGTTAGGAGTGATGAGATAGGATCAGTTTTTACTGTTTGATTTGTAAATGTTCATGGAAAGAGTTGAGATATTTATTATCCTTATGGGTTTTCTAAGCTCATGAGTCTTTCACCTGCTAACTGCTCAGGTGTCGGCACGGGCAGAAACTGGAAGTTGGTTCCACAAGAGAGGAGCCTGAGAACTGAAAGATCTTCCTCCCATTCTGCTGCTGGAAACTCTAGGAACCACAAGTAAACCTGCAGTCTGAGAGCGAAGTGCTCTGTTAGTAAAATATGGAACAATAAGATCTGTAATATAAGATGGAGCTAGGTTGTTGACAGCTTTGTAGGTTAGAAGTAAGATTTTGAATTCAGTTCTGGATTTGCCAGGGAGCCAATGGAGAGAAGCTAAAACTGGAGAGTCAAGTCACATTTATTTATATAGCACATTTAAAACAATAACTGTTATCAAAGTGCTTACTAAAAAAGATCACAGCATCAAATATTAATAACAAGATATTACAGCAACATGAATAAAAGCATAAAAACATTAAATATAATGAGAAACAATGAAATACTAAATCAAATCACCCTGCGTTAAATGTCAGGGAGTAAAAGCAAAATGCATGAACACAATCATCAA
>NC_056508.1:47928205-47930586 GCF_014905685.2 Nematolebias whitei | reverse complement strand
ACTGAAGACGTTTTAAAGAAGTATTTGGACACCCAGATAATAAACCACAATAAATAAACGGAATGAAATTGAATGTACATATTGTGTTCATTTGAAATTTTGTTGTTATTTTATTTTTAGTTTGTTTAAATTTATGAGTGCAACGTCTAAATTAGTTCAAATATTTTAGTGTCTTTAAAACCTTTCTGGAGATCAAAGAATTTGTTTATTTTATATCTTTGTTTGGAGACTATAAACTGTGTTGCTGAAAAGTGAGAGACAACTTGTCTATATTATGAATTTGAAACATTTCATTCTGAACTAAATTTCCACATCACAAGACATCTTCATGTTTGTTTCTTCTGCTGATAAAACTTTTCACCTTTTACTGTTCAACCAAATAAACAGTTCAGACACAATGCAAGGTGACACAGTGGAGCAGTGGTTAGAGGTGTCGCCGCTCTGTTTGAAGGTCATAAGTTCGTCCCCCGGTCTTTCTTGGTGGAGTTGACATGTTCTCTCTGAGTTCTCCGGTTTCCTCCCACAGAACAAAACCATGTGTGTCGGGTCCATTGGTAAGTCTAGATTGTCCCAATGTGTGAGACAGTGGACGATTGCTTGTCTCTGTGTCCCTGCGATGGACTGGAGACCTGTGCAGTTGTCCCCTTCTCCCATGAGCCACAAAGGAGATATGGGTACTATGGATGTCTAGGCAAAATACTGGGGTCCTTTCAACAACCCCCAGGGTTCCTTCATGCAACTTCCATTAAAAAGCTGCTGTTGTGTCCCCAGCCAGCCTGGACTGGATTGTTTAATGATGTGAACAACTGGAGGTGGTCCATGTCAGACCAAGGATTCTACCTGAACGACGAGAACAAGTTCAGAAACTGGAGAGCAGAAGAACCAAACAATGAGCGTGGAAGACAGAGCTGTGGAGAAATAAGCACTGACGGAGCCTGGAGCGATGAAGAATGTTCTCAAACCCAAACATCTGTCTGCATGGACATGAAAGGTGAGGACTGTTTGCAGAACCAGAACAAAGAACTTCAGATCATTCACCTTTGACTCTTTACTGCTGTTTCCTTATAAATTCATTAGATTCTGTTTTCCCAAACTGGTCCAGGTTCAGGCCCAAATGTGACGTTTGTCCTCATCAACACCAACATGACCTGGACCAAGGCTCAGACCTACTGCAGAGAACATCACACCGACCTGGCCAGTGTGAGGAACAAGATGGAGAACCAGAAGGTGAAGGAGCTGGTAGCAGAACACATCTGGATCGGTCTTTACAGAGACACCTGGAAGTGGTCTGATGGAACTAGCTCCTCATTCAGATACTGGAGTTCTGTGGAACCCAATGATGGGTCGCAGAACTGTGCTGCAGCAAACTTTGGTAACTCTGGAAGATGGGAGGACTGGACCTGTGACAGGACGAAAGCATTTGTTTGTTACAGCGGTGAGCATCGAGTCTGACTGAGGTTTGACTGTGGATAAAACTGGTCCAACTTCTAATCAAACATCTAATCAGATCAAAAACTTTGATTAGATGTTTGAAGTTCTGAACTGTGATTTTCTGTTTACCTTGTCCAGTAAAGACTAATGTTCCAAACACAGGATGACCTTTAGGGTCAGTCTGAAGGAAAAACTTGTCATGTTGTGTAAAATGTAAACAACAACAACAACAACAACAACGCAATGGTTTGCTAATCGTATTAACCAATCCAACAATGTTCATTCAGGTCATCTGGACAGTTTCTTTTTTTTTGTTGAGAGACGATTCGTCCTCCATCATAAGGGCTTCATCAACCTGGAGTCACAAACAAACTGTTTCTCCACCAAGCAGTACTGGACCAACAAGTTTGCTGGTGATAAGACGGTTTCTGGGGGCCGCCCTCTCCGCCATCAATTCCTCCAGGTGGCCCAGCTGAAGTGGTTCAAGACATCAAGACTCATGCTCAATAATCCAGGTAAAACAACAAATACTAAGACAAAATGTTTCAACAAAACAAAAAGAAACCATCCAGATGACCTGACCAAACACTGTAGGATTTTTTTAGATGGATTATTGACCTTGATGTCTTACGAATCGATGTTTAATTCATGGTGCAACGAAACTTGTTTTAAGACAAAATCTAGATCATTTTATGGGGGAATCAGAAAATATTGGATTTGTTGGCAGCAATGATTCTTTTTAAAATCGTTCCTGTTTGCTCTGAGATCTCCTCTTGTTTTAGCAGCAGTCTGTAAACTCCCAGGACCTGAGGAGAACAGTTGTTGGAGGTGTAGAAGGACCTGAGGAGAACAGTTGTTGGAGGTGTAGAAGGACCTGAGGAGAACAGTTGTTGGAGGTGTAGAAGGACCTGAGGAAACCAGTTGTTGGAGGTGTAGAAGGACCTGAGGAA
>NC_056508.1:47917605-47928195 GCF_014905685.2 Nematolebias whitei | reverse complement strand
CAGTTGTTGGAGGTGTAGAAGGACCTGAGGAAACCAGTTGTTGGAGGCTTTGGAGGACCTGAGGAAACCAGTTGTTGGAGGTTTATAAGGACCTGAGGAGACCAGTTGTTGTAGGCTTTGGAGGACCTGAGGAGCCCAGTTGTTGGAGGTTTTGGAGGACCTGAGGAGATCTGTTGATGGAGGTTTTGGAGGACCTGAGGAGACCAGTTGTTGGAGGTTTATAAGGACCTGAGGAGACCAGTTGTTGGAGGCTTTGGAGGACCTGAGGAAACCAGTTGTTGGAGGCTTTGGAGGACCTGAGGAAACCAGTTGTTGTAGGCTTTGGAGGACCTGAGGAAACCAGTTGTTGGAGGCTTTGGAGGACCTGAGGAGACCTGTTGTTGGAGGTTTAGAACCAGTTGTTTGAGGTTTCGAAGGACCTGAAGAGACCAGTTGTTGGAGGTTTAGAAGGACCTGAGGAGACCAGTTGTTGGAGGTTTAGAAGGACCTGAGGAGACCAGTTGTTGGAGGTTTGGAGAGAACCTTGTCCCATTCAGGTCTCATGGAGATTTCTAGCTGTGTAACAGTCCTGGAGTGTATGTTGTTTGAAAACCTCACAATATTGTTCTGCTTTAATGGTGCTTTTCCAGATGTGTAAGCTACCCATGCCAGAGGCACTGATGTACCCCCATACCATCAGAGAGGCAGGCATTTGAACTGTGAGCTTATGCCAAGTTGGATGGTCCATCTCCTCATTTGTATGGAGGACATGATGTCTGTGGTTTACAAACAGAACCTCAGATTTGGGTCTATCAGACTGTGGACTGCACAGAGGAGCAGGTGTTAGCACTTCACCTCACAGTAAAAAGGTTGCAGGTTCACCTTCGATTTTACAATCTGGAATTTACTTGTTTCTCTTCGTGCACACGTGGACAATCTTCAAGCACTTTGATTTCCTCCCAGACCAAAAACATACATGTCAGGTTCAATGGCAACTCTAAATTGTCTCCAAATTGTTACCATTAAATTTAAAATGACCTAATTTTCTAAAAATGGTACAATTTCTTAGTTCAAACATTTGATAGGCAGTTTCATTGTCAATAAAATATGTTTTTTTTAAGAACTTTCCAGATTATAGATTTATGTTTGTTTTACACATCATCCCAACAATTTTGTTACTAGGGTTGTACTTTTGGAAGTACACCTCTGTATTACTACTGTATGACAGAATACTAATAGTATAACTATATCTGTTAACCAAATTCAGTGTGTTCATGTTTGTCACTGCAGCTCTGTGTGCTGCTTCATCACTTCCTGAACATAAGTACCATTTTATTGATGAGCTGAAGACCTGGACTGAAGCTCAGTGGTATTGCAGACAGAACTTCACAGACCTGGTCTCTATAGAGAAGATGGAGGACGTGGTGGCCCTCAACAACTTGGCACAATCTATGGAGAAAACCCACGTAAGTTTGCTTTTCTTGTCTTTTTAGGAAACCATTTGAGTTACATTATTTTAAAACATGTTTACAACCTCAAACAGGCCTGTACAATAAAAACAGGACCCATGTTTGAATATATAAATATCTATCAATTTATTTAAATAAGTCTGTTTGTTTCAAGTGTGCAGACGTTGGTTACGTACTGTAACCCCAGATTCTATGAGTATAGGCACAGCCCTTTAAGGCTATCGCTAGCGGGTTTATCCCTTCACGCGCAGCGCAGCACTGAAAACTTTAGTCTACACCCACCTGCTGTGTGGGCCCCACCCCCGGTCCATATAAATTACGGTGAGACCGGGCAATCGGCTCCCAAATAGCTTTTTTCTTCAGCCATTTAGGAACCAGTGAGGCCCAGAGCTTAAAGGGATGCGCCTCTACTCAGAATCTGGGGTTACAGTACGTACCCAACGTTCTATTTCGTATAGGCTCCGCACTTTAAGACTGTCGCTGGTGGGTTAAAGGCGAAGCAGGATGTAGTCTCTGCCTCACTGGGTCCACTCAGACACAAACATGAAGCACCTGCTTGCACAAAAAAACATTTCATCACTCAGCCTTCTGTGTGCGTAATTACACGTTGTGTAATTGCGTGCTCCATGTGCAGGAGCGCACCGGAGAAAAGATCTGTGGTGAGGAAATAGGCTGAGATAGCAGACCTGCTGCTGTGAATAGGAACAATGGAGGATATGAATTGTAACAGTGTAACGATGAACAGAGCAGACCAACAGCTCCTCAGGATGAACTGGTTAATAACAACAAAATCAGCAGTCATGAACTTGTGACTGATAATAAATATCTCACACTGCGACTGCATGCAGACAGGTGTGAGCTCAGGTGAGGCTCCATGAAACGAATCATCATTCTGTCAGAACCCTGAGAACAGAATGGGTCATGGAGAAAGTAGAAACATCACGTAGATAAAAACGAATAATTGAACATGACGATGACCAGGCTGCCGCCATACAAATATCCTCCACTGTCATCCCTCCATGCAGAGCCGTGGAGGATGAAAACCCTCTGGTGGAATGCGCTCTGAGATTCTCTGGAGGATCCGGTCCAGATGAACTGTAAGCTCCAGAAACAGCCTCACACAATCAGTGTGAGAGGCGCTGGGTGGATAAAGGGCGTCCTGAAGAGCTGTCCTGTAATGCACGAACAGACGCTGAGAGCGGCGCAGTGCGGCCGTGTGCACCACGTAACACGAAAACGCGTGCACGGGACAGTAGGGACACATCAAGGTTTTTCTATCATCAACTTTTATTCTTTTGATACTTTGACAGTAAGGCTGACTCTCATTCACAAAGCTGGACAGTAAGGAACCACATGTCATATAAGATGAATAACAAAAACCTGTTATTGTAATTAATTGCACACCTGGCGTTAGGATTTCAGCAAAGCTGAAAGGCCCTTTGTATGAGAACTTTTCCATCTGACCTGTGAAATATAACATCTACAGCGTACGCTTATCTCTTCCTAAAGGGAGGATTCATCCTCCAGTTTAGAGTGTGAGAAAGACCCCAGTGTTTTCAAGGACTCTTCTTTCCATCTCACGATATAAATCATTTCTTTAACAAGTTAAATTTCTGAGTTCTCCTGAACACAATTGAATGTTTTGCTGTAAAAACGGTTAAGTTACTTACTTTCTAAACTCAATACTCAGTAATCATGCATAAAGGAAGTTGATATGAAACTGGTGTTCAGAAGTTACAACTGTGTGCATAAGTTCTAATGAAAACTTTTATAGATGAGTAAAAAAAAACTGCATAGAAGTTTGATTATCCTGTTATATTGAGAATTTACCAAAGCAGAGTAAATTAGCCATTTAATATTTTTTATTAAGGTTATTAAAGTTCAACAGTAACTTGAAAGAAGGTCCACCCTTCTGTCGTGATTGGCTCGACCATCACATTGTAACGCCTCCTAAGTCAAAGAAATTTATTTTCTGACATTTGATTAGAGCAGTCTGGAAGAAGCTTTGAAGAAGTAAGGTCAAACAATTGGATGTTTATTGCCAGAAGATCTTTGCCACCAGGAGGAGAAAACGCAGCCCTCCGGGAGCTCATCAACCGACCCCATCGGGAGCCAACTTTCGACTCTAGATTTCAGCTGATTTCCAGCGGCGAGGGAAATCCCACCTTCGCCACTATAAGTCATCTCAAGAGTCCTGGTGACCCTCCGGGCGGATGAATTGCAGATCACCTCCCAATCGGTAGGAAAAAGCTGCTCAGGTTTTCTGCTGGTGTCCGAGCCCCAAGATAAGAAGTTGTCCAGTCTAAAAATGTCATCATTATTAATTAGAATTAAGTTCTCCTAAATTGACAAATCACATCTAGCCAAAACACTTCATTTAGCTAACTTTATAGATGATAATTTACTCTGCATTGTAACCTCATAATTCACCATATTAAAGTTAAAAAGATAACTCCATAACCTCTTGTTGTGGTCCAAGTAAAGCCATCATTTCATTCTGCAGCTGTATTCACCGTTTGATCATTTATATTCACCAAAATTGATAATAAATCTCACAAAATTTCACTTTGACTCAAAGCATTTTTATTATATATGACATTTTTTAATTTAATACGAAAATAATTCACTAGAGCACTAAACTTGAATCTGATTGAATAATATTAATTTTCTAGCTTTAGAACCGGAAGCCAGTGGTGCCCCTTCAAAATCAAATTACTCATAAAAATTAAACGATCTGAGGACAGTTACCTCTACAGGACAGAGGAGGTGAGATGTTGCTTCCTCTTCAGAATTATGAGGAGGAGGATAAAACCCATCCAAGGTTATCACTCTCGATCTGAATGAGCTTGTGATGCTTTTAGGAGTAAAAGCAGGGTTAGCATGCAGCACAGCTGAACTGCCCTCAGCTTGAATTCTGAGACATGAGGGAACAGAGAGAGCAGATAAATCACTCACTCTCTTTGCCGACGTTAGAACTAACAGCAGGGCTGTTTTAAATGACAGAAATTTAAGTGAATCCTGATCTAAAGGCTCAAAAGGAGCTTTGATCAAAGCGCGCAGGACCATCATTAGGTCCCACTGTGGAGTTAGTGGACGTGACACAGGTCTGTCTCTGTACACCTTTCAGAAAAGCACGTTTCATCAGCAGGTGGTTAAAATCTGTTCTGTCACCGAAAAACCTCATGACAGGAAGAAATAGCTGCAGCATACGTTTTAATTGTGCTGAACGCTAAATTTTTGTCCATCAGTTGCTGTAGAAATGACTGCACGCCACCTAGTGGACATGAGATGACCTCCACGCCTTTCTCTGCACACCAGCCCTGAAAAACAGTCCACTTGATGCGTACAGCACTGTGGTGGAAGCGGCTCGTGCGCCCTGAATCGTACGCCCCACATCCTGTGGGAGGCCATCCATCCATCCAGTTTCTTCCTCTTATCTGGGGTCGGGTCGTGGGGGTAGCAGCCTAAGTAGGGAGGCCCAGACTTCCCTCTCCGCAGCCACTTGGCCCAGCTCCTCCAGGACAATCCCAAGGCGTTCCCAGGCCAGCCGAGAAACATAGTCCCTCCAGCGTGTCCTGCGTCTTCCTCTGGGTCTCCTCCCGGTGGGACATGCCTGGAACACCACACCAGTGAGGCGTCCAGGAAGCATCCTAACCAGATGCCCGAGCCACCTCAACTGGCTCCTCTTGATGTGGAGAAGCAGCGGCTCTACTCCGAGTCCCTCCCGGATGATCGAGCTTCTCACCCTGTCTCTAAGGGAGAGCCCAGACACCCTGCGGAGAAAACTCATTTCAGCTGCTTGTATCCGAGATCTCATTCTTTCAGTCACAACCCAAAGCTCGTGACCATAGATGAGGGTAGGAACGTAGATCGACCGGTAAATTGAGAGCTTCACCTTTTGACTCAGCTCTCTCTTCACCACGACAGACCGATACAGCGCTTGCTTCACTGCCAATGCTGCACCTATCTGCCTATTGATCTCATGCTCCATTTTTCCCTCATTCGTGAACAAGACCCCAAGATACTTAAACTCCTCCACTTGGAGCAGGACCTCCTCCCTGACCTGGAGAGGGCACTCTACCCTTTTCCGGCTCAGGACCATGGCCTCAGATTTGGAGGAACAGATCCTCATCCTGGCCGCGTCACACTCGGCTGCAAACCGCTCCAGCGAAAGCTGTAGATCACGATCTGATGAAGCCAATAGGACGACATCATCTGCAAAAAACAGAGAAGCAATCCTAAGGCCACCAAAACGGATCCCCTCAACACCTTGGCTGCACCTAGAAATTCTGTCCATAAAAGTTATGAACAGAATCGGTGACAAAGGGCAACCTTGGTGGAGTCAAACTCTCACTGGGAATGAGCCCGACTTACTGCCGGCAATGCGGACCAAGCTCTGACACCGGTCGTACAGGGACCTAACAGCTTGTATTAAAGGACGTGGTACCCCATACTCCCAGAGTACCCCCCACAGGGCTCCCCAAGGGATGCGGTCGAACGCCTTTTCCAGGTCCACAAAGCACATGTAGACTGGTTGGACAAACTCCCACGCTGCAGGACCCTGCTGAGGTTGTAGAGCTGGTCCAGTGTTCCATGACCAGGACGAAAACCGCACCACTCCTCCTGAATCTGAGGTTCAACTATCCGACTGACCCTCCTCTCCAGAACCCCCAAATAGACCTTACCAGGGAGGCTTAAGGGTGTGATCCCCCTGTAGTTGGAACACACTCTACGGTCCCCCTTTTTGAATGGGGGGACCACCACCTCAGTCTGCCAATCCAGGGAAACTGCCCCCGATGTCCATGCAATATTGCAGAGTCGTGTAAGTCAACACAACCCTACAACATCCAGAGCCTTAAGGAACTCCGGGCGAAGCTCATCCACCCCTGGGGCCCTGCCACCGAGGAGCTTTTTAACCACCTCGGCGACCTCAGCACCAAAGATTGGAGAGCCCGACCCAAAGTCCCCAGGCTCCGCTTTCTCAGTGGAAGCACGTGCCAGTGGGATTGAGGAGGTCTTCGAAGTACTCTGCCCACTGACCCACAACATCCCGAGTTGAGGTCAGCAACACACCACCTCTGCTATAAATAGTGTTGGTGGCATACTGCTTTCCTCTCCGAGACACCGGATGGTGGACCAGAATCACCTCGAAGCCGTATGGAAGTCTCTCTCCATGAGAGGACATGAAGGTAGTTGGGGTCAGGACAGAGGACAGAGGACAGAGTGAGGTGGAGGAGGATGACTCGCTGTGGCGACCCCTGAAGAGGGAAAAGCCAAAAGAAGAAGAAGAAGATATGAATGTTTCTGTGTGGGGATGGTGTCCTGTTGTGTTTTTTGTCCTGCTCTCCTTGTCAATCACTTCCTGTCTCCTTACACCATTGAGGCTCCACAGGTGTTGGCACTTGTTTCGTTAATCATGTCTGTATTTAAATATGTTAGTCCTGTTCATTGTCAGTCCATCGTTGGGTATGACCTCATGTGGTCCAGGTTTTTCCCCAACAGTTTACCTGTCCTTGTAAGTTTTTGCTGCCACGTCAGCTCATTTATGTTATTAGAAGTATTTTGATTTTATTCTGCCTGGTTTCTGAGTCCTGCCTGCACCACTGGGTTCTACTAAAACCCTGACCTTCTGTTTAGTGTCCTGAGATGACTTCTGTTGTGACTTGGCGCTATATAAATAAATTGAACTGAATTGAGTTGAAACTACTTCAAACCCACAGGTTTATTTTTTAAATATTCTGAGTATGGAAGATTTCTGTTCTTCAGAAGGCTTCACATTGTGACAAAATAGGACTCACTTGAAATATGAAGGGGGAGTGGTGGCGCCAACGTAGAAGAATGAACTTTTCATCTGAGGTTCAACTCAGCTGACCATATCATCCTAATATGGGTGGAAAATAGTGCCTACGCCCTCATTTGCCTCACTCTTGGCCCTTGAGCAAGGCCCTTAACCCTCCCACCCCCGTCTGCTCTTCCAGGCGCCCTAGATGGCAGCTTTCTGCTCCACACTGAGGGCTGTGGTAGCTCAGTGGCTGTGGCTGAGTCAGGAAGGATGTCTGCTGTAAAAAGAATTGTCACATCCTTGTGTGAGTTCACTGTGGTGAGCCCTGAATAAGAGACCAGTCAACAGGAGAAAAAATAAATGAATGACTGTATGAGTGAATGAATGAGTGAATGAATGAATGAATGAATGAGTGAATGAATGAGTGAATGAATGAATGAATGAATGAATGAGTGAATGAATGAGTGAATGAATGAGTGAATGAATGAATGAATGAATGAATGAATGAGTGAATGAATGAATGAATGAATGAATGAATGAATGAATGAATGAGTGAATGAATGAGTGAATGAATGAATGTCTCTATCTTGTTAATGAGCCCTTGTGGCTCAGTGGGACTAACCTGTTTAAATAAAGATTGAATGAATGGAAAAAAAGACCAAATAAAAATTTTAATTTTTAAGACAAGTGCAACAAACAGAATAAACATGTAACATTCAATAAATAACGTTTTTTCCAGGTTGCCTGGATTGGTTTGTATGAGGATGTGAACAGCTGGAGGTGGTCCATTTCAGACTCAAACTTCTATCAATATGATGAGAGCACGTTTAGAAATTGGAGAGATGGAAATCCAGATAACTGGCATGGAAAAGAATCCTGCGTTGAGATGTTTGATTATGGAACATGGAATGACGTGTCTTGTTCTCTAACCAAAACACCAATCTGCTTTGACATGACAGGTGAGGGTTTCGGTCACTACATACGATGTTCTTTGATTGTTGCTGCTGGTTTTCTCTGTGTTTTCTAAAAATTATAGATTAAAAACTTCTGCCATTTAATTCAGTTGTTCTGTAAGACAGTCTTTCAGTGGTTCTTTTTCAGGACCAAATGTGACATTTGTCCTCATCAACACCTCAATGACCTGGACCAATGCTCAGAGTTACTGCAGAGAACATCACACCGACCTGGCCAGCATGAGGAACGAGGCCGAGAACCAGAAGGTGAAGGAGCTGATACCCGCAGGTCAAAGCATCTGGATCGGTCTTTACAGAGACACTTGGAAATGGTCTGATGGAAGCAGGTCCTCGTTCAGCTACTGGGGGAGTGTGGAACCCAATAACAACGCAAACTTGAGTGAGAATTGTGCTTCAGCTTACTTTGGAAATTCTGGAAAATGGGAGGACTGGAACTGTGACCGTAGGAAAGCTTTCGTTTGTTACAGCGGTGAGCATTAATTTAAACTTACGGTTTGCCAATGAAGCTGCTCTGGTCTTTGATGGGATGGAATCAAAACAATATCAATTTTATGTCTAATTCACACTTAAAAACAACAAGGTTGACCAAAGTGCTTCAGTTTGATTAAAAATAAACAGGAAAAACAACAGTAGAAAAACACAAGTCATAAAATCCAATCATTAAAATGTCCCAAAAACAAGGAAACGCATCAACATTAAAACCTGATGGGTCTCCAACTTTAATTAAATAAAACAAACAGTTTTCAGACCAGATTTAAAGTCTGAAGAGACTCTGCACAGCAAATAAACAAGGAACAGGCTGGTCCAGAGTAAAAGTAAAAGTGTTAAAGTCTGTTTCTTTCTGTACTTTAGTTTTGCCCTCAGCTGCTCTAAGCAAATCTGTCTGGAAGATCTCAGATCTCTCTTGTTGTAATAAAAGTCAATAAGTTCAGTTAAATAACTGGCAGCTTGCAGGAGGACATCCTGCAGACCAGGCTTCAGCTAATGCCATGTATTTAGTGGTTTAATGGGCCACTGTTCCAGTAATTTACCCTTTATTTATACAGGTAGTCTAATTGAGTCACGAGAACTCATTTTCAAAAGAGATTTGTTTAGGAGAAGATGGTGGGGGTTAAGGGCCTTGCTCAATGGCCCAGGATGGGGCAAATGTGGGTGGAGGCAGGTGTGGGTGTTTCACCTTTTCCATCCACATTTTGATGTTGACAGTACCGGGAGTTGAACCAGCAAATTCCCGATCACAGGCCCATCTTCTCTGGCCTCTGCGCCACCACTCCCCCATGTCATGTAATGTCACACCACTTCAATCCTTTTCTCTTAAAAGACACAACACAGTATGAATTTTGTGGTGTAGTTTGTTTCAGGGCAGTTGAGTGGCACTGGTGGAAAAAACAATTGGCACTTTTTTTCTGTATGTCCCCGACAATACAGCAAAGTTCCATTTGAGATCCCCGAGCTCCCTGTACACCCCTCCATGGCATACCTGAATTATAAACCCCTCCGTGGTCTAAATCTAGAGAAAATCCCTTCATGAGTTTCTCCTAAGCAAGTCCATCCATGACTGCTCTTTGAGATCCCAGATCTCCCTGCATACCCCTTGGTGGTACACTTGAAAGTCCCTTTATGACTTTTCATACGAGATCCCCAATCTCCCAAAAATAATACACGTTGATTAAAATCATCTCCTTACTGTCCGTGCGTGGCTCAGCTCTGGTCGGACACCTGCCACTTATCACCAGCAAATCTGGCCTGAGTAAAATTAGTCAATTCCAGCCTGAGGACTTTCGTTTAAGGAGATTAAATCTCCCCCGTTCACGGTTCAGATCCAAGCCGGGCATTTTGAGGTCAGATGTTGGGGCCAGCCTCGAAGGACCAAAATGTTGGACAAAAACATGCTGTATTCATCTTACTTACTCAAAGAAGACACACTTGATGACTGGAGAAGATTTTAAACTGGTTTTACTTGCAAGGGCAGATTTTCACAACAGGTTACACAAATATACAAACAGTATACATGCACGGAGTCCAGTCACGAGAATCTGCAACGGGCAGTGTGCAAGTCTTGTTTTTATAGGCTTACCAGCTCCGAGCTCACACACAGACTGGTGTCCTTGCAGTGCCAGCTGCTCCTGCAGTATTAACTCATCCAGGTCTCAAACAACTGGTTCATGGGCAGTTAACATTCTCAGCCATAGTAGTTAAAAACATCCACAAGCTTGACCCCAAATTCCCAAACACCAAGAGCTTCACTGACTTCTGTTTTAATGTAAAAAACATTGTTTGCAACAATAATAAACTTTATACTGTTTAAAAGCTACACGAGTGCTGACGTCACGTGCACCGCAGAATGGTAGCACTGACGGAAGCTCCGCACCGACTTGACCTTTTT
>NC_056508.1:47914370-47917505 GCF_014905685.2 Nematolebias whitei | reverse complement strand
CTTTTGAATCACTGTCCCTCAGTCTTTCTCATCCAAAATGGAAATCAGAAAAGCCACTTTTACTAGTTGTTATATATCGTCCACCAGGAGCTTACTCTCAGTTTTTGTCTGAATTCTCAGAATTATTAACTGACTTATTATTAAATACTGATAAAATCATCATAATAGTTCCTCAAAATCCTGTTCTGTCCGACCATTTTTTAATAACCTTTGAGTTTACATTAAATGACTACACAGTCACTGAGAGTAAATTTTATCATTCTGACCGCTGTTTCTTTCTCTCAGCTGATGGGTCAATGTCCTGTCAATCACAAATTTAACTATCCAATCAGAGAACAGGTGGGTTGGGCTGTTGGGGGTGGAGCTTTATGGTGTTGCAGGTTCTGGAAGGGTATATATTTTGAAGATGGAGGATGGCGCCAGTGCTTCTGTGGCTCAGGTAGGCGTTACTTTAAGGTTTAGTGAAACAAAAACAAATTATTTTCCATATATATATTTTTGAAAATCACATTCGGTAGCGACTTAGTTCGCTGTGGCGACCCCTAACGCAGGGAGCAGCCGAAAGAAGAAAACAAAACAAAAAAACATTCGGTAGCACTGATGCCATCCTCCATCTTCAAAATGTGACACCTTCCAGAACCTGCAGCTCAATAAAGTAAAAATAAAAAACAGTTATGTCACTCTGTAACATGTAATGTGTTCTCAGTCGGCCTGGATTGGATTCTACAATGATGTGAACAGCTGGAGGTGGTCCTTTTCAGACCTGGCCTTCTACCAACGTTTTCAAAATGAATTCAAAAACTGGTTTGATGGAGAACCGAACAACTACAAAGGAAAAGAAAGCTGCGGGGCCATACACACTGATGGATCCTGGAACGATGTTCCTTGTTCTAATTCCCATAAATCCATCTGCACTGATATGAGAGGTGGGAGTTTTAATAATTACACAACCTTCAAATAAAGCATTTTAGATCTTTAACTTCATCATATTTGCTGCTGTCTTCAAAAGACTAATAATAATAAGATACATTTCATTATGAACGAAACGGTTCCACAGATGAAAACTTAGCGTTGTGCTTTATTTAATACAGTTCCTGTCTGATCTGATTTCAGGTCCAAACAGGACATTTGTCCTCCACACCTCGTTACAGAACTGGACTGAGGCTCAGACCTACTGCAGAACACACCACACCGACCTGGGGATGGTGAGAAGCGTCTTGGACAACCAAGTTGCAACGAGCCTGATTTCAAGTCGTGTCTGGATTGGTCTGTTCAGAGACTCCTGGAAGTGGACGGATGGAAACAACTCCTCATTCAGGTTCTGGAATAGTGCAGAACCCAATAACAAGGAGAACCTGAACGAGAGCTGCGCGGCAGCCAACTTTCTAAACTCTGGAGAATGGGAGGACTGGAACTGTGACAGGAAGAAGGCGTTCATTTGTTACAGCCGTAAGCATCCGTTCAGGCTGCAGGCTTCTGGTCTTAGATGAACTCCTTCAGTTCTTGATCGGACGAAATGCAGCGGGTTTAATAAATAGATAAAACAGTTCAACTCCAAACAGGCCTGACTGAGTAAATACATTGAAATCTTCTGCACTGCTGCTCAGTTTGGTTAGTCATGGACACTTCCTGTAGGAATGAAGGGTTTTTTCCTGGTCTTTTGTCAAATCTGAGTTTAAACAAACAACATCGTGTCATCTGTGAACTTGGTGCTGATGCAGCTGGAGGTAAGGGCGGAGCTACAGTCAGCCTGCACATTCTTCTTTCCACACATCTAGACAGGCTTTAGTCGTCCATCAACTACTGGACTTTATAGAAAAACAAAAAGCTGTAGTGGAGGTTACAAGTTATTACTCCAATATTGAAACAGAAGCTGAACAAAGACGGTTCTGACAGAACATCTACAGAACCTGAAGCTTCTCTCAGAACATCTTTATCTCTGAAACCTTGTTTTTCAGAACTTCCACTCAGGGACGGTGTTGTAGCTCCTGGCTAAACGTTCCTGCTGAAACCAGGAGAACAATAAATGACGCCCTTTCCTCTAAATGGAGACGTTGTTTCCGTCAGTCGATACTTTTGGTTTGATTTGAACCGGCTTGACGCAGGAGGATGATGCTAAACCTCCTTCCCTCTCACTCCAGGATGAGTCAGTAACAGATCAGTAACAGATCTTCTCTGTTCTGTGATTTTCTGTCAGAAGTCCCACTGAAAGAATTCAGGTGATTTTGGTTTTCAGGCTGCTGCAGCGCCCCTGGTGGCTGCTGCAGCGCCCCTGGTGGCTGCTGCTGGATATAGCAACAAAAGAATGGACAAAAAGATGAAGGCAAAGGTGCAACGTCAGCATAGAGAAGACATAAACAACTAAACAAAAGCTTCCAAGTGATCATTTCATCTAATCCTGAAGAACTGCCATCAAACCACAATAAAATAATTTACTCATATGGGGAAAATTCAAAACAGGTTTTGAATTTTCGACATGCACGGCAGCAGCATTAGCCACTGTTGCACCGTGTCACCCATAATATAAAACTGATGAAGTTGTGTGTTTCTTTGACTCAGCTCCTGTTTCAAAGCACGTGGTGAAGCTGAAGCTGGTGAGAAGCTCCTCCGTGAACCTGAATGACCCTTCAGTGATGAAACACCTGCAGCAGAAGGTAAATCAGGTTTTCAACATGGCAACATTTACAGTGTTGTAACAAACAATAAATGATTTCACAGCAGAAAGATGGTCGGACGGTCCTGCCTGGAAGACGTACACGCTAACGAAAAATAAAGATTAAGAACCCAAAATAAGATTTATTATGTAACACATTACTTTATTTACACTGTGTGTGTGTTTGTTTCAGGTTACATTGTGGGGACCAAAGCCTAACTAAGTAATAGTCAGGTTTAGAGTTAGGTACGTACTGGTAATAGTCAGGATTAGAGTTAGGTATGTACTGGTAATAGTCAGGTTTAGAGTTAGGTACGTACTGGTAATAGTCAGGTTTAGAGTTAGGTATGTACTGGTAATAGTCAGGTTTAGAGTTAGGTATGTACTGGTAATAGTCAGGTTTAGAGTTAGGTATGTACTGGTAATAGTCAGGTTTAGAGTTAGGTATGTACTGGTAATAGTCAGGTTTAGAGTTAGGTATG
>NC_056508.1:47912240-47914270 GCF_014905685.2 Nematolebias whitei | reverse complement strand
CTTTATTTTACCAGGTAGAGCCCGTTGAGATCGAGATCTCTTTCACAAGGGTGACCTGGTGACACAAAGACAAAATGTGTACACAACAGAGGTACCAACCGATGGGCGTTGCACAGTTCCTACTTGTTGAAAGAACTTTGTTTGTTTGTGTTTCAGCTGATTCAGAAGCTGAAGGATCAGGGCGTGGAAGCAGACTTCAAACTGAGCTGGAAGACGCAACAACAAAGAAGATGAAAAGGAGAAGAATGAACTTTAAACACAATTTTGCTCCATAAGATGTGTTTGTATTTTTATTTTTGTCTAAAGTAGGTTTGGCCTTTCCAACAAGCTGCTTCAGCCCCGTCTGCAGAAGAGTCTGCTCATCCTGAGCCTTGCTCTGGTTCTGCTGGAGGTTACTTCCTGGAAAAAGCAATAGTTTCCGTCCTAGATGGATAACCTTTAGGGATTTTCTGTTTGTGGCATTCTGTATGTGAATGGTTTTGTGCCGTGAGATGACTTTTGTTGAGAGTTGACGTCTATAAAATAAACTGAAGTAAATCTGTAATGTAAATGACCAGGTCTATTAATACTATGACGTAATTTCCTGTGTTGTGGCTGGTTTTGTCACTACTTGAAGGGTTTACTGTTTTTCTTTAAGTACGGTATTATAAATGTATTAAAGCATGTTTTGTTTTAGTTTTTCCTGGATGAGTGAAGGAAAACTCATTACTGAGACTAACAACAGCTTTATTTCCTGTGGAATGGAGTTGTTGGACATTCTGGTCCTTCATGGCATGATGTAGCAACATATTTACTGCAGTGGAGTCTTCATTTCAAAAGTCTTCTCCAGTAGAGTTGGTCCTAAACACTGAGGCACCTGCCAAGCTGAGTCCCAAGAGGAAAATGGGATGATCAGGTGGAGTCTGGGTGGAGGTGGGTATGAAGTGACTGGTGGCAGATGCTTCTTTTCTTCCCAAAAGGTATGGGGAACAATTGACCAGAACTTTAAACACATGATTGTTGACCTGGAGCCAGTTTAAGAATCTGTTAAATGGCTTTTATTCATTTTGGTGACAGAGTTTTTATCCCCATCTGAGAAAAGTTCCAGAAAAGTCCCAGTATAGGAGAAACATCAAGGTTGTACCTTGAAGGTCCTGGCTGTCTTTTAGCATCCCCTTTGATAATGGTCGATCGATGCAGGCCAGCAAGCGTAGTTTTAATCCCATCTCATGTGGTCAATTAGACAATCCCACTTCTGACACCAAGATGTGAAAGAACTTTGTCACAACAGCTGGAAACTGAAATGCTCTGCTTATTACACGTAACCATCATTCTGCTGCTCTGTCTGCTTTGTCTTCTGTCAGCCAAATATGACCTGAACGTTCTGACACTTTTACTTTTTTACATTTTCATGTGAAACACTAAAAGCTTTTCTTTAACATGTGAAACTCTTCAAACACTCAGACTCTCACTCTTAAAATGGTTCATTAAAAGTTCAATGATTTTAATTTGCCTCATTTATCACCACTTCTGGTTTCTCCTCTGAACCAAATGAAACATTAAAACAAACCTTCTATTATTTCTGGAAATGAGTTTCTCAGCCCGTCAGCTGATCTTTTGGAACGTCATGTTTTTGTATAAGCAGCTAGACGTTTATGATGTCATCAAACCTGTTGTGTTTGTTCATGTTTTGGTGAACATTTTACAACAACCCAAAAAAGTTCAATCTGGTCCTCTGGACAGTCAAAAAAAACAACAAAAAAGCAAATCAACAAAAAAATGTAGAAACGTTTTGTCTCTCATCCTGAGGACTTCCTCAGTCTGAGGTGCTGTATTCAGCTCAGTCTCTTAAATAGCACCTTCTCAGAGTGGATCAACCAGTTTTGCTGCTGACAACCAAAACCAGCTGATCACATGCTCAAGAAGGACCATCAGCCTAACAATGGATCATTAGCACCTGATGGCTGTTTACTGTTCACAGAGGGCTGAGTGAAACTAGCAATCACAGCATTGTAAGAGGGGGACAGTTGAACCTGGAGGCTCCACCCCTG
>NC_056508.1:47910230-47912140 GCF_014905685.2 Nematolebias whitei | reverse complement strand
TCTCCTTGGTTGAAACTGATGCTTCCAGACTTTATGTCTCCATTCCTTCCAGCTGCTGCAGCTGTGTGAGGGAGGGTCTGATACCTGGTCCGGTTACCACAGGTTGGCCTCCATCTGGGCCCATCTTTGAGTGGGGTCAGGGTCTGGAACGGTCCAGTCCTTTGATCAGCAGGTTGACCTGGGACTGACCTGTGATGTTGGCTGTTGTCATAAGTAGTGTTGTACGGTGGATCAGTGTTCAGTTCCTGTCTGATAAACGTGATCAGATGAAGGTGAACCATAGTTCCACGTCTCCATCTGATGTTTGTGTCGCCTAACTGTGGTCTCTTATCAAAGTACGAGTGTTCTTCTTTGAGTTTCCTCCTCTGGGCCTCTCAGGCCTCTGAACACTCACAACTCGCTCCCTCGGAGCAACAGACACAACGTCTTTCCAGTTCCTCCTCTTCACTTCACGACGAGGGACAATAAAGCCGCCAACATCAACCATGGATTGTGAGGAGGTAATGAGTCTAAAGTCCGCAGGGTTTATCTCCTCAAGAACTCTCAACCCAACAGGAACATGTTGGACAAGAGCAGACGTGAGGTCCGGTCCATTCACACCTCGGACTGGCGATGTTGTGCATGTAAATCAACAGGTCTGAACTGTTTTGACTTGCCAATCCATCAGGATGTGAGTGCGGAGGCCACCATGCAAATCGTGTGCATGATTAAACTTCACGTAAGAGATGCGAGTCAGATAATCCAGGAGCTGATCGCCTGCAGCTTCCAACTCAAGAGGAACGCAGAACACACGGACTGAGATGGACACGGTTCTTCTGTTCGTGGCTGCTGGGTCAGGCAAGCGTTCCATCGAACTTACTGATTCACGTCTGTGAGGATCCCGATGCCTCGACTGCATCCAGCGTTCCTTCTGCTCCGCCAGCACGGAGGTCGATCCTTTTAACGAGGACCAGCCTTCAGAACACTTGAGCTCAGCTCTGACAGCCGAGAGCGTCCTCATCACGTGTCTGAGCAGAAGACGTGCACTGAGGAGAGAACTGCACAGACTCCTGGTCCAGACCAGGAACCCAGGGGCGTCTTTAAACTGGGTACACCCCCCAACCACACCCCAACTGTGCTTAATCAGCTTTAAATGCACGACACGTTCATGAATTCATAATAAATTAATAAATCAGTTACTACAAGAGGAACATTCCAGAACAAATCTATTGTTTTATGATGTGAACATGTTCTTGAGTCACTTTTTTCTAGTTTTGTGCTTTTTAATTATTTAAAAATAAAAGTTTTGTTTTTTTCATCAACATTCTTTAAAACAAAAAGTAGAAACAACATTCATTCATTCTTTCTTTCATTCATTCATTCATTCTTTCATTCATTTATTCATTCATTCATTCATTCATTCATTTATTCATTCATTATTCATTCATTTTTTCATTCATTCATTTTTTCATTCATTCATTTATTCATTCATTCATTCATTCTTTCATTCATTCATTCATTTATTCATTCATTCATTTATTCATTCATTCATTCATTCATTCATTCTTTCATTCTTTCATTCATTCATTCTTTCATTCATTCATTTATTCATTCATTCATTCATTCAACCTTTATTTCTACAGGTTATTCCCGTTGAGCCTCGAGGACTCGTTTACCACAGAGACCTGGTTCGTGAGGGAGTGACCTGTTTTCTGTTCAACCTGTTCATCTCAGGACTTCCTTCACCGAGGATTTACTGTAAAACCAGGTTTGTTGTTACGAGACGGTTTTCAGGATCTACAGAGGTTTTGGCTCGCAGGTTTCCTTCAGGAGCAGAAATAAAAACTGAAACGGCTGTTTGTGATCTGATCTCATGTGCTGATCATCTCATGTGCTGATCATCTCATGTGCTGATCATCTCATGTGCTGAT
>NC_056508.1:47907190-47910130 GCF_014905685.2 Nematolebias whitei | reverse complement strand
TTTACATCTTCTCGTGTGAACTTGATGTATTTATCCACAGAGTTGATGTGGTCAGTAAAATGTTGGACTTCCTGAGATTTAATTTTAACCCAGGTGTCCTCAACATACCTGAACCAATGGTTCAGGTATGTTGAGGACTGAGGAAGTCTTTCGGATGAGAGACGAAATGTTTCTACATTTTATTTTATTTTTTTAATGTCCAGAGGACCAGATTGAACTTTTTGGGATTTTTCTACCTGGATTATTGAGCATGCATCAGGAGATGAAGGTGAATGTCTCTCAGTCTGTGTCCCACGTCTTCATGTCCTTACAGTTGGGGACTGGTGGGACTGAAGTGACCGTGTTCATGTTAGCTCGATTCTACCAGATGGAAGAATTTGTAGGTGGACCCACTTGTGCACTTCGTCTGGTCCGAACCAGAGTTACAGCCCCGAGAAACGCTGGCGGACACAAAAGGTTTTTGTTTCTACGTGAACACAACGTGCATGACGCCCTTAGAGCTGTCAGCCGTAGGTTCTGTGGTTTTTCAGGATAAATGCATATAAATAAAAGTTTTACACAGCAGATATAGAGTTAACTTATAAAGACTGAAAAGTCCTGCAATCCATTTAGAGGATCATTTTTTATTTAAACCTTTATTTTATCAGGAAACAAACCAATGGAAATGATGAATCTCTTTTATAAGGATGTCCAGGACAAGGTGCAAACAAGCCATTACAAACCAGCAACAGTCTTAATAACACTGATATTAAACAGTGACTCTGTGCTTGAAGTCACGGATGGTTTAGACAAGATTCTGCATCCAGTGATGCCACAAAATCCACCAATCCTCTAAAAACGCCCAGTTTTTCTGAGCTTTCACTTTCATCGTGGCCTCGCAGGACAAGTTCAAACGCACCACAGAACCTGACACAGTCTATTATTTTTGATAGAATGTGCCTGTTTTTGTCAACCTCCTCATAGTGCTTACGGATCCCTGTAACTTTCATCAAGCTGAGATGAACTGTTTATTTTCCCAGACATGGCTAGACGCAGTGCATTTTCCATGTGACTTTTTGAAAATATGCTTTAAATCAGTCATGCCTGTCTTCATCCATGCTGGGTCAAATTCTGATGTTTGAAAAAGGAGGCAGGGAAAGCAGAATAAAGCATTAGCCTCGCTACATGCAGTTAGCCAAGCCTTGTTGCTAAACCAGGGCCTGGAAAAAGACCGAGTGTACTGTCTCCCTGTCTTTGGACTGCTGATTAAATGTGATGTTCGACTGATCAGGTCCGAGCTCTTTCACCTCTAGCTTCTCCTGACATCTTCTTTTCTCAAAAAGTATTGTTTTAAGTGACTTCACTGAATTATTTAATTTCTCTTGCTCCATTTCGCATCTCTGTCCAATCGTCTCCAACTCCCACAGCTCGACCTGTCAATCAAGGGAACTTTATGACAGACGGCTCTGACGTCAGCCTCGTGGCGGGAGTCCCACCCTCCCACCACGGGAAGGTGATGACATGCAAATCAAGTTGCATTCAGCTCTGGGCGCAGGAGCGGTGCGCCCCAGAATGGTCCTATCTCTTGTAATGAAGAAGAGTTACTGCACATGTACAACTTTTAATGAGAGCCTGTGGACAATGATTTTTGAGCCCCAGGGTGGAAATACGTTGCCAATCAGACAATGTTGATGAAAGAAACATCTTTACTCATCATTAACTATAAAATATTTATCTTACACAACTAAAAAATATATACATATATTTAAAAAAAAAAAATTTATTAAATTTTTATGTGTTATTCAAGGTAATACGGTGAGTGTTGAGTGTTGGTGTGGCACTCTAGCACCATCTACTGGCCAGCCGTCATTGATGACAGAAATAATCAAATAGGTTAATAAGTTGTGAATGGTTTTTTTTAATATAAATTTTAGTAAAATGTAAGTTTGAGTAAATATATTCTACAGTTGGAGTCAAACACAAACATTTCCTGTTATTTTCTTTGAATAGAGTAATGAATCAGTCAATGTGTAGGTAATTTAAACAAATACAAAAACAAGCCTTTTGAGACATATAAAGTATAAAGACATATATTTAATTGTTCCAATTTAAAACCTAAAAGAAATCTCCCAGGTGCTCCAAACTGCCAAAAGACAAACCCCCCGACTCTTTCTTTACTTAAACGTCTGCAAGTTTGTTCTCGTTTACTGCAGCTGCATGAATCTTTGCACAGATGACGTCCACATGTGGACTCAAAGTTTCCAGGAGGTTTTAATCTTCTTCTTCAGAACTTAAAGGAGTTATGCACGTTGTAAAGATAAACAAACTTAGGCGAAGGGGAAAAATCCCACGTTTTTCTATGTGCCATGCTCATTTTCTGTGAAAGTGTAGCAGCTGCTGTGAAGCTGCCACGTCTGATGAAATCTGCTGTGTTTTTATTTTAATACAAAGATGAATTATTCAGAGTTTAATTAGTAAAAAACACTCAGTTTTATTTGTGCACGTTATTTTTTAGCAGGGGCTTGAAGGAAACCTTCCGGTGTTTATCAGGTTATTTGTTTGCATGTTTCTGTGAACAAAATGCCTAAAATAGATTTTAAACTAGTTTCTGTTTTTGTGTCAGAATGAAGCCCGAGGTCCGAGTTGAAAATGTCCAGGTTCAGCGTCTGAAACTGAGCGAAACGTCAGAAACATCCAGAAAGATTTCAGAACTGCTGAATGAAAACCGTCAGAGTCCGAATGAAGCCAAGTTATAAACTGATAAAACTTGTAAACAGCTCTGATTGTGAGATGATCGATGCACGGGATGATCGACACATGAGATGATCGATGCACGGAGATGATCGATGCACGGGATGATCGATGCACGGAGATTATCAATACATGAGATGATCGATGCACGGAGATTATCAATACATGAGATGATCAGCACATGAGATCAGATCACAAACAGCCGTTTCA
>NC_056508.1:47903840-47907090 GCF_014905685.2 Nematolebias whitei | reverse complement strand
AATGAATGAAAGAAAGAATGAATGAATGAATGAATGAATGAATGAATGAATAAATGAATGAATGAATGAATGAATGATTGAATGAATGAATGAATGAATGAAAGAATGAATGAATGAAGGAATGAATGAATGAATTAATGAATGAATGAATGAATAAATGAATGAATGAATAAATGAATGAAAGAATGAATAAATGAATGAATGAATGAATGAAAGAATGAATGAATGAATGAATGAATAAATGAATGAATAAATGAATGAATGAATAAATGAATGAATAAATGAATGAATGAATGAATGAATGAATAAATGAATGAATGAATGAATGAATAAATGAATGAAAGAATGAATGAAAGAAAGAATGAATGAATGAATGTTGTTTCTACTTTTTGTTTTAAAGAATGTTGATGAAAAAAACAAAACTTTTATTTTTAAATAATTAAAAAGCACAAAACTAGAAAAAAGTGACTCAAGAACATGTTCACATCATAAAACAATAGATTTGTTCTGGAATGTTCCTCTTGTAGTAACTGATTTATTAATTTATTATGAATTCATGAACGTGTCGTGCATTTAAAGCTGATTAAGCACAGTTGGGGTGTGGTTGGGGGGTGTACCCAGTTTAAAGACGCCCCTGGGTTCCTGGTCTGGACCAGGAGTCTGTGCAGTTCTCTCCTCAGTGCACGTCTTCTGCTCAGACACGTGATGAGGACGCTCTCGGCTGTCAGAGCTGAGCTCAAGTGTTCTGAAGGCTGGTCCTCGTTAAAAGGATCGACCTCCGTGCTGGCGGAGCAGAAGGAACGCTGGATGCAGTCGAGGCATCGGGATCCTCACAGACGTGAATCAATAAGTTCGATGGAACGCTTGCCTGACCCAGCAGCCACGAACAGAAGAACCGTGTCCATCTCAGTCCGTGTGTTCTGCGTTCCTCTTGAGTTGGAAGCTGCAGGCGATCAGCTCCTGGATTATCTGACTCGCATCTCTTACGTGAAGTTTAATCCTGCACACGATTTGCATGGTGGCCTCCGCACTCACATCCTGATGGATTGGCAAGTCAAAACAGTTCAGACCAGTTGATTTACATGCACAACATCGCCAGTCCGAGGTGTGAATGGACCGGACCTCACGTCTGCTCTTGTCCAACATGTTCCTGTTGGGCTGAGAGTTCTTGAGGAGATAAACCCTGCAGACTTTAGACTCATTACCTCCTCACAATCCATGGTTGATGTTGGCGGCTTTATTGTCCCTCGTCGTGAAGTGAAGAGGAGGAACTGGAAAGACGTTGTGTCTGTTGCTCCGAGGGAGCGAGTTGTGAGTGTTCAGAGGTCTGGGAGGCCCAGAGGAGGAAACTCAAAGAAGAACACTCGTACTTTGATAAAAGACCACAGTTAGGTGACACAAACATCAGATGGAGACGTGGAACTATGGTTCACCTTCATCTGATCACGTTTATCAGACAGGAACTGAACACTGATCCACCGTACAACACTACTTATGACAACAGCCAACATCACAGGTCAGTCCCAGGTCAACCTGCTGATCAAAGGACTGGACCGTTCCAGACCCTGACCCCACTCAAAGATGGGCCCAGATGGAGGCCAACCTGTGGTAACCGGACCAGGTATCAGACCCTCCCTCACACAGCTGCAGCAGCTGGAAGGAATGGAGACATAAAGTCTGGAAGCATCAGTTTCAACCAAGGAGAGGAGACCTGATGAAGACAACAAGTCCAACGAGAGGAGACCTGATGAAGACAACAAGTCCAACGAGAGGAGACCTGATGAAGACAACAAGTCCAACGAGAGGAGACCTGATGAAGACAACAAGTCCAACGAGAGGAGACCTGATGAAGACAACAAGTTGGGCCAGAAGAAACAGAGTGAAAAAGAATCATTAAGTTTTGTGTGTTTAAAGTGCATCGTTGTTCATAACCATATCTTTGTTCTATTCCTACCAAACCCAGCCGGTCGAAGCAGATGGTCCTCTTGTCCTGATCCTGGTTCTGCTAAAGGTTTCTTCCTCATGAGGGAGTTTTTCTTTCCACTGTCACCTTCATGCTTGTTCAAGATGAGAGTTCTGTGATGGAGTTAAACTCAAAGCTGCTCCTCAGATAAATAATGTTAATTATTATTTTATATTTGAATGTTTCTGTTCAGTCCTGAGATGATTCTGTTGTGACTTGGAGCTTTAGAAATAAATTGAAATGAACTGAAATGAATCCGGGCATGTCTGCCCAAGTCTCTGTAATAGAACTGTATCAAATGCAGCACTGAGGTCTAACAGGACCAGTGTTGACACCAGTCCATTGTCAGAGGTCATGAGAAAATCATTAGTGACTTTTACTAGTGCCGATTCAGTGCTGTGGTGAGCTCTAAACCCTGACTGAAACTCTTCAATTTTTATTATTATTTTATTATTATTATCATTATTTCTTTGCAGGTGATCGTGTAACTGACCTGCAACTATTCTCTCTAGAATTTTTAGATGAAAGTTAGATTAGATATAGGTCTAAAGTTGGCCAGGATTCCTGAGTCAAGGTTATGTTTCTTAAGTAAAGGTTTAATTACAGCAACCTTAAAGCTCTGTGGTACATAACTGTTTATTAGAGACAATTTAAGCAGATCCAAAATGTGATTAGTAATTAAGGGAAATACCTCTTTAAACAGTCTGGATGGGATGGGATCTAGCAGGCATGTGGATGGTTTGGATGAAGATATTATTTTTGACAATTCAGAGCTCAACAGGACAAAAACTGTCCAAACATAAATCAGGTTCTAGTGACATTTCTAAAGTTGTCTCATCTGACACAGAACCAGAGGTGATAGTAGGAATGTTGGTTTGAATTTTTCCCTAATTGAAACAATTTTATTTATAAAGAATCTCATGAAGACATCACTGTTTATAGTTGTAGGGATTAGAGTTACATTCAGGCCTAATAAATCCAGACCGGACCAATTCCCTTTTTTTTTCCCGAGCCCTATCCGGATCCAACGGATTAACGGTAATTAGAGTGCCTAACCCCCCCAAAAAAACTTTTTTTTAATTAAGCTTTAACTGCTTTTGTAAGCAAATCAGTTTGATACGATAGTTTTAAAAACGTAACGAAAAGAAGATATCAGATATATTTTTATTAACAAGTCACCAAATGGATATTAACCTACAAAACTAATGGCCTAAAAAAAAATCATCTCTAAAGATCGGCTCGTACACAGATGAACAAAAATATTTTTCAGAGTGAAATTATTTGGAA
>NC_056508.1:47901830-47903740 GCF_014905685.2 Nematolebias whitei | reverse complement strand
CTGTGTTTATTTTAATCAGATTTTTATGGTTTATATTTTTAGAGCTGCTTTTTGGTTTATTTCATTTGAGCCGTGGGCGAGTTGACACTGTTTCAATGTGGGTGTGGGTGGTGTACAGAGGAGAAGCAGCAGAGAGGTGGAGGACTACACCTCTGCTTCCTGGACTGGTTTCTACACTGGACCATTAATGGTCAACAACCTGGATGTCCAACTGAACCAGTTGAGTTTTTAGAGAGACGTTCTGCTCCACACAAGGTGGGATGGATTCCATGTCTCCACATCAGACTGGGTTTTCTCCAAAATTCACTCCAGCTGTTTTCAGAACAACACCTGGACACCCAGAGGTTGAAGACGACATACGATGTCATCGCTGGTCAGGTTGGGGAGGGGGCCGGAGAAAAGTCCCCTCCACTCTCAGAACAAATAGAAAACAACAAAAATCAACAAGGGGCAGAAAAAAAAAATAAAATAAAACAGTTTCAAACTGCTCGCCCGCTCTCAGCTTAATGCGAGTTAATCCGAGTCGATCCAAACAATCTGATTAGCTTAGCTTAGCACACCAGTGTAGAACGTCGCAGCAGCGGTTCATGTACTCAAAACACCTCAAAGAATAAAGCAAGAACCATCACTGAAGCTCTACAACAAAGTCAAGACACAGAAACACCGTTTGAAACACAAACATTTACAACAAGGGTGACGCGCCTGATTGATGCTCTCAGGCTTTGTGTGAGTTAGCAGTTAGCACAACGCCGTCGGGTCAGGTAGTTCCTAAAATAAAGCATCAAACCAACAAACGATCAACATACGACACTAGCAACCAGTTTAAAGAGCAGCAAAAAACAGTTTATAGTAAGTGCCAGTCGTAAAAGGTGTTTAAAGTTGTTAAATTCTCTCTGAGTGGAGCAGAGCGTATAAGTGACCTTCCCAAGCAGCTGGAACCAAAATTAATTTAATGAACACTAACTGTATTTTACCGGTACTGTTTGATTTCCAGTCAAATTACCTCGATAAGACTTCTGGGTAATATTTACCGGTATACAATTTTTAAATAATTTTGGTTACGTAGGTGTTTGGCTCTGTTCTGTCCAGTGATTTATTGTGTTCATTTTGTACGTTGAATGGTTGTACCCATGAGCCAGGCAGCGAAGCTTCACGACTCGTGACGATCATGCGGTCTGAACGAGTGTAGAAACAAACGCCATCTGCTGGCTGATTCTTGAACTACAACAAGAAAGCTGCACACTGTCAGAGCTGGCTGGGCACAGTTCCTGATGAGGAACGGTGGATGCCTGCAGCTAAATAACCGGAGCGTCTTCTTTATTTACAAAATTATAATTTATTTTTTATTTAATCTGTGTGGCTTAGAGACAGGTGCGTCCTGTAGTCCGAGAATTACGGTACACACAGGTGTCTCTCAAGGAAGCGTTATTTTCTGAAAGACAGAACAGAGAAGTATGAGAAAGAAGTACACATAATATTTCACTTGATTTCATTACAATGATTGCAAACAATAATCAATACATCAGATCAGTACATCTAGTCAGTGCAAAGTTTACTCAACTCCCAGTGGTCCAATACATTCAGCAGCCTCTGCACCACAGGGCCATGCTTGTGCTGATGTTCTTTTAGGAGAGAAGAGGTTCTTTTTTCCTGCAGTAGATTAAAAACATTAAAAACATGTTAAGAGCATCGTGGTTTGTGGACACAAGAAAAGCAGCCCATAATAATTAAATAGGCCCAACTGTTGTAATATCCAGATCAAACTCATGATCCCTTTATCAGAAAAGTTCAACTAAACTCTCTCCTGAAAAACCAAACCAGCGTTTCCACTCAAATATTATCAGTCGGAGTCAGAGTTTCTTTATTGTCATTCGCACCTCATGTGGTACATGTGGTGGAGCGAAATTATG
>NC_056508.1:47900552-47901730 GCF_014905685.2 Nematolebias whitei | reverse complement strand
TGATGTTTCCACTCTGAAGTTTGTCTGAGATGAACACGGCTGGATTTCACGTGAAACATTTACAAACTTCCCTTGATGACGCTGCTCCGCTGAAAAAGAAAGTAATCAATCGGAGGAGATGAGCTCCTTGGTTCAATTCTGAGTTACGTACTTTAAAACAGACATCTAGAAAGATGGAAAGAAAATGGCGCTCTACTAATGTTGAGGAATCTTATTTATCCTGGAGAGATAGCATGCTAACGTACAAAAAAACACTCCATAAAGCTAGAACTTTATATTATTCATCTTTAATTGATGAGAATAAAAATAACCCAAGGTTCCTTTTCAGTACCATAAGTAGTCTAATGAAAAGTCCCATCTCTGTTGAACCATGTATCCCTACAACTATAAGCAGTGATGACTTCATGAGATTCTTTATAAATAAAATTGTTTCAATTAGGGAAAAAAATTCAAACCAATAATCCTACTATCACCTCTGGTTCTGTGTCAGATGAGACAACTTTAGAAATGTCACTAGACCCTGATTTATGTTTGGACAGTTTTTGTCCTGTTGAGCTCTGAATTGTCAAAAATAATAACCTCATCCAAACCATCCACATGCCTGTTAGATCCCATCCCAACCAGACTCTTTAAAGAGGTGTTTTCCTTAATTAATAACCATGTCGTGGATCTGCTTAATTTGTCTCTAATAAACGGCTACGTACCACAGAGCTTTAAGATTGCTGTAATTAAACCTTTATTTAACCAGAACTTTTACCAGAACAAAATAAGAAAACCACCAACCTGGTTGTGCATCACAAAGTACCTGTGGATGTAAAAAAAAAAAGAAGCACGAGTCAGAAACAGATTTCAACCTGTTTGTTGTGAACATGAATGTTGATCACAAATGAAACAAGAGGAGACGAGAACCAACGATATTTATCAAGAACATTTCAGTCAAATCAGGTTTTTATTCACACTTGTTTTTTAATACATATTTCAAAGCAACAATATTTTTATGGTCACAACAAAGAAGTAAATCTAAGAAAAACAACAATAAAATGTATCATGTTTGTTTTATTTACTTAAAAATTTATATTTTTGTAAACTTACATTTCGTTTAATCCCCAATCCACAAAGGAGCAACAAGACGAGCAGACGTGACGACATCTGTGCAAACATTAGAGTTAATTTACAGT
>NC_056508.1:47895958-47900452 GCF_014905685.2 Nematolebias whitei | reverse complement strand
AACCAGAGGTGATAGTAGGATTATTGGTTTGAATTTTTTTCCCTAATTGAAACAATTTTATTTATAAAGAATCTCATCAAGTCAGCACTGCTTATAGTTGTAGGGATACATGGTTCAACAGAGATGGGACTTTTCATTAGACTACTTATGGTACTGAAAAGGAACCTTGGGTTATTTTTATTCTCATCAATTAAAGATGAATAATATAAAGTTCTAGCTTTATGGAGTGTTTTTTTGTACGTTAGCATGCTATCTCTCCAGGATAAATAAGATTCCTCAACATTAGTAGAGCGCCATTTTCTTTCCATCTTTCTAGATGTCTGTTTTAAAGTACGTAACTCAGAATTGAACCAAGGAGCTCATCTCCTCCGATTGATTACTTTCTTTTTCAGCGGAGCAGCGTCATCAAGGGAAGTTTGTAAATGTTTCACGTGAAATCCAGCCGTGTTCATCTCAGACAAACTTCAGAGTGGAAACATCATTTAAACAGGACACACAAAGTTGGACTTTATATGTCAGATCTGGCATTTTAACATTTTTAACTGTTTTAACAATCACACTTTAAGTTTTATAGTTTTTAGAGACTTTCCCACAGAATGTTCAACTTTTATGATGTTTAAACTTTACAAAAGTCTTTGAAAAGGAACTTTCTAGTCCCTCAAACTTTACACTTCTACAGTTTATAAATCAAAATGTACATTTGTGGTTTTAATTTAAATTTAAATTTAATAAAAATTAAACTCTGAATCTTCTCTCCAAAACCTAAAGTGGAGAGTCTTTAATAATTCATATCTCACACCAAATGAACTGCAGGTAAATAAATGGTTGTATTTCATGCACTAGTGTCACATTATTAAAAACTTTACTTTGGTCATTGACTACTTTTATATCATATTTCATAAAAATCACTTTTCTTCTCTTTGTGTAGTTGAATGTTTTCGTCCACCGTGTAATTTCTGCCCTCCTACGTGGAGTCCGCATGGAGGACGCTGTTACCTGTT
Organism: Nematolebias whitei; assembly: GCF_014905685.2. NCBI lineage: Eukaryota > Metazoa > Chordata > Actinopteri > Cyprinodontiformes > Rivulidae > Nematolebias > Nematolebias whitei. The sequence continues at coordinate 47,899,451 of NC_056508.1, read as the reverse complement.
CGTAAGCGATGAAAAGGACTGGGGCGATGCTGAGGTGCAACTCTTCAACTCTTCTTTGTGTTTGTGTTGGTCTAGATTCAAAGTTATTAAAGTTAAAACTGTTCCTTCAATCATCGTTTTTACTTCATGTTCCTTAATCTAAAGTTAAATCTTCAAATACTTAATATCTTGTTCTTGATTATGATGATGGTGCGAAACAGAACGTTTCTTACTTTAGACCCAACTGTAATTTTACGTAACTCTTTTAGACGCCTGTCGATGATCTAAGATTCTGTTCATGGGTCATGGACGTTCCTTGATGGGACATTTTTACTTTGAATCAGTTGTCGACCTGATCGTTCTATAAACTGATGACTAATCAGAGACTTCACATGTTATTACTGCCATGTTGTCTCCTCTACAACTAGTTCATCACGATGATGAAGATGTGATGATGTCTGATGTCCTGATGGCAGCACCACGGCGCAGTGGTTAGCACTGTTGCCTCACAGCAAGAAGGTCCTGGGCTCATTCCCCGGTTGGACCTGGGGTCTTTCTGTGTGGAGTTTGCATGTTCTTCTTGGGATTGCGTGTGTTTTCTCCAGGTGCTCCTGTTTCCTCCCACAGATCAAGAACATGCATGTTAGTCTGCCTTCAGGTCCAGGCCTCCCTTGCAAAATAGATCTGTGAGCTCAGTGGGAGTGTCTGGTTAAATAAAGTTAATAATAAATGTGTGCTGGCATCTTTCCACACAGGAATACTGCAATGAACTTGGTGGACATCTGGCCTCCTTTCATGACCAAGATGAGTACAACTTCATCAGGAGAGTCATTGTGAGAGCTTCTGGAACCAACACAAAATCTTGGGTTGGAGCCACCGATGCAGCAAAGGTGACGATTTTGTGCAGGAATCTAACTAGTGGAAACAGTTTTCTGTGAAATGTTGCACAAACAGCTTGAAAAGAAAGAAGTGATGATTGAAAACTTCCTCTCACAGGAAGGTTTTTGGATGTGGATCGACGGCTCTGCGTTCTCCTACACTCACTGGGCCAAAGGAGAACCAAACAACTTGGGTGGACACGAGAACTGCATGGATATGAACCTGAATGGTACACAAGATGACACCTGCTCTTTAAACACGTTTCCAGGGTGAACGACAGGATTAGGTTTCATTTGTGGGTCCCTTGATCTGAAATAATATTTTACAGGATTTTATCTGGCTGCTCTTTGTGACACCTGTTTGTCTCTGTATTGAAGACAAAACATTGTCTTCTTACATTGTTAACAGTTTGTGTTGTTTTTAATGATTCATTTCAGGAAAAGTAAAAACCAGGGCAAGTCCAATTCTAATTTCTGTTATTTTGAATCTTTTTTATTGTTTACAGGACGAGATTACGTCAACGATGAAGTCTGCAGCCAACAAAATGCTTTTGTTTGTGCTAAATATGCGTAACTGTGTCTTTGTTGTCACGACAACGTGATGATGTCACTTCCAGCAGGAGGTCGAGCCTCGAAGACGTCACTTCTGGAGGACAACTGGTCAAATCTGATTCAGATGATTACCATGAATAAATGCATGTCCTGCAATGTTTTTGTCTTTGTCGGTATGAGGTTATATTAGTAAAACCATAATTTAGATTTAATAAATTACACGTGAGTACAACTGCAGAACTCGTCACTGTCAGGTTTGTACAAGCACTAACAGACACATTTACTTCTTATTACGTTAAAATGCACGGTGATTCTTTACTTTATGTATAAAATCTCTGTCAGTTGTAAGCTGTCTTGTTACAACAATATTATTTATGAATATTATTTTAGGCATAGAGTATGTTAGTGTTGGATAAAAATATCCTCCATTGGTTTTACTTGCTCGAAGAAGCCACACTCGGCAGCAGAAGATGTTTAACCAGTTTTACTTGCAAGGACAGACTTTCACAGCAGGTTACAAAGATGTTCAGAAGTTCTAGAAGCACGGAGCCCAGTCACGAGAATCTGCCACAGGCAGCGTGCGGCAACTGTTTTTATACACTTATCAGCTCTCCAACTCACAGGTAGACACTGATGGCCTCGGCCACACAGCTGCACATGCAGGATCAAAGATCTCTGAGAGAGGAACTCTCTGCCAACTCAAACATACGGTTCATGGGCAGTTAACGTTCTCAGCCATAGTAGTTGGAAAAACATCCATAAACTTTGACCAAAATTCCCTGACAGTTGTCAACATTTATACACACACAACAAACTGCTGGTTAGCAACAATCCAATGTGAAGCCAGCACTGGGTCGAATATGGGCCAGGCCAGTCCTGGTTGGTTTTACCTCACATGCATGCCAACCATCCCGGTTTGGGCTGGACAGTCCCAGAATTTTGCCCCTCAGTTCTTCATCCTGCAGAAGGAGGGCTGGGACACCCACAGGTGGAGTCAGGTTACAGTAATAATCTTATCTTGGATGTAAAGTCCAATTTCTCAGCATGCAGAAACCGTTAATAAGAAAAAATTGTGTCTTGATCAAAATGCAATTGTACACAGAATTTCTTGTGTTCCTTTATTGGTGCAAATTAGAAATAGCTTATCTCTAATAACTCTCCAAGACTTTCATAATATACTGTACCTTTAATGCAGTAAAGAAGCACTAAGTTATTCTTTAACGTGTCTATTTTAGTTCCAGAGTGTGGGATTGTGAACCTTCTGTTGGGTGCTACTGAAATGTTTCATGCGGGTGTGTCCTCGGCGGCAGCCATCTTGTGCTCCTGCTAAAGACGAGGCCGCCTCAGATCCAGATCTTTTACAGGAAGTGAGATGATGAGAGCAGGAGTTTGTTGAGAATTGGAAGAAAGTCAAAGTAATTCAAAGAATAAATTGACTTGTAAATTGTGCATCTGTATACACAACATGTTTACACAATATTTCATTACCAATGAATAATTGTTAATGTTTAGATTATTTATGTGATCATGAACTTTGTTGTCCCATTCTGGAAGGCTGAGGTGACTGGCCACTGAAGTGAAGGCGGGTCTGACTGGGTCTATGAACGGGTGGACTGCTGACGTAGCAGAGGGAGTGATGGAAGGCTGGTCATGTTAGGAGCTGATGTTTTGTGATGCCATTAAAACAAAAAACAGCCAAGACAGACTGATGCTCCCTCTTTTCCACATGACACCTCTCTGTGCTACAAATGTAATAAATATATTTGCTTTTCAAACTTGAGTCATTTTATAGTGCTTTCTAAACACAAACATACTTCGGCTCAAACTATGTTTGTGTTTTTGCACTTCAGGGCCCATTTTATGGGATCATGACTTCTCTTTCCATTACTTTGCTGATGACATCCAGGTTTATCTACACTAAATCTAGACTGCATGGATCCACTGGATCTCTTGATCTGTCTAAATGACATTAAAGCAGGTTAAACTTCTCTGAGCTTCATACCTATCTGCCGTGTGTAAAGTAATGCTCTTAACACTCTCACAGTCACTCTTCTGTCAGGAATCTGTTATCGTGGGTCGTGTTT
>NC_056508.1:47887492-47895858 GCF_014905685.2 Nematolebias whitei | reverse complement strand
CTCACAGTCACTCTTCTGTCAGGAATCTGTTATCGTGGGTCGTGTTTTAAATCTGACAGTTTTACAGAAGTGAAAATTGTCTTTTTCCAACTAACACTCATTAACAAGGTGAAGTACCAAAGATCTTCAAGGTGTTCCTACCAACGACCTTGAAAAAGTGCTTCACACTTTTAAAACCTCTCAGTTGGACTCAAGTATTTTCACTGTGTTGCTTTGGAGAAATAATTTCTGCATCTCTTACAAACCGTCCAGAACGCAGCGGCTCACAGTTACCAGGTCCTAAAGAACCGGGTCTTGGCTTCTGTCCACTGTCTTTCTGTCTGTTGGACAGGCTGGTTTTTATTTGACTGCTTGTTTTAAAGTTTTCAAAGGTCTGGCCCTGTCATACTTCTGTGATCTCCTGAACATCTACACTCCAGTCAGAGCACTCGGGCCTACCAACAAGTCAGACACACCTCACTGTCACAAATAAAATGTTTTATTTTTTATTCAGCTAAGGTTTCATACGACGGAGCTTTAGGGCCACGCTAAGAATAAAATTAAAAGCCATAAAGTTACAAGAGTAAAGTCTTAATATTACGAGAATAAAGTTGTACGAGACTTTTTGCAGCTCTCGTGTTTTTTTTATTTGTTTGTTTTTTCCATGAGTTGGATCTACGACGCGACCTGTCAATCAATCCAGTAGACGTGTCAGCAAATGATCAATCTGAAGCTAAATGATTGAGAAATCAAGGGTTGCACTGTGAGTGATGTGGACAGTCTCCAAGGTGAGTCACTGTGTTTATGAAGTGGTCCGCCATCACTTTTGGGTCACTGTTTGTGAAATATGCCTCTATCCACATTATGTCTCGACTAAATCCATCAATGCAGCCATTAACTGCAATACCATACGACTTCAGTCATCATAAGAATGTTCAACATTCTTCATTTTACACAGTTAAAATGCGGTAAACCGTGCGTTATCGTGTCGGAGTTTGGATAATATTATGACTTTATTCTGGTAAAAATATTACGAGTTTATTCTCATAATATTATGAGTTTATTCTCATAATATTATGAGTTTATTCTCGTAATACTACTGACTTTATTATCATACAACTTTATTCTCATAAAATAATGACTTTATTCTTGTAATACTAAAACTATATTCTTGTAATTTTATGGGTCTAATTTTTTTCTTAGCGTGGACCTAAAGCTCCGTCGTAGTTTCATGCCCTGCTCTGTAAAAGCATTAGAAATAAAGTTTTTTATATGTTGGATGAGTTATACATAGTTTGATAAACTTGTGATCAGGATTGTTTTACATGCATTCAAGCTAAAATTTACAACAGATTTCACTAAAGGAACATTTGTTTTGCATGAACCATGACAGTCAGTCGCTGCAGCAGTAAAATACCTGCAGTCACTACCTGAACAGGCAAAACACAGGATGGACAAAGTTTGTCTTTACATCATCACTGCAGCAGGCAAGTGTTACATTTGAATTTATAATTAAGTTTATAGCATTTTTAAAGTAAGAATATGTGAACTTTTTTAACTGATTTTATAAAAGTAAAGATTTGTTGCTTCACGGTGCAGAAACAAACTGACGTATGATACATTTACTTCTCTTTACAACACATTACATTTAATAAGGAAGCTACACAGATGACCTGTTAAAACAAATTAATGAGTGTGTTCGTGCTTTCAGCTCTCTCCTCAGTTTCTGCAGCAACTTTTCATTTTGTTTATGAGCTGAAGAACTGGACTGAAGCTCAGAGTTACTGCAGAAAACACTACAAAGACCTGGCAACCATAGACAGCATGGAGGACGTGGACGTCCTGAACAACATGAAAAACTTGAGCAAAATGAGCTACCCAACAAACAGCTATGTGTGTTCACTTTTCTTACATCGTTTGAAAAGTGCAACTAATCCTGATGGTTTTCCCTGTAGGTCACCGGAGATGTCTTACAGAAGGCTGAGCATATTCTAGTACACTCAGATTGTATGTATGTGCTTTTCTTGGGTTTTTCGTCATGAGGATAGTTTTTAGGTGAAGCACAAGAATAAATATGAAATTGTTCTCAGTGTTAGCAGCAAGGCTTGTGTGTAAAATAATTTAAAGTAAAACAAATAAGAAATGATTTTGTGTTTAATTTCTTGAACAGTTTCAACAAAGAAGCCACGTCACTTTTTTCTTATGATTTCAGCGAGCCTGGATTGGACTGTACGATGACGTGAACAGCTGGAAGTGGTCGATGTCAGACCCAAACTTCTACCAACAGAACGAGGCAGCGTTCAGAAACTGGTCTCCTGGAGAACCGAGCAACTCTGGAGGAAGAGAGAGCTGTGGAGGGATATATCATGACGGAACCTGGAACGATGAACCGTGTTCTGTTCAACAGCGCTTAATCTGCTTTGACATCAGCGGTAAGAGCCAACAGAATCAAATGTAAAGTACTTCAGATTTAGATTTGGACCTCACTGCTGCTGCTTTTGTTGTACGCTTTAACTAGAGGAAGTCAGAGGACAGTGCGAACACCACACACACCTCTTGTCTTTCTTCATCTGCACTGAATAACAAACTGTTAAACTTAAAATAAACTGTACAACACATTGATGTCTGCGAGTTAGCATAAGGCTCGGTTGGGTAGAACCAAAAAGTATCACATTTTGGTTCAAAATCAACAATCATCTCCTTAAAACTCATTTCAAAACAACAACCAGTCCAGCTTCACAAAGGTAAAGATAATATGCTAATCACCTTAAACCAGGGGACAGTTAGAGTAGCTAAAAGAGCAGAGCAGCTCTCACCTGCCCTGTCTGTACTGAAAGGGGCAGAGTGCAGAGTAGGGCTCCCCCTACAGGGCTTCCAAGGTAATACCATAGACTATCCACTGTTAACCTGTGCATACGGTAACTGTCACATTTTTAAAAGTTATTATTTTGATTGCCAGCCTCATTGTCCTTCCAGTCCTTAACTTGTTTCTTTTTTTTCAGGGCCAAATGTGACATTTGTCCTCATCAACACCTTATTGAACTGGAATGACGCTCGAAGTTACTGCAGAGAACGTCACAGTGACCTGGCCAGTGTGAGGAACCAGGCCGAGAACCAGAAAGTGCAGGAGCTGGTACCAGCAGATCAAATAGTCTGGTTTGGTCTTTACAGAGACACCTGGAAATGGTCTGATGGAAGCAGCTCCTCATTTATGTACTGGAATCAACAGGAACCCAATGGCAACACAGAAAACTGTGCTGCAGCATACTTTGGAAATAATAAGTGGGAGGACTGGAGCTGTGATGTAAAGAGAGCATTCGTTTGTTACAGCGGTAAGCTACAATCCACATTAAAGGTTGGATATTGTTCTGTTTATCAGTAAAGTTGATCCAGCTCTGGATTTATACAAGTTCTTCGTGCAATTTAAAAAATACTTTTCTTTTCTTTTTCATTTTTTAGTATTAATTTGTCTATCTGTGGACATTTTCAGATGGTGCTGGATTAAAACTGCTCAGTAAATAAGAACATTAAATCTTTTGATGTGTGACCTGTCCTTTAGTTTTACATTAGGTTGAAAACGTTTTCAAAATGATTGCAAACGTTACATTTCTACAAAAACTACTTTATATTGATGATTTTAAACCTAAAACAAACATCTTAAATATTCATAGGAATGGTAAAATATAAAATGGTTCATATGAGTTCACCCCACCCAAAAAAAAGGTCAATACTTAGTTTTGTCGTAGTTAGTCTCTTTAGGTCTGTCTTCTTGGTCCTGGTCTATGAAGTCTCTTTCTGTTTGTCTTAACGCTCCACAGAAGAAGAAGCTGAGGCTGCAGGTGTACATGGAACAGATAAATGCACATATTAACAAACACTGGGAATATCAGGTCAATCCCTATAATTTCTCTGTATTTAGCTCCATTTCTCTTTAAACTCTGACCAGTTTTCTAATCTATGCTGTGAAACAGCTAGGATGAGTCAGTTCCTCTGAGTCCAAAACCAGTTTTCAACTGGAAATGGGCGCATTACCCCCTCCAGGTCAGAGGGAGCCATTGTCTCAGGTGGCACAGATTAAGTATCTGGGTATCTTGCTGATGGTAGGATGAAGCAGGAAATGGATCCGTCCAATGAGGGTGTTGCTTTGACTGGTGATGGTGAAGAAAGTGTTGTGTTGAAAGAAAGTTCTGGATTTATAGTGTGTGGGGGGAGGGGCTTAGCATTAGAAATAGGATGAGGAGCTCTGTAATCTGGGGGGCTCAGAATACAACAGATGCTCCTCTGCATCGAACGCAGTCAGTTGAGGAGGTTCAGGCTTTTGATTAGGATGCCTCCTCGACGCCTCCCTCTAGAAGTTTTCCAGCATGTCCCTAGGAGGAAAGTCCAGGGCACACCTAGAACACACTGGATGGATTATCATACCTGCCAGCATTTGCTGATGGCAATGAGGGACACCTATAGGTATTTGCAAGTGCCAGGGATAAAATGTGGTCACGGAATGGTCACGGAATGGTCATGGGGCATGCTCCCCCCCTCCCCCCACCCCACCCCCAAAAAAACCCCACTTTAAACGCTGTATTTTTTTAGACAATTGAAGTGCATTTTACTAAATTCCTAAGAATAAACATAAAATCAGTATATTATACATTTATGGAAAGGCAGAACAATTAACAATAACTGGCCTTTAAGTTGAACTTTAACTGAGAACATACTTAAAAATTACATTATCTTTATTTTTTGTTTTATACACACTGAGCTCCATGACTGTCTTGACTGGATCAAACTAAACTTTTGTCATAAAATCTCCTCAAAACCTCATGCAGTAACCAACAGGCTACCCTGAGAAACCTACCTGATAGGTACGAAACAACAAATACACAAATAGAAACTACAAGCTTCCCTACAAACACCATATCTGCGGCTGGTGTCTGCGTCCACCATTGGTCCATTGATTATGGCCACAGAAACTAAAGATTGGATTATTTACTTTTGTTATAAACTTTTAGACATTTAAATTATCACCACCACAAGCACACACACACTGAGACGTTGCACTGCCTTCCATTCAGTTTTCATTCAGTTCTACAGCACAACCCATCCTCAGTTCACACCTTAGGGCCCGTTTACACGGCGCGTATTCTGAGAGCATCCACTTCTTTCTCTCTGCGGTTCTGCTGATCATCTACACGACACCAGTGGCCCCCCTCTTTGAATCCAGAGGTTTCTGAACCCACCTTCCAGAGTGGAGGATTTTCTCTGACCCCCCGCTGATGATGTAAACATCTCCCGCTGAGGCTTTGTGTTAAACCACATGCGCACACGCACGCCTGGACAGACGCTATATTTCTATCAACATGGCGGCGGACACACTGCTTTCAGAACTACGACTGATGGAATATATTTTTAATCTCGTAGTTAATCTACGTCAGATTCCAGGTGCTGTGACCAACATCTGTGTTGGAAGAGACACGATCCAGTTCTAATGTCGCTGTTTATAGAACGAGGCACGCGCACACGTCGCGCTGCACTATAACACTATAACATCTAAATGTGCTAAATAACAAGTTTAACAATAATAAAAAATATTTATGTTAGTGTGAGTTATAATGAAGCTCTGAGCTGAATGAAGCTATCTGGACATTGTGTAGTTCAAATTTAAAATGATGCTAAACATAAAGCGTGAACACTAAAGTTGAAAATTAAGACATCAGGTTTAATTTTTATTATTTATTCAACACCACAAACTGTATGTCACACAAACACTGATAAACTGAACACACTATTAAAAACAAGTTAACTGAACTTGAATGGATTGAATAAAAGAACTGAGGGGAACTTTAAATAAATAGTTCATCCATTGTCTCTCTCTTCGACGTCCTGCTGCCGAGCCTCGTTCAGAACCGGTCCACCTGGTGGGAGACAGCTCCTTCTTCTTTCAGGAAAAAATAAAAACTCAGTTGGTTGTTTTGTAACCGAAGTAAACACAAGCTAACATTATAAGAACATTTGATTAACCTGCTGTAAACCAGCTACTGATGATCACGGAGTAAAGTTCAACATTGTGACTCGGTTCTGGTCCACTCAGCGACCAGTGTGGAGCTGTTAGACAAAGCGGTCCCACTTGGCGTCAGATCTGTCGATTCTTTTATCCACAATCCAGCTTTAACTTGTTGTTACGTTACGTTGTTGTTAGCTGCTTAGCACAGAGGAAAACAGCGTGCCGAGGCAGCAGCATGTGCATTAGGTGAAGGTACAAAATTCACAGCGCCATCTAATGACCCGGCATGGTAACTACAGCGGATTCAGGAGGGGGGGGGGGGGGGGGGAATCCTGCGGATGCATGTAAACCCAAAATGTGACCGTGTCAATGCGGATCTTTTCCTCTAATTAACATACGAAAAAACCTACATTTCCCCCATCGTGTCCGTGTAAATAGGACCTTAGTCCTAAACCTAAGCCCTAACCAGGAGAATCACTGTGAAAAAAAATCACTGTAATGCTGCTTGATTGCTGATATGTGCTGCTGACTGTCCATGTTGCTGATCTCATGCTGCTGATCTGTTTCATGTTGATGTGTTCATGCGTGCTCATCTGCTCACACAGACTCATGTTCGTGCTGCTGTTGTGTGTGTTGTTTTTGTACTATTAGTGCTTAGTGTACTCTTAGTTCATATCTTGGATCTTATTACTGTTTTTCTTTTACAATTTATACTTTTTGTTGGATGAAACTGGGACCCTGTGTACACAAATTTGTTCCACCACATGTACCACATGAGATGAGAATGACAATAAAGAACTCTGACCTTGACCTTGCAAATTCCCTGTAAAAATAGAAAGACGTGTGTGTGTGTGCTTGTTTATGTTACTTTGTGAGGCCAATTTTTTAAAAACGTACTACATTGTGGGGACCAACTGCTCCTTGTGGGGACCAAAGCCTGGTCCCCACAAGGAGCCGTCTTTTTGATGGGTTAGTGATTCATGAGTCTAACAGCCTCAGGGTAGAAGCTGTTCCTCAGTCTAGTGGTTCTACACTTAATGCACCTCAACCTCCTTCCTGAGGGGAGTGGGGCAAAAAGTGTGTGTGCTGGGTGAGTGTGGTCCTTCATGATGCAGGTGGCCCTCTTCCTGCATCTGGAGGTGTAGATGTCTGTGATGGTGGGGAGGCTGACTCCAACATCTTCTGTGCAGCCTTCACCACTCTCTGCAAAGCTTTTCTTTCTGCAGCTGTGCAGCCTCCATGCCACACGTTGATGCTGGAGCACAGGATGCTCTCCACTGCACACCTGTAGAAGGAGGTGAGGACTGAGCATCCAGACCAGCTCGTCTCAGCCGCCTGAGGAAGTAGAGTCTCTGATGAGCTTTCTTCATCAGGCTGGTGGTGTTGTTGCTCCAGCTGAGGTTGTTGTTCAGGTGCACACCCAAGTTCTTGAAGCTGGAGACCACTTCCACCACAGATCTTCTTATGTTCTGGGGAGGTGTGTTTGTTCCTTCTGACGTCCACGGCCATCTCCTTTGTCTTCTTCACATAAGTGATATATCGAATCCGTGATAAACAAACCGCGAAGTAACGAGGGACTCCTGTACAGCAAAATTTGTGAAAACTATTTTGGCCTTCTTAAAGTTTCATTGTTAAATCTCAGTTAAAGCCGTCATCCTAAAGCCCATTAATATACTGAACATAGGTTCCCAAAGACACACGTATTAAAATTACATAATTTATGCTCATTTGCAGAATTACCACTTTTATTTGGTGGAGGGGTTGGTGGAGTACCACTGTGATCCTAGGGGCTATGTTGTCTGGGGTAACAACCCCTGTCTTCCGTTTTCAACAGGCCTCGGGGGAGAGGTCAGGCAGAGTGACAATAATAAGAGTCAGTAAGAGTGATTCAAAAACTTAAAGGACAAACAGACTTATTAGGAAATCTCTCCCAGAAAAAGGAAACTTGGGCACCTCCCTGCAGCCAGGCCAGGGGGTGAGCTCACGATGAGCACCTGCAAGTTGAGCCTTAGCTCCTGGGGCTTGGCCAGGCCTAACCTGAAGGGATGACAGGACATCGCATTTCTGTAGACCCTCCACCTGCGGGGAGGACAATCAAGGTTGAAAATTGTAGATGCCAGGTGGCAGACACAGTAGGGTTCCTGGTCATACCTATTCCTGGTAGCAAAGACTAGTTAAAGAGTATTTGTAATTTGTCTTTGTCTAGACAAAGACAAATTACAAATATGACCAAGAAGAAATATTGCTTGTGTCCACGGGTGACACATATCGTGGTTAAAACTTCTGTTCTGTAACTCCTATATATGGTGCCCTATCAACAATGACTTTGTGTCTCTGAATTGTATAAATGCACTGTTTTTCCAGCAACTAAATTTATTTTGAAAATGTA
>NC_056508.1:47885231-47887392 GCF_014905685.2 Nematolebias whitei | reverse complement strand
TCCTCTGTGGACCTGAATGATCCTGCTGTGCTGCAAGACCTGCTGAACAAGGTAAACATGTTTGTTTAGGACTTTAAGGTCCCAGTTTTGGAAACGTCATCCTGAAAACATCTGAAATGCTGCGATGAACAAACGACATGACAACAAACTGTTCCAGTTTAATGGAAACAATAAAAACAAAGATCCAAACAGTGATTCCTCATTTAGATTCAATGATTCAAGAGTGTCAGTGTCTGAGTGGATCAATCGGTCCCTCAGGGCCTGATCCAATAAGAATAAAGAGTGACCAGTGAACAGTCGGCGTGGAGCACGGACACTTTGGAACTACACACTTTTCAGTTTTAAATGAAAAATCTCCTCGGATTAAGAACAAAACATCTTTAAAAAACAAGAAAACAGTTCAGTTGGTTCTTGTCAGAATCCCTGTCTGTGTTTTTCCTTTATTTATTTTAGTTTTTATCTCCTCTTGCATTATATTTTATTTCTCTGTGTTCTGTCCCTCCTCACACTCGCCCAGGTGTTCAGTCAGTAATCACTCTCACCTGTTTCTAATTAACAATCAGCTTGTCACGTTCCTGCTTAAACCACGTGAGCACCGTTCCCTCTGCAGCTCATTGTCCTGACCTTGTCAGATGTCTTGGTCCTTCTCACTCTCACTCGTTTCTTCCCCTCCTGTGTTTTTGTCGTTTGTTGCTGCCACATCAGCCCTTTGTTGTTGTTTATTTAATAAAGACATTTATTATTTCTCTAAGCTCCTGGTGTCTGCCTGCATCTGGCTCCAACCCAAATCGACCGTGATACGTTTAGGACTCAACAACCTTCCTCCTGCAGGATGTAGCTGAACAGAAGCTTCAGTGAAGAATTTCATTTGTCATATTCAGAAAGTGTTTGTGTTTCAGCTGAATCAGAAGCTAAAGGATCGGGGCATGGACAGAGATGTCAAACTGAGCTGGAAGAAGAAGTCGGATGGAAACATCTTCAGAAAGAATTCAAAAGGAAAAGAAGTAGAATGATCCAGTTTAAACAGGAATTTACTTCAGATTTTATTACTTCCCTTTAAGAGTTACAGTAGTCCCTCGTTTAACGTGGGGGATCTGTACCCTGAAGCCCCATGATAAGTGAAAAACCACCAAGTAGAAATAGTAGTACAAGTAATAAGTAGTTGTTTATTTTAGTATATATATCTTCTCCAGTTATCTTCTCACCTGTCTGTGATTTGATCTCCACCTTCCTCGGTACTTCTAGCCCTGGTTGTGTTCAGTCACGTGAAGAAGCTCGAAGAAGACCCTCGTTTTAGAACCTCTGCCATACAAGCATCCTTCAGAACCCTCCAAGACGTTCATAATATACAATACTTTTATTTCAAGAAACGTTTTTTGAATTAAATCTTTTTCATAGTGCTTTTTAAATAAACATACTTTGGATCAAACTATGTTTGTTTTTCTTTTTGCACTTCGGGATCCATTATAAAGGAGCATAACTTCTCTTTCCATTCTGATTCATGCTCAGTAATCCAGGTAGAACAAAGTTCAGTCAGGTCCTCTGGATGGTTTATTTTTGTTGAAATGTTTCATCTTTCATCGAAAAGACTTCATCAGTCTGGGGAGAAACCAAAAACTCCAGAAACCACTGAGCACATCAAACTGGTTGACCCACTCTGTAAGGTGCTGTTTGTAAGACTGAGTTTATTGCAGCTCCTCAGACTGAAGAAGTCTTTTGGATGAAAGATGAAACGTTTCAACAAAAAAGAAACCATCCAGAGGACCTGACTTAACTTTGTTAGAATCTCTTTCCATTACTTTGCTGATGACAGCCAGGTTTATCTATAATAAATCTAGACTGCATGGATCCACTTGAACAACTCTTGATCGTCTCATGACATTCAAACAGGTGAAACTTCTCTGAGCTTCATGAAAACAGGAGTGAAGTTATCTGTGTTGTGTAAAGTAATGCCCTTTTTCCATTAGTAACAGTATGTAGAACCTTTTTTCAGAACCCTTTTCTCTGTGGTACCAGCCGGGCCGAACAGGCACCAAAACGTGACGTCAGAACGCTGTCGGTCACTGATTGGTCAGGAGGTGGAGTCACTGTCAGTCACTGATTGGTCAGGGGGTGGAGTCACTGTCGGTCACTGATTGGTCAGGGGGTGGAGTCACTGTCG
>NC_056508.1:47883970-47885131 GCF_014905685.2 Nematolebias whitei | reverse complement strand
GGAGTCACTGTCGGTCACTGATTGGTCAGGGGGTGGAGTCACTGTCGTCAATGATTGGTCAGAGGGTGGAGTTACTGTCGGTCACTGATTGGTCAGAGGGTGGAGTCACTGTCGGTCAATGATTGGTCAGAGGGTGGAGTCACTGTCGGTCAATGATTGGTCAGAGGGTGGAGTCACTGTCGGTCAATGATTGGTCAAGGGGTGGAGTCACTGTCGGTCACTGATTGGTCAGGGGGTGGAGTCACTGTCGTCAATGATTGGTCAGAGGGTGGAGTTACTGTCGGTCACTGATTGGTCAGAGGGTGGAGTCACTGTCGGTCAATGATTGGTCAGAGGGTGGAGTCACTGTCGGTCAATGATTGGTCAGAGGGTGGAGTCACTGTCGGTCAATGATTGGTCAGAGGGTGGAGTCACTGGCTGTTTGAGAAATTTCCCAACATTCGAGCCACCATTTGCAATGACCGGTGTTCGAACTCGAGCAGCGGCTGGACCTATTTTAAAGATGTTAAAAACAATAATGACAACACTGTGGTCTAACGCTGAAATGCAGCGTTTTTTGTGCTTGGTGACTAGAGGATGACACATGAGTGGATTTTCACTCCTGTCCTGTCCTGGTCCCACAGAAGAAATCCTGTCCTGTCCCACTCCTGGTAACACGACTCCTGCTCCTGTTTTTCATTTAATTTTTAGGAAATACATTGAATTTGATTTGATCTTCAACCCATTCCTGTTTAAATTACTTTGTGTTGTGCAGTTTTATTTCAAAAGATATGTCAACAGGAACAGTTCATCTGTGGTGAAATGGAGACATTTATTTCCTTAATCCAAACAAAAACCTTCACTAAATATCATAAAACAAATAATCCATGGCCTGTAGTCCATATAATGTTTCTACGGAGGATCAGCTGCTGAGTCTGTTTCTGGTTCTTTTGAAGGTCAGTTCCAGTAAAAACAACAAATCTAAACCAGTCCATGGGTCACACCATGTCTACCTTAGATGAAAGAACCCAAACACAACAAGTTGCATTTTACTAATTTATTGAGCAGTTGTTTCTTTTAAACAGTGACATCACTGTCATGTTTTAAATTGTTTAAACAAACAAACAAAAAAAATAAAAATAATGTACCAAGCAGAGAAGTCAACAAATAAAAATGTTTAAA
>NC_056508.1:47882602-47883870 GCF_014905685.2 Nematolebias whitei | reverse complement strand
ATTGCAGGTCTGGTGTTCCACCTCATCTCTCCACAGCTGGACCAGTCCAGAGCCTTGTGGAACCTGAAAGTGACAGAAGACGTGCACGAGTCAAAATAGTGTCACAGTGACTACAAGTTACAATCTGTTGGTCTTTCTTTTGGAAAAAATATTTTATCAAAAACAAGAGATTTACAATTGAAACTAAGTCAAGAAAATGTGACATTTGAAATTATAAATTACAGAAGCTCAATTTTCTTTATTTATTTCACTTATCATATTTTATAATTATTTAATGAGCCTCACAGGCAGAGATTACAAGATGTTATGTATCTTACCTGCTCTGTTGAAGTGTGTGACAAGGGTGTTTGTGTCCAAAGCTGTTTAACAACTTGCTTCCAGAGCTAACAGCTTCCTGTGTTAGGTAGAAAAATATAATTAAATTAAAGACGAACAAAAAGCTTAGAGCTACTTCTTGTGCCATGCTTTATAAAACAGTTATTGAATAAAGGATTTACTTATGTAGGTAAACATAGATGTTTTAAAACCTGTTAAAATACACCAGAATGCAGGAAATAGCAGCTACTTTATTTAAAAAGTTATGGGGAGGACCCACAGACCTCACACCAACATGTCCCCCTACAATAAGTTATTATAATATATATGTAACCAGCCTTTCATATAAAAACTGGGATATTTTTACCAGAGGATGCGTGCACTTTAACCAGGAAGAGTTTGGGGGTTTTTTTTACATTCCAAACAGCGACAGATAATGAAGTTTTTAACCTAAAAACCCACGTAACAAAGCAGAGCATCATTTTTAAATTAAAAGGGACAAGGAGGAGAAAAATGTGCTGTTTGAGTTTATTTAGTGACGATAAACAAAGCAGCTCCTCACAGCTGAGACTAAAGTTTAAAGCAGCACAGCACCAACACAACTCTCATGAAGTTCAGGTTATTTGACACTTTCCTGTTCTGTGACTTTAATAGACAGACACTTACTTCTTACCTTGTGTTGAAAACTATTTTCAGTTACTCTGTACCACTTCACTGATGCTCCTCCTCCCCCTCGCTGCTCCTCCTCCCCCTCGCTGCTCTTCCTCCCCCTCGCTGCTCCTCCTCCCCCTCGCGGTGAAAAGCTACGGATCGAACACTTGACTCCTGGGAAATGTAGTCCTTTTGACTTGTGTTAAAGTGAAGGCTTACTGAAAGAAAACTACAAAATAGCTGCGCCCGTTTTTTTTTTTTTGTTGTTTGTTTGTTTCATTTTCATTTTTTGGTTATTGATC
>NC_056508.1:47872268-47882502 GCF_014905685.2 Nematolebias whitei | reverse complement strand
GAGCTCTGCAGGCTCCGAGCTCCGCTGGTCACCGCGCAGGATCATACGAGCTGCCGACTCGCAGAAGGCCGTTGCCCAGACCCGGGCCTCACCTGCTCATGAAGTCCGACCCCCGACCCCAGGCAGACGGGCAGACCGGGACGGGTCTGGCACATGGAGGGTGGAAACGATTTTTAAAAAATTTAAAATTATTAAAAAATAGTGTATTTTTTGATCTGTATGAATGACATTAAAACAGGTTAAACTTTTGAGCTTAACCTGTTATTGTTATTAAAATTTATTATTGTTTTTAAAATCTTAAAAATAGGTCCAAATAATGTTTTTTTAATCAGTGAAGATTAAAAATAAATAAATAAATGGTGTCAGCTTTATCAGGAAATCCTGTTTTCACTTTAATGACTGTTAAATAATCTGTTAAAATTAACTCAACTGAAAAATCATAAAAAGACACAAAATTATTGGATCTCAGGATTATTTCCCTCCAACATGTTTAAAGAAGAGAGACGGACTTTAGTTCAGCTTTATTGTAACCCACAGATGTTCAAATCACAAAACAAGAATTGAAACTTTAAATCAAAGCTAAAAAAAAGTAATTTGAACAAGAAACAAAACCACATATGTAATTGAATAATAAAAGTAGACACAATGAGTGCAAATACATTCATTCAACCTTTATTTCTACAGTTAGTCCCGTTGAGCCTCGGGGACTCATTTACATGAGAGACCTGATCTAACAAAGAGTGATGACAACAATGGACAACAACAACAACAATAGACAATCATAAATGAGGCATAACAATTTAAAATTTTCAATACAGCAAATGATGATGAGAAGGTATAAAATTTTAAATATAGATGTTTAAGTAGAATTTAATGGTAAACTAAAGTTCATTAAAAGTTCATTAGCAGGATTTATATATAAATATGGTTTAATTTTATAATTTTAATAATCTGTATTCTTTTTAAATTACCAGAAATTACTGAAATCATAAAGGAAACACATGTACCATACCAAGCCGAGTAGACCCGTGCTGTACTGGTACTAAAGGTACTAATGGAAAAGGGGCGTAATGCTCTTGACACGCTCACAGTCACTCTTCTGTCAGGAATCTGTTATCGTGGGTCGTGTTTTAAATCTGACAGTTTTAAAGAAGTGAAAATTGTCTTTTTCCAACTAACACTCATTAACAAGGTGAAGTACCAAAGATCTTCAAGGTGTTCCTACCAACGACCTTGAAAAAGTGCTTCACACTTTTAAAACCTCTCAGTTGGACTCAAGTATTTTCACTGTGTTGCTTTGGAGAAATAATTTCTGCATCTCTTACAAACCGTCCAGAACGCAGCGGCTCACAGTTACCAGGTCCTAAAGAACCGGGTCTTGGCTTCTGTCCACTGTCTTTCTGTCTGTTGGACAGGCTGGTTTTTATTTGACTGCTTGTTTTAAAGTTTTCAAAGGTCTGGTCCTGTCATGCTTCTGTGATCTCCTGAACATCTACACTCCAGTCAGAGCACTCGGGTCTACCAGACGGTTAAAATTAATTATCCTTTTATTATCTCTTTACTCAAATAAGCCACTCTGAGGACGAGAGAACTCTTTTCAGCCCAGTTTTAATTTCAAGGGGGCAGAATTGAAAACACAGATGTTACACTGAGGCTCCGGTCGCGACGTCTGCCCACGGACAGCATAAAGAAGTGTTTTTATAATAATCAGACAGACGAGGTCAAGACAACCTCTGCTTTCCAGCGTACAGACAACGGACAAGGCCTTGGAGTTTATCGGAGGTGCACAGGCTCCGTGCCCGTCAGAGCTCTGCGCTGCCTCTCCTGGGCAGCAAAGCAACTCCAACACACACACGGTTCTACATTAATTTAACATTAGTAAGGGATACATCCATGACCTTTACCTGAACACCCCTGACGCCTCCCTTTCACAATTAATTTAAAAAAAATTACATTTAAAGCTAAGGTTTCATGCCCTGCACTGTAAAAGCATTAGAAATAAAGTTTTTTATATGTTGGATGAGTTATACATAGTTTGATAAACTTGTGATCAGGATTGTTTTACATGCATTCAAGCTAAAATTTACAACAGATTTCACTAAAGGAACATTTGTTTTGCATGAACCATGACGGTCAGTCGCTGCAGCAGTAAAATACCTGCAGTCACTACCTGAACAGGCAAAACACAGGATGGACAAAGTTTGTCTTTACATCATCACTGCAGCAGGCGAGTGTTACATTTGAATTTATAATTAAGTTTATAGCATTTTTAAAGAAAGATTATGTGAACTTTTTTAACTGATTTTATAAAAGTAAAGATTTGTTGCTTCACGGTGCAGAAACAAACTGACGTATGATACATTTACTTCTCTTTACAACACATTACATTTAATAAGGAAGCTACACAGATGACCTGTTAAAACAAATTAATAAATTAATGAGTGTGTTCGTGCTTTCAGCTGTCTCCTCACTTCCTGCTCCATCATTTTATTTTGTTTATGAGCTGAAGAACTGGACTGAAGCTCAGAGTTACTGCAGAAAACACTACAAAGACCTGGCAACCATAGACAGCATGGAGGACGTGGACGTCCTGAACAACATGAAAAACTTGAGCAAAATGAGCTACCCAACAAACAGCTATGTGTGTTCACTTTTCTTACATCGTTTGAATTCAAACCATTTCTCTTTATATTCCCTGAAGGTTAATCTGAAGGGGGACCAGGTTTAAATTGGTGGTGACGGATGTTTCTCACACGAGTCACGTACTTGTAGACTCCAATCGAATGCATGCATTTTTCTTTTTAAAGCACTGGAATTAATATGAAGATGTTAGCAGCAAAGCTTGACGCTAAATACAAGTAATTGTAAGCACAAAGTATTTTGTGTTTAATTTGTTGAACAGTTTTAAGCTACGTCAAATGATTGTAATGCTGAACCTGTTTCCAGATCGCCTGGATTGGACTGTACGATGACGTGAACAGCTGGAGGTGGTCGATGTCAGACCCAAACTTCTACCAACCAGCGTTCAGAAACTGGTATCCTGGAGAACCAAACAACTCTGGTGGAAGAGAGAGCTGTGGAGGGATCTTTTATGATGGAACCTGGAACGATGCTCCGTGTTCCAGCAACTTAAAACCCGTCTGCTTTGATGTCAAAGGTAAAGTTACCAACACACCGGAATAACTACGTAGTTTAGTCGTCTGCATCTTTGCATCTGTTTGCATTTGATGCATCTCGCTTTAATAAAGTCCCAAACTGATCCAACTTTAGGTCCAGATGTGACGTTTGTCCTCATCAACACCCCGATGAACTGGGCTGAGGCTCAGCGTTACTGCAGAGAACATCACACCGACCTGGCCAGTGTGAGGAACCAGGTCGAGAACCAGAAGGTGAAGGCGCTGATACCCTCAGGTCAAAGCATCTGGATCGGTCTTTACAGAGACACCTGGAAGTGGTCTGATGGAAGCAGCTCCTCGTTCAGGAACTGGAGGAGTGGGGAACCCGATAACAACATGAAGACGGAGTCCTGTGCTGCAGCAAATTTTGGAGCTTCTGGAGGATGGGCAGACTGGACCTGTGATGTAAAGAGAGCTTTCATTTGTTACAGCGGTAAGACATGATGGAGTATTTGTTTCATCTGTATTTATTCTGTCGATTAACAGACAGAGTAGCTTTCGTTCTTACTTAGGCAGTTCCAATCAACAACTTTAGAAAAGTGAGAGTTATGAGTTAATTTACCTGCACATAATTATTTGGGTTTAGTTCTTTCCATTTATGGATGCTAGTGATGTCACCAGCAGTTCTTCTGAGTCCTGAATCAGTTCATTCAAATGATTCATTCACTGAATCGTTCAGTTCATGCAGTTTATCCGTGCAGTACCTGAGTGAGCGACACGGGTCCACTTCCAGAACAGAACTACCTGATCGGATCACTCCTCAGCAGCAGTTCTCTGTGTGTGCACGTGCACGAATCATGAGTTCACTCAGTGAATGAATCACTCGCTGCCCTCTGTTCACGAGCGACACAACACTCCAGCAGCACAAACACAGTCCTCTCCCTTTCCCCACGATTAATATAAAGACTTTGTTAAGGACACGGAGCGTCTGGTCTACAGGAAAGATTCAGTCAAAACTGGAGTTGATCCTTCGGTGTAAAAATGACGGGAGAAAACACAAACATGGCCGCTGCAGCAGAAAGGAGGTTAAATGAAGTCCAGACAACACTTTCCTTCTTGACTCGCTCGTCTTCTCTCAGCGTCTCTCTCTGTCTGATCACTTTGGAGTGGGGGATGGGTGTGAGTCCAGGGTAACTACCCACTGAGCCACCCCGCCGCTGCTGCAGCTTGCCCTGCTGTGAGTCACTCGCTCTTCTTCCGTCTCCTCTCGTGACTTTACGTACCTCAGTCTGTGAAGATCACGGGGCGTTGACGTTCTTGTAGCTTGACTCAACGTTAGCCGTTAGCTTGGAGAAACGATGCTAACGGCATGAGAGCGTGTCTCCATGAGGAGGAACCCGTTAGAATCCCTCAGGACAGAGTCAGTGTTTCGTTCACTGAGTGATTCGAGTCGTTTAGTGAACGAATCACAAGTCACATTCACTCAGGCGTCAACAGTCCCTCCCCGCCCACACGGCACACGCCGCTGAGTCGCTCAGATTCCTTCCTGTTCCTCTCAAACCCAGCCAGATGCCCCTGATCAGACAAAATATTTTCCCTCACTCTGATTTAGTTCAGTAAAATCCATGCACAGATGTTGAAAAGGGTAATCTGGTTGTGGAAATCATCCTGACCTGGTTCTCACATCACCATGTGGATTGTCTATCATGGTGCACTAAGATTCATAACTGGCTGTGATTATCATACCCACCACTGCACCCAGTATCCACTGGTTAACTGGTCACCATTAACTTCACACAGACTCTCCCACTGGTACATTTTCATCTTTAAATCACTTCCTGGTCTGCTGCCTTCATACATCTCCTCCTACATGTCTCTGTGTGAGTGCAGCTACAGCGTGCGCTCTCAGGACATCATTACCTGCAGTGTTCCCTCAGTGAGGACTGAACTAGACAAAAGGACCTTCTCCTACTCCGCTCCTGTTTCCTGGAATATCTTGTAAAAAGACCTGAAGCTCTCGACCTTTGACCTCTCTAAGTGGCTTCAAACATCTGATAAGTTCCTGCAGATGTTCCTGTTTTTAGTTTTCTACATCACTTTATAATGCAGCTGCTTTTGTTTCATTTTCTTTCATTTATTCTATTTGTTTTTCATTTTATATGCTTTTTATATGATTGTCTACTGTTGTCTGTACCTCGTCTGGGTCTGTCAGCTGAATCGAACCTGGAACTCGTCTGTTGGTGGTTAATGGTGTTGGGGTCACCACCAACCCCTTTCAGTTTGTACGTTTGGTTTATTACATCAAGGTTTTTTTTTTTATTTAACTTAGGAACTCTGTATTAGCAAAATAAAGCCAAAACATCCAACTTCATTTGATTTTATAATACTCTGGTAAAATATTATGACCTTTGTGGTGTTGGGTCAGTTTTGACCCCGTTATTGTAATTTCTTTTAAAACAACCATTTTTGCCCAAACGGATGCACTTTGACCTCACTAACACCGTCAGCCCTCAGTCACTGGCAGCCGGACCTTTTTCCAAACCTCAGTCCTGTTTCAGGGCTTCTTTAGTCCCCAGTAAAACCTGGCCAGGCTGCTCCCACTCAGGATGTTTGGGAGAGATGGAGCTTCTTCTACTGATGTTCCACCAGAGCCAGAGGTGACAGTTGATGAACATTTGGTCCCTTTTCGTCGAAATGCCCCTTCTGCCAACACATGCCGAGTAAGCCAGGGAACTATGGCATAAAAATCACGTTGCTGCTGTGTCATCACGAAGGGACGAAAAGTCCACCGTTATACGGGACTATAATAAAAACAAAGGGGGTGTGGACAACCTGGACACGTTGACTGCCACCTACACTTGACAGCGAGTGACCAGAAGATGGCCAGTGGTTGTGATTTCTAACATCCTGGATGTGTCTGCTGTGGATCCACATCCATCAAAGGTGGAACTGAACCAAAAACAACAGGTGGAGGAGCTAGGTCAAGCCACACGCTGAGCGAAGGGAGCGGGTGCCTCTGGATCCAGCTGCAGCAGCTTTGGTCCGAGCTGCAGAGCACACCTGCTGTATATCACGTTAGCTTGTAGCATGCTAATGGCTAATGTTCTAGTTTTGTAATACTCAAACCTCCATGAGACACATTTTTAGACCCTTTAAATCCATGGTGCATGATCCATACTCTGGAATAGTCGCTTCACTTCCAGCATGAATTGCCACGTTTAAAACTTGTAACAGTATTCACAAATAACGCTTGAAGGTCATGGGTTACTGTTCACAAACGATGTGTTTGTTCCTTCTGAAGTCCACGACCATCTCCTTCATCTTCTGAACATTGATGTGAAGGTTGTTCTCCTTGCACCAGCTCTCCAGTCCAGGTGTACCCATGATGAAAATGATCATTAAACAAGTCCACATAAAGACATTTAATTTATAAAACAGTGAAGTCAGAAGACTTGTGTTCAACATATTGAACTAAAAAGTCATTTTTTCCTTAAATTTACAGTTTTATTCCCTGTGATGAAACTGAAGCTGATCAAAGTCTCCTCTGTGGACCTGAATGATCCTGCTGTGCTGCAAGACCTGCTGAAGAAGGTAAACATGTTTGTTTAGGACTTTATTAAGTTTCCACATTTGGAACCATCTTCCTGAAAACATATAAAATGCTGCGATGAACAAACATGACAACTGTAAAAAGTGCTGCCCCTGAACCCTCCATCAATATCCACAAGAGAGCAAAACTCAACAGTGAACGTCTCCAATAGATAAATCTATCCTTTCATCATCTCGTTACTCAAATAAGCCACTCTGAAGACATGAGAAGATTTTTCATCCCGACCTGACTAAGCTTTATTGGATTTGGTACCTGGATGATTGAGCGTGAACTTTGATGACTTTTCAATCCAGTTAACTTTCAAGGGAGCAGAATTCAAAACAGGCTTACACAGATGTTACACTGACGCTCCGGTCGCGACGTCTGCCCCCGGACAGAATAAAGAGCCTTTTAAAATCCATCAATGTTCAGTCAGGTCATCTGGATGGTTTCTTTATTTGCGGAGACGTTTCGTCCTTCATCCGAAGACTTCTTCAGTCTGAGGAGCCACCAAACCAAATTGAATTCCATGTTTGTGGGATTCATTCCTTCCACCTCTCGACGACAACACTGGCTGAGGTCAACAGCACCCACCTTCACTGAACACAGTGTTGGTAAAGTGCTGCTTTCTCCTCTTCAGCCGCCTGATGGTTTGCCAGAATCTCCTCAGAGCTGACAGAGAGTCTCTATCCAAGGTGTCACCAAACTCCTCCCACTCCGAGCTTTGCCTCAGAAACAGCCATGTTGGCAGACCGCTTGGCCCTCCGGTCCTCCTCAGCTGCCTCCAGAGTCCCACCAGCCAACAAGGACCGATAGGACTCCTTCTTCAGCTTTGACAGCCTCCCTAACCTGGGGTGTCCACCACCGAGTTCGAGGATGGCCACTGTGAGAAGCACCGACAACCTTGCATCCACAGTTCAAGGCAGCTACCTCAATAATTGAAGCAGGGAACATGGTCCACTCAGACTCAATGTCTCCACCTCAGCTGGGATGCAGTTAAAGCTCTCCCAGAGATGTGAGTTGAAGATCTCTCTGACGGGTTGTTGTGCCAGGTGTTCCCAGCAAACCTTCACTACACGTTTGGGAGGATCTGATAACATGTCCAGTTAACACAGGTTGGCCTCCATAGGGAAATACTGGGCCCATCTTGATGTGGGGTCAGGGTCTGGTCTGGTCCAGTCCTGTGACCAGCAGGAGCAGGTTGACCTGAGATGCCGCCTGTTCTCATCAGCAGTGTCAGACAGTGGATCAGTGATCAGTTCCTGGCTGATCAATGCGATCAGATGAAGACTCACCATCTCTCCATCTGATGTTTGTGTCATAAATGTGGTCTCCTATAAAAGTAGGAGCATTATTCAAGTTTCCGCTTTTGAGCCTCCCAGACCTCTTAACAACAACAAACTGTTCCAGTTTAGTGGAAACAACAAAAACAAAGGTCCAAACAGGGATCCCTCATTTAGATTAATCTCAATGGTTCAAGAGTTTTCAGTGTCTGAGTGGATCAATGCGTCCCTCAGGGCCTGATTCAATAAGAATAAGGAGATAAGGAGTTACCAGAGAGCAGTCTGAGTGGAGCATGGAGACGTGTTGGGTTCTGAAGTTTCCTGACTGCATTGCTCTGTTCTGTTGCTGCAACTTGTCACTAGATGGCAATGTTGTGACACCTTGGAGCCCGAGAGTCGGTCAAAGTTGAACCGTAAAGGTGAGAGCAAATAATTCTGCAACCGTGTTTGGCCTAAAGGCACGCTGGCTGTGATAAAGTTTGTGAGTTTACCCTCCGTCTCCTAATGTTCATATTCAGAAACTGTTTGTGTTTCAGCTGATTCAGAAGCTGAAGGATGGGGGAGTGGACGCAGACATCAAACTGAGCTGGAAGACGCTGTCGGATGGAAACGTCTTCAGCAAGAAAACAGAAGGAAAAGAAGTAGAATGATCCAGTATAACCAGCAAGATGTTTCATAAGACATTTGTTCTTGTTGTGTCGGGAGAAGTTTAAATGGTTGTGGGATTTTGTGGTTCCTGATTCTTCTGAAGTTGTGTTTGAATTCTTCTCATCTGTTCACTGTTAAAATTATCTACTGTTTAATTATTGTTGTAGCTTTGGTTTTTCCAGCTCCACTCACCTGCACCTCATTCAATCATCCACTCACCTGCATCTCATTCAGTCATCTACTCACCTGCATTTCATTCAGTCATCTACTCACCTGCATTTCATTCAGTCATCTACTCACCTGCATCTCATGTTTTTAGTGCAATTTATCCAAGTGGGAAGGAGTTCCTGAGGAGGACCGAGGGAGGTTTGGTTGAGCTTTTGTCTTGTTTGAAGCAGAGTGACACATCCTGGAGAGAGGAGACATTTTATCCTCCACCAGATGCAGTGGAGGAGCCAAGGGGTGGCTAATAGTGGCCTTGCCCACATAGATTAATCCCCCATCACTTAAGGGAAATAGACGTTTCAGCTAAATTAAAACTAGAAAGCATGGTGGCCTCAAAGGTTCATGGTGGCGGGTTTACAAATATTTACTGGT
This sequence comes from Nematolebias whitei, assembly GCF_014905685.2. Taxonomy (NCBI): domain Eukaryota; kingdom Metazoa; phylum Chordata; class Actinopteri; order Cyprinodontiformes; family Rivulidae; genus Nematolebias; species Nematolebias whitei. Next base: position 47,873,269 of record NC_056508.1, on the reverse strand, counting down.
CTGTCTTAATGAAGCCCAGGGGCTTATAGTGTTGGGGGGGGCTATCATTCTGAGGTCACACAATGAGCTGGATACTTGTCAGGTTTCCTGTCATTCACTTCAGATGTATGTTTGTAACCTCTGATCCAAATTAAAAATGGCCGATGCTCTTGAGCTGACCAGTCAGAATGAGCGTTGCTGGTTTGGCGTCGTGTCCCTCAATGATTGACTGACAGCTGTCAACATGTCAGAGGAGATACTCGTAAGGGCTTTTAAACAAGAATATATTTATCAGAACGAGTTTGAAAAGAAAATCACTGGAGAGTACATGGAAGCTTGTAGAATGTTTGTGAACCGGCTGCCAGCGAACAGAAAGATGTTGGCTGACTCCTCCAGGTGAGGGGAGGAGGAGGAGGTGCTGCCCACACAGGTGGGGGCTACGCTCGCTGGAGAGCATCGACTCAGAAGACAGTGACCCGGGCCCCTGGACTACAGCACTGACCAGCAGGTGCAGGACCAGGTGTGATCAGCCAGAGGAGCTCCTGTTGGAGTGTCCTCCTCAAAAAGAGCTGAATTTATTTGACCAAAACTACAGCAAGCTGTGTCAGTTTAACGTTTTGCCTTTATAACTTTATTATATTCAAAAGAGTGTTAATAAAACTATGAATCACAGGGAGTCTTTTCCACAGTCAATCATATCTTTAAAAGGTCATGGTTTTGTTACCACATAGATTTACCAGATTTCTACGTTAACACTGTAAACAAATTGAGCCTAAATTCAGCACGCTTAACGAACTCTTGGACACACGCCCACAACAGACAGGAACAAGCTTGGGAATTTTGCTACCAGATTTAAAGTTTTAAAGATTTAAATTTGCAAAAACTAATTTAGTGGAAGTTAACTCTGCTAATGGTTTTCAAATGTAGCAACAACACTAATCCGCTAAACAAAAAAAATTACATCAGCTGTTAGCAGATTAGTGGAACTGTGCCTATCACTGTGTATATGTGTATATGTGTAT
>NC_056508.1:47871044-47872168 GCF_014905685.2 Nematolebias whitei | reverse complement strand
GAGCTCTGCAGGCTCCGAGCTCCGCTGGTCACCGCGCAGGATCATACGAGCTGCCGACTCGCAGAAGGCCGTTGCCCAGACCCGGGCCTCACCTGCTCATGAAGTCCGACCCCAGGCAGACGGGCAGACCGGGACGGGTCTGGCACATGGAGGGTGGAAACGATTTTTAAAAAATTTAAAATTATTAAAAAATAGTGTATTTTTTGATCTGTATGAATGACATTAAAACAGGTTAAACTTTTGAGCTTAACCCGTTATTGTTATTAAAATTTATTATTGTTTTTAAAATCTTAAAAATAGGTCCAAATAATGTTTTTTTAATCAGTGAAGATTAAAAATAAATAAATAAATGGTGTCAGCTTTATCAGGAAATCCTGTTTTCACTTTAATGACTGTTAAATAATCTGTTAAAATTAACTCAACTGAAAAATCATAAAAAGACACAAAATTATTGGATCTCAGGATTATTTCCCTCCAACATGTTTAAAGAAGAGAGACGGACTTTAGTTCAGCTTTATTGTAACCCACAGATGTTCAAATCACAAAACAAGAATTGAAACTTTAAATCAAAGCTAAAAAAAAGTAATTTGAACAAGAAACAAAACCACATATGTAATTGAATAATAAAAGTAGACACAATGAGTGCAAATACATTCATTCAACCTTTATTTCTACAGTTAGTCCCGTTGAGCCTCGGGGACTCATTTACATGAGAGACCTGATCTAACAAAGAGTGATGACAACAATGGACAACAACAACAACAATAGACAATCATAAATGAGGCATAACAATTTAAAATTTTCAATACAGCAAATGATGATGAGAAGGTATAAAATTTTAAATATAGATGTTTAAGTAGAATTTAATGGTAAACTAAAGTTCATTAAAAGTTCATTAGCAGGATTTATATATAAATATGGTTTAATTTTATAATTTTAATAATCTGTATTCTTTTTAAATTACCAGAAATTACTGAAATCATAAAGGAAACACATGTACCATACCAAGCCGAGTAGACCCGTGCTGTACTGGTACTAAAGGTACTAATGGAAAAGGGGCGTAATGCTCTTGACACGCTCACAGTCACTCTTCTGTCAGGAATCTGTTATCGTGGGTCGTGTTT
>NC_056508.1:47865779-47870944 GCF_014905685.2 Nematolebias whitei | reverse complement strand
CCAGTAGGTGGCGGTAATGACCAGTAGGTGGCGGTAATAACCAGTAGGTGGTGGTAATGACCAGTAGGTGGTGGTAATAACCAGTAGGTGGTGGTAATGACCAGTAGGCGGCGGTAATAACCAGTAGGTGGCGGTAATGACCAGTAGGTGGCGGTAATAACCAGTAGGTGGTGGTCCAGTAGGTGGCGGTAATAACCAGTAGGTGGCGGTAATGACCAGTAGGTGGCGGTAATAACCAGTAGGTGGTGGTCCAGTAGGTGGTGGTCCAGTGGGTGGCGGTAATGACCAGTAGGCGGCGGTAATAACCAGTAGGTGGCGGTAATAACCAGTAGGTGGCGGTAATGACCAGTAGGTGGCGGTAATGACCAGTAGGTGGCGGTAATAACCAGTAGGTGGTGGTAATAACCAGTAGGTGGTGGTAATAACCAGTAGGTGGTGGTCCAGTAGGTGGCGGTAATGAGCAACTGCCATAAAACTCCATCAACAAGAAGAAGAAGAACTTCACTGATAAGTATTACTCCACCCTGGCTGTTTCCTGAAAGTAATGTAGACATAAAATTGCTTGAATGGAAACGAGAATGTAACGGTACAGACATAGGAAGAAAATCCAGAAAATATATTAAAGAAACGTACTATAATTATCTACATGTATTTACTGATGGATCTAGAAACACAAAAGGAAGAGTGGGAATAGGGGTCTACGTTCCAGAATTTGAAATAAGTATAGTCAAGAGAATTTCAGATCAATTATCAGTATATACAGCAGAGAATTTCAGATCAATTATCAGTATATACAGCAGAGAATTTCAGATCAATTATCAGTATATACAGCAGAGATGATGGCGGTTATTTTTAGTTTACAATGGATTGAAGAAGTCAGACCTGATAGAATAGCAACTTTCACAGACCCAGTAGCAGTTTTAGACAGTATTCAAGCATATGGTGACAGTAGGAAGGATCTCACGTTAGAAATCCAACATTCTTTGTTTAGATTGTATAGAGGAGGTATAGATGTGCAATTTTGTTGGGTTCCTGCACATGTAGGGGTAGAAGGACATGAACGGGCAGACAAGCTTGCCAAATCAGCGCTTAGCAGAGAATCAGTAACTCAGATTTCATATGGGAAAGGAGAGGGTGAGTCAATGATTAACAAACAAGGGATGGAGGACTGGCAAAGGAGTTGGGATGAAGATAGTAAAGGAAGAAGATACTACAGAACACAGAGATCAGTTACAATGCAGAATATCAGAGACAATCAAAGGAGAAATGACATAATCTTTATGAGATTAAGGGTGGGTCATACTTTTCTCAATGACAACATGTACATGATGGGGAAAAGGACAGATAATAAATGTAAAGAATGTGGGGAAATAGAAACTGTTGATCATGTATTAATGAAATGTTTTAAATATTCTGAGGAAAGGGAGAAGCTGAAAAGAAAAGTTGAAGAGGTAGGAAGAGTATGGAATTTGGAAGGATTATCAGGGAATGAAGGGGATAAAGACAAGATAAGGGATGTACGGAAAAAACTGATTATTTACTTAAAAACATCAATATTACAGGCAGGATTTAGGGAAAGCGGCCTGTAATTGCACACTCGTGCTCAGTAGGTGGCGGTATGCACCTGAAAGTTGTTTGTAATCCGCCAATAAATTAAACGAAGAAGAAGAAGGACTTCCTGCTTCCGGGCAGCAGAAACAAAAGTCTGCTGCTGTTTTTGTCTTTTGACCATTTTAAAGTGATTTTTATCTTTTCTGTCTCCATGCGCGCTCCCGTGTGCGCGGCGCTGCTGGTGTGGTTGCTGAGCAACGCGGCGGCTCGTCAGTTCTCCGAGGAAGACATGGCTGCTGTCAGGTAACACACGCACAGGACAGGTAACTCACCTGTCGGAACCAGAGCTAAAGTTTTACATTCAAACTGTTTGGACCTCTTTGTGACCCGGATGAGTCCAAGCTCAGAACCCTGGTCACCTGTGAGACGGGTCAGAACCAGCTGTAGACTGAAGGCTCCATCATGGTCCTCTGCAGGTTCAGTTCTTCAGAACCAGGTGGACTCCTGCTCCACCAGGTGAACATGGAGCTTCTCATTGATCTTTGATCACATTTGAGGTTCTGCTGTGAGCGGAGAAGAACCAGGCCCGGTTTTGGATTGTGTTGTAGACCAGAACCAGTTCTGATCTGGTCCAGATACCAAAACAATAAAAAGTCTCTCAGGTCACATGCAGCATGTTAAACCTTCTGCTGTTAAAGACTTTAGCTTTGAAGCTCCTAAAATACAGCCTGGAGCTGAACGACAGCCGAAACATGCCGAAGAAGCTAAAACTGAGTTGTTAAAACAGCTGAACACAAAAACAGGAAGTGACGTGGCCTGTCTGGGGGGGCAGGTCGTTCCAGACTGAAAACACCCGATCTCTGAGCTTCAACCAAAAGCAGCTGATCAGATGATGTCATCACCCGAGAAGGAACATCTGGTCAGAGATACACGAGGGTGCAAGGTCATTCAGGCACTTAAAGGTCAACAGGAGAGTTTTAAAATCTGTTCTGATACGTACAGGGAGCCAGTGAAGGGAGGCCAGAACTGGTGAGATATGATCAAACCTGTGAATGAGAGGGAGGCTGGTGGAACCGTTAGGTGGAGGAGGAGGAGGTTTCGGACCCAAAAGGTTCTGACAGATTTTAACCTTCAGTCTCAGCAGCTGTCAGTCAAACCAGATTAAACATTAGGCCCCGCCTCCTGTTCCAGACAGAGGATCAAATCCATGTTCTACCACGCCTACAACAGCTACCTGGACAATGCTTTCCCCTACGATGAGCTCCGCCCACTCACCTGTGATGGACAGGACACCTGGGGCAGGTGAGCTGCAGCTGTCTGGTGTTTCCTTCAACATTTATCATCGTTCTAATTTAAAGTCAGAGTTTGATCACGTGTCAGAGCAACAAAGAGTTTTAAATATTTTTGTTTTTGTTCTGCAGCTTCTCTCTGACGCTGATCGACGCCCTCGACACTCTGCTGGTGACGCCTGACGGCTTTTCATTCCTGCAGGTTAAGATTCAATGTGTTTGAACAACAAGTCAAATGTGTGTCGCCTCTGAAGGTTTTGGGGAACCGTACGGAGTTCCAGCGCGTGGCGTCTCTCCTCCAGGACACCGTGGACTTTGACATCGACGTCAACGCGTCCGTGTTTGAGACCAACATCAGAGGTAAGAAGCGGAGCGACTCGGGGGTCCTGGAGTCGACCCGCCGGGTTAAATCTGCGTTTACTCTGCAGTCGTCGGAGGTCTGCTGTCGGCTCACCTGCTGGCGGGCCGGGCCGGGATGGATCTGGAGCCCGGTTGGCCATGTTCAGGACCGCTGCTGAGGATGGCCGAGGACGCCGCCAGGAAGCTGCTGCCAGGTAAGAACACCTCGAGTCCAAACGCCTGAGAGCGTTCACCAACAGAACAGGACCTCAGCTTCCTTCTCTAAAACCCAACAGAACCTCCTCGCTAAGAACCTGAGTCGTAACAGAACCACACTCATTTTCAAGAGTATCTTTGAGTTTTACTTTGAAACTCCAGGCTCAGTCCTCTTCCTGTTTCCTGCCGACCCTCTGACTGAATCGTCCTGAACATCAGAGACATGAAGGATCTGAGGGGGCGGCCATGATGGAGACAGAGGAGGAAGAAAAGCATGCTGGGTAATATAGAAGACTCAGAGTCTGCTGAGTCACTGGTTGTCATGGTGATGAGGAGCAGCACCCACAGGCACAACAGACAGAAACACAGAGTAAAAAGTAAACCTCAGATAAACAGTCTTTGTGAAAACTGGAAGAACTTCTTGACCCGTGAGCAGCAGGAGGTTCTGATGGTACCACAGGTTCTGTTTGGGTGTGTGACCTCTGAGAGGAACCATCAGTCCAGGAGACAGTCTGGGGGGACAGAGACAGAAAGACTGAAGACAGGAGACGAGTTTGATCATTCTTTGATCAAATCAGTGAATCCTCCACGTTCAGCTGTGATCGAGGAAAAAGAGCTAAAGTTCTGAAAACAGCTGTCCAACTTCCTGTGACTTGTTTAGACCCAGAATGACGGTTCTGAAACCTGAGCTGCAGGTCCAAACAGGACCAGGTTGTAACTGAACATCATGGATGTCTGTGGGGGACGTTCTGCTGCTCCTGACTGACACGTGTTTGGTTTTCTCAAATGGCGGGAGGAGATGTGATGTGTGTCCAACCCGGTTCTAACGTGTCCTGTGTTTCCAGCCTTTGAGACGCCCACCGGGATGCCGTACGGTACGGTGAACCTGCTTCTTGGTGTCAGCCCGACAGAGACGCCCGTCACCTGCACCGCCGGCGTCGGAACGTTCATCCTGGAGTTCGCCACGCTCAGTCGACTCACCGGAGACCCGGCGTTTGAGAACACGGCTCGTCGAGCCCTGACCGCGCTGTGGAAGACCAGGTCTGACATCGGACTGGTAGGTCCTCCTCAAACACAGTCCTGGTCCAAACCTCAGTTCTCACCTTGTTAGACTAGTTACGCTTTGACTGAACGTTTCAGGAACGTCTGCACCACTCAAAGGAAAATATAAGTAAAGACAGCTGGACTGAGGGTTTTGGACTGTAGAACCCTGAGGGGTGTTTGTGTGTCTGTTCAGGTGGGGAACCACATCGACATCGTGACCAAGAAGTGGGTGGCTCAGGACGCCGGTATCGGAGCAGGAGTGGACTCTTACTTTGAGTATCTGGTGAAAGGAGCCATCATGCTGCAGGACGAAGAGCTGCTCGACATGTTCAATGGTAAAGATCCAACATGTTCACTGGTAATGGTGCTCCCGTCCAGTCTTTGGTCTCTTGTGGTCTTTGGTCTTTGTAGTATTTTGTCTCTCATAGTCTTTGGTCTCTCGTAGTCTTTGGTCTCTTGTAGTCTTTGGTCTCTTGTAGTCTTTGGTCTCTTGTGATCTTTGGTCTCTCGTAGTCTTTGGTCTCTCGTAGTCTTTGGTCTCTCGTGATCTTTGGTCTCTTGTAGTCTTTTGTCTCTCATTGTCTTTGGTCTCTTGTGGTCTTTGGTCTCTTGTAGTCTTTGGTCTCTCGTAGTCTTTGGTCTCTTGTGATCTTTGGTCTCTTGTGGTCTTTGGTCTCTTGTGGTCTTTGGTCTCTCGTGGTCTTTGGTCTCTCGTGGTCTTTGGTC
>NC_056508.1:47864516-47865679 GCF_014905685.2 Nematolebias whitei | reverse complement strand
TTTAAGACTTTCCTTTTTGATAAATCCTATAGTTAGGGTCGGCTTGGTTTCTATCCCTGAGTTCTGCTGCTATAGGTTTAGACTGCTGGAGGACAAGTTGACCACATTCCTCTCTGCTGCTGTCTTTAGCTGCTCTACTCCACCTGTTTGTAATTATTTCTATCTTAACATGTTTTTGTCTTTCCTCCTATAGAGAGTTCACCTGGACCTGTCGTTCTGTCTCTCCTTCCTGTCCTCTCAGACCAGCCGGTCGAAGCAGATGGCTGCTCGTCCTGAGCCTGGTTCTTCTTCAGGTTTCTTCCTGTTAAAAGTGTTTTTTTTCTTCCCACTGTCTCCTTTGTGTTTGCTCAGGATGGGAGACTGTGACGACGTGAAGATTCAACACAACCTGCTGCTTCTTCAGAGAGAGAACTTTTACTGATGGACTTTTATAATTCATACGAACGTTTCTGTTCAGTGTCCTGAGAAGACTTCTGCTGAGACTTGGAGCTACAGAAATAAACTGAATTGAATTCAACGTGTCCACTGCAGAGACACCAACACCGAGAGGTCAGAGGTCACACACCTAAACCTCGTCTGTATGTGAGAGCAGGACGTTCGCTTCTGGTCTGGACATCTTTTACTGGACCAACTGTGAACTCAGGAACTGGACTGAACATTTAATATTTGAGAGTTGAAGTTTTAGCAGGAACATCATTCCTGTAACTTTCTTCAGCTCAGGTTCCTCTGAGGACAAACTGTTCAGTTTTAAACCATTTACAAAAATAAAATCCTCTCTCAGCAATCATTTGTTTTAAACTAACACAGTTAGCGCTTCCTTCCTGTGACGCGAGTCTTTCTCTCATCCAACCTTCATTTCTACAGGTTAGTCCCACTGAGCCTCGAGGACTCGTCTACAACAGAGACCTGGTTTAAAACAGTGATGAAGCACTGGACTGGCAGAAAAAGGCATTTGTTTAAAACACAAACCGGATCCTAGAACTGGACCCAATGTTGTCCCAGAACCTGCAGCTCGGTCCGGACTCTCAGGATCCATACATCATGTGAACAGTATGTGAGTGAGCCCAGCCCATGTGATTCTGACGGGCCGCTAATGGCTAACACATGAGCCTTTGTGTGTGTGTGTTGGGTGTGCGTGTGTGTGTGTGTTGGGCGTGTGTGTG
>NC_056508.1:47863286-47864416 GCF_014905685.2 Nematolebias whitei | reverse complement strand
ACACTGACCTGATGTGTCCTCTGCAGAGACACTGACCTGATGTGTCCCTCTGCAGAGACACCGACCTGATGTGTCCCTCTGCAGAGACACCGACCTGATGTGTCCTCTGCAGAGACACCGACCTGATGTGTCCTCTGCAGAGACACCGACCTGACATGTCCTCTGCAGAGACACCGACCTGATGTGTCCTCTGCAGAGACACCGACCTGACATGTCCTCTGCAGAGACACCGACCTAATTTGTCTATGTTTAAAGAAGAGTAATGCATCAGAGAGCAGTGACTTAGATCATCTAGTTGATAATTTTACAACTTCTTTACAAACTTCACTTGACGACGCTGCTCCGCTGAAAAAGAAAGTAATCAATCGGAGGAGATGAGCTCCTTGGTTCAATTCTGAGTTACGTACTTTAAAACAGACATCTAGAAAGATGGAAAGAAAATGGCGCTCCACTAATGTTGAAGAATTTTAATTAACTTGGAGAGATAGCATGCTAACATATAAAAAGTTTTCCATAAAGCTAGACCTTTATATTACTCATCTGTAATAGATGAGAATAAAAATAGCCGCAGGTTTCTGTTCAGTACTATAGCTAGACTAAACCAGCCACTAGGGAGCACCAGCCAGTGTATCTCTGGTTCTGGTCCCAAGCACGGGTAAATGGTTAGAGATTCATGAGTCTAACAGCTTCAGGGTAGAAGCTGTTCCTCAGTCTAGTGGTTCTACACTTCATACTCCTCAACCTCCTTCCTTAGGGGAGCGGGGCAAAAAGTGTGTGTGCTGGGTGAGTGTGGTCCTTCATGATGCAGGTGGCCCTCTTCCTGCATCTGGAGGTGTAGATGTCTGTGATAGATAAATCATGTCTATCTGATAGATTCCAATTTGTAAATGTAAATAATGAGTCTTCATCGTACACCAAAGTTAGTCATGGTGTTCCTCAGGGTTCAGTGCCTGGACCAATACTTTTTGCTTCACACACACACACACACACACACATACATACATACGTCATGAACCAGAGGCCGGATCGCAAACAACAACAACAACCACTGAGAGGGTTAAAAGATTTATTGTGAAATAAAGTAAAACTCTGGAGTAGGTCCGGTTCTGGGCTGGTTCCGATCTTCTGAT
>NC_056508.1:47861079-47863186 GCF_014905685.2 Nematolebias whitei | reverse complement strand
ATCATGTTGCTGCTGATCTGTTTCATGTTGCTGCTGATCTGTTTCATGTTGCTGCTGATCTGTTTCATGTTGCTGCTGATCTGTTTCATGTTGCTGCTGATCTGTTTCAATGTTGCTGCTGATCTGTTTCAATGTTGCTGCTGATCTGTTTCAATGTTGCTGCTGATCTGTTTCATGTTACTGCTGATCTGTTTCAATGTTGATGTGTTCATTAGTGCTCATCTGCTCACACAGACTCATGTTCTTGCTGCTGTTCGACGTAATGTTTTTATGTTTTGAGTACTTAGAGTATGTTTAGTTGATGTTTTTCTTTGTTCATATCTTTGATCTTATCATTGTTTTTCTTTTACATTTTATTGTTGGATGTAACTGGGACCCTGTGAACACAATGTCATTCCACCACATGTTCCACATGTGGTGGAATGACAAATAAAGAATCTTTGACTTTGAGTAATGCACTTCCTTATGTAGCCTGTTTGTGTCAACATTCTGTCATGTCCAACAGAACATTAAGTCTTTAGGAGGACAAGTAACTCAGTAAAATGTAACGTTAAGAACGGTCAGAAAACTCACAGATGGGAAAGTTTTGTTTTTATGTTTCTTTAAAAATCCTTTACTAGAGGGAGTGTTTATGTAACTACCTAGCTAACCTAGCATTAGCTGACTTTATCTACCAACCACAACTTTGGGTTCAAACGTTTACATCCTTGTCCGTTTTCTGTTAAAAATGCAAAGACTTTCATTTTTGTTGAGCTGTTAAATATTAAAATGTTTTTTCTACGTAATTTATAACTAAAGGGTTTTTTTCTGCCTAAAATGCTGCCGGGTGCTTCCCCTCCCCTCTGCTCTCCAAAAAGGAGGGAATCACCATGGCAACCAGTGACTCAGCAGAGTCTGAGTCTTCTATATTACCCAGCATGCTTTTCTTCCTCCTCTGTCTCCATCATGGCCGCCCACACAGATCCTACATGTGGTCTCTGATCGGACCTCTCATGTTCAGTAGAATTCAGTCAGAGGGTCAACAAGTCACAGGAAGAGGACGGAACCTCAAGTTTCAAAATAAAGCTCAGATAAACACTTCAAAATAAGAGTCTTGCTCTGCCAGATCATTAGAGGAAGAAGTCCTGACTTCCTGTTCGTTTCTAGAGAAGAAAGATGTTGGAGTTGCTGTGGGACTGTCAACATTTCTGCAGAAAGTTTTAAAACTATAGGATTTTATTTATTGAACAGTTTTTGTTGTTATCTACCTGGATGATGGAGCTTACAACCCTCTATCTGAACCACCTTGGTCTTGATTGTCCTCAGGCTGTTTCTGTGAGTAGCAAGTTGGCCACCTGGCCTAAAACACTTGAGTGCTGTTGATGAAGACTGACGGTTTTGGATGGGCGTGCTCTGACTGCACGTGTTAAAAGCTGCTTCTGAGATTCCAACAGGAGGTTGTCTTGAAACACAGCAGTGAAGGTTACCTATGGGACAGATGTGGTTGGCAGGCCACAGACTGAGGAAGTCCTCTGGATGGAGGACAAAATGTTTCTCACTTGAAACTGGTCCAGATGACACGATGCAACCATTTTTGTTGTTATCTACCTGGATGATTGAGCTTACAACTCTTTTTTATTTATTGAAGTTCCTTTAATTTAAACGTTTTTGTATCTCTCTGAGGGACTTCCACATGAAGTACATCCTGTTTTCTGTGGTTATCACCTTTATTTAAACAAGTTTTTATGAAAGGCGTCTACAGAAACAGACGCTCCTCTCATTCATTTTCTGACTAAACTCTGATATCCTGCAGAGAGGTGGACACCTGAAGGCAACACGAGATGCTCGTTCTTCGAGCAGATTTTATTTTTCCCAAAGATTTCATTCTTCTTGTTTTTATTGTTGTTGTTGCTGGGAAACAGAGAAAGAATGACATCGGACTCTGAGAGAACCACATCATAGAGAGGGAGGAAGCAACAGAACCGGGCCCCGGGGACCGTGAGGTGTGGCCCAGAAGGCCTTCAAACCCTGACGTGTCTGAGGAGGTGATGAACTCATCCTACATCGCAGCTCAGGATGAATTGCATTAAGGTTGGGCTAATCTGGGGTTTTAAAACTTAATCTGACG
>NC_056508.1:47859571-47860979 GCF_014905685.2 Nematolebias whitei | reverse complement strand
TTGATTGATTGATTGATTGATCGATCGATCGATTGATTGATTGATTGGTTTGTTTCAGCTGAAACAGAACCTGATACATCACGGAGCAGATGAAGACATTAAAGTGAAATGGATGACGCCTTCAGATGGAAAAATCTTCAGGAGAGTTGGACCAACATAAAGAAGAACACAACATTTAAATGTAGATAAAAAGTCTTCAGTTGTGTTTGTCGTGTGATGTTATTCATCTTTAGCCTATTGATAATCACACACAGTCTACTATTCATTGTTTATCAATGCCTTTAGGCGGGATGGTGAAAGGGTTAATATCAGTCATTTGCTGCAGCTTTTGTTCCTTGTTGATTAAAATGTTGGAGGATTCAATTTGAGTGTTTTATTTATTTCGGAATAGATGAATATTTTAATGTTTTATACTTGGCAGGGTCCACACAAACCAGCAAGAAACACAGGAGCTTATCAATCAAAATATTTGATCATTTATTGACCAAAAACATCAAAATGACTTTAGTTCTGGGCCAAGTAAGAGGTGAACACATGAAACGTTGAACTATCAACATGTGAAAGTAAAGCACTAACTGACCTGGTCACTGAGACGGACATGAAATGCTGATCACAACATTCTGACACAACAAGAGTAGGAAGTGACAAACTGAAGGCACTGAGGTACAAGAAGTGTTAAAGAAAGCTAAACTGGTCAAAGTAGTGTCACGTAGTAACTTGTGAAAGAACAATATTCACAATTTCAAAACTCCCTGATGGAAAACAAGAATTAAAAAGTGAAACTTGTCCCTGTGCTGAGTGCAGCCCGATACAGTCCAGGTAGAGCGATCTCCAGATGTGATGCAGCTGGGCTCGTTACAGCGAGGAGCAACGCAAGGAAGTCGTGCTTATGTGTAGAGCACTTTTCATAGATGCACATCGCAAAGTGCTTCACAATAAAACAAGAAACAAATAAACTAAAAATTGAATAAAATAATTAAAAAACATCACAAAGAGCATTCGTATGAAAGTGCAAGAAGAAAACAGGTATTAGCTCAAAGCGTGATTATAAAGGATGTTTTTAAAAGCATCAGTAGAACCAAGACTGCGTAAAGACTGGGGGAGTGCATTCCAGAGCCGGGCGCAACTGATAGCAAGAGATCAAGGTACCGCCAAGAACCTGCGGTCTGATGATCTGATGTGTGAGGCTGGATCAAGTCTGAGATCTACGAGGGAGCTTGCTCATGTAAGGCTCCAAAGGTTAGAACCAGAATTATGAAGTTGATTTTAAAGTAAACCGGGAGCCAGTGCAGGGACGCTCAAACGGGTGTGACATGTGCTCGTTTGTTTAACTGACAGTCTTGCAGACGAATTCTGAACAACCTGAAGACGGTCCAGTTCCTTCTTGTGAATAGGCTGTTACAGTAGA
>NC_056508.1:47855058-47859471 GCF_014905685.2 Nematolebias whitei | reverse complement strand
GAGAAGAAATAATGAACCACCATTTCAGCTTTTGACAGGAAATGTTTCAGTTTAGAGATGTTCCTAAGATGGAAGCAGCAGTTCCTAGTCGGTTGTTTCGCGTGTTGTTTCAAAGACATTGCAGAGTCTAAAGTGACACCCAGGCTTCTAAGGCTGGACTGGACAGATGGACCTAAACCACCAATAACCTGTTCAGTTAGAGGAACCTTATTTTCCGGAACAATAATCAGAGTTTCAGTTTTATCAACTCTGGCAGCATCTCCAAAAACCAAACATTAAATCAAACAAAGTTCCTGGAGAAACTTTGACGAGGACTCAAATGTTGAGGCCATTTTAAAACTTTGATTTGACAGAACTTGTGTTGGGGTTCGCTCTCAGCTGCCACCACCAGTCTGATTTGTTCCACCTCAAACTGGTGCTAAACGCCGACAAAACCAAAGGGACGTTGTTTTCAAACAGGAAGTTGGTCCCAGCAGTTCTTCCTCTGATTTTATCCTCAAATGGTGTCCCCATTGAGTTTGTTGATTCCTATAAATATTTGGGTATCTTGGTCGACTCACATCTCTCTTTTAAGCTCCATGTGGAAAACTTGGTAAAGAAACTGGAAGTTAAACTGGGTTTCTTTTTCAGAAACAGATCCTGTCTAACTCTGAACCCTGAGGAACACCTTGCATCTGTGACTTTCCTTCCCTCCATTGATCACGGTGACATTATTTACATGAACGCTCCTACAAGAACCCTGCAGATGTTGGATGCTGCAGATGTTGGATGCTGCAGATGTTGGATGCTGTCTATCATGGTGCACTAAGATTCATAACTGGCTGTGATTATCGTACCCACCACTGCACCCAGTATTCACTGGTTAACTGGTCACCATTAACTTCACAGACTCTCCCACTGGTACATTTTCATCTTTAAATCACTTCTTGGTCTGCTGCCTTCATACATCTCCTCCTACATGTCTCTGTCTGAGTGCAGCTACAGCGTGCGCTCTCAGGACATCATTACCTGCAGTGTTCCCTCAGTGAGGACTGAACTAGACTAAAGGACCTTCTCTTACTCCGCTCCTGTTTCCTGGAATATCTTGTAAAAAGATCTGAAGCTCTCGACCTTTGACCTCTCTAAGTGTCTTTAAGAATCTGTTGGACTCCTGGCAGGGACCAATGCAGACATGTTCCTGTTTTTAGTTTTATACATTCCCCTAATAATCCAGCTGGTTTTCTTACTTTTTTTGCATCTTATTTGTAAAATAAATAAATAAATTCTGTATGCCTTTTTATAATTGTCCACTGTTGTCATCATTCTTTGTTGAACTCTGGTCTCTCTTGTAAATGAGTCCTGAGGCTCAATGGGATTAACCTGTAGAAATAAAGGTTCACTGAATGAATAATAATAATAATAATAATAATAATAATAATAATAATAATAATAATAATAATAATAAGTTGAGTGTTGACTTCCTGTTTTCAGACTAAAATATTATAAACAAACAAACAAATGCCCAACAGAACGTCGACTTTATTCTGTGTTAAAGGTCAGATTAACGTCATGACGTCGCAGAGCGGACGTGACGTCAGCACGCCCCGTCAGCCTATGTTGATGTTTTGGAGAACGGGAAGAAGGAGACTGTTTTTGTTTTTGTTCCCCTCCGCCGTCGAACCGGAGCCGAATTGTTGTTTGTTTCGTCCGTCTGGGTTCGGTAAGCGTCTTATCTCGGTGTCTGGATCCGAACGGTCCGTCCGGAGACCGAACAGACCGACATTTTGATCCAGAACGGAGGACTCGTCCCTCTGACCGCCTCCCCGCTCCTCCACCATGACGATCCTGCCCAAGAAGAAGCCCAGCTCCGGGGTCGGCGTCTCGGACCACGCCGATGACAGCGACCGCCGGAGCGGCTCGGACTCCCACCAACATCCGCACCCGCACGCTGGGCGGACCGGAACCCGACCCAGAGCTTCGCCTCCGCCCTGGCCCTACCAGAGCGCTCCTCCGTCCGCCAGAGAGGACAGGCGGAGCATCGAGGCGAGCTCCCGGCCGCAGCAGGCCTCTCCGCCGCCCGTCGGCTCCGTGTCCCCGGTGGGGCCGGCTGACGGCAGGGACAGTAGCGGCGGGATGGTCACCGGATCCCGCGGAGAGCTGGTGGTGTCGGCCGGCGTGGTGGGATGCGGCGGAGCGATCGGCGGCTGCTGCTCCGGGCCCGGACTGAGCAAGAGGCGGCGGCAGGCGGGTACCTGCTCCGGGGGGGGTGGTTGCAGCTCTGGCCGGGGGAGGCCAGCCTGGGGTGACCGGACCGGGAGGTGTGGGCTCCAGCCAGGACACGGAGGAAGGAGCCGGGAACAACAGCGAGGACGAGTACGAGAACGCAGCCCGGCTGCAGTTCATGGACCCGGCCACGGTGGAGCAGGTAGGAAGCTAGCTGACGCTAACAGGATGCTAACAGGATGCTAACAGGCTACAGCCGGTCCTGGGAGCTTTGTAAACACTTTTAATAGTAATGAATGTTTAAGAGACACCAGAGAGGCCTGTGTCAGAGAAAATGCTTCAGCATTTCATAAAATACAGGTTTGTGTTTTTTTAATAAATGTGCTGCAGTGGCAGAAAGCATGTCACCTGTTTTCAGTTCAGGTCAAAGTCGGACCTGGTTTCCTGAAGCTTCACGTAACCATGGCAACGGCAGGGACGCCGTAGTTACCTACCAGGTGTCAGAGACTGTTCATGGAGGCCAGGTGTCCTCATGGGGACAGAAGCCTGCTGGTTGTAACAGAAGAGTTTACAGATCAGTCCGGCCCTTGTTTCTTTATGGTTACAGTTCAGAGTGGTCCGGATCTGCTGAAGACCTTTGAAGTCTTCTTTGGTCTTTGGCTGCTTGTTAATGCATCCTTGTTCCTGAACAGGTTGCAACTCTGACCTCAGACAGAGAAATGGTGCCTTAAGGATAAACCAGAGGAGGATCCAGAGACGTGTCATCAGAACCATTCAACCTTTATTTCTGCAGGTTAATCCCACTGAGCCTCGGGGACTCGTTTACAAGAGAGACCTGATTTAACAAAGAGTGACAACAACACGATCATAAAGGATGCGTACAAGTTTTTTTTCAGTCACCAACAACAATGTTTAGTTGAAACTATGAAAAACACAAAGAGTCAACGGTTTGACAGACTGGAGGTTTTTACCTGAACAGATCAAAACATATTTTTTTCTGAATCGTTAAAACGTGCTTGTTCTATGTTTATTAGATCTGAGTTTAAGCAAGTTCTACTCTGAATCAGTACAGTAGAAGTGTGTCAGCTGTGGTTCTGATTGGGTTCTGTTTATTTATAGAGCCCTTTATAACAGCCAAAAGGAGCGCGAAGCTTCACAGTAAAACTATCAATAAAAACAAAGATACATAAATGCCAGAGAGCCAGCAGGTATTCTAAGCCTACCTGAATAAAAGGTTCTGACATTAGTCTTCAAAAGGTCCAGATCAGTGCTGCAGAACAAGTCCTGAGGTAGTTGGTGCCCCAGTCTGGGTGCAGCGACCCAAATGGCCGGTCACCCCATCCCTCCGTTTTGGACTTGGGCTCAAACGGCAAAGACATTTTCATTTACCTTAAAGTCTGATCCTGGAACCGGTCAGACTGACAGCTGAACCCGGGACCTGAGACTCATTCTGACTGTGACAATTCAGAGTTTACTTTTTTATTCTTTCAACTTTTTTTATTTCTCCAGGTTAGTCTCACTGAGTCACGAGGACTCATTTACAAGAGAGACCAGTTCTAGACAGACAACATATAAAGTACAGACAACAATATGATCTGTGCTGAGCCTGCCTGCATCACACTGTGTTAGTTTTTATCTGCTGTTATTCTCTTTCTATATTTTGACGTTATGTTGTGTGCTGCTGTGTGCTTTTGCCTCGTGCAGCACTTTGGTTGGCCCTGTCGCTGTTTAAAGTGCTCTATAAGTAAAATGGTATGTAAGGTAAGGTAACAATAAACAACAATAAAAAGCAATTACCGTAAAATAAACACGTTATAAATACACTGTTACTGTTAGTCTGATGCTTGCAGAATAATCCAGGTAGAAAAATCTAAAAAAGTTAAATCTGGTCCTCTGGACATTCACAAAAACAAAACAACAAAAAAATGTAGAAACGTTTCGTCTCTCATCCGAAGGACTTCTTCAGTCTGGGGTGCTGTATTCAGCTCAGTCTCTTAAATAGCACCTTCTCAGAGTGGATCAACCAGTTTTGCTGCTGACAACCAGAACCAGCTGATCACATGCTCAAGAAGGACCTGAATACAGCGCCTCAGACTGAGGAAGTCTTTCAGATGAAAGACGAAACGTTTCTACATTTTTTTGTTGTTTTGCTTTTTTGAATGTCCAGAGGACCAGATTGAACTTTTTTAGATGTTACTGTTAGCATGGTCC
>NC_056508.1:47853882-47854958 GCF_014905685.2 Nematolebias whitei | reverse complement strand
GAATTGCAGTAATCAAGCCTAGATGTAATGAGCCCAGCCCGATGAGGTGGAGCTTCCACCTGGTTTGATTCAGCCGAGCTGTTTGTTTACACTGAGCGCAGACCTGCCCGTCACATTTTCGTATTAAAGTAGAAACCAGCTCTTGTCAACGTTCATCATTTGACGGAGGTCAGGATAACTTCCTGTTACTTAATGAAACTTTTTACTGAGCGCATGAAATCAGCTTGTAGCTTTTTCAAACCGCTGTAGTTTAAAGTTTTCCAGATGTGCGTGTTCCACTTCCTGTATTAATTTATCAAACCTTGTTCGTAAAACTTTAAGTTTTAAAGGTTTATTCTTCTAACGTCTCGCTGCTGCTGCTTGTTTGCTCCAGAAACAACAGATTTGCTGTTCGAACTAGGGACGCACCAATAAATCAGCCCTGATTTCCTTAATTTTAGATCAGAGATCGACTGACACATGACAACATGATTTTGCCGATTTTTGTTTTGTTTTAACAATAACTGTCTAAACTTAATTTATATTTCAGATCACCGCCTCATGGCCAGTTAGAACCAGTTTGTAATGTTTCTAGGATATTGTTCAAAGGTTTGTGTTTCAATAAAATAAGATAATTGAAGGTGCATTATGACCTTGTAACTCCTGACAGTGTTGCTTTTAAAACGAAATGGTTCTCGAGTCGGCAGGTCGAGCTTTTTAGAGATCGTGATCGGCCAGAAACCTGCAATGGGTGCACCGCTGGTTCAAACTGCTTGGACCGTTTAAACAGAAAAATGATGAGTCATCAATAATCCAGGTACACAATCCAACATCTTTCAGTCAGGTCATCTGGACAGTTTCTTTTTTTTCCTGAAACGTTTCGCCTTCGATCCAGAAGGCTTCATCAGTCAAGGAAACAAACAACAAAACTGATTCTTCCCAAGGAAGAAGAGGGCCGGCAATGAGGGAGGGGGCGTGACAAGAGACCATCTTAGCACCAACCAAACTGGTTTGTTCCACTTTGGAGTAAGCTGTTGGGGGAAGAATCATATCAGCAGCAACATGAAACGGATCAGCAGCAACATGAAACGGATCAG
>NC_056508.1:47852359-47853782 GCF_014905685.2 Nematolebias whitei | reverse complement strand
TGTTTTCAGAGTTCAGGAGCGTCCACACGGAGACGAGCCCGCCCTGTTTTCAGATCTGATCCCGATAAAACCCGTCTGACCTGCCGAGGTTCTGCTCGCTCTTCTGTTCTTGAAGGAGGCACGAGGACAGTAAAACGTCTCGACAGAGTCTTCCTGAATGAACCGTGTCCTTCTGCAGAAGTGTGAGGGTGTGCAGCCCAGCTGATCAGCACATCTGTACAACAGCTGCTGCTGCTTAGCAACCGTCAGCTGATCACAGAACACCATCCGGTTAGACCCAGGTTCTGTTGACCTACTGAGACAGGTCCAGTTAACTCTGTTCTGACTCCAGTCTTTGTGTGACCCTCACTGTTTATATATGTGTGTGTGTGTGTGTGTGTGTGTGTGTGTGTGTGTGTGTGTGTGTACATGCAGGTCCGTGTTACATACAGGAGTCACGTTTTTTGTGGTTTTTCTCTCCAAACATTAAGAAATATCTGCTTTCTCAGACTTGTGGAGCAACATGAGACGGGGGGGGGGGTCCGCGACCCCCAGGGGCCCTCGGAGGGGGACAAACAGTCAGACTTTAGAAAGTCTTGGAACAAATAAACGTCACTTTAGACCAATGAATGCAACTTAAAACAACATCGTAATATCTTACTGAATTAACATCCCGTCAAAGAATAAACCAGTTCCTGCAACTAAAAACAAGACTTTTAGAAGAAACCAGCCGCACTGGAAACATTTGAAATAAAACCCGAGTGAGCTGTTTGTCGGACTGTCTGAATGTCTTTGAACGCATCGCCTCAGATGCATTTTCACATGAATGGATGCTGATAGTTGTCCGTGTGCAGCCAGCGTGATGGGTTGATCTCAGTTTCCTGTCGGTGACGTCAGAGAAACGATCAGGACCAGCTGGATTGTAACCGGGCAGCTCCTCTCTGTTTGACTCATCAGGATGAAGAAACGTTTGTTTGTAGAGTGGAAGACGCTCCATAGAGAGAAGATCGTCATCCTAATTTGCACAAGAATCCTAAACAGTCTTCCTGGCGTCAGGTTTACAGTTTGTTCTGAGCTGTAGCAGAGTTTATCAGTGTCGTCTGCATAAAGCAGAACTTTTTCTGTTGATGTGAACAATAAATGTCTGTGGTCCCAGGATGGACCCCAGAGGAACACCCAAGTGACGCGATGAGTTTGATCTCCTGAAACATGGTGTTTAACCCGTGGTACTGGATGCACTCAGCTGGTCAGTAAGGTTGTTCTCACAGCTGACGGTCCGGTAGACTCGGTTTGGTTGGGGACCAGAATTCAGAACATTTGTTTCCATTTCAGCTGGTGGTTCTCACTCACACCGCACCGTCAGTCGCCAACCTGCCCCCGCCCGTGGTGGCGCAGCACCAAGAACTACTGAAGGAAACAACACAAAAACCTCTGAAGAAGACAC
>NC_056508.1:47850735-47852259 GCF_014905685.2 Nematolebias whitei | reverse complement strand
AAGGAAACAACACAAAAACCTCTGAAGAAGACACTTCTTCTTCTTCTGGAAATAAGAACAAAAATGGAGTGGCGTGAAATTTGAGCGGTTTTCGAAGTTCTGTCTGGTCATCTTTCAACAATGGACTCATCATGAGCAGAGGATCAGGCAGAAGACCATGGAGACCGTTTTTCACACAAGGCGGCTGACGGTGCTGTATGAGAAATGTGCGTTTGTTTTGGTTGTATTTACCCAGAATGCCCTGCGCCGTAGTCCACTTCCTGCTTTTGGAGCGGTCTCCGGTCCGCTTGCATTCACACTGCATTCGAACCGCGCCAGAGTTCACTTGAACCGGACCGAGCCCTAGGTTTTTAGGCGGACTGGGGTTGGATTAAAGCAGACTGAACAGGGCTGGTGTGGCTGCTCGCTAGAGACGAGTCTTTTCAGGAAAATAGTCTCTTTTTGTTTTTAAAGCAGGTAAACATGATTGGAATGAGGAGTGTTTGCTCTCTTTGTGTTCAGAGTTTCTCCTTTCAGATTCAGTTCTTCACAGATAATCGGTCGGTCCAGTTCAACCTGCAGGACTTCATGAATGACAACTGAGTTGAAAGGTTGTGGCTCTCAGCTGTCACAGATGAGCACGTCAGATTGCATCATGTTTGTTTGTTTACCTCCAGAAACGGCCAGAGTGACTGAAAGGTCAGCCTTCCAGGTTTCAGACGGGGTGCTGTGTTAGCACCGACTGCAGACCCACACGTTCACATCCACATGGAAAACTACGGGATTGATCTCCGTGTAAAACGGTTCAGCATCAACTTTTCCTGTTTGAAACGTAAACAAACAGCAGCGAAACAAAGCAACATTCTTTAAAACCAGCGTTTGGCTGGGGGTCCAAACTTGTGCCCATCAGAACTCGGCAGCAGCTGTTTCTGTGAACCGCTCGGTGTTTGTGACGTAAAGTGCAGGAAGTGATTAAAGCGTTTGTTCAGCTCGGGGTTCCTCTTCTGACTCGGACCGTTACTGAAACGTTTTCTTACACGTTGTCAGGTCTTGTGCCTCGTTGACTTCTTCTGTTACTAAAGCAGCTCGAAGGATTCAAAGCGTCCACAGGGCCTCTCAGGCGTGTCACGCTGCACGCTAAGGAACATGAATGTGCTGTCATCACGTCGCTGGTATCTCACCTGAGGTCATGGAAAAGGTTTCGTGTTGCCGTGGACGATTCATGACTCAGGTGGTTGGAGAGGGAAGGAAAGCATCGTTGGAGCTTCAGCCAGCTCAAAGGACTGCTCGCATCACGCTGCAGACAACGCAAAGATGCTGAAAATACCCATGATTCATTGCAGGCGGCGCTCATCTGGTAGAATCAGCCCTGATCCGTTTCCTGCCTCATCAAATGGAGAACGTGCCGGAGCTGCTGTTTTTAACTCGGCGCGTTGTCACAAGACTCGGCTGATGTGTCGGAGGAACTTCAGCTGCTTTGGTTAAAAGCCGAGCTTAATTTGAGCCAGCAGGAACTCTTATTTTGATAGGGTGCGTTCCAGTAAC
>NC_056508.1:47847931-47850635 GCF_014905685.2 Nematolebias whitei | reverse complement strand
GGTGTGCTGGAGCAGAGAACAATCTAAATCATGCAGGACAGTGGCCCTCCAGGACCAGGACTGGTCATCCCTGGACCTGACAAGCTGCTCATCACGTTTGTTAATGAAATGTTTCATTAAACCGTCCAACTCCAGCTACCAGCAGAACAAATAACCACTCCAAGCATCTTGTTCTACAAAGTCTGAACGTTTCGTTAATGTTTGTAAAAGTCCTTTGAGTTCATCTGAGGCTGTGGAGTCTTCCAGGACAGTTTTCTGGACTGTCAGACAGAAACAGGAAGTGGTCCATTTGCTGTGAAAGCACCTTTAACACAAAAGCTTGAGAGCTGACTCAGGTGTAGTGTGAGGTCCAAGTGGTCACCAACAATCCTTACAGACACAGAGATACAGACTTCTGTGAAACGAGCACAGGAAATAAAGAGAGGAACCAGAAATAACCTGACAGAGTCCAGCGGACTCGTCTTTCTGTAGTTGGTGTTTTTCAAGAGTCCTGCAGTGACGTGTGTCTCAGTTCACGCCGACACTCAGCACATGTCAACTACCAGATCCACTAAACGGACCGGACCAACAAAAACACAAACCGGACGGTCTGACATATGTTCAGGATCAACGACAGACCAGAGACGAACAGTTAAATCACATCAAGATTTAACTGCTTAAATAAAGGTTAATAAAATAAAAACAAATATTCTGAAATCATTGTTTTAAAACTGTTTCCATGGAAACCACACATCTACAGCTGCCAGACAGAAGGAAGCAGCGGCACGAAGAATAAAAATCTGAATATTAACAAACACTGACACCTGCTGCCGACAAGAGGAACTGCAGGGACTCACCTGAGGAGAAACCAGGTGTGTGCGTGTGTGCGTGTGTGCGTGTGGGTGTGTGAGACAGAGAGAGAGACTCACCCACAGCCCTGAACAGACATGCTCCGTCCTCCTTCATCTTCTTAATGACAAATCCTTTCTTCTCCCCCAGAGCCTTTTCAAACCAATGCTCCTGCTGGAACACACGCACGCACGCACGCACACGCACACACACACAGTCGGGCGTTTAGTGGAGCTGAGCAGCTGAGGTCAGAGAAAATGTTTAAATCAGATTAGATTAAGTTTTTGACTCAAATATTCAATGGCATATGTGAGGGTGAGAAAATGTCTGCGGAGTGGAGAAGAAGAGCTGGTGGCCATTTTTAAGAACAAGGTGATGTTCAGAGTTGAAACTACAGGGAGTTAGGTTGATGAGCCACACGATGAAGATCTGGGAGAGAGTTGTGGAAGCAAGACTTAAGACTTCCACAGACTCGGGCCGACCTCAGTCCATGCAGACACTGTCCACAGAGGGTCGCACTCGAGCGTCCACCCTGAGCGGCTGCAGAGCAGCTCCACAGGTGAGGGGCGTTTACCTTCGGGACAAATTGAGGTCGCCGATTGGTCATTTGCTGACACGCCAACTGGATTGATTGACAGGTCACAAAACAAAAACAAAAAACAGAGCTGGCAGCCCCAGCTGCAGTGGTGTTCTGTGTTTATATGATGTCAATAAAAAGTTGTGAAAAATAAAAAACAGGGAGCACTGGCCCTGCAGCCCACACATCAGACCAGTCCACCAGGAAATCTCCAGACCTCCCGCAGCCACGCTGGACCTGATTTAAATTTGTTCATGACAAATTCCTTCATTTCAGTCATGGCATCAACGGAGGAGGAAGAGATCGCTTGTTTCTCGGAAAAACAAACCAATGAAAAGGCCTTTAAAGCAGATCAGGGATGAAGAAGAGAAAATGTAAATACTTTAATTTTAGACATTTATTTTGTACAGTTAATAAATGTGACTGTGAGACAACTGGGACAAAGTTTTGACTCAGAAATAGATTTTTTTTAATTACTTTATGGGAACAAAAAAATCCATACATATATTGTATATCGCGATTTATCTTAAAATATCGAGATATTAACTTTGGTCCATATCACCAGCCCTAGATTGATCAAAAATTAAGGTCTTGAGTCTTAAAAGTGGGTAACGTGTCAGCCCTGCTTCAATTCAACCTTTATAGAAACAGATAAATAGACTCTTGTACAAGTGAGCTCTGTCAGGACAGAGAGCTGAAAGTGACAGCACAGGTTTTGGAGGCAAAAAAAAATCCTACCAGGCTCTCAATCTTTGGCTGAAGATAGTCTGAAAATGAAATTACCACTTAATCTCAGTGTAATTAGAAAGCTGGTCCAGCGTTTAGACTGCACCATGTTCCATAGAGTGCTGGAACAGGATAATTAGTGGAAGTAATGAGAATAAATAACAACGCTGCTCCAGTCAGGTGAATTTAATCCAGATTCAGGCCAAAGTCGTTGTCCACAAGTGGTTCTGAGGATCCAGTTTGACACCAGATGTGTGAGGAAAGCATCAAACCCAGAACCACAGAACCACATCAGCTGTTGATGTGGTTCTGTGGATGTGGCCCGGGCCCTTTATCTGCACACATTCAGCAGTCTGAACCCAATCTGTCCAGAGCCGAGCTGTAGAACCTCCTACAGAACCGAAGTGACCCAAACAGGCAGCACCTGGACGAAACGTTGCATGATAGCAGGCGGCTGATTAAAGGTGACCAACAGGTGCGATGGAAGCAGAACGCCTTCACAGGTTCTGGTGCTGTCCAAATGTCGTGTGATGGGTCTAAAAGATGAATTAACTGTGTCGTAACACACGTAAA
>NC_056508.1:47843005-47847831 GCF_014905685.2 Nematolebias whitei | reverse complement strand
TCCATCCATCCATCCATCCATCCATCCATCCGTCCGTCCGTCCGTCCGTCCGTCCGTCCGTCCGTCCGTCCGTCTGTCCATCCATCCATCCATCAGTATATATACACAGATGGATGGATGGTGTGTGTAAATAAGATGTATCATCCATGTAGTCTTCTTCAGTTACCTGCTTCTGGAGGTTCTCCATCACAGCCGGACTATTCAGATCCACCGTAGAGTTTTGCACAACTTGCATTTTGATCCATTTTTCAAAAGTGGCTTTAAAAACAGTACAGACATAAACAAATGTATTAAAAAGTTGCTGAGCACCTGTTAAATCCTCCTCTAAAACAGAAAAGAGTGCTTGAATAAACAATGGATTAGTTTTAAGTATCACAACTTGATTCATAATTCTCAACTAAAGATAAAGTTTTATCTTAAAATCATGTTGTAACCTTAAAAATGTTTCTTCTTCAGAGACAAATATCTGTGCTCCATCTTGGTTCAACTAAAACAATGTTCTAGTTTTAGCACAGACAAGCACAAAATGCACAGAAGTTAACACAGTGCATGTCACGGTATGAGTGCACGTAAAAAGTAGTGTACCTTCACAGTAAACACCAACATCATTACTGTGAGCACACTGAGTCGCTCCAAATCCACTGTGGGAACAGTCCGACAGGTTCTTCTCACTTCCTGAGCAGCCCACATTAGAAAGCCAGACGGATCCACTTCCTGGACCAAAGTAAGCTTGAGAACGGACACCATACGCTGCCTCACAGCCCACCTCCCTGCAGACCACCGCAGCATCGCTCATGTCAAAGCCTTCATCGCAGACTGTTCCCCAGACCCCACCGTAGTAGACTTCAACTCTCCCAGAGCAGTTGGTGGGGCCAGACAGCCTCACCTTCAGATCTGGTGTTTGAAACACATTAAAGACAAATATAAATCATTAAGTGAAGCGACAGTGCACTGATCCACCTTTATCTCAGAAGCGTTGACTCTGACTGAGATACATTTGTGTAAAATGTACATTTTGTGGATGAGGTTGGTCTCTTAGCCCTGCTATTCTCCACCACACTAATTCCAGCCTTAAGTATTTTGCAGGTGTAAAAACGTTTTGTATTTGTAACAAAAAAATCACAAGTTACAAAACTTTTTTACGATGTTCTGTTTACAGATACGAATCCAAAAACTACGTGTACGACTTTTGTCCTGGATTATACTCCTCTCAGCTGATTGGTTAATCTCATGTCAATCACAAATTAAGGATCCAATCAGAGAACAGATGGTTTGGACGCCTCGTTGAGATGATGGGTCGTCAGAGCGTCCGCCATATTGAATGTGGCAGATCTGTGGGTCAACTAACAAGGAGATGGACTGAACTTCATAAAACACTACAAAGGGTTTGAAGTTAATCCCTGTCATTCACATGCACTTATATCTTTGGAAAACAGGCACCAAAAGACAACATTTGTAACTTTTAACGTGATTATTTTTCAATCAACCTTTATTTCTACAGGTAAATCCCATTGAGCCTCGAGGACTCAGAGACCTGATTTAACAAAGAATGATGACAACAATGGACAACAGCAACAACAATAAACAGTTATAAAAAGTCTTTTTTTTAACAAATAGGATGGCTTAAAAAAAGAAAAGTGAAAAGAAAAGTAACAAAAAACAGCTAGATTCTAAGGCGAATGTAAAAAACTAAAAACAGGAACATCTGCATTGTCTGCATTATTAACACAATTTCATTCCACCTCATGTACCACATGTGATGAGAATGACAATAAAGAACCTTGACCCTTGTGTTAACCTGCCTCAGCAACATTTTTCATAGTTGCTCATGTCATGCATGCACAGATGTGTACTAAGGGAAAGAAGATAGGTGATGAAAAGAAGGAGCACCAGGACATAACCCTGATGCACACATGAAGGGATGGGGGAGGAGTGAGGTCTGAAGAATCTGAGTTGCATGAACGAAGTACAACCAGAGAGATATCAATGAAACCAAGCAAGGAGCGTGCAGGTGATGCCAGGATGATAGTCTATGGAGGAGGATATTGTGGGAGATGGTATCAAAGGCTGCACTCAGGTCAAGGAGGATGAGGAAGGAAAGTAAAGCAGAATCCACTGCAATGAGAAGAACGTGAGTGATTCTCAGGAGAGCAGAGTCTGTGCTGTGCCCAGAGCAGAAACCAGACTGGGGTTGTTCATGTTTTGGTTAAACAGGAATTGAGTAGAGAGGCAACAGTTTTTTTGAGTTTTGGAGATTAACGGAAGGTTAGAGATGACAACAATTTTCAGTCAGGTCATCTGGACAGTTTCTTTTTTTTTGCTGAAGCATTTCACCTTCTATCCAGAAGGCTTCATCAGTCAAGGAAACACACAACATAAAACTGATTCTTCCCCCAAACAGCTTACTCCAAAGTGGAACAAACCAGTTAAGTTGGTGCTAAGATGGTGTCTTTGGTATGCCCCCTCCTCTGTTGCCGGCCCTCTTCCTCATTGACAGTCATGCCAAACTGGTTCAAAACCAACAAAGTCCATGCTCAATAATCCAGGTATACAATCCAACAATTTTCAGTCAGGTCAACTGGTTTGTTCCACTTTGGAGTAAGCTGTTTGGGGAAGAATCAGTTTTGTTGTGTGTTTCCTTGACTGATGAAGCCTTCTGGATGGAAGGTGAAACATTTCAGCACAAAAAAAGAAAGTGGCCAGATGACCTGACTGAAAATTGTTGGATTGTATACCTGGATTATTGAGCATGGACGATGAAGGTTAGAGATGGGACGAAGATTAAGTAATGAGGATTAGACCCGTTTTGTTTAGAATGGGGTGAAAACTGCGGTTTTGAAAAGATTTAGAACCGTTCCAGGAGAAAGAACAGAGTGAACGACGGCAGAAATCAAAGGAAGAAGAGGAAAACAAGAAGACTTTACCAGAGTTGTCATTTAGTGAACATGTGGAGGGCTTGAATGTTTGGAAGAAGTCAACTGTTTCAGAGGCAGAAGGAATCTGAAAGTTAGAAAATGGCTGACTGGGGGGGGGGGGGGGGTCAGAGGAGGGCAGATGATGGAATAAAAAAGTGTTGTCATTAAAAAGGACATGAGGGAATCGCAGGCTTCTGATGAATGAAAGTGATTCAGGGGGATGAAAAACATGGTTCAGCGGTGAAAACAGGGTCTTGGTGTTACCTTCATTGGAGGATTAAGGCCAGAGTAACTAGATTTAGTTTGGAAAATTAAGATCTTGTAATGTGAACTTTCAGAAGTTGAAACGGTACCAGTGGTGATATCGAGACAAGAAAATGTTCTCACCTTCACAAATGGCACCGGCATCTTGAGCATGTAAACAGTCTTGATACCGATATCCACTGTGGGAACAGTCAGAAAGACTGTTTTCACTTCCTGAGCAGTTCAGATTATCAAGCCAGACCGCTCCCGTTCCTTCACCAAAGAATCCTGGAACAGGGGCATCAAAAGCCGGCACACAGCCCACCTCCCTGCAGACCGCTTTGACGTCATTTAGGTCCCAGTTGTTGGTGCAGACGGTCCCCCAGGTCCCACCGTAGTAGACTTCAACCCTTCCAGAGCAGTTGGTGGGGCCTGTGAGTCTGACCTGGAAAGCTGTAGCATAAAACACAGAAACCAAAAACAGGATATTGTGAGGCCAAAACTTTATTTCTTCTTCACAGTCTTACAGTTACAATCAATCGCTTGTCTGGATTTATTAGATATGAGTAACAAATATTAAGAAATACCACATTTATGATGATATGGAAATAAAGATCTGGGATTTCAGAGTTTTGGTTAGTGTTGTCAGTGAGAAATAAAATATTTTGTTATCTTAAATTTACATATTATATACTGATAAATGTGACATGGGAAAAAAAATTCTGGAATCTAATTTTTGACCTAATACCAGTTTATGAATATTTATTTATATCTAATTTTTATGAATACACAAAGTAAATAATCATCTGGAAAAGGCAGGAGTTTCACAATATCCAGTACTTTTTTGTAACAAGGTATAAAAACATTCATCACTGAAGACTTCTATTGACTAAGTTCTCTCAGCGCTGCAGATAAAAGAACATCAAGGTTCTTTTGATTGGATTGGAAACTGTCTAAGGCAGAAACTTTGCTCCATCTAAAGTTAGTGTGAAGTTAAACTAAAATGTTTGATGTGTTTTAAACATTAACACAAACACACACACAAATGTCCACAGATTCATAAAACCAGCCACTAATAAGTAAAGTGAATATGTCCTTACGTTCACAAACGGCACCGGCATCTTGACTGTGTGCACAGCTCTGATATCTAAATCCAGTGCTGGGACAATCAGACAGGCTGCTTTCATATCCAGAGCAAGTCACATTATCAAGCCAGACTGTTCCCGTTCCTTCACCAAAGAGTGCTTTGACCGGGGCATCAAAAGCTGGGCGACAGCCCAGCTCTCTGCAGACCACTTTGGCATCGTTTAGGTCCCAGGTGTTGTCACAGACGGTCCCCCAGGTCCCACCGTAGTAGACTTCAACTCTTCCAGAGCAGTTGGTGGGGCCTGTGAGTCTGATCTGGAAAGCTGGTGTTTGAAACACACAAATCAAAAACAGGATTTTCTGTGGTCAAAGTGATCAATATCATTATCAATATCTGTATCACTGCCAGAGTCAGTAACCCGTCTAATTTTAGTTGATCAACAAAAACTGTTGGAGCTGCCACACTTATGAGAACAGCACTCATATGAACATTTAGGAAACAGTGGATAAAAGATGATTTTGTGGTGTGACAGAGTGAGAAGTTCGTTTATCCTGAAGAGACCTTCTCCTCCACACTGAGAG
>NC_056508.1:47837752-47842905 GCF_014905685.2 Nematolebias whitei | reverse complement strand
CAGAGACGGGTTAGAGACATCACACAGGTAAAAACAAATGAAAGGAGTCGGTGACAACCAGGAAGCCACAGAACAAATGTCCTGTACAGGGCAGCGCCGTGGAGGTTGAGATCTCTCTGGTGGAATGAGTTCTGAGTCCAACAGGAGGGGGGAAACCCAGCCACACTGAGCCAGAGATATAGTCTTGCATAGCCAGTGAGACAGGGATAAAGGTGGACCCTGTGACTGTTCTCTGAAATGAATGAACAATCGTTCATATTTACACAGTGTGGCAAGTATTTTATTCAAGTTTCAATAGCATTGTTATCTCCCCCCTCAAAGAAGTCATGCTAGTTACGCCTGAAGCTCTGCTGGCAATGAGACTGCTGTGGCAACTGTGACCAGGTTCTGTCTACAGGTGGGACCCCGGAGGAGTCACCCTACTCTTGATGGGACCTTCAAGGGTAGGGTAGTGTCGGCTCCAGCAGGCTAACAAAACACTGTTGTCACTGATCCAGTGACACTCAGGCTCCAGAAACTGTGGTTTCATCTTGAGACTTTTCTGTTCACTCCTCTGAAGATGCTTCTCTCGTGTTCCTGCTAGTTGTGTGACTCTCCTCTGCCTCGCTGCTCACCTGTGCACAGGTATACACAGGTGAAGGCTGTCCCAAGTCTTCAGTTACCAAGCACTGTTTAAGGTAAATTTTACTGGTCTTCCCTCGACTAATTTTTGCTTATTACCAAAATAAACTTTTTTTTTATTCAAATTGTGGTTTCAAACTATGCTCTTTAGACTCTTTAGACTCTTTAGACTCTTCAGACTCTTTAGACTCTTCAGACTCTTTAGACTCTTAAAGAAGCAGAAAGAAACTGACAACAATGAGGTCCAACAGTGGTCAGCCATAAAACTTCTGCAAGCTACAGAAAAATGGGTCAGAAATGCTTTCTTTTGAAATGTTCAAATATCCAACAGTACCATCAGAGGTTCAAACAAAACCAAGTCTAAAAAACTTACGTTCACAAACAGCACCAGCCTCTTGACTGTGTGCACAACTTTGGTTTCCCAGTCCACTGCTGGGACAATCTGAAAGACTGTTTTCACTTCCTGAACAGCCCACATTGTTCATCCACATCAGTCCAGTTCCTTCTCCAAAGAGGGCCTGGGTTGGGGCACCAAACGCTGGCTTGCAGCCCACCTCCTGACAGACCACTTTGGCATCATTTAAGTCCCAGCTGGCATCACAGACTGCTCCCCAGGTCCCAGCGTAGTAGACTTCAACTCTTCCAGAGCAACTAGTTGGGCCAGAGAGTCTGATCTGGAAAGCTAGATAACAAAACAACAATTTGATTGAATTTAAAGTCATGAGGACAAAGTGAGCACAGAAACACAGGGAGAGGTAGTTATACATCATGATCAAAGTCTGTCCCAGGTAAAGGGTCCAACTGAGCTGAAACTTTACTCTTTAATCTTGTTAACAAAGCAGGCAACATTTTGTACTGAACACAAAATGTTGGCCAAGAGAACTTAAAATAATACCAGCTTTTAAAATGTCTCAAGTAAATATGTCCTTACGTTCACAAACAGCACCAGCCTCCTGACTGTGTGCACAGCTCTGATCTCCAAACCCACTGCTGGGACAATCAGACAGACTGCTCTCATTCCCTGAACAGTCCACATTGTTCAGCCAGACCGGTCCAGTTCCTTCTCCGAAGAGGGCCTGGGTGGGGGCACCAACTGCCGGGTCACAGCCCACCTCCTGACAGACCACTTTGGCATCATTCATGTCCCAGTTGTTGTCACAGACTGTTCCCCAGGTCCCACCGTAGTAGACTTCAACCCTTCCAGAGCAGCTGGTAGGACCAGAGAGTCTGAACTGGACAGCTGGAGTACGAGACACATGAAGCAGCTCCGAGGTTATCTTTGAGGAAAAACATGCTTGAACACAAGAATGCTCGCAGATGTTTAAATTCCATTTTTATTGTAAGATGTGAAACGTGCGCTAAGAGAAGACAAATAAAAAACTTGTCTACTGTGTTCTATAAGTTCTCACAAACACACTTCATATCAGGGATTTTATAGAATTATTATTTCATGGTGCAGTTATTGACAGTAAACTGTCCTTGGATCAAACCGTCAGGCTGCTGATAAAACAGGAACCAGCGCCTGTTCCTCAGAAAACTGTCCTTTAATATCGACCAGACTCTGCTGACTGTTCGGTCGAGCTCTTGTGGAACCGGGTTTCTCTTTCAGCTTAGTGTCCTGCTTCAACAGCCTTTCTCTCAAAAACAAGAACTGCCTGAACCAAACAGTGAAGTGGTCCAGTTGACAGGAGAGATGAAACCGGATCCAGAATCCCAGTAGTCCAGGTAGGTACCAAGAATACCTGGATCCATTTTAACAGAAGGTTTTGTCCCCTGTATCAGACCACGGTTAAATCAGAGAGAAACAAACTCCAAAATGATCACCTTAACCAGTCACAACCCCCGTGTTCTTTTTAAAACCATTAACTCCATTTAAACGTGCCTCAGTCTGCCGGCATGGAGGCGTCTGCAGACACCTGCTATAAGTTTGTCAGATGTTTTGTTGAAAAGGTTCAGTCGATCAGGTCATGGATTCCACTCTCCACAGCTGACCCCTCTGTCTTTGTCCCCTGCTCATCAGTCTTCAGTCACTTTGAACCATCTCACTCTCACTTTTAAATGATGTTGGTCACATGAAACCCTCAGGCTCCCCTGCTGACCCTATCCCTGCAGCGTTTTTTAAACCAGTTCTACCATCAACTGGACCCTCTGCTCTTGCCATTATAAACAGCAGTTTGGCTACAGCTGTGGTTCCTGATGTTTTAAAACATGCAGTGGTAACTGCACTAATTAAAAAACCTGGACTTGACACTTTAACTTGTTCAAACTTCAGACCAATCTAAAAACTTCAATTTCTTTCTAGATTCTTGGAGAAAATAGTTTTTAGTCAACTAAACGAGTTTTTGAATGAAAATGAAATTTCTTAGATCTTTCAGTCTGGTTTTAAACTATCACACAGCACTGAAACAGCCTTGTTAAGGGTCTGCAACGACATTCTTCTAGCGAATGACCCTGGTCAATCCGTGATCCTGGTACTCCTCGACCGTACCGCCATATTTGATACTGTGAACGACAGTATCCTTTTACTGCAGTTAGAACACTGGGTTGGGATTACTGGTGCAGCGTTAGAATGTTCATATCTGAGCACCAGGAGTTTTTGTGTTACTGTTGGCAATCATTTATCTGCTTCTGTGCCTCTTTCCTGTGGGGTCCCTCAAGACTCCATTCTTGGACCCC
The DNA here is from genome assembly GCF_014905685.2 of Nematolebias whitei. NCBI lineage: Eukaryota > Metazoa > Chordata > Actinopteri > Cyprinodontiformes > Rivulidae > Nematolebias > Nematolebias whitei. The sequence continues at coordinate 47,839,608 of NC_056508.1, read as the reverse complement.
TTCTGTTCTCATTGTATCTGCTCCCCTTGGGATCTATCCTGAGGAAACGTGGTATTTCGTTTCATTGTTTTGCTGATGATTCTCAGATTTGTCTGCCCTTAAAACCTAATAGATCCAGCTCCATTCACCCTTTGCTAAAATGTCTTGAAGACATCAAGACTTGGATGGCAGTGAACTTCTTGAGTTTTAATGATCAGAAAACTGAGGTCATTGTGTTTAACCCAAGCTCTGCCGCTGTCACTGATCCTGGAAACCTGCACTCCCTTCAGCCACATCTAAAACAGTCTGTTACCAATTTTAGGATAGTTTCAGACTCGGACTTTAAGTTTAATAAACAGATCAACTCTGTTCTTCAAAACAGCTTCTTTCAGTTAAGACAGATAGCTAAGTCTGTTCTGTCCAGATCCGACCTTGAAAAATTAGTCCATGCATTTATTACTGGAGTTATTACTGGATTTATTGGGGAGTGGTGGCGCAGAGGTTAGAGAGGTGGGCTTGTGATCCGAAGATCGCCAGTTCACGCCCCGGCCCCGACAACATCAAAAATTGTGGGTGGGGTAGGTGAAACACCCACACTTGCCCCCACCCTCATTCGCCCCACTCTGGGCCCATGAGCAAGGTCCTTAACCCCCACCATGTGCTCCCTAAACAGGTCTCTCTTGAAAATGAGTTCTCGTGGCTCAATGAGACTAACCTGGATAAATAAAGGCTAAATGAAAAAAAAAAAAAAATTACAACCCAGCTGGACTACTGTAACTCACTTCATGCTGGGGTCAGTCAGGTCTCTCTCTCACGTCTCCAGCTCGTCCAAAATGCTGCAGCTCGGCTACTAACAGGAACTCACAAGTTTGAGCACATTTCACCAGTTCTGCCCTCTCTTCACTGGCTTCCTGTACATGTCAGAATTCATTTTAAAATTCTACTGCTGACATTTAAGTGCATTAACCGCCTTACAACCTCATACCTCTCTGATCTTCTTCATCCTCATACTCCTCGGGTGTCTCGCTGGTTGTACCAAAAACCAGCTGAAGCTCAGAGGAGATCGGGCGTTTTCAGTCACGGGCTCTAAACTCTGGAACAATCTGCCCATCAACATTAGTCAAGTCAAATTTATTTATATAGCACATTTAAAACAGTAACTGTTATCAAAGTGCTTAACAAAACAGATCACAGCATCAAATATTAACAAGATATTACAGCATCAGAAATAAAAGCATAACATGAAAAATAATGAGAAACAATGAAATACTAAATGAGATCACCCTGAGTTAAATGCCAGTGAGTACAGCATCTCTCCTTAAAAATACACCTGTACTCATTGACATTTAACACAGGGTGATCTGATCGAGTATTTCATTGTTTCTAATTATGTTTTGTGTTTTTATTCCTTAATTCTATCTTGTTACTTTTTATTTGATGCTGTGATCTTTTTGTTAAGCACTTTGGTAACAGTTCCTGTTTTAAATGTGCTATATAAATAAATCTGTCTTGACTTGACTATCTGAGCTAAATGAAACTATCTGGACATTATATAATTCAAATTATGCGATATAAATGACGCTGTAAATCGGCTACTGATTTAACACCGGAGTAGAAAGACTGACATCATTCAATTCAATTCAAAATACTTAATTAATCCCAAAGGGAAATTAATTGATTAATTGTTGATGTCGCTCATCCGGGTTTCGTTACCGTTGTTATAGATGCTGATGGTTTTGGGCAGGAAGGATCTTTTGTAGCGGTCCATCCCGCAGCGGATCCAAAGAAATTGTCTGTAAATGCCGATTCGTCATCAGTTCTGGTTTGCTCAGTGACTGGTGTCAAGCTGTTAGACGAAGCGGTCCCATTTAGCATCA
>NC_056508.1:47836840-47837652 GCF_014905685.2 Nematolebias whitei | reverse complement strand
AGAAAATATAAAAATAACAGAAAATATAAAAATAACAGAAAATATAAAAATAACAGAAAATATAAAAAACATCATGAAGTTCTAAACAGGTTCAGACAGAAACATGAAGGAGTTTATTTTGGTGCAGGATTAATGTTATTGTGCAGAAAGGGGGAGGAGCTAAAAAGTTTGAAGGACTTCCTGTTGCTCTGTGAGCTCCTCGTGGTCTCAGTCCACGACTGAAGGTGCTGCAGGAAGAGTCCGGGGTGTCCTGCAGGGGGGGGTGACGTGTTGTTCAGGATCTGGAGCAGGTTCCTCATCATCCTCTGCTCAGAGACTGCAGGTCCACTCCCAGAACTGAACCAGCTCTTCATGAGTTTACAGAGTCTGTTGGCTTCAGCTTTCCTCACCCTGCTGCTCCAGAACACCACAGAGTAGAAGAAGATGCTGGAGACCACCGAGTGGTAAAACATCTGCAGCATGGTCCTGCAGATGTTGCAGGACCTGAGTCTCCTCAGAAGAAAAAGGCGACTCTGTCCTTTCATGTAGAGGTGCTGGTGTCAGCTGTCCAGTCCAGTTCCCTCTGGTTCTTCTGACCTGATGATCACAGAAACACTTTAGACAAAAATGTTGTTTAATTCAAAATCAATCTGGAGGAGAACTCAGGAAAACCACAGAGGTCCTCCAGACTCCACAAAGGTTCAGTGGATGAAGAAGAAGCTGGAGCTGTGGAGGACTGAATCTCTGGTTCCTGGTCCTCAGCTCAGGTCTGGTTCCTGGTCCTCGGCTCAGGTCTGGTTCCTGGTCCTCAGCTCAGGTCTGGTTCCTGGTCC
>NC_056508.1:47834818-47836830 GCF_014905685.2 Nematolebias whitei | reverse complement strand
CTGGTCCTCAGCTCAGGTCTGGTTCCTGGTCCTCAGCTCAGGTCTGGCTCCTGGTCCTCAGCTCAGGTCTGGTTCCTGCAGCTACGAGCAGTCCTGCAGTGTTTTGGCGTCGGCGCCATCGCGCTCAGTCAGAACCGTTCCCTCCGAGCATCAGAACTCTTCAGGGCTTCGTCTTTAATTTCAACGGAGCCGAAACATTTTGTGTCCACGTCACAAAAGAAGTAACTCACTGCTCATTACACAAACCCCTTCACAGCTCCTTCTGCTGATGTTTGCCTCACCAGAACCTCTGAGCGGACCTCTGCACCAGAACCTCTGAGCGGACCTCTGCAGAGAGCTGCTGGCTGGTTTATAAAGTGCTTGATGTGTTCGGGCTCAGAGAGAATTGGACCCGTGGCTCCATGTGATAAAACCGCGCAGGTCCAACTGCTTCATGCAGCAGAACCAACAGGAACCTCAGGACTGACGCGTCCTAACACTTCCTGTCATTTAAATAGACGAGACTGAACCGACTGCAGGTTCTGTTTGAACATCCTGTTTGTTCCGGGCAGAACCTGGACCTGGATCTGGTTCTCTGAAGGACTGAAGTTTCAGGCCGATAAACCAGACCATCAAACTGAGTCCCTGACCTGCTTGTCCAGCCCGGTACTGGTCTTAGATGAGATCTTTGTTGGGTTCTAAAATCTAAGCTGAAGTTCTACTGAATTATTATTGATCAAACAAAACTGGATCCAGACCCTGCAGAACCTCCTTCAGAACCAGAACCCTCAGTGGTTCTCTGTAGGACTTCATCAGTCTCTCTTCTGGTTCTGGAGGAGTTCTGGTCCACTCTTCTTTACAACGTTGAGGGTTCTGCTCAGTTCTCTGAAGGTCCACCACAGTCAGTCAGGTTCAGGTTCTGGACTTTGACTGGACCGCTGGTTCTGCTCTTTCTGACCCGTTCTGTTGTAGATCAGCTGCTGTGTTCTGGGTCATGGTTTTGTTGGACCCAGTTTGGTCCAAGCTTCAGCTGTTGGACTCCAGAACCCTTCAAGAGGAGTTCTGGTCCACTCAGTGACTGTAGGAGCCCGGACCATGGGCCGAGATGGGGTAGAGGCGGGGCAGCCGACCCGGGACCCAAAAGTCCCAGGTTCGATCCCGGTCACTGCACATCTCGTGGTGTCTCTGAGCAGGACACCCAATCCCCAAGTGCTCCCCGGGCGCCCTCAGTAGCTGCCCACTGCTCCACCTGGGGGTGGACGGGTTCAATGCAGAGAGACGTCATCACTGTATGTTCCCAGACACATTATTACTAGTATCAGCCTCCACCTCCGTGCTGACAGCTGGAGGAGCTGTTTGCTGCAGTGCATGCTGGGTAAACATCTGTCCTCCGCTCTGGTTCTGGTCCAGAATTCTTCTGGTTGGTTCAGATGAAAGTCGAGTTGTCTTTAGAGAAGAGGCTGTGACCTTTGACCTGCTGACTGAGGCCTGTAGAGTCACTGCACGGTCTGACCTTCAGGGTGAAGCTGCTCTCTGAAAGCTTCTCCTCGTGTGGATCATGTTTCTGTAGATCGATGGACAACAGGTCCTCCAAGTCCAGAAGAGAACTGCAGCTTGCAGCAGAACTTTGCTCTGACTTCTGTCTCAGAAGTTTTTAACTCAACAGGAAGTTGAATGTGTGACTTCCTGTCCAGCGCGCGTGCTGTTTGCTGGTGCACTGATTCAGACGTTGTGTAATACGTGTTGTTTGTGCGTTGACACTGAGTCACTGTCGACTCTCGCAGGCGAAGTTCAGCTGAGTGTCGGGGGGCGTGCGGAGCTCCAGTCAGCAGGATTCTGGCAGAACTTTGTGCTTTTCTGCGTTCTGATGGAGAATTTGTGCTGAGAGAGAGAAGGGTGTCACATTTGGTGAGCTGGAGTGAAAAGTGAGTCCAAGCTCCGTAAACAAGATGGCGGCGCGGCGAGGTCGGTTTGTGTTACTGTCAGAGTGCAGCGGAGCGCACGACTCCAGGCCCAACGTCTCCGCTTTGTTT
>NC_056508.1:47833319-47834718 GCF_014905685.2 Nematolebias whitei | reverse complement strand
TGTAGAAACTTTTCGTCTTTCACCCAAAAGACTTCTTCAGTCTGAGGTGCTGTGTTCCTGAAAGAAGAAACCCAAACTGGACTCCAGTCAGCCAACAGGTGAAAAGGAGGAACCCAGACCCAGACCAGTGGTCATTCCAGATGTTGAGGGAGTATCAGAGAAACTGAGACGTTTATTTTCTAAACACAACGTCCCAGTGGCTTTTAAACCCCAAAATACATTAAAGACTGGTTCATCCCAAAGATCCAGTCCCCCGGCACAAACAGAGTAATATTGTGTATGTTGTTCAGTGTCAGGAGGGTGATCAGTCTTACATCGGGGAAACAAAACAGCCACTGGCCAAAAGGATGGACCAGCACAGAAGATCAACATCATCAGGCCAGGACTCTGAGGTCTACACTCATCTCCAGGCCAGCGGTCACTCTTTCAGGGATGAAGATGTTCACATCCTGGATAGAGAGGAACGATGGTTTGAGAGAGGAGTAAAGGAGGCCATCTTTGTGAAAAGACACCGTCCATCATTAAACAGGGGCGGAGCCTCGGGGTTCAACTGTCCCCCTCTTACAATGCTGTGATTGCTTGTATCACTCAGCCCTCTGTGAACCTCAGACTGAGGAAGTTTTTCAGATGACAGAAGAAATGTTTCCATTTTTTTGTTTTGTTTTTTTAAATGTCCAGAGGACCAGACTTAACTTTTTTAGATCCACTGTTCAGGCCCGTCAGAGACGGACACACTGTCGTACGGCTTGTTTAAACATGTCTGTTTTGTTCCTACTCATTTTAGCCCCACCTCCTACCTGTGTTTGTCCTCGGTCTAGCCCCGCCTCCTACCTGTGTTTGTCCTCAGTCTAGCCCCACCCCTTTCACCTGCTCCCTGTTCAGTTGAGCTCAGCTGTTTCTCGTCACCAGTTCAGGTCTCGTCTGATCCTCCTTCAGGTTCATCTCCAGCTTGTGTCAGTTATTGTTTATGTTGTTAAACGTTTTTATTTTCTTAAAATTAATCACACCATCCATAAAAACCATCCAACATCCATCATCCATCTATTGTCCATCCATCCAACCACCCAACCATCCATTCATCCATCAAAACATCCATCCAACCATCCATCCAATCATCCATCATCCATCTATTGTCCATCCACCCAACCATCCATCAAAATATCCATCCAACATCTATTGTCAAAACACCCAACAGTTACATCCAACAACAGTTACATCTAACAACAGTTACATCTAACAACAGTTACATCTAACAACAGTTACACCCAACAACAGTTACATCCAACAACAGTTACATCCAACAACAGTTACACCCAACAACAGTTACATCCAGCAACAGTTACATCCAGCAACAGTTACATCCAACAACAGTTACATCCAACAACAGTTACATCCAACA
>NC_056508.1:47829410-47833219 GCF_014905685.2 Nematolebias whitei | reverse complement strand
ACATCCAACAACAGTTACATCCAGCAACAGTTACATCCAACAACAGTTACATCCAACAACAGTTACATCCAACAACAGTTACATCCAACAACAGTTACATCCAACAACAGTTACATCCAACAACAGTTACATCCAACAACAGTTACATCCAGCAACAGTTACATCCAACAACAGTTACATCCAACAACAGTTACATCCAACAACAGTTACATCCAGCAACAGCAACAATATAAAATGTAAAATAAACTGTAATAAAATGTAAGATATGAACAAAGAATACTTTAAACACTAATGAAAGAAAAACAACAGCAGCACGAACATGAGTTTGTATGAGCAGGTGAGTATGAATGAACACAGCATCATGAAATTAATCAGCAGCATGGATAATCAGCAGCACACACTATCAGTCAAGTAATTCAGTGATAATCCTGGTCAGGGATTCATGAGTCCAACAGCTTCAGGAATCCGCAGGACGAGCCAAAGGAAACTAATTCAGAGTAATTAAAGGAGCAGCTGCGGTGTCAAAAACGGGCCGTGGTTCTGGTTCTGTGGGTCCGTTCGTCTGTGGAAACAAAGCTGGACCAAACTGATGAGCCGAACCCTTGGGCTCTTTATCCTGATGCACACATACCTTCGGCTCGTTGCTCCTCTCCAACAAACCAAAGTTTCATTAATAAAATATTTATAGAAATTTATTAAAACGCTTTCTTGTTTTATTAATAAACAACTGGAAGCTGAGATTTAAACAAACAAACAAACAAAGAGATTCAAACTTCTTCCCAGAGATGAGTTCATCTTTAAGACGGTCCATGAAGGTTGAAGCAGACTCGTGACAAAAGTTCATCTCTTCAGTTCATGAGTTCATCTCCTTCAAAGATTTCATGTTCAGATGTCTCCATGACGAGTTATCCGCTCTGACTGTGGGTCAGCCCGACCAGAACCAAGACCCAGAACCATGGCCCAGAACTATGACCCAGAACCATGGCCCAGTACCACGACCCGACCAGAACTATGGCCCCAGCCCAGACTCCATGGAGTAACTCCATCGTTCCTTCTGCACGCTGCAGATCAGACACGTGGAACCTGAGGAACCTCGACAGCCACCGATGTTGACGTGCCACAAGGCAGAACAGAGGTACATGTGAGGGACACGCAGAGAGACGGTCTCAGAAGGTTCTAATGGTACCACAGGTTCTGTTTGATGAGGAGTTGATCAGATCCTTCACTTCCTGTTTGGGTGCTCAGACGATGGAGGTAACGGGAGTTTGAGTGTGTGACCTCTGACCTCTGAGAGGAACCATCAGTCCAGGAGACACTCTGGGGGGACGGAGACAGAAAGACTAAAGACAGGAGACATTTGATCATTCTGGATCAAACCAGTGAATCCTCCACGTTCAACTGAGGAAAAAGAGCTAAAGTTCTGAAAACATCTGTCCAACTTCCTGTGACCCGTTTAGACCCAGAATGATGGTTCTGAAGGCTGAGCTGCAGGTCCAGACAGGACCAGGTTTAACTGAACATCACGGATGTCTGTGGGGGATTTTCACTATTTGTTGTGGACTTAGTCTACATGGTGAAATGTTCTGGTACCAAAGGTCCGAGTTCAGAATTTAGCAGAACCTTTGTCCGGGTCTTTTTAGAACCTGCAGAAGAGCAGAACCATCCTGACAGAACCTAAACAATCAGCTGTTCCACCAAACACTCAAATCTGAGCTCACATTGAACAAACTGGTGGAGATGATGTTGGTCCAGAACCGCTGGAACAGAACCAGGAGAACAGAACCAGGAGAACAGAACCAGGAGAACAGAACCAGGGAAAGAGAACCAAGCAGCAGGGTTTGTAAAGTCAGGACAGAAAGAGAAACCATCAGCTGCAACAGGGAGGAGTGGGTGTGTGTGTGTCTGTGTGTGTGTGTGTGGGGGGGGGGTGCTGAGGGTCATAACTCAGACCAGATGTTGGGAGGAATGTGAAGGAGGACCTGACTAGAGTGTCACACAATAAACACACAAATAGCACCCTGTCACACACACACACACACACAATGTTGTTCATTCTTTGGGTTTCATGGCCCGGATGACTCAGACCACGGGACGTTGACCCGAGCTGCTGTCTCATCAGCCTCCATCAGAACTGTCAGGATGAACCAGAAGTCTTTGAGTTTACAGGAGACCCGGGTGGGTCCTAACTGACCCGGTTCTGTTCAAGAACCATCTGTAACTTTTTGGTTTTGGTCAGAAAAACAAGAAATTTGAACCAGCTGAAATCTCTAAAGGTTTTGTGGAAACAAAGACCTGGAGATGACAGAAGTCAGAAAATCCAGTCAGAACCACAGGCTGATGCCTGACCCAGTCCAGGTCCTGACGCCTGACCCAGTCCAGGTCCTGACGTCTGACCCAGTTCTGGCTCTGTGGTCATGGTCCTGGTATCTTTTCCCTAGCTACCATTTGACTACTTTCAGCAACCTTCCTGTTTCTTTTAGCTAACTGCCATTTTGCTAATTTAAGCAAATGTTTTGATACTTTAAGCATTTTTTCATTCAACCTTTATTTCTCCAGGTAAATCCCATTGAGCCTCGAGGACTCGTTTAAAGAGAGACCTGATTTAACAAAGAATGATGACAACAATGGACAACAGCAACAACAATAAACAGTTATAAAAAGTCGTACAGATTTTTTTTTACAAGTAGGATGGCAAAAAAAAAAAAAAGTAACAAAAAACAGCTAGATTCTAAGGCGCATGTAGAAAACTTTCACTTTAGCTTGTGTTCTGCTTATTTTAACTTTAACCACTCCATTTGGGTTTTCAGATGATTTTAGCTGATTTTAGCTTCTTGGGCTGATTTTAGCATCTCCCACTGATTTATGCTGATTTTAGCTTCTTCAACTGATTTTATCCTATTTAAGCTGATTTTAGCTTCTCCAGACTTTAGCTTAGTCCAGCTGATTTTATTTGCTTTCAGCTGATTTTAGTTTCTTTAGCTGGTTTTAGCTTAGTTCAGTTGATCTTAGCTTCTTCAGATGAATTTATATGATTTCAGCTGATTTTACCTTTTCCAGATTGTTTTAGCTTAGTTCAGCTGATTTTAGCTTCTTCAGCTGGCTTTAGCTTAGTTCAAATGATTTTAGCTTCTTCAGCTGATTTTAACTTAGTTCAGCTGATTTTAGCTTCTTCGTCTAATTTTTGTTTCTTCAGCTGGTTTTAGCTTAGTTCAGCTGATTTTAGCTTCTTCAAATGATTTTAGCTTTGTTCAGTAGATTTTAGCTTCTTCAGCTTATTTTAGCTTTGTTAAGCTGGTTTTAGCTTAGTTCAGCTGATTTTAGCTTCTTCAAAAGATTTTAGCTTTGTTCAGTAGATTTTAGCTTCGTTCAGCTGTTTTTAGCTGATTTCTAATCTCACAGCTCATTTTAAAGTTATTTTCTTTCCGGTTACATCATCCAGTTGTCACTGAGAGGCATCGTCCTGTAGGACCACCAGAACCTTCAGAACTGCTGTGGTTCTGTGCAGCCTCAGGGGCTTCTAAAGACAGACTGGGGTCAGTCTTCCTCCTGGGGCAGATCAGGGACACGAGGAACATCTAACCTTTTGTTTTTGTTTGTTCAGCTGAAGCCGCTGACGCTGGATCAGGTTTTTACACAATCTTGTTTTGCCGTTAAACGTCCCTACAGAAAGTCAGCTGGGGGGTTTGGACTGTGGTCAGGGTCAAAGGTCAGAGGGGTTCAGACTGGGGTCAGGATCAAAGGTCAAATGGGTTCAGACTGGGGTCAGGATCAAGGATCAATGTGTTCAGATTGTGGTCAAGGTCAAAGGT
>NC_056508.1:47825822-47829400 GCF_014905685.2 Nematolebias whitei | reverse complement strand
GTGGCCAGGATCAAAGGTCAGAGGGGTTCAGACTGGGGTCAGGGTCAGGTCACAGGGGTTCGGACTGTGGCCAGGGTCAAAGGTCGGGCGTTCGTGGAGGATGAGGTAACAGCAGATCAGATCCAAAGAAGCAGGACGGAACAAGTGAGGTGGTTAAAGAGCTCCGTGGCGGCAGGGCTCCAGGGGTGGACGTTCACCCTGATTTCCTCAAAGCTCTGGATGTTGTGGAGGAACAGGAGGAACAATACGGGTTCCGTTCTGGCTGTGGAACACTGGACCAGCTCTTTACCCTCACTAGGCTCCTCGAGGGGTCATGGAAGTTTGCCCATCCAGTCTACATGTGTTTTGTGGACTTAGGGAAGGCTTTCGACCGTGTTCCTCGAGGTACACTGTGGGGGTGCTCCGTGAGTCTGGGATTGGGGGCTCATTACTAAGGGCTGTTCAGTCCCTGTACACGATGCGGTGAGAGTTTGGTTCTCATTGCCGGCAGTCAGTCGGACCCTTCAGGGTGGGAGTTGGACTCCTCCAGGGCTGCCTGTTCTCATCGATTCTGTTCATAACTTTTATAGACAGACAACAAAAATAGTTACATCATGTCTTCTGGACCCGTTTCTTTAAGCGATGAAACTTTTCGTCCCCCATCCAGAGGACTTCGTCAGTCTGTGGCCTGCCCACCAGATGTGTCCCATAAGTAGCCTTCATTCAGCCTTCATGTTCACTTAAAGAAACTGGCCCAGCCGACAGGATTTAACCATTGTTGATCTTATCTACCTGGATGATCGAGCCTACAAACCTTTTTTTTTAGACAGAACTTCTCGGTGCAGCCAGGGGGTGGAGGGGGGCCGGTTCAGTGGTCTCAGGATTCATCTCTGCTCTTTGCAGATCATGTGGTCCTGTTGGCGTCATCGTTCCGTGATCTCCAGCTCTCACTGGATCAGTTCAAAGCTGGGAGGAGGATCAGAACCTCCAGATCTGAGGCCATGGTCCTCAGTCAGGGGGTGGACTGTCCTCTCCAGGTTGGGGGGTGAGGTTCTGCCTCAAGTGGAGGAATTTGAGTATCTCGAGGTTTTGTTCACGAGTGGGAGAAGAATGGAGACAGAAGGATTGGTGCAGCATCTGCAGTATTGTGGACTCTGTGCCGGTCCGTTGTGGTGAAGAGGGAGCTGAGCTGTAAGGAGAAACTGTCTGCGTACTGTTTTGAAGCTAAAGGAACAGTAGCTAAAAGTTTATTGAAGATAAATGTTAGTTAAAAGAATGAAAGGACTAGCTTGAGGCTAAAAGAGGAAAATCCTTGCTAACAAGAATAGTAGCTAAAAGCTAAAGGTACCAGGTAGATCCAGTGGCTAAAACAAATTTTTAAGAGAACAAAGTGTCTTAAAGAACTGAAGAAATTTGAATTTTTATGGGGAAATATTTGTAAAAAAAGTTAAAAACTCCTAAACACGTAAAAGTTACTAAAACCAAAAGTCACAGCAGCCATCTCCTGAATGAGCCGAACGTTTTCATGTGCAAACGGCTAAAATAACACGTCTGCCGACGTGGTTGGACTCAAAGACCTGAATTAAAATTAAAAACTAGAACAGCAGATTGAACGCTGGGTCAAGGTTTTGTAAACTTTTATTTACTTTTGTTGACACAATCATATTTCATGGATTGTTGACACTTTAACTGGAAGAGATTGCAGTTTCTCAGGGTTCTGTCTTTGTTCCGGTGACTCTTCTGGTAAAAAGTCTGCGGCTCATGAAAGTCTCTCTGCAGAGGTGGGACTCGAGCCTGAAGCTGATGGCCGAGGCGTACGCAGCTAAATGCATCTGGAACCACAACCCGGAGCTGGAGGAGACGGGGGAGAATCTGTACGCTGGCACGGGGCCCCTGGACTTCGCTCAGGCTGTGGAGAAATGGTTCATGGGTGAGTCACGGTGCACGCCCCGACTTCACCACTGCTCTCATCAACACAAAAACACTTTTCTTTCTGTGCAGGGACTCAGTCTTCAGTTTGTTGGCACAAAACAAATACTTCCTTCGTTTTAGGCAAATCTGAGTTTTAAAGTAACGTTTCAAACGTATCAGGACAGAAGTGAACTGACTGTGAATCCTGCATACTTCTGTCTTTAGTATACTGATGTTGTGTACACATTCACTAAAGTATTCACATTTTCTGATCAACAACTATAAGTACATTTATAAACACTGGAATAAGGTATAAAATTATACAACTACATTTATAAAAATGTATTTCTTATACATCAGTGGTAACATTGTACATTGTGCATTTTGAAAGTATCTAAAAAAGTATAATTCAGTGCTCTACTGAAGTAGTAGTACATAGATTACATGTGTGTTAATAGTATTTCAGTTTACTTACAGTAATTCAACTTCAGCTTAAGAACATTAAAATTATATATTTCAAATTTCTGCAACTTATGTGCAACAAATGAGCACAGAGTACAAAAATACACTTTAGTTTTACCTTAAACACTCTGGAAGTCAAGTATTTAAAGTATTTTGGCTGAGTACACTCGAGTATACCTAAAGTAAGTTTATATGTTGTATTTGGTTTTCATGGGTGGAGCTGATGAGGATTTGTTTTCCTGCAGAACATCTGGACTACGACTTCCAGAACAACACGTGTGATGAAGTCAAGATGTGTGGGCATTACACGCAGGTCAGGCACACACAGCGTGCACGTTTTACATGTTTTACACAGGATTTACACATTTTACACATGCACATATTTTATACGTTTTGCATGTGCTTTACTCATTTTACGTTTTACACGTTTTACTTGTGTTACACGTTTTACACATGTATGAGTGGATCAGGTGTGTGTGTGTTTTATACTTTTACATATTTTATACATTACTCATGTTTTACTTGTTTTACACCTGTTTTACTTATATGTTACATGTGTTTTACTAATGGTTTAAGCATGTTTAACTTGTTTTACACCGTTTTACTTATATGTTACGTGTTTTACTCATGTTTTACAGATGTTTTACACAAAGCTGACTTGCTTTACACATTGTACACATTTTACATGTGTGTTACTCATGTTTTATTTATATGTTACATGTGTTTTACTAATGTTTTAAGCATGTTTTACACAGTTTTTTCACATTTTTACTTTTTATTTGTTGTAAATGTTTTACACATCTACATATTTTATGCATTTTATGCACACTCATTTTCACAAATTTTGCACATATTTGACATGCTTTGCACATGTATGAGTGAATCAGGTGTATGTGTGTGTTTTACAGATGGTCTGGGCGGACACACACAGGGTTGGCTGTGCTTTCCATCTCTGTGACAAAATGGACGGACTTGACTGGGAGGACAGGACCTCCTTCCTCGTCTGTAACTACTTTCCAGCGTCAGTTAAAACAGATATTACTCTCAAATACAGTCAGTGAAAACAAAATACATTTTAATAATATAGTTACTACTAACTGTTTACCAGTGTCAACATACTAGCACATAAAGCAGAGGGGAGTTGTTAGCACCCCATGCTAAAGTCCAGCAGAGGGAGGAGTGTGTTTCTGATGAGTCATGTGTGTTTCTGATGAGTCATGTGTGTT
>NC_056508.1:47819856-47825812 GCF_014905685.2 Nematolebias whitei | reverse complement strand
AGTCATGTGTGTTTCTGATGAGTCATGTGTGTTTCTGATGAGTCATGCGTGTTTCTGATGAGTCATGCGTGTTTCTGATGATTCAGGCATGTTTCTGATGAGTCAGGTTTGTTTCTGATTAGTCAGGTTTGTTTCTGATTAGTCATGCGTGTTTCAGATGATTCAGGCATGTTTCTGATGAGTCAAGATTGTTTCGAATGAGTCAAGCTTGTTTCTGACGAGTCATGTGTGTTTCTGATGAGTCAGGTTTGTTTCTGATTAGTCATGCCTGTTGCAGATGAGTCATGTGTGTTTCTGATGAGAGGTTTTTCTGATCAGGTGTTTCTGATGAGTCAGGTTTGTTTCTGATGAGTCATTTCATTTCTGATGAGTCATTTCATTTCTCATGAGTCAGGTTTGTTTCTGATGAGTTGATCATATCAGTCATCCTCTGTCTTTTACACCTGTTAACGTTTGGAGTCACTTCGGTTCAATGTGACCTCTACAACATGAATGTCTCTAGCTCGCTCAGTTTTACAGATGTTGAGGTAAATCCAGGGGTGGTAGTAGCTGAGAGTCATCCCCAACACAGACTCTGAGCTCTGACAGATCACATGACGTCACACGTCATCGTGTGTCTGAGGTTGATGCTGAGAATGATCCTATATGTAAACGCAGGACTGAATGGTGGCAGGAGATACTCCTCGCCCGTCACTTCAGATTCTGTTCATGTCACGTCACACATCAGGACCAAGGCTGGGTCTGACACCCAGACTGGACCTTTATTCTGATAGGTTAAGGTTCTTCCTGTACAAGACCTCCCCCTGCTGGACTCAAACCTCATCAGTACTTTTCTTGGATCAGGACTGTCCAGTCTTGGTCCTGGGGGCCCTCTGTCCTGCAGGTTCTGGATGTTCCTCTGCTGCACCTCACCTGATGTGTTGAACAGGGGACAGGTTCTGAAGAAGATGTGATTCATCCTCTGAGTCAGGCGCTGGAGCAGAGAAACAGGTCCAACCTGCAGGATGGTGGCCCTCCAGGACCAGGACTGGACTTGTGTTTCTTTGGGCCAACACAGATTATGACTCAGATTAATAATCCTGACCCCGGGGCCATGTGCGTGTTTGGAGTGATGTTTGTGTCCGTGTGCTCAGAGGGAACTACGAAGGAGTGCGGCCCTACGTGGAAGGGGACTGGTGCTCCAGGTGTCCTGAAAACCTCCAGAAGTGTGAAAACAACCTCTGTGGTACGAGACGTTCTGTCCTCCACGGACCAGTAGGACTCGGGTTTCTAACCGGTCAAAAACTGAGTCCAGGTCTGTTTTTGTTTTCAGCTCCGGACTTGGTGGACGAGGACGTCGGTGGGGACGATCATGGAACGGAGACAGATTTTGTCCCCACCTTCCCTGAAGAACTGGGTGATACAGAAACTACTCACCCCCCCACTGAGCCCGACACCACCCTGGTCCAAACAGAACCCACTGAGGAGGAGCACACCCCCACACCAGGAGCCACCGCAGCCCGGGTCCAACCTCAGGACGTCTTATCATCAGCACCAGCACCAGAACCAGAGGAGGAGGAGGAGGAGGGGGAGGAGGAGGAGCAGAGGGAGGAGGAGGAGCAGAGGGAGGAGAGCGTCATCAGGAAGGAGGAAGTGCGGGAGAACTTAGAGATCTCTGCACCTGTTGATTCTGGTTCTGGTTCCGGTCCATCAGTCCTGTTTCTGTGTCTGACCGCAGTCCTGACTCTCGGGATGTGATGAAGCAGGACAACTGAGCTCACCTGTCCAGAACCAAACCGGGTTCTGTAACGGTTCCAGAAACCAGCAGCTGTTTGACAACATCTGGGTCAAATAAATCTGTTTGGACCTGATACAACCAGAACCTAACAGCCGGTAAAACCACTAAACCCCCGTCAGACCCTCTGATGGGTTTTAGACTTTAACTGGAGCAGAACTGACCCGGTTCTGATCTTCTTTAAATGGTTCTATTTAATTTATAATGTTTCTGCTGTTCACATGTTAAACTGCTCCCGTCCCGCCAGCCTGACCTCATTGCACTGGTTCTGGTTCTGGTTCTGGTTCTCTGAGGCTGCTCTCGTTGTGTCTTTACGGCCGTGGTCCAGGTAGGACCTGTTTTTACAGAAACCGAACCTTGAAGTCGTTTCTAGACATGTCCTTCTAAAGGTTCCATCTGAAGGTTCTGTCTGAAGGTTCCGTCTGAAGGTTCCGTCTGAAGGTTCTGTCTGAAGGTTCCGTCTGAAGGTTCCATCTGCAGGTTCCATCTGGAGTTCCACGGTTTGGACACCAGAGGGCAGCAGAGGATTATGAATCATCTCGTGGACACAGGTCTTCACTCAGATTCATCCGGTAAAAACGGAAGAGACTGTTGTGTGAAAAATGACGAGCCTGCTAACTGGAAGTGTTAATGAGCCTCATGTGTTTCTGTCAGCAGGAAATCTGGAGATTATTTTTAATAACTTTGGTCAAAATGATGTAAAGTCTGTAGATCTGAAAAATAAAGTCATGGAGTCCTGACAAAAACAAAGTCCTTGTTCAGTTCTTGGCCTCTAGGTGACAAAACAAAACTGCAGGTCCACCACAATCAGCCAGAGTCCAGTTCTGGACTGGACTTGAACTGGACTGTTGGTTCTGCTCTTTCTGACCCGTTCTGTTGTAGATCAGCTGTTATGTTTGGGGTCATGTTTCTGTTGGACCTGTTGGGTCCAAGTTTCAGCTGTTGGACTCCAGAACCCTTTGGTCTCCAGAGGAGTTCTGGTCCACTCAGTGACTGAAGGAGCAGAACCATCAGCCTCCACCACCGTGCTGACAGCTGAGCTGTTTGCTGCAGTGCATTCTGGGTAAATATCTGTCCTCTGGTCTGGTTCTTGTCCAGAAGTCTTGTTTTTCCTTAAGATGGAAGTTGTGCCTTGACCTTTGACCTGCTGACTGAAGCCTGTAGAGTCACTGCACGGTCTGACCTTCAGGGTGAATCAGCTGTCTGAAAGGTTTTCCATCTGGATCTTGGTGGTCCTGGTGTAGACGTTCTGGACTGGATGGATTCAGAAAACATTCGTCAGAACCAACGTGTTTACAAACAGAAGGAGGTCAAAGGTCAGAGGTCAAAACATTCCTCTGGACATGTTCAGGAACAAGAACTGAACCTGAGAGAAGGATCAGCCGAGGACCTTCAGAGGGTCTAAAACTGTTGATCTGGACCTCTTCAACAGACTCCATGAAGTCTGGAGAAAGGTTTTTATTCTCTTCTTCTCTGGTGAATCACGTTTCACTGGAAACGGATCAGTAGGTGACGCCCTGGCAGCAGGACCCAGATTAGGCTCCGGGAGGTTCTGGATCAGGTTTTTCCTTCATGACAGGCTGCAGTGTGCGATCCTGAGCACCAGAGGAACATGAAACCAGCTGAGATGCTGATGCAGACCAGGAGGAGGAGCTGCAGCAACACGACACAGAAAAACCCTGAATGGATTCAGACGTCTCTGCTCTCAGCCAATCAGAGCGCCCGCCTCCCCTCCTCCTGCATCCGGACTCTGTGATTGGCCGGCCGAGGCAGAGATGCAGAGACGCAGCAAAATAAAGAAGAAGAAGAAGAAACAGCTGGATGAAGACGTACGTCCTGCTTCCTGAGGATGGGGGCTTGATTTAGGATAATGGACTGCTGCAGCTTTGCCCCACGGCATCATGGGAGCTGGAGTCCCCCAGGAGGAGAACTGATCGTGGGTCAGCAGAGTTAGGGGCTGTGTGGGTGGACTGGATCTCAGTAAACTGTCTCTCCGTCTTATTTGTTCTTCTTCACTGTGGCTCCTTCCTCTCACCTCCTCCTTCACCTCCTCCGTCTCCCCCCGACTCCCACCTGTTCCAGGAGACGCCAGGATGGGCTGTCGTCTCACACGGACGAAGGTGAGTGAGCATCAGCAGGTCATGGATGGATGGATGGATGGATGGATGGATGGATGAAGGTGCTTGCTGTGTGCTGACACAGCAGCTGACAGGAGAGGAAGAGGAGGCAGAAGAAGCAGCAGCTCGGCTCGATGAAGGCTGCAGAAAGAAACAAACTCCACTTTATTCTGATTAAAAAATGTTTTTAATAAATATATATATTTTACTTTACATCCTCTGAGGGCAGATTTGTTTTGAAGGCTTGTGTTTGTCGTGTGTTCGGATCATTTCCGTGAGTTTCGACTCAGAAATGAGAGAAATGAAGCCTGTGAGTTTGTCAGGCGTGACCTTTGACCTTTGGGTTGCTCTGCCGGTAAACAAAGAGAACGCAGAACGTTTGCGAACAACAGAAAAACACAAACGGATCAGACGTTCACTGATGTTTGAACAAGAACGCCTCATAAAGCAAGAAAATAAATTCTGTACATTTGATTTTAAATTAGAAATAAAAAAAATTCTGCTAAAACTTAGTGTGAAGCTGAACAACAGCTGAAGTTAGCTGAAGAAAACTGAGCTAATAAAACTAAAAACAACAGAACACGACCTAAAAAGAGCCAAACAACATCTACAACTAAACACAAAAGTCTAGCTGAGGTAAAACTTTATTGATCACAGGTGCTCATCACACAGACTCATGTTCGTGCTGCTGTTCACAGTACTGTCTCTGTATTAGTACTTAGTGTATTTTAGTTGTTTCTCTTAGTGCATATCTTTGATCTTATCACTGGTTTTATTTTACATTTTATTGTTGGATGTAACTGGGACCCTGTGGACATAATTTCATTCCACCAAATGTATCACATGTGATGGAATGACAAATAAAAAACCTTGAATCCTTGAAATTGTTGTGCCAGAGTTTCAGTACAAAGGAAAATACACAAGGAATCACACAAGATATAAAAATAACAGAAAATATAAAAATAACAGAAAATATAAAAATAACAGAAAATATAAAAATAAGAGAAAATATAAAAATAAGAGAAAATATAAAAATAACAGAAAATATAAAAATAACAGAAAATATAAAAATAACAGAAAATATAAAAATAACAGAAAATATAAAAATAACAGAAAATATAAAAATAACAGAAAATATAAAAATAACAGAAAATATAAAAATAACAGAAAATATAAAAATAACAGAAAATATAAAAATAAGCGAAAATATAAAAATAACAGAAAATATAAAAATAACAGAAAATATAAAAATAAGCGAAAATATAAAAATAACAGAAAATATAAAAATAAGCGAAAATATAAAAATAACAGAAAATATAAAAAACATCATGAAGTTCTAAACAGGTTCAGACAGAAACATGAAGGAGTTTATTTTGGTGCAGGATTAATGTTATTGTGCAGAAAGGGGGAGGAGTTAAAAGTTTGAAGGACTTCCTGTTGCTCTGTGAGCTCCTCGTGGTCTCAGTCCACGACTGAAGGTGCTGCAGGAAGAGTCCGGGGTGTCATGCAGGGGGGGTGACGTGTTGTTCAGGATCTGGAGCAGGTTCCTCATCATCCTCTGCTCAGAGACTGCAGGTCCACTCCCAGAACTGAACCAGCTCTTCATGAGTTTACAGAGTCTGTTGGCTTCAGCTTTCCTCACCCTGCTGCTCCAGAACACCACAGAGTAGAAGAAGATGCTGGAGACCACCGAGTGGTAAAACATCTGCAGCATGGTCCTGCAGATGTTGCAGGACCTGAGTCTCCTCAGAAGAAAAAGGCGACTCTGTCCTTTCATGTAGAGGTGCTGGTGTCAGCTGTCCAGTCCAGTTCCCTCTGGTTCTTCTGACCTGATGATCACAGAAACACTTTAGACAAAAATGTTGTTTAATTCAAAATCAATCTGGAGGAGAACTCAGGAAAACCACAGAGGTCCTCCAGACTCCACAAAGGTTCAGTGGATGAAGAAGAAGCTGGAGCTGTGGAGGACTGAATCTCTGGTTCCTGGTCCTCAGCTCAGGTCTGGTTCCTGGTCCTCGGCTCAGGTCTGGTTCCTGGTCCTCAGCTCAGGTCTGGTTCCTGGTCC
>NC_056508.1:47798470-47814856 GCF_014905685.2 Nematolebias whitei | reverse complement strand
ATCTGTCGACTCGTATCCAAACTCCAGCCAAAATCCAGTTTTAATTTGTTGTTAAGTTGTTGTTAGCTGCTTTCAGCCCAAAAGAAAGTCCTTACTGAGAGCAGTCCCAAGCAACATGCATGCACATTAGGTGAATACACAATATTCACAGCGCCAACTAATGACGTGGCATGGTAACTACAGTGGATTCGAGGGATCCATGTAAACACAGAATATGAGCCGTGTCAACGCGGATTTTTATCTCGAATCAACATTGAAAAAAACTGTTTCCCCTTGCCGTGTCCGTGTAAATTGGACCTAAAATTAGCATTGTAAATATACCATTAGTATTAGCAGAACTAGCATTAGCAGAATTAGCATTAGCAGAACTACCATTAGCAGAACTAGCATTAGGACTAGTCTGCTAGTAGTCGAGGACTACTCCTCGGATAAGGAGCAAAACGTCTTCTGTTACAAATAAAGTCCAGTTGTTTTTGTATTGAACGTTTTTGAATTCATCATGTCCTGGATGACTGAGAATCTTGACCAGCTTATTAGGACTAGTACAATTAATTAGTATTAGCAGAATTAGCGTTAGCAGAATTAACATTAGCATTAGGACTAGTACAATTAATTAGTATTAGCAGAATTAGTGTTAGCAGAATTAACATTAGCATTAGGACTAGTACAAATAGAATAGGCAAAATTAGCATTAGCAGAACTAGCATTAGCATATATAGCGTTAGGACTAGTACAATTAGCATTGGTAGGATTAGCATTAGCTAGTGTGACCAGAAGTTCCTGATTTCCAGAGACAGTCCCCGTTTTGGACAACCTGTCCCTGGATAAAGCTGTCTCTGGAAATGTCCCTGATTTTTGCATTTTATGAATGAGAAAAAAAAGTTGCGTGCAAACTATTACAGTAGCCTGGTAGAAAACGCGAGTGAGTATGTTGAGCGCAACATGTAGCTGGTTGCGCTGCTGTTAATATTACAGAGAAGAAGAGCCGAGCAGCGTGCACCACCTTTAAAACAGAAGAAGAAGACCACAGTGACGTTAGTTTTTGTTTTACATTGGACATTGGATATTTGCACTCCCTGGGATCAGCGGTGCCTTCCTCTCATTCAGTCTGATACAGGCAGTCTTATTTGGGTCAGCTGCGCTCAGTCTGCCCCTCCTCTGAGTCACAAAGGTTCACTTAGGACAGTCAACAAATTGCCAAAGCAAAAGCTCTGGAGACACAAAAATTAATATATTTTATTTATGTCATGTGACCCACTGACACAGAACTAACGTTAAATTGCTCTACTAGACCTGAAAAATGAGACACACTTGTTTATTTCAGATTTTACTGCATTTTTTATTTTATGGAGGAAGGAAATTTCACTAACGTGAAACATCAATCAGCGTTTGATTACTCTGTGATGTGTGACACAAAAAATGAATTTTGAAATTGAAATATAAAACTGAATTTTCAAAGCAAATGAATTAAGTTTCAAACCTTTAAATTCAGTTTCAATTTAATGAAATCCAATTTCAAAACAGCAATTCAAATTCAGTCTCTGATGGCACAAGTTTTAGCCCATAGCTGTCCTGTGATTTGGTATGTGTGAACTGATTTATTTTATTTGAACTGGGCTGATTCTAGCCGTGATGAATGTCTGGTTTGTGGTAGGAAATGATTATAGTTTTGTCAGCTGTGCCCAGGAAAAAAGGGCTGAGGTGTATTTTTCTACTCAGTTTGGACGTATGGAAGTTCCTCAGGTTTGTACATAAAACTGCACGAATCATACGCCACATTGTAAAATGCGACAGCAGTCAGACGTGCTAAAGGTTTAAATCTGAAGAACCGGCCAACCTCGTATCGAAGGCCAATCTCCGACTTTCCCAAAGAGCATTTTCCCTGCCTCAGATGTTAACCTGACACCTTTATACCAAGCGAAACCTTTGGAAGGACAGAAGTGATAGGTCTTTAAATGCATCCAGAAATCCAGAACAGATCCAGACCTGTTCTGGCTATGTAACTGCATCCAGAACAGGTCTGATCGTGCAGATATTATGTTTAAAAAATGTATTTTGCTTCTTGTTACTCCCTCTTCTCAGGCTAAGGCTCGTGAACCTTCCCATCACCCACGCCGGGAAGAGCTGCACTTTGTGGACGAGTACGGCCAGCCAATCACTGTACAGGTGGATGGTAAAGGTGGGCACAGCCACAGGAGAAGGCGGTCTCATTGTGCAGTTGAGTGCACTGTCCCAACAGAGAGACAGTGGGAGGCCCTGAGGGCCATGGGGCTGATGGAAGGAGACGAAGGCCAGGGAGACGTCTATGGTACAGGGTAGGTATACAAAGTTTTAGGGTCATCTTAATGTAAAAACTTAGGCTCTGTTGGGCGTGAGTGTCTATTTGTTCCCCTTATTTAGCTCTACATCTGTTGTTGGTAAAATATTCCAGCTGTTGGATTTAAACCATCGGAAAACATCAACAACCACAAAATCCTACCTTTGTCTCCTAGGTCTAGTTTGCACCACTGTGGTGAAAAGCTTATCGTCTTCTCATTGTGTTGGTTCTACATTAGATACAAGAGAGGAAACACCAGACTAATGTTAAAAGTTTGTTGAAAAGACTAAAGTCTGTTGCTCATCGAGGAGGTACAAATCAGAAAATTGTGGCAAACCAGATGGTTGTTTTATTACTCAAGTGTTCTTACTAATAAGACCAGAGTGGGGCTAAATTTTAAGAGGCAAGTTTGGTTTTGAATGTCTACATTCTGTAAAAGTGAAGAATTTGCGTAATAAATAGTTAAAATGAGAAAATTGCACTTGACTTTGGGTTTTGGACTTATTGAATCGAATGGAATCTGCAGTGAAAAGATTAATCATGAGAACGTTGAGTGATACATTAGATTGGACTTTATGGGCTAAAGTCAGTTTAAAAGACCACCCTGCTGTTGCAGCCTGTCTCATTCCATAAATATGAATGAGCTGAAGGTGTTTGTTGAACACACCATGATCAGACATGAACACTGCATCTTTTCAGGGACATGTGTACTTCCTGGGTTCATTGCATCCTTTCCCACGCATCCATGACTCTCGGTCCTGCCTGGATCACAATTATTCAATCAATCAATAAATCAATCAGTCAATCCATCCATCCATCCATCCATTATCTTCCGCTAGTTCCGAAGTTGGGTTGTGTGGACAGCAGCTTAATCAGGGAGGTCCAGACATCTCTTTCCACAGCCACCTCTTCCAGCTCTTCTGGGAGGACCCCAAGGTGTTTTTTCATTCAACCTTTATTTCTACAGGTAAATCCCATTGAGCCTCGAGGACTCATTTACAAGAGAGACCTGATTTCAACAAAGAATGATGACAACAATGGACAACAGTGACAACAATAAACAGCTATAAAAAGTCATACTCCAGTTTTTATTTTTTTATTTTAAACAAATAGGATGGCTAAAAAATGTAACAAAAAACAGCTAGATTCTAAGGCGAATGTAGAAAACTAAAAACAGGAACATGTCTGCATTGGTCCCTGCCAGGAGTCCAACAGATTCTTAAAGCCACTTAGAGAGGTCAAGGGCCAACCGAGAGACGAAGTCTCTCCAGTGTGTCCTGGGTCTTCCCCGGGATCTACTCTCAGTCGGATATGCCCGAAGCACCTCCCTAGGGAGATGCGCAGGAAACATCCTTACCAGATGCCCAAACCGCCTCAACTGGCTCCTCTTGATGTGGACGAGTAGCGGTTCTACTCTGAGTTTCTCCCAGATAACTGAACTTCTCACCCTATGGGAGAGTCCAGCTACCCTACAGAGGAAACTCATTCCAACCGCCTGCATCCGCAATCTCGTTCTTTCGGTCACTATGCAAAGTTTGTGGCCATAGGTGAGGATAGGAACGTAGACTGATGGGTAAACAGAGAGTTTTGCCTTACAGCTCAGTTCCCGCTTCACCACAATGGACTGGCACAAGAGTCCGCAGTACTACAGATGCTACACCAATCTGTCTGTCAATATTATGCTCCATTCTTCCTTCACTCATGAACAAAAGTCTGAGATACTTGAACTATTCCACTTGAGACAGAACCTCACCCTCGCCCTAAGAGAGCAATCCATCCTTTTCCGACTGAAGACAATGGCCTGAGATTTGGAGGTGCTGATTCTCATCCTAGCCACACCCCCCACAGTGTACCTTGAAGAACATGGTTGAAAGCCTTCTCCAAGTCCACAAAACACACGTAGACTGGATGGGCAAACTTCCAAGACCCCTCAAGGACCTCAGTGAAGGTAAAGAGCTGATCCAGTGTTCCACGGCCAGGACGGAACCCATATTGTTCCTCCTGGATATGAGGTTTGACTAACGATCTGACTCACTTCTCCAGTATCCCTGAATAGACTTTACCAGGGAGGATAAGGATGCCCCTCTAATTGGAGCACATTTAGATGTGAACCATTCCAGTGAGAGCTGGAGATCACGGCACAAAGTTGCCAACAGGACCACATCATATGAAAAGAGCAGAGATGGAATCCTGAGGCCACCAAACCAGAATCCCAGCATACACCCGTCCTTCATTTTGAAGAGGGGAATCACCACCCCAGTCTGCCAATCTAGTGTCACTGCTGCCAATGTCCATGCGATGTTGCAAAGGCGTGTCAACGAAGACAGCCCCACAACATCCAGAGCCTTAAGGAAATCAGGGCAAATCTCATCCATCCCCGGAGCCTTGCCACCTCAGAGCTTTTTAACTACCTCGGTGACCTTAGCCACGGTTATGGATAGACCAACCCTGAAGTCCCCAGACTCATCTTCCTCCATGGAAGATGTGCTGGTGGGATTGAGAAGGTCTGAGAAATATTCTTTCTGCCTCCCGATGACATCGCTGGTTGAGATCAACTGCACTGTGCTTTCACTGAAAAAAGTATTAGTAAAGTGCTATTTTCCCCTCCTCAGCCACATGATGGTTTGCCAGATTCTCCTCGGAGCCAAATGAGAGTCTTTATTCAAGGCCTTGCCAAACTCCTCCCACATCTGAGCTTTTGCCTCAGCAACAGCCAAGGCTGCAGACCATTTGGCCCTCCGGTACTCCTCAGCTGCCTCTGGAGTCCCACCAACCAACAAGTCCTGATAGGACTCTTTCTTCAGCTTGACAGCCTACCCAACCCGAGGTATCCACCACCGACTTCGAGGATGGCCACCGTGAGAAGCACTGGCAACCTTGCGGTCATAGTTCAAGGCAGAGACTTCAACAATTGAAGTGCAGAACATGGCCCACTCGGACTCAATGTCCCCCACCTCAGCTGGGATGTGGTTAAAGCTCTCCTGGAGGCATAAGTTTAAGATCTTTTTGACAGGTTCTTCTGCCAGGCATTCCCAGCAAACCCCCACTACTCATTTGTGTCTACCAGGTATATCTGGCATCTTACCCCTCTGTCTGACCCCACTCACTACCAGGTGGTGATCAATTGACAGCTCATCTCTTCTCTTCACCCGAGTGTCCAAAACAAATGGCCGTAAATCAGATGACATGACTACAAAGTCAATCATTGAACTATAACCTAGGCTTCCTGGTGCCAGATCCACTCATGGACAACCTTATGTTCGAACATGGTGTTTGTGATGGACAAACTATGACTAGCACGGAAGTCCAACAACAGAACACCACTCAAATTCAGATCAGCGAGGCCGTTCCTCCCATTCGTGCCCCTTCAGGTCACAATGTCATTACGCACTTGTGCATTGAAGTCCCGTAGCAGAATAAAGGAGTCCCCAGCTAGCACCCCTTCTAGCACTCCCGCCAAAAACCCCAAGAAGGACAGATACGCTGAACTGCCATTTGGCACGTAGGCACCAACAACAGTCAGAGCCCATCCTCCCACCCAAAGGCACAAGGAAGCCACCCCCTCATCTTCCAGGGAAAACTCCAGCACACAGGAACCAAGATGGGGGACCAAAAGTAGACCTACACCAGCTTGGCACCTCTCACCATGGGCAACTCCAGAGTGGAATAAGGTCTAGGCCCTCTCAAGGAGATTGGTTCCGGAACCCATGCTGTGCGTTGAGGTGAGCCCAACTATACTGTATCTAGCTGGTGCCTCTCAACCTCACACACAAGCTCAGGCTCCTTCCCCACCAGAGAGGTTACATTCCATGTCCCAAGAGCCAACTTTGGTAAGTCAGGGTCAGAGCACCAAGATGCCCGCTTTTGGCCACTGCCCATGGCATCAAGCACCTGACTTATATGACTGCATGTGGTAGGTCCGCAGGAAGGCAGACTCATGATTCTCCTTTAGGCTGAGCCTGACTGGGCCTCATGAGTAGAGGCTCAGTCACCAGGTGCCCACTGACGAGGCCCTCCAGGTCTGGCTCCAGGGTGTGGCCCCAGTAACCCACGTCCCAGCAAGGAACACTGAGTTTCTTGTTTTATTTTGTCCATAAAAGTATTTTACATCACGGTCTTGAGACACTTATGACATGTCTGACATCACGTCCTGATGGTACTGGATCTCTTCTCTTTCACAGGTCTTATTATGGTCACATGACTGTGTCACCTGACCTGTACCCTGCCAGTGGTCACATGATGATGTCATCTGACGTCTACCCACTCAATGGCTACCTCCCCACACCATCGAACAATCAGCACCAGGGGAACAGCTACCTGCCCAGTGTCTCTTACAGCTTAGACCACCTGGACCAGCTGGACTACCAGGTGATTTTATTTTTACTGGTCCATTCCTAAATCCCCCAGAATGTGTGTGGTTCTATTGTGTATTCTGAACTGGGTTTCACTTCCAGGGTCCAGCAATGTTGCCCTATCAGCCAAACTCAGAGAGCTGTCTGATTGGCTGCTACAGAGGAGAAGAGATGAAGCCAAAGACTTTCCACAGACAGGTAACTGGACTCGATGATCTACTATCTTTTCTGGTCCCTTGCTCTAAGTGTTCAGGCTCCGCTGTTTTTGGGTCAGCTGCACCTCTGAGTGTGACTTGTGGATCTACAGTACAGTTTTATCCTCCAGCCCAACAGATGGGGATAACCTACTGTGCTGTCAGTGGTCTCTGGAGCCTGACTGTTCATTTCACCTCGGTGGACTCAGATTGTGTTTTGCGATTTGATCTGGACTGTGAGTCATTGTGCCTCACAGCAGTCCACCACACTTGGCAACTAGTACGACCTGTTGCCTAATAAGCAAATCTGAGGGCTTTAGACAATATTTTTTACACAATATTTAAGTTTGTGTAGTTTCTCAAAAGAAAGTTGTAGTTGGCAGAAAATTTATCACAGTATAGTCTCAAAAGTATTCTCATTTTTGTTCTTCTTGCATTTCCTTTACCCTGGTTTGACTTTGATACGACCTTCTGAAGTTTCATTACCGCAGGATGCACCGTTCACCCAGACACAAAACCTCAGGCTGCACATTTGATCTCCAAGGGATCTTGTGTACTTCAACAGACTGAAAGAGTCTTTATTTGTTCAGGAAGTTCAGTATTCATGTTAATTTATTAAACTGAGTGTAATCTAACTCAAACTGTCCTTTTCTCTTTAGTCAGACTATCGTCATGCTTGGAGGTCTGACCATCCTCTAGGATACCTTCCTCTCAGTGAGCTTGACAGCGGGTTGGGCTGTGGACCAGACAGCCCACACCACAGGTTGCTGCTTTCCGAAGCCGAGACTGATGCCATGTCATCTCTGCCAGGCCACACCCCTTCCTCCCAAGGCTCCTCCTCTTCCTCTGAATCCCTAATCTCATCCGAACCCAGTGACTCCGGTTTCCACAGCGTCAGCACTGGGGAGCACAGACGGCTGCACAAGATTCATGGGGGCCACAACTCCCGTCAGACTCCCCACCTCCGATCAGGCCACTCCCCTCGAGAGCAGAGAGGACGTTGGGACTTGGAGTCCATCCCTGAGACGACGCCAGTGATCCACTCTGAAGCACCACAGGCTTCACACTGCTCAGTGGGTAACAGCACTACCACAACAGTCCACTTCCACAGAGCTGAGAGGAGTCCAACTTTACCACGCCATCGTTCCCCACCATCACCATCTGTCGGTACGAAAACACACCAACAATCACATAAACTGTCCAGAAACTGCATCTACAGTTGGAAAGTTTGAAAAGGATCAATACGATTGGATTTATTCAGCTCTGGTACAGCAGCCTGAACCTGTGATGCTTTTAGAGCTCATCTCAAAATGAAAATGTTTTTAAATACAGTTTTCAGATTGGGACTCAGACTTGGGTTGTTACCTTGATGGTCCATTGGTCTGGGAGTCTACCTGTACTAGAACCTCGAGCAAAAATACCATTATTTCAAGGTTAACACAAATTTTTAAAAAGCATCACAAGTTATTTGCTTTTATTTGAAAACAAAAATGCAATTTCTATTACAACCACTGCTGATAATATCACATATTGATTATTATTGATTACTTTACAGGAATAATATTTAAAATTTAATCATAAATCAACAAACACGCACTGCCTTTTATGCTGCAATGATGTCAAACATTGGAATGATATCAAACTAAACCTTACCTTAAACATTGTCATAAATATCAGAAATACCAGAGATCATTTATTTATTTATTTATTTTGTTTCTTGTGAAATACTGGTAATACTTTTGAGTGTGCAACTAAAAGACCTTTTTAATCTCCACCTACATCGTGGTCTGACCCCTACACTTTGGTGGTCTTCCTTGGTGTGAATAAATAAAATGTAAAGGTAGGGGTAGTTGGTAAAAACCAATAAGTAAAATAAAACTCCTGAAAAGTCAAGAAAGTTAACATTTCTTTTATAACTGTTTTACAATGTTCAGCAGTATTCAGTGATTCTTCTCACAAAGACAACGTTAACATCATGTCCTTGGATTTAAACTAACAAATTAAATTCAGGGTAGAGATTTGGTTTTCTGCTTTCAGACTGGGTTCTTGTTCTGTCTGCAGGTTGTCGGACTGAGCCTTGCCAGCGGAGGGCGCTGTGGTTGGAGCAGCAGATGGGTGGAAGAAGGATGATGGAGGCTCCGGGGAGGAGTCGAACGATAACAGATCTGAGTGAGGGGCAAAGGCACCGTAGGGCAAGTCACCCCAACATGACGGACCAGGACAATTTGAGAAATACACTCCAGAACTGCCAATCCAGTCCAACCAGAGATGCGATGGGACCGAGGAGCAGGGCCAGTTATCCCAGCAACAGTCACCCCGCTGGGCACCTCAGCATAGACAGACCCAACCTGACCAATCATCTGAGCTCAACCCGGAGCAGAGAGGAGGACTCCCTCTCTAAGAGTCCTGGATCTGCCTCCAGTGGCATCTCGGACTGGCGAGGCGTTCAAACTCTCGGGAGTCACATGGAGACACTTAAAGGTCCCTATGTTCCTTTGTACAGCACTCTTGGAGCCCCTCAGCATAGTCCTCGATCTCCAACTTCACCCCGGTCCAGACTGTCCAATCAGAAGTCTGTCAGGAATCAGCTACTCAGAGCCCGAGCTTACCGATTGGCCAGGGAACGCAGTGAGGTCACGACAGATGAAGGCGAGGGGGCAAGGGAAGGAGAAGAGGAAGGGGAAGATGGACGGTGGGCGGGACGATACTGGAGTCGGACAGAAAGAAGGCGTCAGATGGCGCTATCACGGCAACACCGAGAGAGAAGAGGCGGAGGGGAGGACCTGATGGGGGGAGGTCAGGGGTTGCTGTCATCTCAGGCGGTGTTGGAGCTGAGCCACATGAAGCAGAACCGCCTGAGGAACAGCAAGCTGCTCGACGATTGGACGACAGTGGAGGAACTGTTGACACACGGGACCCGAGTGGAGAGCGACAGTCAGCTCTGTCCGAGCCCTCTGTTATCAGTCACCACTGTCTGATCCGAACATGTCAAGAAGTGATGAAATGCTCACAAAGGTCCAGATTCATCAAAGGTTGTGATGGATTATAATACAGATTAATGAAGCTTGTTTATACAAAGAAAATTCACAACAGTGGTCATCTCAGAAAAAAACATTTTCTAGTCCAATTATGTAAGATTCACTTAGATATAATTAATACTCTCTTCATAAATACAAACCTTTAGACTTAATATGATGAATGGGAAAGGGGAAAAAAAAAGATAAATGTGAAAAGTTAAACCAGTAGAGTTTGTAAAAGTGAAAAAAAGTGCAAGTTAGTCTCAGAGTGAATTATGTCCTAAATGGCCCCTCATACAGTATAATAAAAAACGCTAACTTGTATGAAAATGTGTTGCTCTGTTCGCCAACAGATAACTTCTGATACAGAAGATACCTGCTAAAACTGTATTATCTGTGACCAAATGTCTTACTTACCTGGTGAAAGTGATGAATTTTAAATCAAAGAAAGTTCATTTATGAAACACATTGGAGAGTGAAGGCACGGAGGTTAGAGAAGATGGGCCTGTGATCAGAAGGTCGCCGGTTCGACTCCCTGGACCGACAACATCAAAATGTGGGTGGGAAAAAATGAAACACCCACACCTGCCTCCACCCTCATTTGCCCCACTCTGGGCCCTTGAACAAGGCCCTTAACCCCACCATCTGCTCCCAAACAGGTCTCTCGTGAATGTGAGTCGTCGTGACTCATTGAGACTACCTGAATACATAAAGGTAAAACAACAACATTAAAATGACATGAATAAACACTCAGCCAGCATGTCACATATCTAGAATAGATCAGATGTGAAGTCATTAGAATTTAGGAAATAAATCTGGGTATCGTCTGCATAACACTGAAACAAAATGTTGGATTTTCTTATTTTTAACCCACAATTAATGACAAACTGTCAAGGAATATCAGATGAAACATGTTTTTAATCAAAGAAGAAATCTTTCAGTTTTAACAATAAATTTGAGTTATACAAACATTAATCAACTCAGACATCAGTCTTTGCAAAACGTATGAAGTGCGTCACCAGGAAGCTCGACTGGTTCAATAAAAGAAAAACCCGAGGAATAATTTCAAACATTCAAATGAACTTTCTTCTTCAACCTTTCTGAATCTGGACCTCAGTTTCCTCCTCCTGTGGGACCTTTTTGTTTGACTGCAGATTAAAGTCAGAAGTTTAACCTTAAATGGATCTCAGAACACACCAGAGAAATTTGCACAAAGACGAAGAAGTTAACGCAGATAAAATCATGAAAATCTCGCGAGTCCTGCTGAGATTTCCGGCCTGAAACAAGTTTCAACCAACGATGACGTCTGAAAATGGTCAGAGATGTAAAGTCTGCCGCAGAGGAGACGTTCTGCAGATCTGTCTCAGATGAGCTTCATGAGACTGCAGATCCTTCACACACCAGACTGTCAGCGGACACAGATATCACCCGAGTGACGTTGCCTTGTGGAAATCCTCCTTCTCAGACTGCCTTTGTTTTTCTGTTCGTGGCAGAAAAGTTGGAGGAACTCTGGATCTGCTGCCTGTTGGAGGGTTTCAGCACCGCCCTGGAGGTCCTTCAGGATTCAGTTTCAGCACAGTCGTTCCTCCTCAGTCATCACTGGTCTCCTCCGGGTCGTTACTTTTGAAATCCCTCTGGAGCCGAGGCGGCGTGTAAATAACAGAGCTTTCACTGTGTACAGCAGGACTCGTGTTCCTCCACAGCAGAAAACTTCTGAACCCTTTCTGATCATCCAGTCCTTTTCTGAAACATCTCACATGGTACGATTTGCTGCTTTTCCTTCTCAGACGTCCCATTTCTGGATAAATCCTCTTCAGTTTTTTTAAACATAATAAAAAAAAACTGTTGAAGGCTTTATTTAGCTCCTGTCTGCGTAGTTAGCAGTTAAAGATGTCTTGAGCTTTAATAATAAAATTATTGGTCTTTATTTTTTCAGAAAACCCTGCAGTTTACTCCTAAATGCATTTCATGACGCCAGCAGAGAAAAGCCTTTTTAAAAAATCCTCGTTTCTGAGAACTTTACTAGAATAAAATGTGAACTGAACCGTAGAACGTCTGGAGAACTCTGGATGACGAGCGCCTTAACGTCTCCAGACGTGAATAAATGATCACACACTTTGTAAAACGAGGATGGTGTTCACAACAAAATGAGTTTGATGATGTCACACCAGACAGAGCCTCAGGGCCTCTCTGATTGGCTGGTTTAACACGTTCTGACGTGTTCCATCTTTTTTCTGAGGAAGACTCTGATGAAGGAGATGATGATGAAGATCACCGTGGAGTTGAAAAAAACACAAACCTCGCCCACAACGTGCAGAACCCATTAATCAATTAACACCAACCAGGTGACCAGCTCTTCATCAGACGGCCATCTTGAATCATGTGACACTGTCATGTGAACGAACTATTTAAACTCTAATGATCCCCGGCTCGACGGCTGCGTGACAGAGAAACATTCCGACCATGGCTTTACGTTCGTTTTAGGGTCTAAACAACAACTTAAAGAACAAACAAACAAATATACGATGGTTTCGGCTCTTCTGTTCACCCCAGATAAATCATGTGAACACCAACATATCATCGGCTGATCCGACCAGCCAGATGGCGTGCTCGCAGGGCGTGCAGCCCCCACTCCTTCCTGCGTTCATCTACTCCCACCCAAGAAGCCGCACCACGATTACAGCCTTAAACAGGTCACATGATGTGCTGGAACACTGGTTTAACATCTGAACTAACATCTGGTCTAACATTTGGCCTAACCTCTGTTCTAACATCCAGCCTAACATTAGGTCTAACATCTGGTCTAACATCTGGTCTAACATTCAGGCTAACATTCAGTCTAACATCTGGTCTAACATTTGGCCTAACATCTGGTCTAACATTCAGTCTAACATCTGGTCTCACATTCAGTCTAACATCTGGTCAAACATTTGGCCTAACATCTGGTCTAACATCCAGCCTAACATTTGGTCTAACATTTGGCCTAACATCTGGTCTAACATCTGGCCTAAGATCTGGTCTAACATCCAGCCTAACATTCGGTCTAACATTCAGTCTAACATCTGGTCTAACATTTGGTCTAATATCAGGTCTAATATCTGTCCTAACATCCGGTCTAACATCTGGTCTAACATCTGGTCTAACATCCAGCCTAACATTCGGTCTTACATTTAGCCTAACATCTGGTCTTACATTCAGTCTAACATCTGGTCTAACATTTGGCCTAACATCTGGTCTAACATCCAGCCTAACATTCGGTCTTACATTTAGCCTAACATCTGGTCTAACATTCAGTCTAACATCTGGTCTAACATTTGGCCTAACATCTGGTCTAACATCCAGCCTAACATTCGGTCTAACATCCAGCCTAACATCTGGTCTAACATCCAGCCTAACATTCCGTCTAAGATTCTGTCTAACATCTGGTCTAACATCTGGTCTAAATCAGGTCTAACATCTGTCCTAACATCCGGTCTAACATCCGGCCTAACATCTGGTTTAACATCCATCCTAACAGTCAGTCTAACATCTGGCCCAACATCTGGTCTTTGTGTGCAGAAACAGAAATGGTCACTGCAGATCTTTGATGAAGGGACTTTAGGTGTTCCGCTCTGCCTCATCCTCTTCATCAGACATGTTCATCATCATTTGTACCGACGTTCTTCTCACAGTTTGATGAAATTTTACAAACACATCTGGCTGCTAACTAAAAACTAACAAAGTTTGTCTGTTTGTGAAAAACAAAGAAAAATGAGATTGGGTCGGGAGTTTCTTCTCTTCTTGTTTCCAAGCATTTCTAAAAGTGTCTGAGGTGCTGACAGAACTCTGAAGGCATCTCAGCTCACAATGACGTCAGGACAACGGAGCCTTTTCTCCAGTCTGTCGGAACCTCAGGTCAAGAAGTTCTTCAGAGACTGGACCTGGACCAGACATTCTCTTAACTGTGGATCAGAACCAGACTCAAACCTCAGTGGACTCTCTGTCCCTAAGGGTTGATTCCAGGATCCTCTGAAAGAAGTGAGAGATGGAAATAATGTAGAAATTCTTCTTCAGGGTAAAAGGTTGTCATGTGGTGCATCACCTAATCAAGGAGGCCAATGCAATTTTGTTCAGTCTGAGAAAAAGATGTTTATTTTCATAATTTGTGAAAGACGTGAAAGAAATCAAATCTGAGGCTTCAGATCTAAGAGTTGGAGCAGCGTTATGGGTACACGGTGCGATCCTTACGTTCATGCGCCAAAGAGACGGGGACAAAGGTCTGATGTCCATCAGAAGCAAAACAATATTAGAGATTTTTTTTTTTAATTCTTTTAGTTTTTATTTTACACAAAGGTTTGATCACAGCTGGTAAAGATGTTCCATTCTAACCTGGCTCATCAATTGGCATGGACCAAAACCAAAACATCCTTTTCTGCTGGTCGACACTGAATCTGAACAATCTCACATTTCTGTTTCAAACCTAGCTGCTACATCACTTCCTGTCTTTGGTTCACGTCCTTTCTTTGGTTTGTTTATTGTCTTTGGTTCACTTCCTGTCTTCAGTTTACTTCCTGTCTTTGGTCCGTTTCTTGTCTTTGGTTTCTTTATTGTCTTGGGTTTGTTTCCTGTCTTTTGTTTGTTTCCTGTCTTTGGTTTGATTCTTGTCTTTGGTTTGATTCTTGTCTTTGGTTTGATTCTTGTCTTTGGTTCGTTTATTGTCTTGGGTTTGTTTCCTGTCTTTAGTTTGTTTCCTGTCTTTAGTTTGTTTCCTGTCTTTAGTTCGTTTCCTGTCTTTGGTTCGTTTCCTGTCTTTGGTTCGATTCTTGTCTTTGGTTCGTTTCCTGTCTTTGGTTCGTTTCCTGTCTTTGGTTTGATTCTTGTCTTTGGTTCGATTCTTGTCTTTGGTTCGATTCTTGTCTTTGGTTCGATTCTTGTCTTTGGTTCCTTTATTGTCTTGGGTTTGTTTCCTGTCTTTGGTTCGATTCTTGTCTTTGGTTTGTTTCCTGTCTTTGGTTTGTTTCTTGTCTTTGGTTCGATTCTTGTCTTTGGTTTGTTTCCTGTCTTTGGTTTGTTTCTTGTCTTTGGTTCGATTCTTGTCTTTGGTTCCTTTATTGTCTTGGGTTTGTTTCCCGTCTTTGGTTTGTTTCTTGTCTTTGGTTCGATTCTTGTCTTTGGTTCCTTTATTGTCTTGGGTTTGTTTCCTGTTTTTGGTTTGTTTCTTGTCTTTGGTTTATTTCTTGTCTTTGGTTCGATTCTTGTCTTTGGTTCGATTCTTGTCTTTGGTTCGATTCTTGTCTTTGGTTTGTTTTTTGTCTTTGGTTCCTTTCTTGTCTTTGGTTCGATTCTTGTCTTTGGTTCGATTCTTGTCTTTGGTTCCTTTATTGTCTTGGATTTGTTTCCTGTCTTTGGTTTGTTTCTTGGGCAGCACGGTGGCGCAACTGGTAGAGCTGCTGCCTCTCAGCGAGCAGGTCCTTGGTTCAAACCCCGGTCCAGGGGCCTTTCTGGGTGGAGTTTGCATGTTCTCTCCGTGCATGCGTGGGTTTTCTCCGGGTACTCCGGTTTCCTCCCACAGACCAAAAACATGCATGTTAGGCTGACTGGTAACTCTAAATTGTCCCTAGGTGTGAGTGAGAGAGTGAATGGTTGTTTGTCTCGTTTGTCTCTATGTGTCCCTGTGATGGACTTGCGACCCGTCCAGGGTGTACCCCGCTCCTCGTACAGTGATTGCTGGACATGGGCACCGGCGACCCCCGTGACCCAAAATGGAACAAGCGGGTAAAGAAAATGGATGGATGGTTTGTTTCTTGTCTTTAGTTCATTTCTTGTCTTTGGTTTGTTTCTTGTCTTTGGTTCGTTTCTTGTCTTGGGCTTGTTTATTGTCTTTGGTTCCTTTATTGTCTTGGGTTTGTTTCTTGTCTTTGGTTTGTTTCCTGTCTTTGGTTCGTTTCTTGTCTTTAGTTTGTTTCCTGTCCTTGGATGATTTCTTGTATTTGGTTTGTTTCTTGTCTTTGGTTTGTTTCCTGTCTTTGGTTCGTTTCTTGTCTTTAGTTTGTTTCCTGTCCTTGGATCCTTTCTTGTTTTTGGTTTGTTTCCTGTTTTTGGTTCTCTTCCTATCTTTGGGTTGTTTTCTGTCTTTGGTTCTCTTCCTATCTTTGGTTTGTTTTCTGTCTTTGGTTTGTTTCCTATCTTTGGTTTGTTTCTTGTCTTTGGTTTGTTTCCTGTCTTTGGTTCTCTTCCTATCTTTGGTTTGTTTCCTGTCTTTGGTTTGTTTCTTGTCTTTGGTTTGTTTCCTGTCTTTGGTTCTCTTCCTATCTTTGGTTTGTTTCCTATCTTTGGTTTATTTCTTGTCTTTGGTTTATTTCTTGTCATTAGTTTGTTTCCTGTCTTTGGTTCTCTTCCTATCTTTGGGGAATTTCTTGTCTTTGGTTTGTTTCCAGTTTTCAGTTTACTTCCAGTCTCAGAAGTGTCTGTGTGTCTTCATTCTCAGCAGCAGGTGAGCTGAATGTGTCTCTGGTTGGCCTTTGACC
>NC_056508.1:47796244-47798370 GCF_014905685.2 Nematolebias whitei | reverse complement strand
TTACAATTTTTTGTTTAAATTCTCTTTAAATCCTTCAAGCACTGTTTTCTTTAAAATTTCATTCAGGAAATGTCTCTGTGTCCTATAAGACTTTTTTTAGCCTCCTGTGTCCTTTATGTCTCATTTTGCATCCTTATAGGTCCTCATGTCTCCTTTCATGTTCTTTTATTTTTTCATGTTTATGGGTTTTTTTAGTTTCCACCCGTCCGTCCATCCGTCCATCCATCCATCCATCCATCCATCCACCCACCCACCCATCCATCCATCCATCCATCCATCCATCCATTATCTTCCTCTTGTTCAGAAGTCAGGTCTCAGGGGACGTAGCTGAGCAGGGAGGTCCAGACATCTCTCTCCACAGCCTCTTCCAGCTCTTCTGGGAGGACTCCAAGGTGTTCCCAGACCAACAGAGACACATAGTCTCTCCAGCGTGTCCTGGGTCTTCCCCGGTGTCTCCTCTCAGTCGGACATGCCCGAAGCACCTCCCTAGGGAGGCACCAAGGGAGCATACCTGAACCACCTCAACTGGCTCCTCTCAACATGAAGGAGCAGTGGTTTTACTCTGAGTCTCTCCTGATAACTAAACTCCTCCCCCTGTCTCTCAGGGAGAGTCCAGCTCCTGCAGAGGAAACTCATTTCAACCTCCTGGATCCATGATCTCATTCTTTCAGTCTCTACCAGAGTTCATGACCAGAGGTGAGGGGAGGAACGTAGACCGACCGGTAAACAGAGTTTTTCTTTACAGCTCAGCTCCCTCTTCACTACAACAGACCAGCACAGAGTCCACAATACTGCAGATCCTGCACCAATCCGTCTGTCAATCTCACGCTCCATTCTTCCCTCACTCGTGAACAAAACCCTGAGATACTTGAACTCCTCCACTTGAGGCAGAACCTCACCCTCGACCTGAAGAGACCAACCCATCCTTTTCTGTCTGAGGACCATGGCCTCAGATTTGGAGGTGCTGGTTCTCATTCCAGCTGTGAACCGCTCCAGTGAGAGCTGAAGATCATGGCACGATGATGCCAACAGGACCATATCACTCGTTCGTGCTGCTGTTCGGCATATTGTTTTTGTACTACTAGTGCTGTTTAGAGTGTTTCTTAGTTCATATCTTAGATCTTATTACTGTAGCTCTTTACAATTGATACTTTTGTTGGATGCAACTGGGACCCTTTGTACATAGTTTCATTCCACGACATGTACCACATGCTGCGAATGACAAATAAAGAAACTTTGACTTTGACATCACCTTTTAGTTTCCTTGGCTCATTTTTGAATAAAACCATTTTATCTTTTTACGATATTTTTATATGTTTAGCCTGCAGCTAACATATTATTTAAACATTGTTGTCACAGATCATTTACAAAGTAATATCCATAGGTCCTAATAGTGAACCATGCGGAACACCACGTTATTGTCTTGAGCTGTGGTTCTTTATTATGTGCACAAGTATTTAAACTTCCAGTTCCAGTATTTAACGGTGAACTGTTCTAACAAGTAAATCAGCAGCCATGAAGTCTTAGATTGGTTTTTGGTTTTTATTAGAGCCAGACCAGTCCCCCCCCCCCCCCCCCCCCCACCCCCACAAAAAAAAAAAAAAGATCTCTGCTCAGCTAGGCACATCACTGATAAAAATCACATGTCGATACACATAAAAAACAACAAGTGTTTGTGTTGGAGTTGGCACATCGTCTGAGTTCAAACAGCAGGAATCACAGTCGGATGAGACTCAAACTCTTTGGTGTTTAAAGCCGGGACAGACTTTAGCCTCAGATTATGGGTTTTCTTCAGATTCCAGCTCAAATTATGTTTGTCTTTTCAGATTGGGACATTTGAGGGACACTGACTGAAGTTTCTGTGCTAATCAGGAGTTAGCATGCAGTGCTAGTTAATGCTAAAGTTTTTTATGCTAACATTTATGTACAGCAGGATGTTGGTGAAAGCTGAAGGCAAAATAAAGCTTAAATATATAAAACTAATATGATTATAAAATATATTTTTACATCATACAGTGATAGTTCTACAGATTGTCTTTGGCTAATCACTACAGACAGGTTAGTATCAAATTTTAAACTCTCTTACAGGCACCAACACGCACCTCAACACACATACAGTTTAAAAA
>NC_056508.1:47790835-47796144 GCF_014905685.2 Nematolebias whitei | reverse complement strand
ATGTGATTTTTCCATGTTAGCTGTTCATCAATGATTACACCCAAAAATTTCATCTCATTAACTCTACAAATCTCAACACCCTCAATTTTAAATGGATCATCAACAGTTCTCTTTTTGTTACTAAATATCATGTATTTAGTTTTATCTAAATTTAATGATAATTTATTAAGTTTAAACCAAGTTTGTATTTTATCAAATTCTGTCTTCATCAACTCCAACATCCGTTTTACATCTTTACCCAAACAGAAAAATTTAGGAGTCCTGACACATTTACCAAGTCATTCACATATAAAATAAATAACTTTTGTCCAAGTACAGAGCCTTGAGGAACTCCACAGAGGTCAGATCTTACATAATTTATTTGTACAAACCGTTTAACAAAATATCTCATGAACCTCTGGATGATTTAAATGAAAATTTCAGAAATAATATTTGATCCCTAAAGATCCTGACGCATCATCTGAAGACGTCGCCATCGGTCAAATCTTCCCGCTCCACGTGTCCAGCGCTGATGTGTCGGCCATGTTTTTATTTATGTTCCGCCTCTCATTTAAAATTAAATCTCCTTGTTTACTTTGAAACAAAAACTGTAAACAACAACGGAGGACACGTCTTTGTTGACTTCTGTTGGACAAATCTGAAACATCTGGTTTACAGGGGCCATGTTGAGTCTGAGGATTTTGGACGTGGGGTTTTAGGCCCCGCCCACTATCATGGAGTCACATGGCTGTTTTTAAATTGCTGAAGAACTGACAAACACTAAACATGTTGCAACGTAAACGTGAACATACAGCGAACATGCATGTGACTTTAAATGCATTTTTATTTTTTTAGTCAAGAAAATGTTTGTTTCCCGAGAGGGGGCGGAGCTTAAAGTCTATTCTGCATCCAGCCACTGGGGGGTGCACGTTTTGTCTTAACTTCAACCTCCACATTCTGTTGCCATGTTTACTATAAATACAGTTTAAAGTTTAAAATGAGTTCAGTAAATTCATTTTGTGAAATTAAAATATCTTAAGTGAGTTGAGTAACGAACGAAAGGGTTAAAACTCAAACGATGATTTAATGGTTTGAAAAGGACCAACACACGACGAGTCCACCAGCCGTGAAAAGTTCACTTCGACCTAAATTTATCACAAACGTGTTCAAAGAAAATAAACCAGCAGTTTGTTTCAATTCATCTTTGTGGTTTTATTCTGTTAAATCTGATTTTACCGACATTTTTAAAGTCCGAACAAAATACTGTTTTTAAAGATCTGCTAATACTTTAATTTGGCAGGTAAAGTTTCAGTTTGAATGTGTATAAAAACTCACTGAGCAGTTTTATAAAACAGCCTGAGCTTCTGAGGTTTTTACAAAGTAAAAGCTGAGGAGAAACATCTCAGCATCATTCTGCCATCACTTCCTGTTTGTGTCTAACAAAATAAAACACCCTCTGAGCACCCAGCTCCGCTCACAACCATCATTCCACCACAGAGAAACTGAACTTGCATGCTTTTATTCTGAAAGGATTCCTTCAGCGAACCGGTTATCAGACAGTTCCTGCACAGGATGTGATGTCATCACGAGACTGTTTCAAGCCTTTTATTTTCTGTGCAAATTTATTCCCTTCTTCTTTCAGCTTCCCTTCAGTTGCTGAGACGTTAAAGAACAACTTCCTGTTCCTGTTGAACTTGACTGAAGGTCAACTCCGAGCAGAAAATCAGACTTAAAAAAAATAAATATATATTTAGAGATAAATGAGCCTGAACGATCAGGCTACACTCCAACACTTTAACAAAAAATGTTGCTTTATTATTAAAGTTTGTTCCCTTCAAGAAAGTTGACCTTCATTCTGAAAATCTCAGGTGTGTTTCCTGTAAGAGTCATACCCCAGTGCTAGTCTGCGGCGTGTTCAGCTTTCGCCGTCGCTCTCCTGCAGGTTCTGTTTGACCAGAAACTCTCTGATGGCCGGTCGGTTGTCAAGCTCCGCCTTCTGGTCCTGTAGATGCTGCAGAAGCTCCTCCCACTGCTGCTTGTCTCTTCCTGTCTGCCACGACAGCCGGATCGCCATCTGTAGCAACGGTGGAAGCAGTGGGTGCGGCCTGTCCAACTGAGGTGGTGGTGGGAGGGGCTTGTCATGTGATGGGTGGGGCTTATTCTGGATGTTAGTCAGAACGCGGAGGGCATGGTCGCAGTGATCCCGAGCCTCTTCCAGCTGCTCCACTTCCTGAAAACAGTACAGCAGCCCCACCAGGGAAAAGAACCAATGAGAGGAGGCTGGGGGCGGGGCCTGAGTCTGGTTGTCCTGGTTACAGGCCCAGCCCAGTTTTTGTTGGAGCCTCTTGGCGTTGAGCAACGGACCCAGCGCCTCCTGGAACCGTCCCGCCCTCGACAAGAGAAAACAATAAAACATAAAAACTGTTGGTCAGTCTGAGTGGGGGGTGGGGCTTAAACTCTGTTACCTGATGAGCAGCTGGCCCGCTTGCAGGTCGCTCAGGTAGAAGAAGTCGCGGACGCTCGGCGCTGCCCGCAGGACGGGCAGAGAGCACAGGTGAGACAGGTACTGCTCAAAGGCCCGGCTGCGCTTGGCAATGGTCTCTGCCGTGAAGTTCCTCCTCAGCTTCTTCCCTACGAACATCAGAACCAGATGTTGGACACAAGAAGCAGATGTTGGACACAAGAAGCAGATGGTGATGGACTGCGGGACGTCTGCTTACGGGGGAAAGACACGCGCTCCATCTGGTCTGCGTGGTTCCGGCGCAGCGTGGCGTGGAGGCGCTGGAAGTCAGAGTAGCGGCGGGTGATGACAGCCGGAGTTTTATCGCTGCCGCCGGACTGGATCACGTGGATCGTGTAGAGCTGGAGGGACGGGTTCGGTTTTAGCATTGTCTCAACAGAAACCGTGGAGGATTGTGGGTAAACCCACCACATATTTGGAGGAGCCGTCCTGCACCGCGCCGGCGTCCGTCACCTCAAACAGCAAGCTGTCCGTCTGTCGCCTCGCACCGTGAGCCACGCCGCCCCCTCCGAGGCCGCGGAGGCTCCGCCAGCTCTCCTGAAGCTGCTGAGTCAGCAGAAAGGAGGGGGCGGGGCCTACAGGGGACACGCCCCCTGGACTGGCTTCTAAGCAAATCAAGAAACCAACAACTGACGGTGAAAAATACTGGAAACATTTCAACAAGCGTCTTCTCTGAAGATCCACTTTTACTTTTGTAAAAATCTAATCTGAGACTGAGCAGGCTCTTATTCTGAAACTCCAGGTTCAGCCCACTTCCTGTTTCCTGCCAACCCTCAGACAGAATCCTTCTGATCACCAGAGGTCCGATCGGAGACCACATGAAGGCTCAGAGGGAGCGGCCATGATGGAGACAGAGGAGCATATCAAGCAGAAACGCAGAGTAAAAAGTAAGCCTCAGACGAACAGTCTCTGTGAAAACTGGAAGAACTTGTTGACCTGTGAGCAGCAGGAGGTTCTGATGGTACCACATGACAGAACCTTCACTAACTGTTTGAAGCTCAGATAATGGGAGTTT
Organism: Nematolebias whitei; assembly: GCF_014905685.2. NCBI lineage: Eukaryota > Metazoa > Chordata > Actinopteri > Cyprinodontiformes > Rivulidae > Nematolebias > Nematolebias whitei. The sequence goes on along the minus strand of NC_056508.1, from coordinate 47,792,629 downwards.
TAGTTTCTTGAGAACCTGGTTCTTCTGAAGGTTCCTGCATTTTTTCTATAAATGCATTTGTAACATTTCCTTCAATAAAAGAACTCTCAGATCAAAAATGACCTGGACTCATTTAACATCTTACCTCCACATCAATCTGGTTTCAGGAAACAACACAGCACAACCACTGCTTCACTGAAGGTTCTTAATGACGTTGTTGAAGCACTGGATGCTGAGGATTATTGTGCTGCACTTTTCTTAGACCTGTCTAAAGATCCTGACTCTGTGGATCAGAACATCTTGTGTCAGAAGATCTCAGGATCTGGTTCCTCAGAACACACCATTGTACGGTTCTCCAACCATCTCTCAGATCGGAGGCAATGTGTTCAACATGAAGGAACTTCCTCCAGTTCTCTCAGGACATCATTACCTGCAGTGTTCCCTCAGTGAGGACTGAACTAGACAAAAGGACCTTCTCCTGCTCCGCTCCTGTTTCCTGGAATATCTTACAAAAAGACCTGAAGCTCTCGACCTTTGACCTCTCTAAGTGTCTTCAAACATCTGATAAGTTCCTGTTTTTAGTTTTTTACATTGTTTTATAATTTAGTTGTTTCTATTTACTTTTCATTTTTTATTATTGTTTATTGTTGTCTGGACCTCGTCTGTTCTTTGTTAAATCAGGTCTCTGTTGTAAATGAGCCATCAGATCCGACCCAAACTCAGAACCGGGTCCAGAGAGGAGCAGAACGCGGGTTAGTGGATCAGGTCACCTGTGCTGCTGAGTCCCTCCTCCATCGGCTCTCCCAGGAAGTCCGAGTCGCTGTCCCGCCCCTCGCTGTCGCCCTCGGCGCAGTCCTCGGACCCGACCGCTCCGGTGTCGAAACACAGCGTCCCCCCGAGCCGCTCGCTCACAGACTCCTCCTCCTCCTCAAGCTCCGCCTCCCACCAGTCCTTACTGAAGCCCGCCTCTTCCTGTTGGCTGCCGCCTTCCTGCTCGGGCTCCTGTCCCGCCGGACCGTCCTTAAAGAGCGAGCGCTTCAGACGGTCCAGGAACCGGGACGCCATGACGCCGCTGCCTGGGAGGAAGCAGGGAATTCTGGGATTATTTCAGATTTTATTCTGTTTATTTCATGAGGGAGTGGTGGAGCAGAGGTTAGAGAGGTGATCAGAAGATCGCTGGTTCAACTCCCGGTACAGACAACATCAAAATGTGGGTGGGAAGGATGAAGCACCCACACCTGTCTCCACCCTCATTTGCCCCACACTAGGCCCTTGAGCAAGGCGTTGAACCCCCACCATCTGCTCCTCCGTGCCCCCTGCAGGGCAGCTCAGTGGTTGATCAGGAAGTAAAACCAGTCACCAAGTTCATCACTTGACCAGCTGAGTTCATGAAGCACAGGAAATGTTCCGACGACCCGCTGGGCTGAAAAACTCGTTACTGGACCCACTTTGTTGTTTGTTGTTTGTTTTATAGAACCTGTGGCCTCGGATCAAAAACAACAAACAAATAATGTCAACAAAAACCAGAACAAGAAACGTTCTGAAGATTTATCTGTGATGAAAAACAAACACTGCAGGGTCTGGTCCTGGTCTGGTCTCAGTGCAGGGTCTGGTCCTGGTCTCAGTGCAGGGTCTGGAGCTGGTCTGGTCCTGGTCTCAGTGCAGGGTCTGGTCCTGGTCTCAGTGCAGGGTCTGGAGCTGGTCTGGTCCTGGTCTCAGTGCAGGGTCTGGTCCTGGTCTCAGTGCAGGGTCTGGAGCTGGTCTGGTCCTGGTCTCAGTGCAGGGTCTGGTCCTGGTCTCAGTGCAGGGTCTGGA
>NC_056508.1:47787767-47790735 GCF_014905685.2 Nematolebias whitei | reverse complement strand
TTATTTGTTTTTATTCTGTTTTTATTTGTTTTTATTCTGTTTTTATTCTGGTTTTTATCTGTTTTTATTTGTTTTTATTCTGTTTTTCTTCCACTTGTTCTTCTCGACGTGTCTTCTTTGTCCACTGTTGTCCTTAAAGCAGGTCTCGGCTGTAGACCAGTCCCCGAGGCTCAGTGGGACTAACCTGTACAAATAAAGCTTGAAGGACAAATGGACCCAGAGGCGAACTGTCCTGCAGTGACCTTTGACCTGTAGAGTCCAGGTGGCGCTCGTGTCTCTGATCACTGCACGGTCTGACCTTCAGGGTGAAGGTCTGTGTGAAGAATCTGTCTCTCTGCAGGACAGAAGAGTCTGGAAATGACCTTTGACCCCTCCCAGACCGATGGGTCAGCTCTCAGGATGTCTTTCCACCCTGGCTGTGCAACACATCTGGATGCTCTGATGAGATTCAGGCGAGAAAAGGTGCAGCTGCAGTCCTTCAAAATAAAGTTGAACGTTTAAAAAGTCACGTTTCTTTTAGCTCAGCTTCAGGAAACGTGTCGTTACGTCTCTTTTATTTGTTTTCAGCTCTTTCAAGGACTTCTCCAGGCGGCCTGTTTTTATTTTAACCTCCAGTTTTGCACTTTATCAACATAAAACGAGCTGAGAGGAATAATCCGAAAATTACTCGTTTTTTAGGCTGAAATTAGAGGACGGGAAAAACAAGTGTCCGTGAACGCATCCTTCCGATCAGCTCAATAATTGATCAATAAGGTGAAAGGGTTTGACACATGCAGTCTGTGACTGTTGGTGATTCATGCAGTGTTTTAGGGCCGCAGTAGTTTGTAACTCGGAGCGGAGGAACAAACTTTAATCCAAACTGGAGCTAATCCTCAAACTTGGGTTAGCGGCGGAGCTACAAGTTTCCGCCGAGCTTCGGACAACTCACCCCGGACTCCAAGCGGACTCTGCCCGCTCCTGTTAGTCCATGCCGGCTCGGTTCATCTGAGGGCTCAAGGTCCGGCCATGATCTCGGAAGTGGACCGTGCAGTCGGGGTTCGTGGGAGCGACTCTTTGAGCTGACCACATCCCGACTCCTGAAGCTCTTCCCCGGCTGCAGCCTGCGGGAGGAGGCGGGTCCGCTGGAAGGCGAGCTGCGACCATATAAGGGCATGCAGTACTTCCGTTAATCCGGAAGAGGGCAGTAAAACGAACCAGCTGTTGCCTGGATTCTGCCTTTTTGATTAAAAAAATAAAACTTTCTAAGTCGTGATTACAACATATTATGAATTAGAATCCCATAATTAGGAGATAATTTAAAAATGAAACCATAAAAATTATCTACTTTTTTCGTACGTTTCGTACTTGGAACCTGTTTCCTGGAATATCTTACAAAAACATCTGAAGCTCTCGACTTTGACCTCTAAGAGATTTGAAACATCTGCTAAGTTCAATGCAAAAATCAATGCAGACATGTTCCTGTTTTTAGTTTTTAGTGTCTTACACAGTTTCATAATGTAGCTTGTTTTTATTGTGTTTTATATCACTATTTTTATTTACCTTTCATTTTATATGATGGTCTATTGTTGATTGTACCTCACCTGTGTTATTTATTTATTTATTTATTTGTTTAAAACAGGTCTCTCTTGTAAATGAGTCTTTGTGACTCAGTGAGACTAACCTGTCGAAATAAAGGTTGAATGAATAACATGCTAAGACAAAAATATGAGAAATAATCTTGTATCTTATAGTTCAAGTTCAAGTCAACTTTGTTGTCGTTTCATCACATGTGGTACATGAGGTGGAATCTTTTTCATCCTTGTCAGGGATTTTTAGTCTTTTTTCGTTCATTCAAACTTTATTTCTACAGTATATATTTATTTTTCCCATTTGTTTGGAGAAACCAACTTCCTATTGTTGTTTTTGTCCTTGAAAGCATCAATCTAGGGGCGTGGTCACACTGACAGAACCCGGAATAAGAGCGGGAGTGGGCGGGGCTTGGAGACGCACCTTCCGGTCCTGGCAGCCTCCACCCAGCAGGTGAAACTCGGATAACTCTTGTGTGGAACCACAGCTCACTGGGACAGGTAGGAGAACCTTACTGGGACCGGACCGGAACCAGGATCTGGTGTGGGCTCACAGTTGGTTTCTGGCTCAGACCGAGTTAGTTTCAGGTGTTGGTTCGGTTCGGTTCGGTCTGATTGAAGTTCCTTTTAGTTTGTTGGGAAGGCGCATGCGCGTTCAGATTGTTGTCGAGAAAACTTGAAAAGTTCAGAAGAAAAGTGCGTGAACTTCCGGTGTGCCACAAACTGTTTGAAGTGGAGAGCTCCAGAAACACCTGAAGGTGTGCACTTTGACCTCTAAGGGATTTTAAACAAATGTTAAGATCAATACCTGTTTTTATTTTTACGTCTCTTTATAATCTGTTGTTAATTTAGTTTAATATCACTCCTTTGATTTACTTTCCATTTTATCTGATTGTCTGTAGCTCATCTGTCAATCAGGTTTTTGTTGTGAATGAGTCGTCGAGGCTCAACGAGACTAACCTGTAGAAATAAAGTTAGAATTAATTCATTTTATTTACTTGTTTATTTAAGCAAAGATATGAACAAACAATGACTTGTGCTTCAACAGTCGTTTAATTTACATATAAATCACTCCGGTGTACGAACAACAACGTGTTGTCATATGTTCTCATAAAATGATGGAATGAGTTCTCTGCAGGTACCCGTCACACTTGAGACACATCCATCCAGGTGTGACGGGTAAGGACACGACGACAACTGCTCCACAGGAAGTCCTTCATCCCTGTGCCTCTCCTCCCCCTCTCTGCACAGAGGACAACAAAATTCATCCATCATCTTTTACCCCATTCTTCCTTTTTGGGTAACAGGGGTCACTGTCTGTGTCCAGCAGTCACTGTGCGAGAGGCGGGGGACACCTGGACAGGTGTCCAGTCCATCACAGGGGGACACCTGGACAGGTGTCC
>NC_056508.1:47787546-47787757 GCF_014905685.2 Nematolebias whitei | reverse complement strand
CTGTCGGTAAATGTAGTTGCACTCGGCTCCTCGTCTCGGTTCTTCTCAGGTGGAGGTGACGGAGGCTGACCTGTTTCCTGGCTCTATGGGCGGGATCGTAACAGGTCAGTGTGTTCGAGCCACTCGGCCCCTTATGGTCCTTAACTGTCCTGTAACTGGACTTGAAGCTCTTTATCCTGGCACTGGGTATAAGTCCGGGCCACGCTGCACC
>NC_056508.1:47784446-47787446 GCF_014905685.2 Nematolebias whitei | reverse complement strand
TTTAAAAGAAAAACAATTCAATATACAATAAGAAATACAATCACAAATAAACTGAAACGCAGCAGAAAGAAGAAGAAATCTTATATCTGCTGCTTTTTACCAAAAATTTATTCAAACAATAATAATCTTCAAAAAACAAAAACAAAATAAATAACTCCTTCTCGAGCAACAATTCATACAAATACACATCAAGCTATTTCATATTTTGAACAAACCAACTTTGATTTTCACATCACTCTCCAGATTATTCCATAATCTAATTCCCTGGATTGAGGTAGACCTTCCCTTCAGACTAGTTCTAAATTTAAATTTCACAAATATCTCTATCCCCTTAAGATTATAACAACTTTGTCTTTTAACAAAATTTCTTTGGATATTTAATGGTAATGTGTTATTTTGAGCTCTATACATAACTGATAAAATACTATAATCTACCAAATCATGGAACTTCAATAAGTTCAGTTGATAAAATAATGTGCTTGATGGGTGACTGTAATGCTTTCTGGTGATGATTCTTACAGCTCTTTTCTGTAAAATAAAAATAGGTTTTGTAAATGTTTTACATGCTTTCCCCCAAACATCAATGCAACAGATTAAATGTGGAACAATGATTGTGTCTGAGAATGATAATTCAGTCTGAGAGCTGCCGAGCTTCGACACATCCACATGAATTCTGTAGACGATCCAGGTTTCACCAACCAAACAGCAAAATAACCAGTTGTCACCATGAATCCAGTTTGTTTCCATCGAGGTCAGAGGGTCCTCCTGACCCTCACTCCTGTCGGGAGAAGTTGATCAACTTTGTTGAGAGACCAGCTGATCCTTGAATTAGGAGGTATTCCAGAAAAAATAAAAAAAAGGCTTTTTAAGGGTTCACAGGCCGAAACAGTGGGGGGGGGGGGGTACGGTGTTCAGTTGTAGATGTAGATGAATGGTTCTTTTCTGTCATTAAACCCTAACCAGTGATTCATGAGACATTTTGCTAACAGACAGAGATGGCTCCAAAAGTGATTGCCATATTGCAAACATAGCTCAATTAATGCTCAGAGTAGAGGTTGGAAATGAGAAAGACCATATTTTAATACAATGCTGGGGGGTTATAGATGTTTGGTGTGTTTTCTTTGCCATGACAGCCATCTTGAATCAGGTTGTCTCCACAGTTTAATCAGCTGTAGATCCCACCCCACTGATAACAGACCAATGATGCAGACATGGGGAAACATAATAAATATTAAATGCACATCAACGACTGATTAAAATTTGGAGTCAAAGAACTGAAGCCAACAGCTGAGCCTAAACTGTGGCTTTTATCATTTTAACTCATCTTTCAGCTTTTCCGTCCATCATTTTTAAAACTCAGCATGTTTGACGCCTCTCCTCCCATCTCCACAGCTGGGCTGAGCTGTGTGTGACACACTCCAGCTCTGTCACCCCCTCCCTCCCCTCCCTCCCCCCGCAGCTTCCCAGACTAATTGAAGCCAGAACCTGGGAAAATCCTGCAGGTAGGACAGGAATCCGGGGACGGAAAATAAACCAGATCCCAAGCGCCGCGAATTCCATCACGCAGCCTCACTTCCTTCGAGCCGCCGGGAGTCCCGTGACGGCGTGCGCGCCCATTTGACACCACGCACGCTTGCACTGAGCACACGCTTCCAACCTATAAATCACACACTTAAGTTGCAGCAGTTTTTCAGCTGCACGCTGGCAGTGATCTGTCTTCTACACACGTAGGGACATCTCGAGCTGGCTCATTGTACAGCTCATACAGAGCCAGCTGTGATAGATGGGCTTTAACGGGGAGCAGCTCGCTGGAGTCATGAATGAAACAGCCCCCGTGTCATGTTTTACAGTAGAGATGAAGAGGAAGCTGCAGACGAGGCCGGTGTGTGGTGGAGCTCACAGTCACACTTTAAGAAGACACTGCAAGTGTCAGAACGGGCCTGCGGTTTTGTAAATGGCTCACCTGGTCATTATGGCTGCTCCAGTCAAAGAGGCTCACCTCTGTTTGATGTTATTTACTGAGGGCTTTTAAAAGCCTTATTTAATACACCCCCCTCAGGGCCTCTGTCCTCTGCCCTCCCTGGTTTATGTGTGTGAAGTACGGCCACTCTGCATGCAGGGGACGAAAACAGGGAGCTGCTGTATTTGTGAGCCATGAGGGTTCTTTAAATGAAGTGTGACACCTGGTGTAAACCTCTGAGGAGCTGCGCGGGCTGGGGGGCCGTGCACACCGTCAGTGCACCACACTTTTTATCTTTTTCTTCAGACTTTAGGATTTAAGGAAACGTGGAGAGTTAAGGTGATGCCTCATTTAGCTGCAGGTGATGGAGACCAGGTGGTGGCTCAACATGTCCGCTGCCGTCTCGCTGAATTGTGAGTGCTTGTGACCAGACGACCAGCGAGCAGTTTGGCTGCTTTGTGTCACGATCCTCGAGGTTGGAACCCAATTGCAGAGAGATGAGTGAGGCAGGAGTTCAAAAAACCAAAACAATTTATTTCTTTTAACAACAAAACAAAAGGCTGTCGGTGCAGCAAAACTTACTTTTGGCAGATTGGATCAGAAATAATGCAGAGCAGATCATCAGGGGGGGCAGAAACCAGACAAGGCAGAAGAGGATTGTGATGTCTGTGAACATAGAACAATCACCGGACCAGGAGTGAAGGAAAGAAAGGCTTTTTATGTGACAGAGGGAGAGTTAGTAATGAGAGCACCTGGGCAAGTGGCTGATGAGGGACAGGTGTGAATGATAAAGACTGAGTGGAGAAGCAGACTGAGGAATGAGAGGAACATAACAGAAACAGATAAACAGAAAATCACACACAAAGCAGAACAATAAAAAATATAAAAAGCAGACAGAGACAGAAACTTGAAATAGAAGGAATGATTAAGACTGTGGGATGATAGTTTGAAGATATAAATGTTGGTTTCTGGTTGCAGCTTGAAGGAGGTGGAAGAGGCTTGGCAGATGGGGGGGCAGCGGGGGCCGCTGACCGTGACAC
>NC_056508.1:47781697-47784346 GCF_014905685.2 Nematolebias whitei | reverse complement strand
TGTTTAAGAAAGAAAATCTATTTTGATACATTTTTATTTATTTTAAAATGTTGCAACAGTCTCTAGACATCACGCTGCATATCTGATCCACTCAAAGGGACTGTAGGGGTCCAAGTAAAGAGAGCAGCCTGTTCTAAAGAAATGTTTTTCAGTCATTGTGCAATGTTTAGGTACTGACTCAGGAAGTACTTGATATCGGTACTCGTATCGGTACTCGGTATTGGTACTCGGTAGAGCTGGGCAATATTTCGATATTTTTTAAATATTGAGATAATTTAATTTGTGATATAAGATGAGACTATATCAATATAAACAATATAGTGTTATACTTGAGAAGAAACGGTTTCTGAGCCTGGTGGTTCTTGCTCTGAATGCTTGTCAGCCGCCTGCTTGAGGGGAGGGGCTGGAACAGACTGTGTGCAGGATGAGTGGAGTCCTTCATGATGCGGAGCGCCTTTCCCCTGTATTGTGAAGTGTAGAGGTCCAAGGTGGTGGGAAGGCTGCTCCCCTGTCTTCTGTGCAGCCTTAACCACTCTCTGCAGAGATTATCTGCAGTATTATTCAATATATGTAAATAAATGTCTAAAAAAACAAACTAATATATGTAAATATTAATTTTTTTAGATATTTATTTTGTACAGTTACAGCTGTTGTTAATAAACATGACTGTGTAACAAATGGGACAAAGCTTTAACTCAGAAATATATTTTTATTACTTTATGGAAAGAAAGAAAAATCGAGATATATATCATATCGAGATTTATCTTAAAATATCGCGATATTCATTTTGGTCCATATCGACCAGCTCTTGTACTTGGTATCGATACGCGGTATCGGTGAGTACACAAACTAAAGTACTCGTACTCGGTTTGATAAAAACTGGTATCAGGACACCTCTACACAAAACAGTCTTTTAATCCATCAGAGCTGCTGAGCGTCAGAAAAATATCAATATATTGATCTGAAGTCTCCTGAAGAAAAAACATCTAAACTCTTCTTGAAACACAAACAACATAAACACAAACAACATAAACACAAACAACATAAACACAAACAACATAAACACAAACAACATAAACACAAACAACACACACAACTTCAAAAACGATCTTACAAACTACAGTCAGAGAATAAAAATGCACGTCTACACGTGTACAGAATGTGCACCAATCAATGATGAGACCCTAGCTCCTACAACATTTAAAGATGCAGCTCATCCTATAAGTTTAAACCGGTTCTGGACCGGTTCTGGACCGGTTCCGTTTCAATCCAGAGCTCTGACCACGTTGGAGCCGTGTGGCCTCCCCCCGTGGTGCTGCAGCGCCCCCACACCCCTGGTTAGTGCTTGAAGAACATCTAGCTTATTATCCATCGGGGGAGCGCTCGGGGCCTTCAACATCTTCAGAGAAGGCCCAAGAATTCTGCACGTTAGTTTTAATATTTATTTTATATCAAATAAATATTTTCAATGTAGTTCTTTTTGTTTTTTTGTGCTAAATTCTCTTATTTTCTGTAAACTTATTTAAAGTTGAGCAAATGTCTTTAACTTCTGAAAATCCGTTATCCAATCAGATCGTTTTAAATTTGTGTCTCCGGGCAGAACCTGCAGGAGCTCTGATTGGTCAGGACTTCTCTGTCAGCAGCGAAGGCCGAGCTCATCAGAGGCTCTGCAGGACGAGTTGTCTTGATACCCGACAGGGATTTTAACCAACAAGAATGCTGATGTAGAGTGGGCGGGGTCAACACGCAGGGCTCCGAGCCTTCGGGAAGGCCCTGAACACACACACCATCGATTATACACAATAATCGTAAATCACAGCAGGAACCAGAAACACATCCTGCACAGCCGTGAGACAACTGGGCCGTTGTGTCAGAACGCTGATCCAACAGAACCAGAACGTGTCAGCCTTCATGGAGGACCGGCGGTTCAGCCCAGACCTGACTGCCTGAAACAGAGAACCTCCAAACGATGGGAACGCCACGAGTCCAGTCCAGATGGTTCAGAGTTCTGCTGCTGCTGGGAAGCTTTCAGCAGGAAGCTGAGATTTATGAACAATATGTTTGTACCTGAACTGCTCAGAGGGAGGCGACCTGCGACAGAGTCCTTCACACGTCTGAGCGAGTTCAGACAGGAGGGACTGAAAGAACCAGTTCACACAGACCCTCCTCCACAACCACAACCAGAACCTCAGCCCGTTTCACACGTTCACATACAAGCTGCCGTGGTAGCTGAGAGTCATCTCCAACACTGACTCTGAGCACCAACTGGAGTCAGCTCTGTCTGTTAGCAAAATATCTCAGGACCCTCTGGATGGCCTTTAATGAACCACTGAGCTCCATCAGTCAGTTTCAGGCTTGTTGATCTGGGGCGGGCCCTCCCAGAACCAACAGAACCAATGGGTGAGAAAACCAGAAGGGTGACTTCCATCAGTCACACGCACGCGCACGCACGCACGCATACGCACGCACACGCACGCAGAACGAGCGACCTGCATTAAGAGAAACGTTTCCTGGAAGTAGAGAAACTCTTCTCAGATTTGAGTCTAAAGAAAAGTCGAGACTCAAAAACCAGATTTGACTCGTCAGGAAGTTCTGCAGATTAAAGATGAACAATCAGCGGGTTCAACGGGACTAACCTGTAGAAATAAA
>NC_056508.1:47778957-47781597 GCF_014905685.2 Nematolebias whitei | reverse complement strand
TGGTTGGATGATGGATGGATGATGGTTGGATGATGGATGGATGTTGGTTGGATGATGGATGGATGATGGATGGATGTTGGTTGGATGATGGATGGATGATGGTTGGATGATGGATGGATGATGGTTGGATGATGTTGGATGATGGATGGATGATGGTTGGATGATGTTGGATGATGGATGGATGTTGGTTGGACGATGGATGGATGATGGATGGATGTTGGTTGGACGATGGATGGATGATGGTTGGATGATGGATGGATGAGTTTCAGCGGCCCTGCCTGGACTGAAGCCACCTCCTCACCGTGTTGTTCCACATGGTGCTGACGGTCTCAAAGACGTCAAAGAGCCAGTCGACCTCCTGGATGACCTGACCTTCGTCGCTGTGCAGTGGAACCAAAATGAACTTGTTGATTTCTGGAGGACAGAAGAAGGAGGTGAACCAACATCAGGGCAGCTGTGCTTGTGTTTCCACCGCACTCACCAGTTTTGATGCTTTGGAACTGGACGACGAACGGCGGTCTGACGAAGGGGTGCCCTTTATACTGGTACAGCCCCGTCACGTTCACCGTGCGCGACCTGCTCAGGAGAAACCATTCAGAGGGAGAACAAGTCCAAAGTCCCGACGGTCACCTCCAGCCTGTGGAGACACGTCTCCAAACCAGACCAGGCGCTGGACCCCTGCGGTGTCTCACCTGTACATGAAAACATACTGCTGCATGTTGTCAGGGGAGTTCCCCAGACTCTTACTGGAAACGGACGTGTAGCGAGTCTTGTCATAGCTGCATGAATCAGAGACAAATGGCTGATTACCAACACACAACAGAGAAACCGTGGCTACAAGATCAGACGTGAAACATCAAAACGTGCAAATGACAGGACGGAAAACGTTTGATGCCAACAATGAAACTAGTACGTTTGTTCAACCTCAGAGCGCTCACACACACCGACCTTAAAATGTCATTTCTCTTCTACTACAACTCGTTCTCTGTGACCTGTGAAAACTCCTAATTACTTAAATTATACGTTTATTACATTGTTCACCAAGGACGCCGCCATTATTTTACCGGCACACTGCCTTCTGAGGCGATGGCGTACATCGGTTGTAGTGGAGACAAAACACGGAGTCGAGACTCAAGTTATAACGGTACAGACTACAATAAAATACTATAATAATTTGTCCTTATGCTCGATGTATGGGTCGAAACAACCAAACATGATCAGCGTGATGGTTATTAGCTCATAATAAGCCAAAGCTATTAGCTTCAATGCTAACTCTATTAGCTTCTAAGCTAATGCTAATGTCATCTACATTAGCTCTAGAACTAGAGCTATTAGCACTAGAGCTAACAGAAAAGTTAAGTCGTCCTTCCATTGTCCTCTCCGTTTCAAATTAAAGGACAGAATGTGAGACAATGTCCAACATTAACAGGGAGCTGAGTGGAGCTCGCACCGGAGCAACCCGTCTACGTCTTTTACCCAGAATGCATTCAGCGTGAATAAAATCTGTGCGTCATTAATTAAACAAAGATAAATTCTACACAGCCTACAGTATTTGTTTATTAAATAATGTCTGTTGTTCCAACTTCTCAAAGACCCCTTTAAAATTAAACTAAAACTCTAAATTAATCAAAATTCAGTTATTCATTGAAATTTATTTAATTGATCTCAATGTTTGATCAAAGCTCATGCTCAATAATCATCAAGGCAGGTCATCTGGACGGTGTCTTTTGTTGCCGAGACGTTTCATCCTTCATCCAAAGGACTTCCTCAGTCCGAGGAGCCACAAACAAACTTTACAACAATAGTTTTCCAAAACTTTCACAATAAAATATTTATTTAAATTTGTACCTAAGCAGCTATTTAAAACTGATCAACACAAAAAGTACAATTTGTAAATTAAAACATTTTGTTTAGGAGTCGATCACAACGTCGTCAGTTTCACGAGCGAACAAAACGCACTCTTTGGAGACTCCCGGTGGCGGTGCGGGCACGTGCACGTGCTCAGCCTTCTGATGGCCGACGTGTGAAGGAAATAACTGTGGAGCTGCGGCTCAGTAATGTGCTGAACCGATATTTGTGATGACTGCCCACAACAGATTGATTCAAGACAGAACATTGACGATGTCGTCAGGTTCACACATAATTAACTAAAGGAGGACGGCTGGACTGAGTTAAGGTGAGTGAAAGATCAGTGAACCTGAGCGGGACGTGGCTGCTTCTCCTGTGATTCATGAATTGATGAATTGATGAATTGATGAATTAATGAATCTGCCTGTGCAGCCATTTCACACAAGTGTCTTTTGAATGAGACAAATATTTACCATGTCGGTCATTCAGGACAGATCAAAAACCATCATCAATTCTTTTATTTTGAATAGTGTACACCTATCCTCGACTCCGCCCCACGCCTGTCCTAGACTCCGCCCCACGCCTGTCCTGGACTCCGCCCCACGCCTGTCCTTGACTCCGCTCCACGCCTGTCCTCGACTCCGCCCCACACCTATCCTCGACTCCGCCCCACACCTATCCTCGACCCTGCCCCACACTTATCCTCGACCCCGCCCCACACTTATCCTCGACCCCGCCCCACACTTATCCTCGACCCCGCCCCACACCTATCCTCGACCCCGCCCCACACCT
>NC_056508.1:47777043-47778857 GCF_014905685.2 Nematolebias whitei | reverse complement strand
TATATATATGCTCAATAATCCAGGTAGTAAAATCTAACCAGGTTGAGTCAGGTCCTCTGGATGGACTGTTCTTGTTGACACGTTTCATCTTTTATCCAAAGGACTTCTTCAGTCTGAGGAGCAAACTCAGTTTTATAAATAGCTCCTTCTCATGGTGGATCAACCAGTTTGTTGTTGACATGCAGAACTAGATGTTCACATGCTCGAGGAGGACCATCTTCCTTATGACTGATCGTTAGTGCCCTGATGGCCGCTTCTATTCCCTGAGTGAAGGTCTCTATGCAAAGTGCTGAAATCGGCTCTCATTGTGTAGTTGCATGATAAAAATTGCGTCATTTTGTTGTCAGAGTAGCTCCGCCCCTTCGACACAAGCCTTGGCTGAACTTTTTCTCACGGGCACATGCTCCAAGTGTTGTGTGATTGGTCAGAAGTTGGTGGGCGTGTTCGTCAATGTGCTCGGACATTCAGCTGCACGACTCTTCAAACACTAAATTAGTCACATGTTCAGAAACTCTTGGATGGAGCTCGTGCACACATCGTGCACGGAGGAGTCTGTCTGCTGAAAGGTGTGGTGTAGGCAGGAGTGGAGACTCTGGCAGGAAGAATCTGTTGGAGAAAAATATTCTCGCTTTAACTCACTCAAAAGGAGCTAAAGTCGACAGCAGCAGATTTTATCTGGTATGTTACTTGCAGGGTCAGATTTTCAGGACACAGGAAGTGCACGCATGAAGACCAGTCATGAGGATCTGCCACGGGCCGTGTGTGAAGCGTGTTTTTATGCTCTTATCACACACCTGGCAGGTGAATAAAGGAGGTGTCTTTGTCTCAGGGCTTCTCGTTCCTGAGTGATATGGAGCGGGAGATGGATCGACAGATTGGGGCCTTGCCATCAGTAATGTGGGTGTTGCTTTGGTCACTGGTGGTGAAGAACAAGCTGATTCTAAAGGCAAAGCTCAGGCTTTACTATCTGTCTACATTCCAACCCTCACCTGTGGTCAAGAGGTTTAGATCAGGACCAAAAGAACCAGATCCTGGATTCAAGCAGCTGAAACGATCTTCCTTCATATAGTGCTGTGCTGCACTTTACTTAGACCGGTCCAAAGCCTGTGACACTGTAGGTCATGACATCTTATGTCATTCGCTCTCAGATATTGGCTTCTTAGATCACACTGTTCGCTAGTTCTCAAACCATCTCTCAGACCGGAGGCAATGTGTTCGACACAACAGTACTTCATCTAGCTAATTAACAGTCACTAACGGTGTGCTACAAGGCTCAGTTTTAGGTCCCACTCTTTTTACAATTTATATAAATAACATAGGTCAAAACATACCTGTCACATCGTTGCATCTCTATGCCGATGACACTGTTGTTTATTGCCGAGCTAACACAGTTGCCAAGGTTTTCCAGCTTCTACAGTCTGCATCTGACATCATCCAGTCAGACTTGTTCCATCTCAAGCTGGTGCTAAACGCTGATAAAACCAAAGGGATGTTGTTTTCCAACAGAAAGTCGTGCCAACAACTCCTCCTCCCATCTCATCCATGCACGGTGTTCCTATTGAGTTTGTCCATTCTTACTAATACCTGGGAATTTTAATTGATGCACATCTCTCTCTTAAAATGCATCAAAAACTTGATAAAGAAACTGAAATTCAAACTGGTTTTCTTTTTCAGAAATAGATCTTGTTGAACTCTGAACACCAGAAACACCTCGTAACCGCTACCTTCCTACCGACCATCGGCTACGGTGACATTATTTACATGAACGATGCCAGCTGCTTGCAGATGTTGGATGCTGCAGATGTTGGATGCTG
>NC_056508.1:47776779-47776943 GCF_014905685.2 Nematolebias whitei | reverse complement strand
CTGTGTGTCCCACGGGTCTGTGTGTCCCACAGGTCTGTGTGTCCCACAGGTCTGTGTGTACCACAGGTCTGTGTGTACCACAGGTCTGTGTGTCCCACGGGTCAGTGTGTCCCACAGGTCTGTGTGTACCACATGTCTGTGTGTCCCACGGGTCTGTGTGTCCC
>NC_056508.1:47774308-47776769 GCF_014905685.2 Nematolebias whitei | reverse complement strand
AGTGTGTCCCACGGGTCAGTGTGTCCCACGGGTCTGTGTGTCCCACATGTCTGTGTGTCCCACGGGTCTGCAGACCCGTGGGACACACACACCCGTGGGACACACTACAGGTCGGTGTGTACGACAGCTATGATTTTTCAGTGTTTCCGTATCTGAGCAGCAGGTGTTCTTTTTTGTTTGTTTGTTTGTTTGTTTGTGTCAGGATTGTGGTCCATGGGCAGCCGTTCCTGAGGGCCATTGAGCCTCATTCTGGACAGGTTTTTAACTTCGGAAAAGCTTTTAAGCTCAGGCGAAGTCAGGTACACGTTTTATGTTTAATTTTTATCAGTTTTTGTTTTTGTTTGTCTTCTGTCAGATTTGATTGATTTTGTCGTCGTTCGACGCTGCTTCAACTCTCCTTTCTGTTGGTTCTGTCGGCCAGGTGTTGGATGTGAGCGATCACTATCCTGTGGAGGTGAGACTGAAGAGCTCCACCCCTCTCCTCCAGGCCACGCCCCTGCGGATCCTCCTTAGTGTTTCTGTAATCGTTCAGTTCTGCCTGCGCGCTCTGTGATCGTCTGCTCCAGTAAATTGGTTCTGATAAATCACATTTTTATCAGATGTTTTTAGAGTATTTTTATTAAATCTCTGTGCCAACCGTGAGCTGTGAAACTGTCTTAAGTTCAGAATCTTTTAAAAATATATTTCTTTTTATTTTATTTTGTGGTTTTGACCCTCAGTTAAAACAAATCCTCCAGAGAGAGAGCTGCAGGTGTGACGTCTACAAACTGCTCTTGTTGTTTTATCTTCGTGTTCTGACCCGTCAGTCGACCCGCTGACACTCAACAGAAAACAACAAACCTCACACAGAAGGAACAAACAGTAAATGTTGTTGTTTGTTACATTTGTATGATTTTTCACGGTTCACTCAGAGTTCATGGGGATGTTTCTTTTTTTCCTCTTTGTTTTTTTTATTTTTAACAATTTGGAAACTGGTGTAAATATCTGGGCGACGCTTTGGATTTGTAAGACATTCGCAGTTTGATTTTTTTAACGCTCATTAAATTTTTTGTTAAACTGTAAAACGTGTTGGGCGCCGTTTGTTTAGTCCACAGCTCTTCGTTGTTGTTCGTGAGTCTTCCTGTGCGCTGTGAGGCGCTGCAGCTGCAACCACCGAAGAAGAAACGTCACTTCCTTCAATCAGAGATCGTCTCCTGCTTTGATGTCTCACGTCTGGGTGAAGGGGGGGCTTCCTATTTTCAGCTTAATTTTAAAGAAATTTGAAGTTAATAAAAAAATGAAGTTACACTTTTAAACCTGATCAAGATTTCATGAATCTTTCGTCTCAATAATAAGACTGATATAACAACTTTAGATAACATGGTTGACCTTTTTTATAATTTAAAACGATAGGGCAGTTTTTAAAAATTTTTTTTGTATAAAATTAAGTATTAAATATTGCTTCAGTACTTATCAGAAATAGATCTTTTTTAGTAAAGTGGAAAATGTACGTTATTATTATGCTGCGTAATGATGGAAACACAACAGAGTGAGACATCTTTCTCGTTATGATCTTTGCTCCGTTAGGAAACGTGGCTTTAATGAGTTTCCGGAAACACCAGAGTGAGACCTCTTCTTCTCGGTAGGATCTCTGCTGCTTTAGGAAACGTGGCCTTACTGAGACCCACCAGGACCCGTCAGAACCCAGCAGGACTATCAGAACCCGCGGTTCTGGTAGATGAATGAGAACCTCCCAGCTCCCTTTTCCATCTGTCAGTTTCCGGTCCCGGCAGTCCTCTGCAGCCCCTGTCTGAAGAAGCGCCATGTCTGAGTCAGAACCGGTCCCGGTCCCGGAGGCCTCCGTCCTGGACGCGCTGAACGCCACGGACTCGAACGGTACCGAAGTTCTGAACGCCACGGCGAAGTTCGTGGCCACCTCGGAGGGCACGGCGCTGGCCTACGGAAGCCTGGTGGTCATGGCCCTGCTGCCCATCTTCTTCGGAGCCCTGCGGTCCGTCAGCTGCTCCAAGTCCAAGGTGAGAACCAGAACCAGGATCTAGAGTAAGAACCAGAACCAGCAGCTAAAATAAGACCCGGAACCGGAGCGGGGTCTGCCGTCAGTCTGCGCCGGCTAGCTGAGGATTTAACAACATCTGTGTAAAGATAACAACAGCTGGTTTATTTAAATTATCATCAGAACCCGCCCAGACCCGGATCTGGACCTGATCGGTTCCACTTGTTGCCTTCAGGTGCTTCAGTTGTTTGTTTACACAGAGGAAATAAACAAGTTGTTTACTTGGTTATGGGATGTTTTTTTGTCGTGTATTATCCAGATGTTTGTTTACGGTCCTGTTCTAGTTGTTTACCTGGTTCTGGAACCGGTCAGACAGCTGCAGAGTGGCTGACCTGAGGTCAGGTACAGGTGTGCGTGTGTGAAGGGACTCTAATTGTTTCTTGCTTAAAACGTGTTTTTATTATTTTA
>NC_056508.1:47774081-47774298 GCF_014905685.2 Nematolebias whitei | reverse complement strand
GAGGTGTAAATCCACCTGTCTCAGTCTCCATGGCAACAAGAGGTGTAAATCCACCTGTCTCTGTCTCTGTGGCAACAGGAGGTGTAAATCCACCTGTCTGTCTCCATGGTAACAGGAGGTTTAAACCCACCTTTCTCTGTCTCCATGGTAACAGGAGGTGTAAATCCACCTGTCTCTGTCTCCATGGTAACAGTAGGTGTAAATCCACTTGTCTCTG
>NC_056508.1:47769998-47774071 GCF_014905685.2 Nematolebias whitei | reverse complement strand
TGTCTCTGTCTCCATGGTAACAGGAGGTGTAAATCCACTTGTCTCTGTCTCCATGGTAACAGATGGTGTACTGTTCTGTTCGTCCCTTAAGCACCTGCAGCTTTTGGACCTTAAGGAGGTTCTGATCCGTGCAGCTGGTGGAGCGAGCAGCACTGGGTCTTTTCGGTTCAGCAGCTCCAAGGTTCTAATAAAATCAATGATTTTCCTCAACCGAGCGCTCAGCATGAGTTGTTTACCTCAGAAGCTTCAGGTGTGGTTCACCTGAGGCGTCTCTCACATGACTTCGTGTAAAACAAACACCTGTCTACCTGCACATGATGATGTTGACGCTGATGATGGTTTAGTTTCTCAGGCAGGCTGTTTGTTTCCAGACTCAGATCTTCTGTTTCCGATCTGATTCTTCTTCTTCCTGTCTGTGTCTCTGCACACCTGTCTGTCTGTCTTTCTGTCTGTCCTTCCATCCTGTCTGTCTGTAGGAACTCGGAGACATTGATTACGATTGTGGCTTCAGAGTGAGTATGAGAGCTGCACACCTTGTCATGAACAGCCAACCTGCCGGTTCACTGGCTTCACCTGAACCGGGACTGAACACGAGTCCATGTGGGCCTCCACAGAGGAGCCGTTAGACACAAGCCGAAGGTTTTCAGGATAAATCTGAGTTAATCTTTTAGTTTTGTTCAGATTAGTAAATAAATTCAGTGATAACAGAAGACAAGTCCTTCAGGTTCAGTTCCACGCTGACATGAACTCGTGCGGTTCTGAAACTCTCCAACGTCAAACACTCCGTCTGTGTGTTAGCACTACACCAAGGTGGAAAGACATCAGCAATGGCCTCTGAGAAGCAGCTGTTGCTGCCCGTTAATCTGGATAGGGTCAAAGGTCATTTAGTTCCACAGAAAGAAGTGGAAACATTTCAGGCAGCTGATTCACCCTGAAGGTCAGACTGTGCAGTGACTCTACAGCCAGCAGGTCAGAGGTCAAAGGTCAGGACCTCTCCTCTCTAACAACATGGTGGACTCTGTTCCAGGGCTGCAGGTTCTTGCACATCAGGAAGTTCTCAGCTGAAGCGGAAACGTGTTGGAGCAGACGGCGTGAAGAGGTTTTCATTAACTAACTTTAGCTGTTTCTGTCCGAAGCTTCAGCTGATGTTTGTTCTGAACGAAGCTCCAGCTGCTCTGACCTGAACAACAAGCAGCTTTTAGGATTTGAGTCTACAAAGACTCGGTCCTCTCGTGTCCCGGTGTGTGGAGGCTTAATGTGACTTCTTCTGCCGGCTCACAGGAAGTCCAAAGAAAACTGGTTCCAGATCAGCAGCTGACAGAAACCACAAGTTTTAAACCATTTCAGGCTCGAACAACAAAAACATTCAATAATTCAAAGGATTGATCATTTATTGAAGGGATTTTTAGCTTTTGGAGGAGAAATATATATTTTTTCTTATTTATTTATTTATTTATTTGTTTCTTATTTATTTATTTATTTATTTGTTTCTTATTTATTTTAAATACTTTTTTCATTTATTTATAGAATTATTTTTTATTCATTCATCCATTAATTTTTTTTTTCATTTGTTTTGTGCTTTAATGTTTTAGTTTGGTAGAGTTTGTTTGATTTATTAATTTAGTTTAATTTGTCTTTAAAGATGACTTACTATTATTGTTTTTGTCGAATTAATTTATTGAATTATTTTGTGTATTTTATGAATTTTTTCTCGTTCATATCGTGACGACTCGGTTGTCATTCTGGTTTTGTTGTCTTTTATTTTGAAGTTCCATCTGATTGTGTTTCCTGTCAGAACTCGTCGGACGCTCCGGAGACCATCACCAGCCGAGACGCTGCTCGGTTCCCCATCATCGCCAGCTGCACTCTGTTTGGACTCTACCTGTTCTTCAAGGTGAGTCCGGGTCTCTGCGGTCCGGTCCAGCTGCGGAGTTCTGGTTCTGACCGTTTGTGTTCATGCATGTTCACCTGCTCACAGAGACTCATGTTCGTGCTGCTGTTTAACATATTGTTTTTATGCTACTAGTGCTTAGATGATGTTTTTACTTGTTTCTCTAAGTTCATATCTTTGATCTTATCACTGGTTTTATTTTACATTTTATTGTTTGATGTAACTGGGACCCTGTGAACGTAATGTCATTCCACCACATGGATCACATGATGTGGTACATGTACCAGGTACATGTGGTGCATGTGATACATGTGGTACATGTATCAGGTACATGTGGTACATGTGATACATGTGGTACATGTGATACATGTGGTACATGTGGTACATGTGGTACATGTGATACATGTGGTACATGTACCAGGTACATGTGGTACTTGTGATACATGTGGTACTTGTGATACATGTGGTACATGTGATACATGTGGTACATATGGTACATGTGGTACATGTGGTACATGTACCAGGTACATGTGGTACTTGTGATACATGTGGTACATGTGGTACATGTGGTACATGTGGTACATGTGATACATGTGGTACATGTACCAGGTACATGTGGTACTTGTGGTACATGTGGTACATGTGGTACTTGTGGTACATGTGGTACATGTGGTACATGTGGTACTTGTGATACATGTGATACATGTGGTACATGTGATACATGTGGTACATGTGGTACATGTGATATCTGTGATGTGAATGTCAAATAAATCTCACTGAATCTTTGAATCTGAGTCTTGTGTCCCGCAGGTGTTCTCCCAGGAGTACATCAACCTGCTGCTCTCCGTTTACTTCTTCGTGCTGGGAGTCCTGGCGCTGTCCCACACCCTGAGGTAAGACCCAGTCGCAGGTTCTGATCCAGAACCACCAGAACCAGAAACCGACTCTGACCTGTCCTGTCTGTCAGTCCTCTGATGTCCAGGATGTTTCCAGAATCGTTCCCCAACAGACAGTTCCAGCTGCTGTTCACGCAGGGCGCCGGGGAGGCCAGACAAGGTCGCTACACCTGAACTCAACACCTAAATACACCTGAACGCAACGCTTAAATACACCTGAACGCAACACCTAAATACACCTGAACGCAGCGCCTAAATGAACCTGAACTCAACACCTAAATACACCTGAACACAACGCCTAAATACACCTGAACTCAACACCTAAATACACCTGAACGCAGCGCCTAAATACATCTGAACGCAGCGCCTAAATGCACCTGAACGCAGCGCCTAAATGCACCTGAACGCAGCGCCTAAATGCACCTGAACGCAGCGCCTAAATGCACCTGAACGCAACGCCTAAATGCACCTGAACGCAGCGCCTAAATACACATGACACCCCCCCGAAACACATCTTTCTGTTAGTAAAATATCATGTTCCTGTGCGTTGTCTCTGCTCAGAAGTCGTGAATTACGAGTTCGACACGAAGACTCTGGTGAGTCTGCTGATCAGCACCGCGGTCGGGGTCTGGTACCTGTTCAAAAAGGTAAGATCGGTCAGAACCGGTTGCCGTGGCGACCACCTCTGCAGCCAATGACGTGTCGTTTGTGACATCACAGCACTGGATAGCCAACAATCTGTTCGGCCTGGCGTTCGCCCTGAACGGCGTGGAGCTGCTGCACCTGAACAACGTGAGCACCGGCTGCATCCTGCTGGGGGGGGCTGTTCGTCTACGACGTGTTCTGGGTGAGGCCCCGCCTTCGTCGCCTTCATCATCTTCATCGCATCTGACATTGTTCCCTACAACCTAAACTCTTAGCTATTTGTACTTTCAATTAAAAGTTTTCACATTATTCCCACAATAAAAGCACGACCGTCATTTAACATTCAAAACATTTTTCTTTTTTATCTTTTGGGTTTTTTTTGTTCTGCAAAACGTTTTGAGACAGAACTTTAAATTTATTTAAATTTTCCTTTTTGAAATTAATTTTTGAACAGATTTTTTATGATAGCTGTAAAAATGAAAGAGTCCTCTCTGTCCCTCTGACCTGTCCTCGCCTGTCCCATGTCTCCAGGTGTTTGGGACCAACGTCATGGTAACGGTGGCCAAGTCGTTTGAAGCTCCAATCAAACGTGAGTCCCTGTCTCTGTGTCTCCTGGATGGTCTCTTGTCCTCCGTCCCTCC
>NC_056508.1:47765099-47769988 GCF_014905685.2 Nematolebias whitei | reverse complement strand
TCCCTCCTGATCGATGTCTGTCTTTGTCTCAGTGGTCTTTCCTCAGGACTTATTGGAGAGAGGACTGGAAGCCAGCAACTTTGCCATGTTGGGACTGGGGGACATAGTCATCCCGGGGATCTTCATCGCCCTGCTGCTGCGCTTTGACGTCAGGTAACTTCTCCTCCTGCTCCTCCTCCTGCTCCTCCTCCTGCTCCTCTTCCTGCTCCTCCTCCTGCTGAGGCGTCTTTTCTGTTTCTGTCCTCAGCCTGAAGAAGAACAGCAGGACGTACTTCTACTCCAGCTTCTTGGCCTACATCTTCGGACTGGGCCTCACCATCTTCGTCATGCACACCTTCAAGCATGCCCAGGTAGGAGCTCTGGGGTCAAAGGTCAGAAGTCAAGCTGTGCGGTCTTCCTGTTCTGTCCCTCACGGTGTCTCTCCATCTGTCCGCAGCCCGCTCTGCTTTACCTTGTCCCGGCCTGCGTCGGGTTCCCCGTCTTCGTCGCCCTCATCAAAGGAGAACTCCCAGAGATGTTCAGGTGAGTTACCATGGCGACCGCTTCACCTGCCCCCGACCACAGCTGCAGAGCGCACAAAACGTCTGAAGAACGAAGAACCCAGGAAGGACCAAAACCACCAAAACTGCTACTTTGGTCCAGTTCAGACGTGGTTCTGGTTATTCAGCGCCGGGTCTTCTTACATCTGCTCAATAAATTATCCACAAGGTCAATGAAGAACTTTAGGAGGTGCGTTTAGCTCTGGCGGCCATCTTGAGTCAGATTGCCTCCAGAAGTGAAGTATTGGATCCTATGAATTGGACTGAAGCGTTCTCCGTTCAGTTCTACGGGCCTTTTGGGTCATTGTTGGTGCCGTGGACTTCGGTTCTCTCTGTGCTTTTCTACGGCAAGTCCAAATGGACCAACATGGCTGCTCCTTGTGAACATCATCTAATGTCAGTTTGAGGAAGAAAAGGAGGCGGAGTCTGTCTGTCCATCGTTTGTCCCTCGTGTTGACTCGGGTCTGTCCCGTTGAGACATTAAGAGTCACGGTTCTCATAATCTGTCTGACTTCACCCCTGAGCTGTATGGGAGTTTGATTGACAGGTCCTGACTGAACAGTTAGATGTTTGATTGACAAGTCATTTCATGTCTTCTCCTCCATCTTTTCTTTTTTCTCTCCTCCATTCGTCTCGTCATCTTTAGTCACTAAACTTTAGAGTTTAAGTTCAAAAACTTATGCTCCGCCTCTTTCTTTTCTTCTTCTGACCCTCTTCATCCTCTCCTCTTCGTTCCATCTTCTCTCTCTCTCCTCCCACCTCTCTTCGCTCGAAGCTTCGAGTCGTCAGAGGAAGTACTTCCTGCGACTCCACGGATCACTTCCTTCCCTTCAGTGAGCGGCTCTCCTGCCAGCTTGGCCGTGTCCATGGACGCCATGGCAACCGGCTCCTCCACTCGTCACCGCCGCTTACAACCCACCTCCTTGTAGAAACCCCGCCCCCTGCCCTTACTGACCCCTCCCTGTCTCATCTGGGCAGGTAAAGAAGAGCAGCATCCATGCTTTCAGACTCTTCATTAATTATTAGTTTTAAACGGGTTAGGTGTTTCATTAGACATTTTGAGAGGCGGAGCCTAACATCATCAAACAGTTTCAAACAGCTGAAAATATTTAAGCAACAAATAAAATGTTCCTGACTGATTGACAGGTCCTGAGCCTTTTATTCAGGAGCTGTGGGGACAACAAATGTGCATGTTTGTGTGTTTTTGTTTATTAAACTGTGTCGATGACATCAGGGGGAGGAGTTTGTGTTGTCATGGTGATGTGGCACTAACGGGTTAACGAGTACCTTCGCAGTGAAACTGGTTTCAGTTTTATAACCTGGATAAAAACGGATCACTTAGACCGCCATCACTGGGCTGAGGTGTAAACTCTGGCTCCGCCCTGACTCCACCCTAGACCCGCTCACCTGACCTCAGATCAGTTCCAGGAAATTAGTCCGGTCTATTTAATTCAGCTCAGTCAGTATTGATCAGTTTGAGCCAATAATTACTACAATCAGTTGAATTAAATGATACCAGATCGGTTTCTAAATGTTTTAACTTTAATAAGATCTTTGACTGACTTTGATTTTGACTTTGATTCAGACTCTCAAAATCTCTTCTTCCTCATCTGCAGGTACGAAGAGACTTCTGAGGAGGCGGAGCCTAAAGAGGATTCTTCAGAATCTGAGAAAAAAGACCAATAACATTCATTGCGACCCCTCCCCCACATTTCTCTGAAGCCCCTCCCCCCACATCTCTCCAGCTTCCCATTTGTTGCCAGGGGAATTGAGGGGCGGGGTTTATGTTGCCAACATGTTTGTCTCTGGTAACCATGGGAACGACAGATGGTCTCCATGGTTGTGGCTTCTGTCAGACTGCTGGTGGCAGCGTGTGTTCGTGACTCCTCCTCTTCATCATAGGTGCACTCACGCAGAAACATCGAGCTGCTGCAGGGGGCGGGGCTACAGGCAGTGTGATGTTTTTGTGTGTTTGCAGCTCGTCAGCTCACAGAAACCAGGAAGTTGTTCTGGCTTTGAGCTCAAACAAGACCCATCCAGATCTGAGCCCACCTTCAGAACCACATCATCCAGGTGTCTCTCCTGGTGTCTTTAACCTCATCCAGATGTGTCTCGTCATCTTTAGAGATACTCCAGATAGTCCAGGTGTGTCCCCGGTCTCCCTGCTTCCTGGTTCATCAGCCGCTCTCTCTGCCTTCTGCTTTGTTCAGCCATTTTCTGTCGGCTACCTTTTTTTTTCTCAACAAGCCCAGAGTTTTAAGAAGGATAAACATCTGACTAGAAGGTTTTTTTTTTTCACATTTTGGTTTTAGTATTTTTAGTTTTTACATCTGGACTTCATTTAAACTGAAAGTTTTCTGACAGTGTTAACTCTTCTGGTTAAAAGACCTTTTTGGACACTTGTAGATTTCAAACCTGAAGCATCGGAGCTGCCGCTTCCTGTTTAATTCTGACTTCTGCCTCGTCGATCTGATGCCAAGCAGCTTTCAGTTTGACAAGTTTTAATGTAAAGGACAGAAACGATTGACTGTTTATTTCTGCTGAAGTCCATAAATTTAAATTTTGTTTTATGAATGAAGCCTGAAAAATAAAACTACAGGAAATAATGTTTTCAAATGATTACTGTTAATGCTAGACTTCAACAACAAAAGGTTTCTTTAAGTTGTGGTGAAGGCTCAGTGGATGTTTCTGAGCTCCTCTGAATTAAATAAAATAATAAAACTTCAGTTTTAAGGACCAAAACTTTTCTCTGTTTCTGCTAAACACGCTAAAATCAGTTTTCTTCAGCTGCTAGCTTTCTGGTCTGAGGTTTACTAGCGAGGGGAGGAGCAAGCAAAAGGGGGAGGAGACAGTGAACAGCCTGTGGGGGAGGAGCCAAACAATCCTCGTCCAATCAGCTGAGACTGAACGTTTAAAGGGATTTTTTTTTTAATCCGCGCTGAAACAAAGTTTGACTTGATTTACGGATTCATTTGTTTCTTAACTTTTTTTTTTAGCCGTTAAATAATATTTAAGTTTTTGATGAAAACAAATGATTACAAAGACTGAAGATTGTGATGTTTTCTTTTAAAGTCCAGGTTTTATTTCACACATTTTGAAATGTTAAGTGCAGAACTGAAGATGACATTTTGTTAAAGAACTGCTGGAACGTTGAAACTGAAGCAGCAGGTTACCCCTTCAAAGCTGCTCCTGGAAACTACAGCTCCCAGAATGCAATACTCCCATGTTCTCCTGTGTAACTGGTTCAGTGAAACACCACAACCTGTAGCGTAGATGATTTGAACTGGTTATGTTGTTGGGTTCAGGAAAGGATTCACAGTTTTAGTATTTTGATGTAAACTGCAGAAGTGTTGCTCGGTGAAGTTCAGTATCTTTTTATTTTAAATCTGTTTTTCAAACGTTTTGTTTTCTTCCTCTGGTTGTTTTTGTGAACACGGTCATTTCGCTGCCTCAAATGTATCTGTTTTATTTGCAATAAACCTTTTGGTGTTTGGATCACCGTTTAAAGACGCACAACTCTGACTCGACTGTTTGACCTCTTCGTTGGTGGTTCTCTAGAACCGGACCAGTTACATCCTCTCATCACATGACAGGAGGTCTGTGTACCAACTGAACTGTCAAGCATGGTGGTGGTACCATCATGTTGAGGTACTGAACCAGATGGAATAAGTGAGTTCTTCAATTTCACCTCAGATCAGAACCAGTTCCTGATTGGATAAAGCAGGCTAACTTTAGCAAACCCATTCAAGTTTCCAAAAACCAGTCCGTTTCAGGAAACCAACTTGCTGTCATGAAGAAGAGTGGTCTGATATCAGCTAAAACTCACAACCTTCATGTTACAGATGGCCTGAGGTCCAGGTGAGACCGCTGAGAGGCATTTAACCAAACCGTGTGGTGGCTTCGTATGTTTCAGCCTGGTGGGATAATGTAAAAATCAGATATTTTATATGTCCGTCTTTTATAATCAAAGAGTTATTTTTATTTTTACCAGTCAAACTTTGCAGAAAATGATTAACGTTTATTTTGAAAAGCGCTACCCGGACGTGTTTCCACAGTTCCGGCGCACGCGAAGCTTTGGTTTGTTTTGAGTTTGTTTTAGCTCGCAGGGACAAAAAGATGGGGGAAGCAGATGTGACCCTGAGTCAGAGCGAGGAGAAGCCCCCGGACTCCGGCCTGGTTCCCGGGGAGGACTCGGTGGTCTGGAGCCACGAGGTGGAGGTCTGTTTGTTTCACGCGATGATTGGACACAAACCGGTCGGTAAGAAACTGCCGCTACTGTTAGCAGCTGGTGTTAGCATCCAGGGTTAGCATCCAGGGTTAGCAGCTGGTGTTAGCATCCAGGGTTAGCAG
>NC_056508.1:47760232-47764999 GCF_014905685.2 Nematolebias whitei | reverse complement strand
AGGTTGACTCGACTGCACAGTGCAGTGTGAATGCAAACGCACCAGCTCAAATGTAACAAAAGGTCATGAATTTTGGTCCAGAACCGAGTCTACCGGACTATCAGCTGTGAAAACGACTTGATTCTCACTGCTTCACATTGAGGACCTTTTCACTGAACAGTTTTTCTTCAGAAACATCAACATGTCTGTTTCTCTGGACACAAACCAGCTGCTCCTGGCTGATGGTGTCTCCAGCAGTAGAACATGTTCACTCTGAGGGTGTGGATGATGCTTGTTGCACACACAGATACCTGGTTGTCAGTTTGACAACCAGGTATCTGTGATTGTCCCTCACACCCCACCAGCAGGTCACTGGATTCACTGAGGTTAGGGTTGATGCAGACTTCTGCACCTCTGTGTCTCTGCCTGAATCTTCTCTGTGGTTCTCTGGGGTTTAGTGCTCTGATCATCTCCCTAACTGACATGAAAACACAAAACATCAACAATAACATGGCCAGCCAGGGGAGCCAAATTCAAATAAGCACACAGTTGTTTTGGGGACATGCAGAACCTAATGACATCTACCTTAAGTCTTTGTTGGTCCACTCGGTTCCAAAACGTCCAAATTAAATGGCCACACCAATGGACTGTGCCTGAGAATAATCCCCGAGATCTGATCCATCCTGCCAAAAGCATCTGAGTCTGGGTGCTCGAGGCACGAACCAAGCCATCATAAAGCAAGCAGCGCGATCGGGTTAAAATTTGCTGCCGATGACTTCCTTGATTGTAGATAGACCAGGAACCAGTTATCATAAATCCAATTATAAATGTGTCCTTAACATCCATCAATGACAGCAGAAATAGACACGTCATCATGTCTTCAAAGTCGATGAGATATCCAGCTGTGTGTGTGCCAACAGGGCAAATCGACTCGCCTGAATCCTGTCTTCTCTTTGAAGAAATGTCATCAATTGTGTTGAGGGACCAACTGATCAAATCCAGTCCGTTATGATTCTGAAGATTTGTAGAAGAGAGGCTCTAAAGCAGTTTCACAGACAGGACAGAGCAAAAGCAAGAGAGGGAGAGGAGGAGACGTCCGCCCTTGGCAAGAGCAAGTGTTGAAGTGTGTTGTGTTATTATTGATCAAAAACCATTATCTAGGCTGATAGATACTGGTTTAACTGGTCAACAACATCCTTTACAGTTTACTTACCTCCACCATGCAGCCTCCACTGTAGAAAAAGCAGCAAACTTTTAACAACAAAGTTTGTGATTGTCCTGTGGCATCAGGGTCAGAACCTCCTGTGAGGAGAAACATGAACATCAGGTGAACTGTTTAAGCAGCTGACCTGATGGATGAGCACATTTTACAAGCTTCATCTGTTACTGTCAGTCTTTAGTTAGCTTCTGAGTTTAGCTAGCTACATAGATATCCATAAAATAAATTTCCACACTAATATCTTAAAGTTAGTGTTACATGGATCCTGGTTTAATTCACCACGATGCACGTGTTCAGCTGCAGCAACGTTAACAAACATGAACTTATCAGCTGAAACACAGACACAGCTCCGTCCTCGGATGAAGCAGAGTCCAGTCTTTCAACAATGGACTCAGCATGAGCAGAAGATGAGGCAAAAGACCACGGAGAATGTTGTTTTTCACACAAGGCAGCTGACGGCTCCATATGAGCTAAGAGAAATGCGTGTTTGTTTGTCCTGCGCTGTACTCCACTTCTTGCTTGTGGAGCGGGGCCCGGTCTGTTTACATTCACACTGTACTCGAAATGGAGCTGGAGTTCTCTTCTACCGGACCTAGACCTAGGTTTTAGCCCGGGCCAGAGTTCGCCTTTTTGTTCCGTGACAGAGTTCGATGGCGCGTTCACACCTCCCCAAACGAACCGGACTTTCTAGGAAAACGAGCTAGAGTTCGATTAAAGCGACTAAACAGGGCTGCTGTGAATGCATCCTTACACCCACAGACGGGGTTCAAACACGTGAACCCCATGGTTATGTAACCACTTATGTGGTTACACCGCAGTGTTTCCCCTACCATTTTACAAGCGGGGCGCACCGCCCTGTCAACTCACCCCCCCCAACCACTAGTCGGTACTGATGTAACGCTAAACTAGCAGCTCACAATGCTGGTGCACTAGCTGAAAAGCTAAAGGCAGCCTCTTCCCTCATGCTGAACCCTCACGCTGACACCCCGCCACACACACTTGAAAACTGTCAGTACAAGCAGCTCATGTGTGTCTGTCTCTCCCCCACCCCCAAAAAAGCTGCCTGTACAGACCTGTCATTCCCCAGTCTGTTACCGAACCCGATCCGTAGTGTAGCTCATTTGCACATGCACTAAAAGGAATACTTCCAGGTCGCACGGATCGCCAGTTGAATATGCTGGATTAAGGAAAATGTACTAGTATAATTACATTTGTGAATAAGAGCAGTCGTAATTTACTTAGAAAAGTACGTGCTCTATCTCCGCCAATCTTCATGTTGCTAATTTACACCACTCATATTTCCGTTAAAATCACTGACGTATTTACGTCATGGTTAAAATGATCTGCAGCTTCACCATGAGCGGCGCGGTTTCACCATGGAAATGATTCATTCTGTATCTCGCAGGGTTTTTCTCATTCAGCCCAGGCTGGGGGTCAGCTCCAACGCGTCGCAGATCATCTTAACCAATGATTGTAACGGAGATACGAGTGGCGTAAATTAGCTACATGAAGATCGGTGAAGATAGAATTTAATTCATAAACAACGGTGATCTGTGCGACCTGGAAGTACACTACGGATCGTGCTTCTGTAACAGATCGGGAAATAACAAGACGGTGCACGGCTGAGATGTGTCTTCTCTCCTCTGACCTGCTCCAAACTGTCGATGCAAACCGTGCGCGGCTGTATCTCTGTCTCCCCCCCCCCCCCCCCCTTCTAAAACTGTCGGTAAACATTTGAAATATCTCAGTCTGTGTGTAATGAATGAATATAACACAAGTTTCACTTTTTGAATGGAATTACTGAAATCAATCAACCGTTTCATGATATTCTAATTTTATGACCAGCACCTGTACATTAAGGTGTTTAAACATTAAACCTTTCCACACTCTTGCAATATTGTAAATAATGTTTATAAACTCTAAGCGCTCCAAAAGAGCAGATTATGTCATGATTTCAGCTCTTGGCCACGCCCACTTCTCCGATGCAGTTGCTGGCAGAGAGCGGAGATCATGACATGCTGCAGGAGGGAGCTTCTCCTGCAGCTGTGGGCTGCACACAGGTACAGCAGGTGCTAAATCAATTTAAAATAATTTGCAGTAGTCCTCACTGTTTTGCAGTTAATTTTTTGTGCATTCGCTCTATCGCGGTTTTTCAAAGTACCGGTAAAAGTGGACGTGACACAATTGGCTGACTGATGGATGAGCCATGGGTTGTTTATTTAAAATAAATTATTTAAAATGATTTTGCACCAACATGTTCTCTCCGTGCATGTGTGGGTTTTCTCCAGGTACTCCAGTTTCCTCCCACAGACCAAAAACATGCATGTTAGACTGATTGGTAACTCTAAATTGTCCCTAGGTGTGAGTGAGAGAGTGAATAGTTGTTTGTCTCGTTTGTCTCTATGTGTCCCTGTGATGGACTTGAGACCCGTCCAGGGTGTCCCCGCCCCTCGCAGTGATTGCTGGACATGGGCACCGGCGACCCCCGTGACCCAAAATGGAAGAAGCGGGTAAAGAAAATGGATGGATGGATTTTGCACCATGTGTGCAGCCCACAAGTGCAGGGGGAAGCTCCCTCCTGCAGCTGATCAGCTGATCTCCTTGTTTTCCACGCCCACATTTCTCCTGCTGCAGCTTTGTGAAGAGTTAACCCTTAGCTGTCCAGATGCACCGATCGACTTTTGTCTTGCAACTTAAAATTCAAAGTCTGTCACATCGTAAAAATCATCAAATCAGAAAATATAAAAGTGTTACAAGGGGCCGAGATGGTGTAGAGGCAGGGCAGCCAGCTCGGGACCCGAAAGTCCCAGGCTCGATCCCCGGTCACGGCACACCTCATGGTGTCCCTTGGCAGCACACCCCATCCCTAAAATGCCCCTGGGGTGCCCTCAGTAACTGCCCACTGCACCACCTGGTGGTGGATGGGTTAAATGCAGAGACTAATTTCACCATTGTATGGAAACATACAGTGCTGACATTATTATTATTATTATTATTAAGGGGGGAGATTGGGAGTAACAGGTGATGAGTGATTACAGCCTGACACATGACAAAGTTTACTGAACTTGGACTGAACTTGGACTTGGACTACTGTGTCCCTGCTTCATAGTTTGTCACTTATCGTGGGGGCGTGGTCCCAAACACCTGCGATAAACCAAGGACAAAAATTCCGAGCTGATCATGCGCCTCATCCGTCAGTCAGCCAACTGTGTCATGTCCAATCTGACTTTGAAAAACCGTGGAAGAGCGAGTCCGTGGAAGTCGAACCACGATGTAGCGAGGGACTTCTGTAAAGAACCTCGAACCTTGGTGGAATGAACGCTGTGCAGGTGTTGTGTCAGAGTTGGTCTTGGTGGAATGAACGCTGTGTAGGTGTTGTGTCAGAGTTGGTCTCTGGTTTCAGGAGTGAACCGTCACTTCCACATGATCTGCATCAGAGACAAGTTCAGCCAGAACATCGGCCGGCAGGTTTCCTCCTCCGTCATCTGGGACCACCTGGGAACCATGTACGACATGCAGGCTCTGGTGAGAACACGCACGCACGCACGCACGCACGCACGCACGCACGC
>NC_056508.1:47757308-47760132 GCF_014905685.2 Nematolebias whitei | reverse complement strand
CTGGTGAGAACACGCACGCACGCACGCACGCACGCACGCACGCACGCCCGCCCTGTGTCACTGTTTGATCGAGGTGTGTTTTTGTTGCAGCACGAGTCAGAGATCCTGCCGTTTCCTAATGCTGAGAAGAGTTTCTCGCTGCCTGATGACATCATCCAGGAAGTGAAAGGAGGTGAGGGGGTTAATTCTGTGCAAAAGTCCTGATCCAAAACTCCCTTCCCAAGTCTGAGTGTGGTTCTGGTACCTGACGAGTTCTGTATTGGTCCTTGTCCAGCTCAGCTCTTCACTTGACTGCAGAGGAAACTCAATGAGTGAAAACTGTTCCTGTTATAAAGTTTAGAATAAAAACAAGTCCAGGTTTGCAGGTTTGGTAAACTAGTGAGCACTAAAGTCTTTACTAGTTGACTAGTTGAAGGTTAACTCACACAGTCGACTGATGTTACATTTGACTGACACCTGTCAGGAGGTAAGAGTTGTGTTTGCCACTTCATAGGTTTGACTTTTTATGCTTAACTTATTGTCACCTGGTCAGGTTCTGCTCCACTGGTTAGTTTAAAAGTTAACTAGTTGTATTTTTGGTGTGGCTCGTTGGCTGACTGGTTCACGTTCTGCTTTAACTGGTTCATGTTCTGCTTCAACTGGTTCATGTTCTGCTTCAACTGGTTCATGTTCTGCTTCAACTTGCTCTAGCCGAGGTCGGACGCTTTTTCCCCTCCCCTCCCTCTCCGCTTTGCTTTGCTGCTCTGTCTGTCTGTGAAACTGCTTCTGAGACTCTCTTGCATCTTCTGAACCATAATTATGGACTTGTTTTGACCAATTGGTCCCTCAACTCAATTTACAACATTTCTTTGAAGAGAAGACAGGCTCTAGGCGAGCCGATTTACCCTGTTGGCACGCACGCAGCTGGACATTCATCGACTTGAAGACTTGATGATGCGTCTATCTCTGCTGCCATCTGTGGATTTTAAGGACGCATATTTAATTGGATTTTTGATAACTGGTTCCTGCTTTTTGGATTCAGCTGGTCCTGGTATTTATCTACAATCAAGGAAGTCGTCGGCAGCAAATTTGGACCCGATCACGCTGCTTGCCTTTATGATGGCTTGGTTCGTGCCTCGAGTACCCAGACTCAAATGCTTTGGGCAGAATGGATCAGATCTCAGGGATTTTACTCAGTCACGTTCCATCAGTGTGACCATGTAATTTGGACATTTTGGAACTTAGTGGACCAACACAGACTCAAGGTAGATGTCATTAAGTTCTGCCTGTCCCCAAAACAACTGTGTGTTTATCTAAATTTGGTTCCTCTGGCTGGCCTTGAAGGCCATCTTATCTGCATTCACCTGGAGAACGTGATCTGACGCTCACCACCCCCTCCCTGAGGAATTTCCAACTGATAACCAGATGAAACCAGCTGAATAAACTTGTGTCATCATTTCAGGACTCTTGGATTCTCATAGGCGTTGTCCTTGGCCATTCCCCGACATCACTCGAGAATGTTTATGGATCTCACTGGAGGAAACTGGCTGATTATTGAATCCTTATCAGAACTCTTACAGTGCCCTCGAGAGCATCCATGAATCATGGCTCAGCGCTCTCGTCGTCTCCCCCTCTGCAGAACGTCTACGTCACCATGTGCTTGTTTGTGCGAGGTGATTTTTAATATCAGACTTTTTCTTCTCAGCCAAGAAGAAAAAGTCTGATAGAAATTTTTTCGCCTTCAACTCCTGCATGTGTCCAGTTTAAGGCTGCAACTAACGATTATTTCAATAATCGATTCATTGGCCGATTATTTTTTCGATTAATCAATGAATCAGTAAAAAAAATAAAATGTTTTTATTTCCACCCCTTTATTCCAAAATTGAACATTTGACTGACATAGCAATTCACACTAAAAACAGGTTGCTATTTGACTATTCTGTTAGTAAAATATTGAATAATAAAAAATAAAAGTCAAATAGCTTAAAAAAATAAATGTACACAAAAATATATACAAATGTATCTTTATACCTGCACAACATGTAGCTACTTTGTAAAATGTGTCCTTGAGGGAAGAGTGTAACCTGGATAAAAAGTGTGGATTATTGTAACCTGGATTAAAAGTGTGGATTATTGTAACCTGGATAAAAAGTGTGGATTATTGTAACCTGGATTAAAAGTGTGGATTATTGTAACCTGGATTAAAAGTGTGGATTATTGTAACCTGGATTAAAAGTGTGGATTATTGTAACCTGGATTAAAAGTGTAGATTATTGTAACCTGGATTAAAAGTGTGGATTATTGTAGTGAAGCTTTCGTCTTCAACCATGGACAGAGGCCTCATGTCAGTGACGATCATGTTCAGGATGTTTCAGTGAAGACAGCTGCTGCTGTGGTGTCCATGATGTCTGTCCATCATGAAGGATGTTGTTGTTGTTGTTGTTGTTGTTGTTGTTTGTTGTTGTTTTCTGGAATGAGACAGTAAATATGTATTATAGCATAATTTACAGCAACTCAAGAAATGCCTTGTTTCACTTACAGTGTTAGGTTCAGGCAAAAGTAGCTAAAAGAGCAATTAAACACACACACACACACACACACACAGACATATATATATATATATATATATAAATACTTACTTCCACACATTTGAGTAGATGTAATAAATTACTTTAATTCCTGTTTAAATGCAATTCATCCTGCCATACCTGCAGTGTCTTCAGACTTTGTCAGCAAATTAAAAGTTGAAGTTTAATCATTAAATTGTTATCTTTGTGTTAGATTTATTTATAAATCACATTTAAACACTGCTTGTACCAATTAAATTAAATAAAAAGTAACACAC
>NC_056508.1:47755547-47757208 GCF_014905685.2 Nematolebias whitei | reverse complement strand
ACTTTTAATCCAGGTTACAATAAACCACACTTTTAATCCAGGTTATAATATTCCACACTTTTAATCCAGGTTACAATAATCCACACTTTTAATCCAGGTTACACTCTTCCCTCAAGGACACATTTTACAAAGTAGCTACATACTGTGCAGGTATAAAGATACATTTGTATATATTTTTGTGTACATTTATTTTTTTAAGCTATTTGACTAACTTTTATTTTTTATTATTCAATATTTTACTAACAGAATAGTCAAACAGCAACCTGTTTTTAGTGTGAATTGCTGTCAGTCAAATGTTCAATTTTGGAATAAAGGGGTGGAAATTAAAACATTTTATTTTTTTTACTGATTCATTGATTAATCGAAAAAAATAATCGGCCAATGAATCGATTATTGAAATAATCGTTAGTTGCAGCCTTAAACTGGACACACGCAGGAGTTGAAGGCGAAAAAATTTCTATCAGACTTTTTCTTCTTGGCTGAGAAGAAAAAGTCTGATATTAAAAATCACCTCGCACAAACAAGCACATGGTGACGTAGACGTTCTGCAGAGGGGGAGACGACGAGAGCGCTGAGCCATGATTCATGGATGCTCTCCAGGGCACTGTAAGAGTTCTGTTAAGGATTCAATAATCAGCCAGTTTCCTCCAGTGAGATCCATAAACATTCTCGAGTGATGTCGGGGAATGGCCAAGGACAACGCCTATGAGAATCCAAGAGTCCTGAAATGATGACACAAGTTTATTCAGCTGGTTCAGCTGGTTATCAGTTGGAAATTCCTCAGGGAGGGGGTGGTGAGCGTCAGATCACGTTCTCCAGGTGAATGCAGATAAGATGGCCTTCAAGGCCAGCCAAAGGAACCAAATTTAGATAAACACACAGTTGTTTTGGGGACAGGCAGAACTTAATGACATCTACCTTCAGTCTGTGTTGGTCCACTAAGTTCCAAAATGTCCAAATTACATGGCCTCACCGACGGATCGTGACTGAGTAAAATCCCTGAGATCTGATCCATTCTGCCCAAAGCATTTGAGTCTGGGTACTCGAGGCACGAACCAAGCCATCATAAAGGCAAGCAGCATGATCGGGTCCAAATTTGCTGCCGACGACTTCCTTGATTGTAAATAAAACCAGTAACCAGCCGAATCCAAAAAGCAGGAACCAGTTATCAAAAATCCAATTAAATATGCGTCCTTAAAATCCACAGATGGCAGCAGAGATAGACGCATCATCAAGTCTTCCAGTCGATGAGATATCCAGCTGCGTACGTGCCAACAGGGTAAATCGGCTCGCCTAAAGCCTGTCTTCTCTTTGAAGAAATGTTGTAAATTGAGTTGAGGGACCAATTGGTCAAAACAAGTCCATAATTATCGTTCAGAAGATGCAAGAGAGTCTCACAAGCAGTTTCACAGACAGACAGAGCAGCAAAGCAAAAGACTGGGGAAGGGAGTTTTGGATCAGGACTTTTGCACAGAATTAACCCCCTCACCTCCTTTCACTTCCTGGATGATGTCATCAGGCAGCGAGAAACTCTTCTCAGCATTAGGAAACGGCAGGATCTCTGACTCGTGCTGCGACAAAAACACACCTCGATCAAACAGTGACACAGGGCGTGCGTGCGTGCGTGCGTGCGTGCGTGCGTGCGTGCGTGTTCTCACCAG
>NC_056508.1:47755381-47755447 GCF_014905685.2 Nematolebias whitei | reverse complement strand
TGAATGAATGAATGAAAAAAACTGGTTCATGTTCTGCTTCAACTGGTTCATGTTCTGCTTCAACTG
>NC_056508.1:47749438-47755371 GCF_014905685.2 Nematolebias whitei | reverse complement strand
CAACTGGTTCATGTTCTGCTTCAACTGGTTCATGTTCTGCTTCAACTAGTCTAAAGTGTTGCCAGTCCAACTGTTCGTCATCAATAAATGCACAAAGGGCTTGCCGTACAGATGATGCTTACTGTGGTTTCAGGGAAGCTCTGCTCGGACGAGGAGACCAAGGAGGAGGTCAGGATGGAGCGAGAGCCTCCTGCTACTCATGAAGAAGGTAATTGTCCTTCTGTTTGTGAACCAATCAGAACGCAGCCTGATGTCCGACCCGGTCCAAATCTGGAGACGACAAACCTGAACCTGGTTTCTCTCTGCAGGAAGTAACTCTTCGGTGAAGATGGAACGAGCAAGCAGCAGCCGGGAGAAGGAGCGCGAGAAGGAGAAGGGAGGAGGCGAGGGAGGAGCCGCAGGAGGAGGAGGAGGCTCCAAGGAGGCGGAAAAGAGGAAGAGGAGTCGAACAACTGAGAAGCTGCTTTCCTCCTCCAACCCGGCGAGTCCAGGAGGTGCCAAGAGGAGGCGCACCTGAGAGCCGGGCTGCTATTGGCTGCCTTACACCCGTCACTCGTCATGTGACCGCAGCGGGACACGTGTGGACGGTCAGAACCCGGGTTTTTCTTCTGAGCTGCAGGAACTTTTGTCCAGGGAAGGTTCTGGTTCTGTTGGCTGGAGGTCGGTCGGTCCGAGGCGAGCAGCTGAAATGTTCTGGAAAAGGTTTTGGTCCGGTTTTAGTTTCAGTCCCAGAGAGTCGAGGAAGTTTCCTTTAACTTTGTAACAAAGTCTTAATTTATTCACACACATGAAACTTTTAATCATTAAAGATGATCAGAGACGACGTCGGCTTCATTATTGATCCATAAACAAAACTTACAGCTGGTTCTGGATCACCTCCATCTGCAGCATGCATGTTACACAACACCAGGCTGGAAAGGCATCAGCAATGACCTCAGAGAAACAGCTGCTCATCCATCTGAGAAGGGTCAAAGGTCAGAGGCACCTCCAGAAGTTTACTGTGGTGTCTGCTGGGGGGGGGCAGAAGAGAGTCACAAATTTGCTTACCGTACTTTCCGGCCTGTAAGCGTCTCCTTGTTTCAGTTTGGCCAGTCGTGTGTCGTGCAGGCCCAAGTGACTATAAGTAATAAGTTTAATAATAAGTTTTTTTCTCGTCATGACACAATTTTTGACGACGCGTTAAATGTCCCCCCCCCCCCCGACAACTCAGGAAAAGCTTGACACAAGTAAAATGCCTCCAAAAAGAAAATACAATTCAAACTAAAATGTTAATCGAGCAGCAGAAAGAACGTTTGTAAATGGGTGGGGTCCGCGCAGTCTGCCTGGGGGGATTCAACCTGGCGGGAGGGACGGCCGCTCGGTGGTGGACCTTTACCCCACGTCTGCCTGGCTCCCACAGGGAGCGTTTCCTCCACGGTGGTGCGCCGCGACTGGCTCTGGGTCGTCCTGGGGGGGTCCGCGACTGTAATTTATGTTGACTGACTCCTCCTACAAGAAGACGGACGTTTGACGGCGTCACCACGAGCTGTATTTATTATCCTTGGTCTTCAGAACATCTTATCACTCCACAGACACATTCGTGTATTAGTGAGCGGCACTCTGCACTGCAGGGACCCCGCCCGCACCTCGCCGCCTCCCGGGGCCGTGGACCACGTTCACTGCGACCTTCCTATCCGCTCCGGTGCCGGAGGGACGGGGCCCCCTCGTCCCCGGTGTGGCTGCCGACGGGGGCAAACAAAAAAAATGATTTTAGGTGTTAATTAGGGCTGTAGATCACCAGCTTTACCACGATACGATATTATATTGATCTGTTTGGATGACGATACGATTTTTCTCGATATCACAAAGTCGGTCACGATACGATTTCAATTCTATTCGATTCACAAGTCTGCGATCGATTTATTGCGATATCAAATGTCCATCTCATTTAAATATAAATACATTTACAAAAACAATTCAAATATGATTTAACCACTTATTTCTGTTATTACATTTAAATAAAAAATGATTTTTCTTAATTAATGACAAAATGACAATAAATGACCTGTTCAGTAAAGTCTCACATTTCTCGTGTTGAAGTGCATTTTTTAAACCAGTTAACTTAAAAGTTATAAAGAAACAAAAATAGATATTGATCTTACATAACGTCAATGCCGTGTTTCTTTTTCAGGTGAACGGACAAATGTTGTTTCCCGAGTTTTGAACTCACCGGCACCTGTTGTTGCACACGAGGTGTCTGTTGAGCCGTTCTTCTGTTGGAACCAAAATGTTTCCACGCAGTTGATTTAAATCCAGCAGGAGAGAGAAGTTCATTTTCCATGTTTTCTGCCTCGTCTGCCAAGTTGCTGAGGCGGCCGCAGAGCGCAGCCGCGCACGGAAATGGTGACGGACGTGCCTTGGGCATTTCAAAATAAAAGCGTATTTTAAAAATGACGATATGAATCGATGTTTTAGTTTTGCCACAGTATAACTGAATAATTAATAATTTAATCGATGTATTGATTTAAATCGATGAAATGTTACACCCCTACTGTTAATCTTGTTAAATTTCAAAGAACTGCAGCAGCCAGTCGTCCCGTGCGCACTCCTGCGGCTACCAATCGATTTCTGGCACGACACCAACCCATGTTTCCCGGGCACAAGGCGTCAGCGGCGACGCATAATAACTGCGACGTCAAGTCCAGAAAATATGTTTGTTGCTTTTGTAAAATGCTGATTAGAAACTTTGACAGTACGAGAAGTTAAAGAATCACCAGCTGATGCAGCTCGGTTTCTTATTTCACTGGTTCTGTGAAGTTCAGAGAGCAGAACCCAACAGAACCCAGCAGAACCAGTGATCAGAACTGGTGTTTGGGGGGTGGGTCGAAGACTTCCTGAACAGACCAGTCAGGGTGACGCGGGATCTGGATCAGTCTCAGAACTTTCCAGTTTCTGGGTTCTCTGCAGCTCAGCTCTGTGTTGACGTCACAAACTGGGGACTTTCAGCTTCGTGTCCAACTCGTCCCCGACTGTCCCAGCCCAGTGAGACATTAGCTTTGTCCCCACTGTCTCATTCAGTGGACCAGGAACTCCTCTGGAGACCAAATTGAAGCTTGAACAATTTCTGCTGCGGCGCAGTGGTGCAGTGGATGGTTGTTTGTCTCCATGTGTCCCTGTGATGGACTGGAGACATGTGCATGTATCTCTTGTTCTGAGACTTCTGGAAACATCTGCTCCCCAGGGATTAATTTGTAAACCAATTGATGCCAAGTGCAAATAGCAGGTGGGGGGAGGGGGGTGGTCTGGGGGTCCTCCCCCAGAAAATTCTGAATAAAGTAGATGTGATTTCCTGCATTGTGTTGTATTTTAACGGGTTGTTAAACATCTACGTTCACCTACAGTTCCGAGCCCGACTGTCGCTCGTCCGACTCCACACGTGAACCTCCAGGCGCCTCCTCCGTCTGTTCGTGGCGGCTGCCTCTGAGCTCCTGCCTGCAAACGACTGCCTGCCAGCTCGGCACTCACGCCCACCACTTTTTTAGGGACAGAGATTTTTTTTCAGGGTAGATGTGGAAATGCTTCTTGAAGAGGCAGCTCTGATGTTTGTACGTGACTGTTGTGTTTATTATTTTCAGTTTACATATCCCATATAAGTTTTATTTGTTCAAGGCTGTCATATTTGTCCATAACTTAATTATTGGTAAGCCTGAGAGTTGCCAGATCCAAGCACAGTTTTGGAACGCACCCTGTCAAAATGAATGGTAATGGACTGTACTTATCCAGTGAGCGTGCATCAGGATGTACTTATACAGCTCCTTTCTATCCGTATAAAGCTCTTTACAACAATCTGTGCCTCGTTCACCCGTTCATACAGCACTCTGCCAGATCTAAACAAAGAATAATCAGAGCTGTATCACATTCATACAGTGATGGGACACACATCGGAGGCAGTGAGGGGTTCAGTGTCTTGCACTGAGACACTTCGGCTGTGACTGCTCGTGGAATCAAACCCTCAACTCTTGCGTTGGAGAACGACTGCTCTAACCACTCAACCACAGCCACCTGAGGAATAAGAATAAGAGAGTTCCCAGATCCTGTTC
Organism: Nematolebias whitei; assembly: GCF_014905685.2. Classification (NCBI taxonomy): domain Eukaryota; kingdom Metazoa; phylum Chordata; class Actinopteri; order Cyprinodontiformes; family Rivulidae; genus Nematolebias; species Nematolebias whitei. The sequence continues at coordinate 47,751,292 of NC_056508.1, read as the reverse complement.
CAGCAGGATCCGGCTCAAATTAAGCCCCGCTGCTCCCCGTGAGCCAGGAAGGAGACGCAGGTAAACAAGATGGCCGTATGTTCATGAGGTGAGCAGCGTCCTCCTGCAGGAGGAGAGAACCTTAAAAACGTAGGTTTCACCGTCAACAGCTGTTCAGTTCACATGTGAAACGTCAGGGACAGAAATGCAACGATTAGTCTGCTATATGTAGAATTAAACTTTTAGTTTAATTAAAATACTAATTCAACTGTCAGATAGTTGCAGCAAAATAAATGTCATTCACATTAATGTTAAATAATTCATTGGAAGGAAGAGAAAGGTCTCAGACTGAACGAACGCGTGGAAGTCTTATCTTTTTCATCTTTCACCCACAGAAAACCTGATTTCTGATTGTATCAAGAATAAATCCTGTTTATTATTCAGTGGAAATCTCATAAAACAGATAAATATGTAGTTTATTTCACCCAAAAAGAGGCAAAATCAACACTTTGTCTAAATAATAATAAATTAAAAAAATCACCTTCTTAATCAAAATCCTCTTTTTTTTTCTTCTGACAGTAAAACTAAGAATAAAATAATTAAATACAAGCTTTAACTTTACTTTTAGAGCACATTTAACACCACAATGACGAAGGCAACAGGAAACGTTATTTAAACAAAAGACTCGCAGCTGATTGGCTACAGAAGACTCGCAGCTGATTGGCTACAGAAGACTCGCAGCTGATTGGCTACAGAAGACTCGCAGCTGATTGGCTACAGAAGACTCGCAGCTGATTGGTTGAATCGTCTGACGGACATGTCGGTTGGGTTTTAATGGAGGAGAACCCAGAGAGAAGAAACAAGTAAGACCATTTGTTTTAAAGTGTTTCTTTTCAAATCTGTTGGACCCACTAATGAGCAGACATGATGTTTAGAGCTTTAACTAATTATATTAATTATATTATACGGAACTGGCAGCTTCTGCAGTACAAAACCACAACGATGGTACAATTAATCCAAGGTAGCATCACTAACGCTAATGCTATTGTTATTAGCTTAAAAAAAAAAAAATTTATAACGAAAATATTATTAGCAGCTAGATATGCTAATATGTTAATGTGAACTCCAATAGCTTTGTTTATTAAATTTTATTGATATAAAATGTAAGAAAGGGATATTAGCATTAGCAGCTAGTTGTGCTAATGCTAACTATCACAGAAACAAGAATCCCATAATATTCTAATTTAGTTTTTTGTTTCACTCCGTGTCTGTAGCCTCACTCCCAACATATTTATATATTTTAAAAAATAGTCTCAGTATGTTTCAGTAAACCTTAAACTGAACAGTCCAGGTTTGAACTACTTTATTAACTGGACCGGTTCTAGTGTGGTCCAGATCAGCAGTCTTCAGAGGTTCTGGTACTCTCAGTGTAAGAGCTTGAGAGCTCCGTGACCCGGATCATGACCAGATCAAGTCCAAAGCGTCACCAATAAACCTTTAAATCAGGGCTATTCAACCAGCAGGCTGCGGTGACTTCAGTCTGGACCACCAAAGGGTTCATAAAAGGAGTTATAAATAAATAACTAAATTATGTGTGTGGTGGGGGGGGGGGGGGTGCATTCTGGGTTTGGGTTCTGTTTATTGTATTTATGGTTCAATGCAATAAAACAATATTAAAAGGTAACCGCTCATTTTAAAACTTAGTTTATTTACAGAATGACTTTGATTGCTGGATGTCCTGCCCCTGAGCTGCTGGCTCTCAGTATCTGTGGCCCCTGAGCTGCTGGCTCTCAGTATCTGTGGTCCCTGAGTTGCTGGCTCTCAGTATCTGTGGCCCCTGAACTGCTGCTCTCAGTAACTGTGGCCCCTGAGCTG
>NC_056508.1:47746593-47749338 GCF_014905685.2 Nematolebias whitei | reverse complement strand
AGCTGAAGCGTTAGCAGAGAGCTGAAGCGTTAGCAGAGAGCTGAAGCCTTAGCAGAGAGCTGAAGCGTTAGCAGAGAGCTGAAGCCTTAGCAGAGAGCTGAAGCCTTAGCAGAGAGCTGAAGCCTTAGCAGAGAGCTGAAGCGTTAACAGAGAGCTGAAGCGTTAGCAGAGAGCTGAAGCGTTAGCAGAGAGCTGAAGCGTTAACAGAGAGCTGAAGCGTTAGCAGAGAGCTGAAGCATTAGCAGAGAGGTGAAGTGTTAGCAGAGAGCTAAAGCCTTAGCAGAGAGCTGAAGCGTTAGCAGAGAGCTGAACCCTTAGCAGAGAGCTGAAGCGTTAGCAGAGAGCTGAAGCGTTAACAGAGAGCTGAAGCGTTAGCAGAGAGCTGAACCCTTAGCAGAGAGCTGAAGCGTTAGCAGAGAGCTGAACCCTTAGCAGAGAGCTGAAGCGTTAGCAGAGAGCTGAAGCGTTAGCAGAGAGCTGAACCCTTAGCAGAGAGCTGAAGCGTTAGCAGAGAGGTGAAGCATTAGCAGAGAGCTGAAGCGTTAGAAGAGAGCTGAACCCTTAGCAGAGAGCTGAAGTGTTAACAGAGAGGTGAAGCATTAGCAGAGAGCTGAAGCGTTAGAAGAGAGCTGAACCCTTAGCAGAGAGCTGAAGCGTTAGCAGAGAGGTGAAGTGTTAGCAGAGAGCTAAAGCCTTAGCAGAGAGCTAAAGCATTAGCAGAGAGGTGAAGTGTTAGCAGAGAGCTAAAGCCTTAGCAGAGAGCTGAAGCATTAGCAGAGAGCTGAAGTGTTAGAAGAGAGCTGAAGCATTAGCAGAGAGCTGAAGCATTAGCAGAGAGCTGAAGTGTTAGCAGAGAGCTGAAGCATTAACATAGAGCTGAAGTCTTAGCAGAGAGCTAAAGCATTAACAGAGAGGTGAAGCATTAGCAGAGAGCTGAAGTATTAGAAGAGAGCTGAACCCTTAGCAGAGACCTGAAGCATTAACAGAGAGGTGAAGCATTAGCAGAGAGCTGAAGTATTAGAAGAGAGCTGAACCCTTAGCAGAGACCTGAAGTGTTAGCAGAGAGCTGAAGCCTTAGCAGAGAGCTGAAGCCTTAGCAGAGAGCTGAAGCCTTAGCAGAGAGCTGAAGCGTTAACAGAGAGCTGAAGCCTTAGCAGAGAGCTGAAGCCTTAACAGAGAGCTGAAGCCTTAACAGAGAGCTGAAGCCTTAGCAGAGAGCTGAAGCGTTCTTGTGACTCCTGAAGAAAACGTCCAGGCTACATCCTCCGACGACTCAAGACTCGCTGACCACCAGTAATGAATAAAAACTCCTCTCTTCGTTGTATAACTTACTTCAGCGTTTGCTCTTGTCAAAGGCGGATGCCTTCCCTCTCCTCTCCCTCCTCCGCTGTGCTCTGTCCTCTCTGTGAAACTGCTTTGGAGCCTCTCTCTTCGTAGCTTCTGAACATTAATTTTTTGCTATGGATCTGGTCGTCTGGTCTCTCAACGCAAATTATAAAATTTTTCTCTGCAAGAAGAGAAGCTTCAGACGAGCCGACTTTTCTCGACAAGAACACAAGCACCAAGGAACTGGTTTCCTGCTTTTTGGATTCGGCTGGTTCCTGGTTTATCAACAAACGAAGTTGTCGGCAGCAAATTTGGCCCTGGTCAGACTGTCTGTGTCTGTCCCCTTAATTTGGACGTTTGTGATTCGAGAGGACCAGCAAAGACTCAAGTCAGACATGAATCAGTAAAGTTCTGCCTGTACGATAACACAGCCTACAATAGAGCTGCTCAGCTGCTGGCCTGGGGGCCACATCCCCCCCAGGTGAGCTCATTCCGCTCGACCGATAAGTTAATTAAAAAAACAGTATTTTTAAGACATCAGTTGGACAAACATTTAAAGATCTAATTTTTTGAGTTGATAAAGCCTCCTGGATGGGAAGCAGTGTTTCTAGCTAAAGAAGTTTTTTTTAAATGTACCATGAGCTGGAAGATGAGCAGCTTTTAAAAACACCTGCACTGACGGAAGTTTCTGTCGGAGAGGCGATCTCGTCGAACAGATGATCTGTGGGCGCTGTTCAGCAGTCGGGCACAGAACATTTTGAATAAAGTTGATGCGACTTCCTGCTTTTCGGTGTATTTTAATGGGTTGTTAAACATTAACGTTTACTTAGATTTGTAAATACTCTGCTTCTGCAACACATCCCCCCACCCTCCCCTCCACCACGTTTGTTGACAGAACCGTACGTCGGGTTCTGAGCCCGACTCTGTCCCTGCTCGTTGTGGTGTGACTCCAGGCACCGCCTGTGGCCGTGGGCTCCTGCCCACGTACGACCGCCTGGCTGGCTCGGCACTCGCCCCACTGCTCTTTTAGGAGCGGAGATGTTTTTAATGGTGAATGTGGAAATGCTACTTGAAGACGCAGCTCGTAAGTTCGTAAGTGGCTGTTGTGGCTAAAATGAGTGTGTGTGTAATTATTTCAGATTACATATCCAGTATAAGCTTGATTTGTTCAAGGCAGTCGTGTTTGTTCATAACTTTACGATTAGTAAGCCTGAGAGTTACCGGATCCAAGCAAACAGTTACTGCAACGCATCCTGCCAAAATAAGAGCGTTCACGGATCCTGTTCGGCTTAAATTAAGCCCCGCCCCTGGGTAATGTAGTCAGACAGCCCTGGTTAAAATGTAGAAATGCAGTGACATTTCAACACAAAATCTCGTTTCCTCTTCTACACAGAATAGTCGACCTGCGTACTCCTTCCT
>NC_056508.1:47737529-47746493 GCF_014905685.2 Nematolebias whitei | reverse complement strand
CAGAGAGCTGAAGCCTTAGCAGAGAGCTGAAGCGTTCTTGTGACTCCTGAAGAAAACGTCCAGGCTACATCCTCCGACGACTCAAGACTCGCTGACCACCAGTAATGAATAAAAACTCCTCTCTTCGTTGTATAACTTACTTCAGCGTTTGCTCTTGTCAAAGGCGGATGCCTTCCCTCTCCTCTCCCTCCTCCGCTGTGCTCTGTCCTCTCTGTGAAACTGCTTTGGAGCCTCTCTCTTCGTATCTTCTGAACATTAATTTTTTGCTATGGATCTGGTCGTCTGGTCTCTCAACGCAAATTATAAAATTTTTCTCTGCAAGAAGAGAAGCTTCAGACGAGCCGACTTTTCTCGACAAGAACACAAGCACCAAGGAACTGGTTTCCTGCTTTTTGGATTCGGCTGGTTCCCGGTTTATCAACAAACAAAGTCGTCGGCAGCAAATTTGGCCCTGGTCAGACTGTCTGTGTCTGTCCCCTTAATTTGGACGTTTGTGATTCGAGAGGACCAGCAAAGACTCAAGTCAGACATGAATCAGTAAAGTTCTGCCTGTACGATAACACAGCCTACAATAGAGCTGCTCAGCTGCTGGCCTGGGGGCCACATCCCCCCCAGGTGAGCTCATTCCGCTCGACCGATAAGTTAATTAAAAAAACAGTATTTTTAAGACATCAGTTGGACAAACATTTAAAGATCTAATTTTTTGAGTTGATAAAGCCTCCTGGATGGGAAGCAGTGTTTCTAGCTAAAGAAGTTTTTTTTAAATGTACCATGAGCTGGAAGATGAGCAGCTTTTAAAAACACCTGCACTGACGAAAGTTTCTGTCGGAGAGGCGATCTCGTCGAACAGATGATCTGTGGGCGCTGTTCAGCAGTCGGGCACAGAACATTTTGAATAAAGTTGATGCGACTTCCTGCTTTTCGGTGTATTTTAATGGGTTGTTAAACATTAACGTTTACTTAGATTTGTAAATACTCTGCTTCTGCAACACATCCCCCCACCCTCCCCTCCACCACGTTTGTTGACAGAACCGTACGTCGGGTTCTGAGCCCGACTCTGTCCCTGCTCGTTGTGGTGTGACTCCAGGCACCGCCTGTGGCCGTGGGCTCCTGCCCACGTACGACCGCCTGGCTGGCTCGGCACTCGCCCCACTGCTCTTTTAGGAGCGGAGATGTTTTTAATGGTGAATGTGGAAATGCTACTTGAAGACGCAGCTCGTAAGTTCGTAAGTGGCTGTTGTGGCTAAAATGAGTGTGTGTGTAATTATTTCAGATTACATATCCAGTATAAGCTTGATTTGTTCAAGGCAGTCGTGTTTGTTCATAACTTTACGATTAGTAAGCCTGAGAGTTACCGGATCCAAGCAAACAGTTACTGCAACGCATCCTGCCAAAATAAGAGCGTTCACGGATCCTGTTCGGCTTAAATTAAGCCCCGCCCCTGGGTAATGTAGTCAGACAGCCCTGGTTAAAATGTAGAAATGCAGTGACATTTCAACATAAAAACTCGTTTCCTCTTCTACACAGAATAGTCGACCTGCGTACTCCTTCCTCCACTCTTATAGGTCACTCTATGCTCCTCCCTCTTTTGGAAACAGGTGTTGACTACAGCCATTTACATTCTCTTGGTGAAATCCATCATCTGTCCTTCCTGGTTTCTTTCCTTGACACCAAACCTACCATCACTTCCTCATCCTCTGTTTCCTTCACCAACATGTCCATTCAGGTCTGCTCCATCACCACTCTCTCCTCCCTGAGAATACTCTTTATTAGGGATGCACCGATCCACTTTTATTTTACTTCCAATCCCTTCCATTTGGTCTCTTGGACACATAAAACATCTACCTTCCTTCTCAGCATCATGTCAGCCAGCTCTCTCTGTCATTGTCCCCACATTTAGAGTTGCAGCCCTCAGTCCTACATTCTTCACTTTCCTCTTCTCCTCCGTCTCCTGACATGTTTCCCTCCTCGTGGTCTTCAACTAACAGTCGCACAGTTTCTGCCGGCGTCCTGTTTGTCAACAGCACCGGTGGTCATGTTAACCCGGGCCTCGACCGATCCAGTGGTTTCACTTTGATGAACTCGCATTATGGTTTTGGCAAAAGTGTTTTCCATCGGATGCTCTTCCTGACCATTTATCTGGGCTTGGGACCAGAACCAGAGACACTGGCTTGTGCTCCGTAGTGGCTGATTTAATAATAAAATCATAACGTCATTCTGTAAATATTGCGATAAGACTTCTCTGTAATTAAACAGCTCCATAGTTGATTTGATTATTGAGGGTGTCATAAATGAACTGACCCCTTTTTAACCACTAAACTAAGTAAACGTCACTTTACATTTAGATAACTTGGGCTTTCACCTGTTTGTTATTGTTCGGCTCGTTTTAGTTTCTGTTGTGCAGGTTTTAGTTCGTTGCTAAAGTTCGGCTGGTTCGATACAGTTTCAGCAGTCTTTGTGTATTTCTGTGTTTTGCAGAAAATGTAATTTATCTCGTCTGAACAGGCTCTTTGACACCTTGTTTGAAATAAAGTAAAACCTAAAATAAAATGAAAATAAATCTATATAAATCAAAATAAAGTAAAACGTGTGACTTTTGTTAGTTTAGCTGCCGAGTCGTCCGTTCGGGTTCATTCTCGATTCGTGTGCTGGAACGTTACCGGACTAACGGGTCGCCAAACTGAGTGGGCTCTGCTGGTGCTGGGGTGGTTCTGGTTTGTTCCCGACATGTTTGGACTCGCTCGGTGACATCAGCGCTGGCGTCTGAGTGCGAGCAACACGAGGAGTGATGTCATCAGTGCTCGCTGCCGTACACGCCATGGGATTTCTTCCTGGAATCTTTGTCTCGCCACGAATCCAGCAAAACACACACACACACACACACACGCACGCACGCACGCACGCATGCACACACACACACACACACACACATCATTAGTCATGTATGGGGTGTCTGAGGCAGAAGTCATTTGTTTGTCTTTAAGCAGCTAAACTCTTTTATCCAGCTGATAATACAAAGATTAGCATCTGAAAACCAGAGGGAAGCTTTTTAATCAAACCTCACACACACACACACACACACACACACACACACACACACACACACACACACTGGGGGTCCTGGGCCTCCCGTGGTGCAGCATGGGATTATCACAAAGACCAGAACGTGTGTTTGTTAGCAGCGAAGCTAATGAGCGGAGCGTCTTTCAGAAACTCCACGTTTGACTCCGAGCTTGTGACGACGTCATCGAGTCTGAAGTTGTTCTGCATCTGTAAAGTTGGTTTGGTTCAACCTGAAACTCTCGTCAGGCAGAACTGAACCAGGTTCTAAAGGATCCTTCGAGTCTGCCTGTCCAGGTTTTGTATTCACGTTTCCTCCGTCCGGTTTATATAAAAATAAAGCGCGTCAGTCATGAAGACTGATGGCAGCAGATCAGTCTGTTTTAAACACAATCACCTCATAGACGACAGTGATTTAGTGCCAGTGAGTGGACCTGCAGCTCAGCCTTCAGAACCATCCTTCTGGGTCCAAACGGGTCACAGGAAGTTGGACCGCTGTTTTCAGAACGTTAGCTGTTTTTCCTCAATCACAGCTGAACGTGGAGGATTCACTGATTTGATCCAGAATGATCAAACGTCTCCTGTCTTCAGTCTTTCTGTCTCCGTCCCCTCAGAGTGTCTCCTGGACTGATGGTTCCTGTCAGAGGTCAGAGGTCACACACCTAAACTCCCATTGACTTCCATTGTATCTGAGCTCCAAACATGAAGTGAAGGCTCTTTTTTTCATCTCCATCAAACAGAACCTGTGGTACCATCAGAACCTTCTGCTGCTCTCGGGTTAAGAAGTTCTTCCAGTTTTCACACAGACTGTTTTTCTGAGCCTTACTTTTTACTCTGCATTTTTGCCCATCTCAAGAAGAGTTCTGTCAGGGAGTGAGAGTCACTGGTGGATGGTTGCCATGGTGACCCTAATGAGCTTCTGGCAGCAGCTTTAGCGTTTCTTTTAGCCAAGTTCTTGAACGTTGGAAGTTGTTTTGGGTTCAGGCAGAAGCTGTTTTGTTTGCATCTTCATGAATCATCACGTCCCAGTCTAATGAAAACCAACAGAACCAGGTCCGTTCCTTGGAGCAGAGCAGTGGTTCTGGACGCTGTCCTCCAGTGGACCTCAGTCTTTTCTGCCCAACGTTCAGACCCGGCTCCAGCTCTTCTGCAGCCTCTCCCTGATCCTTCCAGTCCTGATGGAAACATTAAATAAAACGTTTGTTTGTTTCATCAGCTAAATGCAGAGAAACAAACATGACATCATCATCTGATGCGTTTCAGACGACCCGGAGACGAGATGAAGAATTAACGTTGGGTTTTCATTTCTGTTTCAGGTGAAAACTAAAACATTTCCATGGATTAAAAGCCTCAGATTATCTGCTCCTGCTTGGAAACATGAACGTTTGAGTTTAATTAGCCCGAACTCTTCCTGGCTCTATCTGGACCCATCACTGACGGATGGGCTTGGAGAGCTAGCGGCCGTTTTCAGACAGAGTCACAGACAAAAACAGTTTGGACTCGAGCGGTCCGGACCTTTTTCAACAGTAAACGTCTCATTCATTATTCAGGACCAGTTCCCTCTCTGCCGGCTAACCCTCCTCCTCCTCATCCCTTCGTTTATGGGCTCTGTAGCTGTCAGAACTCCTGAGAAAGAAACCTGACGGCTTCATAACTTATTGATCATCTGGAAAGGTCAGGCAGGAAGCTCGGCCCGGTTTGTGCAGCGCTTCCTGCCTGTGATTTGTGTCTTTGTTCTCCGACGTGCTCTTCTGCTCCGACTCTGAGTCACTTCACGGTAAATTGGATTTCCTGAACTCTGGTTGGGTTGTGCAGTAATTGAGTTTGCTGATGAGACGTCTGTCCCTCAGCTTGTCTTCGTCTGATTCATTTTACTTTATTATCGGACCAGCAGAACTCTGATAAACTCATTTTTAGGGAGGAGATCTCTTTGTGCTGCTTTAAATCAAACAGTCCTTTCTGCGACCTCAGGGCCTGTGATTTGGTTCCCCTCTGATAGTTTCTCACTCGGGGGTTCTGAATTTTGGTTTAGAAATGTGAGGACATTGAGTCTAAGCTTAACCTAGAACAGAACAATCAGAGAAAGACCGGCTGAAGGTTCTCTAACCTGCCTCTGGACCCGCTGGGGCTCTTTAAAAAGACTGACTGACCGAAGTTCACTCTGGTAAAGTTTAATCATCCAGCCTCTGAGAGTCGTCTTATACTCCACCCGAAGCCGAGACATCGTCACTCCCTGACGTAGTTGCGTGATGAAAATCACATCATTTTGTTCTGGTAGTGTCTCCGCCCACCCCTTCTCGACACAAGGTCCTGTCCAAATGTTTTTCACAGGAGTATCCTCAAAGTATTGTGATGGGTCAGAAGTTCGTAGGTGTGTGTTTTTATGTGAAACAGCGTTCGGACAGCAACGTTGTCATTTTGCTTCAACCACTCCACTTCCAGAAGCCGGCTGTTGTGGGTACAAGCAACATGGACGCTTTGAGGAGCAGTTAGCCGAGGCAGTGCGAAATGACATCCATCTGCACGACTCCTCAAGACACGCCTATAAAGATCGTCAAATGGACTAAACGTACTGGATGGAGATTGCACAGACACGTGGAGATACTCGGAGAAGTCCATCTGCTGAAAAGTGTGGCACAAACGGCAAATGCACGGACGGATTGGAGAACCTAACGGGAAGAAACCCAAGCTGGCGTGTACTACAGCAGGAAGGGTTTCCCAGGAGCTCTGCGCTGTGTCTTGGACTATGAAAGGATTGTGCAAAAACAAACATTTGCAACCAGGTGACCGCAAGTCGACTGTTCGGCTTTTGATGCATGGTGAAACGACCTTCAGCTGGCCATTCATGATTAGGGACACTCCCTCATGATACAGAGCTGGGGTCTAGATGAACCAGTAAATCCAGAGTTTTGTCTTTCAGCTCATCTACTTCTTCGCCACAACCAGATCAACACGCTCAATACTGCAGATGAGAACCCGATCTGTTGGATCCTCTTCCACCATTTCTCAGGTTCAAGACCCCCAGATACTTGAACTCCTCTGCTCTTTCACTCTGAGGGAACATCCCACCCTTTTCTGGTTAAGAACCATGGCCTCAGACTGAGGAGCTTCCATTTCAGTTACTTAACACCTTGCTGCAAACCATCCCAGTGCACCCCGAAGATCATGGCCTGAAGACCCAAACTGAACGTCATCTGCACAGGCAGGAACGTGACTCTACTTTGACCCAAACTGACACCTTTCTCTTCACAACTGTGCCTTGAGATCCTGTCCTGAGTGCCAGAAACTAGATCAGAGACAGACATTTTTGGCGGGGTCCAACACTTTACTGGGAACAAGACTGATTTTATCTTGAGGATATGGACGCATGTCTTGCTTTGGTTATACAGGAACCAGGTAAACCTTTAGCCTCCTGATCCAGAAAGCATGTGTGGACTTGAGAGTCAAACTCCCATGACCCACTTAGCAACTCTGCAAGGGTAAAAAGATCCGATCCACTGTTCCATGACCGAGGTAATCCCCCTGAATCTGAGGTTTAACAGTTGGTCAGAACCTTCCATGAATAAATCCAGTTCTTTGGATTTTCCTTCCAAACAGTCGGACTTCCTTGATCAATAGTTCAGGTCTTGTGCAGACCGTCTATGTGGACAAAGTGCGATTGTTGAGGGTATTGTGTGCAATAAACACATACTGGTGGCATTGTGGATGTTGCACACAGTTTGAATCCTTCAGTCATCAGCTGAAGTCTTTCTCTGCTCATTATTTCTCCACAGGAGACCTCAACAAATTAGCCGGGCGTCAGTCACTCTTACTTGTGGAGTGAACTATCAGCTAATCAAGAGTTGCACAAATACGCCAGTCATCCAGCAGCACTAACGCACACACACCAGTTCAACACTGGTGAGACCTTTGGCAGAAAAATGACCTTCAGCTACACGTTTATATCTCCTTCAAGTCTTAACTTTGTCCCATTTGCTCTGCTGTTAAACCACAACCCTAAAAGACAAATAATCAATAATCAACTGATGAAAGATAATCTGTCTCCTTCACCACTCCGACGCTCATTCAGTGTCCTTTGGGTCCAATTAGGCTCATTAGCAGCAGCTGAAAGGAGCCGATGATCCGCTTAAAACTGAACACCGACTCCAGAAAGGCACAGAGTTCTGGACCTGCAGGGGACCAGACCCCGTTCTCGCTCCCCGTCTTGCCCCGCATTGAGCCGTCAGCAGGTCTTTGTGTTGTCATGGCGACCCTGTCCATCAGCCCACCAATCGCATCATTGTTTCTCTGTCAGTGATTGACAGGAAGTGATGGTTACTCATGGCAACAGGTTGTCAGAGCCAGAGGGGGGATGATGTATTTTCGCGTGTGTGTGTGGGGCGGGGGTGGGGGCGGGGTGGTGGTGGTGGTGGTGCATGGCTGTGGTTTCTAATACAGCGTTTTGTTCGCCATCCTTTTGACTTGTGACCAGAAAAAAGAACTAATCTGTTCTCTGCCACTCATTCAGCAGGTTCTCATGGTCGTTAGCGTTCTCTGTCCCACAGAGAACGCTAACGCTCAGATATCACTCCGATTTATTTTGGATTAAAGATGGCTGAACGTCGTTCATAACAGGATTATTTGTTTATTTTGTAGGGGAGAAGGCAGCAGCTTTTGTTTTTCAGAATAAAACCCCAACATGAGTCACTGAGGTTTTGGTTCTCTACAGGAATCATTAATACTTTCCCACCAACATTCACATAAAGGGACCTAATCTACGGATTTGTGTCCGTCACATTAAACCTTCGTAAAAGAAGTCGTTACCTGTTTGAACTGCTGAAAGGGTTGCGTTGCGTTTGTACAGCTTGTGTGGTCCATGAGCTGTGGTTGGGACCAATCATCATGAAAATGAAGGGGGGTGTCCTTAAATAACTCCTTATACCACATTTAAACGTTTGTCAAATAAACTGTATTGTGGTTATTTGCATCAATATGATCAAAGTTTGTATGTTTACACTGGCATTAGATTGGGTCACGAGTCGTGCTACCGTTGTTTTGCATGTTGGAAGCTAAAAGGTTTGGGAACCACTGACTGATGACACACCTGGATCAAAAAAAACCTGGACCATCAGGGACTTGTCTATAAAAAGAAGCTGGTTCATAAAAATAATTTACTGGTTCTGGTCGAAGCAGATGGTCCTCTTGTCCTGATCCTGGTTCTGCTAAAGGTTTCTTCCTCACAAGGGAGTTTTTCTTTCCACTGTCGCCTTCATGCTTGTTCAAGATGAGAGTTCTGTGATGGAGTTAAACTCAAAGCTGCTCCTCAGATAAATAATGTTCAATTATTATTTATACATGAATGTTTCTGTTCAGGCTCTGAGACGACTTCTGTTGTGACTTGGAGCTTTACAAATAAACTGAGCTGAACTGATCCGTCTACATTTCAACCCTCTGAAAGGAAACGTCCAAACAGATGAAATGAGCCGCCTTTGCTGGGAGGTGGGCTCAGCCTTGGAGGAGCTCCGTCATCTGGGGGGAGCTTGGAATAGGTTTAGGTTTATCGTCATATGCAGATCAACACAAGGTCAACATAAGGTCAACAGTGCAATGAAATGCTCAAGACGAGAAGGATCGTCTCGACCCATCAAAACCACAACAAGAAATACTGAAGCAAGCAACAAAAAATACAAAACATGATGCCAAAATTGAAAAATAAACACATCTACAGCAGCATGGTCCTATTGGCAGAGTGGTTCTGATGACAGTCAGGTTCTCTTAGCAACATGGTCCCGTTGGCACCATGGCACTGTTAGCAGTTAGGTTCTACTTTTAGCACCATGGTACTGTTAGCTGTGAGGTTCTTCTTTTAACACCATGGTACTGTTAGCTGTGAGGTTCTTCTTTTAGCACCATGGCACTGTTAGC
>NC_056508.1:47726940-47737429 GCF_014905685.2 Nematolebias whitei | reverse complement strand
GTTAGCTGTGAGGTTCTTCTTTTAGCACCATGGCACTGTTAGCTGCGAGGTTCTTCTTTTAACACCATGGCACTGTTAGCTGTGAGGTTCTTCTTTTAGCACCATGGCACTGTTAGCAGTGAGGTTCTTCTTTTAGCACCATGGTACTGTTAGCTGTGAGGTTCTTCTTTTAGCACCATGGTACTGTTAGCAGTGAGGTCTTGTTAGCATTGCAGTCCCGTTTGCAGCATGATGATGATAATAACCGTGGCAACGTACAATGACTGCCCTCCAGAACCGGGTCCAGCAGACACAGAACATTCAAAGTTCCCAGCAGAACCAAATTGTTCCGTAGAGTTCGGTCCATGCAGGCAGATGGAGGATCATGGAGACAGCCGCCATGACAGGCCGGAGCCTGAGCCTGAGGCTGGAAGGGGTCAGGGAACAGAACCATGATGGCAGGATGGCAAGGCAGTGACACACAAAACTCCAAAAGTACGTTGTGGTGAAACCTGTAGCGTGGGTGTGCTGTGTAGGTGCAATTAAGGTAGTTTTCACACCAGATAGTCCGGTAGACTCGGTTCTGGACCAATATTCATGAGCTTTTGTTACATTTGAGCTGGTGCGTTTGCATTCACACTGCACTGTGCAGTTGAGTCAACCTGTTGAAGCAACCTGTTGAACCAACCAACCTGTTGAAGCAACCTGTTGAAGCAACCTGTTGAAGCAACCTGTTGAACCAACCTGTTGAACCAACCTGTTGAAGCAACCTGTTGAACCAACCTGTTGAACCAACCTGTTGAAGCAACCTGTTGAACCAACCTGTTGAACCAACCTGTTGAACCAACCTGTTCCCCCGCTCGCCTGTGGGGGCGCTGCACCAAGAACTACTGAAAGAAACGACACAAAAACCTCTGAAGACACGTCTTCTTCTTCTTCTGTAAATAAAAATAAAAACGAAGTGGCATCAAGTTTTAACAGTTTTAGGAGTTATATTTTGTCATTTTTCAACAATGGACTCAGCATGAGCAGAAGATGAGACAGAAGACCATGGAGAACATTGTTTTCAACACGTCAGCTGACGGCTCCATATAAGAGAAATGTGTGTTTGTTTGTCCTGTGGAGCGGTCCGGTCTGTTTACATTCACACTGTACTGGAACCACTGGAGTTCTCTTCTACCGGACCCAGACCTAGGTTTTAGCCCGGGCCAGAGTTTGCCTTTTTGTTCCGTGACAGAGTTCAATGGTGCGTTCACACCTCTCTAAACGAGCCGGACTTTCTAGGAAAACGAGCTGGAGTTGGATTAAAGCGACTAAACAGGGCTGTTGTGAATGCACCCTCAGATCAAACAAAATCAACAGGAACAAAAAAAAGAGCGAGTTGAAGCGAAGCACCCGTCAGTGCTGCCGTTCTGCAGCGCACGTGACATCACAAGCGCTGCTGCTCCTCATAGAAAGAACCACTGAGGTGGTGTTTGATTAGGATGGCTCCCTGTGGAGGTTTTACACACACCGGGAGGAGACCCAGAACTCTCTGCAGGTACAGTAGTCCTCGTTATAGTCGCGGTTCGTTTATCGTGGATTCTCTCTCTCGCGTTTTTTCAAAGTAAGAGTGGACGTGACACAGTCGGCTGATTGATGGATGAGTCATGGATTGTTTATTTAAAATAAATTATTTAAAATGATTTAGCACTTGTGTGCAGGGGGAAGCTCCCTCCTGCACTTCTCCTCCTGCAGCTTTGTGAAGAGTTAACCCTTTTCTGTCCAGATGCACCGATCGACTCTTGTCTTCCAACTTAAAATTCAAAGTCTGTCATGTCGTAAAATCAGCATAATCAGAAAATATAAAAGTGTTAGTTATTTTTAATTATTTTAGAACTTCCATGTTCAGTTGTTTCAGTGTCATTGATCAAGAAGAACATTTGTGCTCCGTGCTGCAGAGCTGAAGCTGCGTGACATCCTGTGACGTCCTGCTGCTCTTCTCCACAAGTTAAATTTAAAAACTGTAACATTTTCAATAATCAATCCATGCTGCATGGATTGATTATTGAAAATGTTACAGTATTTAAATTTAACCTGTTTATTTAAGGGGGGAGGTTGGGAGTAACAGGTGATGAGTGATTAAAGCCTGACACGTGACAAAGTTTACTGAACTTGAACTTGAACTACTGTGTCCCTGCATCAGAGTTTTTCATTTATCATGGGGGTGGGGGGCAGGGTACAGAACCCCCGCGATAAACGAGGGACTACTGTACTGTAAATCCTCTCTGGTCTGGGATCACCATGGGGTCCTCCAGGACGAGCTGGAGAGAGGTTCTGAGGGTGGGAGGACTGGGTTCCCCTCATGGACCTGCTGCCACCACAACATGACCCCAGAGACTGAAGCTAATGGATGAAGAGCTGGAAGCACTTAAAGTCTTTGGAGACTCTTTAATAAACCAAAGACCAGCAGATCTGTTATTTACACCATTTGCTTAATGACTCCAATTAAGACACAATAACTGACAAGTTTTTAATTTAAAGATAACTAAGTTTATGTCCATTAAAACAATGATGTCCTGAAACATTTGAGTGATTCCATCACAGGAAAGTTTTCTGGACTATAAAATAATGAACCATGAGGATAAAACGAAGCCTTGGCTGAGCTGTCCATCATATTTTTCTGTTTTTTAATGTTCAAGAATGAACTTCTCAAGTGTTAAGAGAGTTTGGCCGTAAACAATGTCTATTTTAAAAGAACATCACTTGTATTTTGTGTCATATATTCATAGTGCAGTGTATTTATTTCCTGTATTTTGATGCACACGGATCAGTTTTTACCGTCTGAAATATTTTAAAACTTTACATTCAGTTATGTTTACTCTTTAAAATAAAGATTCCTACCTACAATGTTCCTGATGATCTTTGTCAATTTCACTCAACTGTTTTACAATATAAACTGGAGCGGGAAGGTTTATCAGATTTATAAAACGAATCTTAAAGACGTGCCTTTTTATTATTAACTCGTGGTTTTGGACATGAAGAGTGAACCCGCTGGAACCCAGAGGACCAAACGCCTGCATCTGTACAACATGACGAGCATCTTTAATGGATCAGTTCCTCCAGACTCCTCCTGTATCATCCCCTAAGATTTTGTCCGTGTGCGGTGTGTCAACAGCACGATGCGTTCAGGGTCGAGCTCTGCAGCTGCTGAGGCTCTGCAGAACAACACCCAGCAGACAGATCTGTGCAGCCATTGACTTTCTCCTCGGAGGCTGTGGTGCAGACCCCCCCGTTTTCTGTTCGATGCCGTGATGCGTGTCTGCTGCAGGTTACGCTGTTACTGCTGGGATCATCGATCGCCTTCCTGGGTAATAATCTCACATTTCAGGACAAAGGTGACCGCGCAGGACGTTCGTGACTCTGAATATTTCAAAGTTTGGTTGAGCTCGACGAACCGAAATGTCTTTAAAGATTTCAGCGTGGTGCGAAGTTTGTCCTGAAAAACTGAACCGGACAAAAGAGTCGGACCTAAAAACCACTCCAGATGAACAGTATCTGGAAGTCATGCCTTCACTGGAGTTTTATTTTATTTTAATTTATTCATTGCAGTTTTTTTTACATCGTGCCGATTGTCAACGGAAGTCACTTCAGGCACAAAAACATTTAAACACATTGCCAACAAAGTCCATGCTCAGTAATCCAGGTACACAGTCCAACAACTTTCAGTCAGATCATCTGGACAGATTCTTCTATTGTGCTGAAACGTTTCACCTTCCATCCAGATTCTATGGTCCACATGTGGTTTCTGTGGTCCATGTAGAGTTTCTATGGTTCAAGATTGATTTCTGTAGTCCATGTAGAGTTTATGCAGTTCTTGTAGAGTTTCTATGGTCCAGGTGGAGTTTCTAAAGTCTAGGTGGAGTTTCTTTGGTCCAGGTGTTGTTTCTTTGGTCTAGATGGAGTTTCTATGGTTCAAATGTAGGCTCTATGGTCCAGGTGAAGTTTATATAGTTCAAGATTACTTTCTGTGGTCCATGTAGAGTTTCTATGGTTTCTATGGTCCAGGTGAAGTTTATTTTGTCCAGGTGGAATTTCTATGGTTCAAGTGTGGTTTCTATGGCCCAGGTTTTGTTTATATGGTCCAGGTGTAGTTTCTATGGTCCAGGGTGTAGCTTCTATGGTCCAGGTGTAGTTTATATGGTCCATGTGTGGTTTCTATGGTCCAGGTGTAGTTTCTATGGTCCAGGTGTAGTTTCTATGGTCCAGGTGTGGTTTCTTTGGTCCAGTGTAGTTTCCATGGTCCAGGTGTGGTTTCTATGGTCCAGGTGTAGTTTCTATGGTCCAGGTGTAGTTTCTATGGTCCAGGTGTAGTTTCTATGGTCCAGGTGTGGTTTATATGGACCAGGTATGGTTTCTTTGGTCCACGGTGTAGTTTCTGTGGTCCAGGTGTAGTTTTTATGGTCCATGTGTGGTTTCTATGGTCCATGTGTGGTTTCTATGGTCCATGTGTAGTTTCTATGGTCCATGTGTAGTTTCTATGGTCCAGGTGTAGTTTCTACGGTCCAGGTGTGGTTTCTATGGTACAGGTGTAGTTTCTATGGTCCAGGTGTGGTTTCTATGGCCCAGGTTTTGTTTATATAGTCCAGGTGTGGTTTCTATGGTCCAGGGTGTAGTTTCTATGGTCCAGGTGTGGTTTCTATGGTCCAGGGTGTAGTTTCCATGGTCCAGGTGTAGTTTCTATGGTCCAGGTGTGGTTTCTATGGTCCATGTGCGGTTTCTTTGGTCCAGGATTTTATAAATGTGTAAAAATACAAACATGAAGAGCAGAGTGAGGAGATGTGGTCAGTTTGTCCTCCAGCAGTCTAAGCCTGTAGCAGCAGAACTAAGGGACAGCTCAGGAAACCCAAGCCGACCCCAACTATAGGATTTATCAAAAAGGAAAGTCTTAAACTGGACAATGTGTCAGCCTCATGGACAGAAACTGGAAGTTGGTTCCACAAGAGAGGAGCCTGAGAACTGAAAGATCTTCCTCCCATTCTGTTTTTGGAAATTCTAGGAACCACAAGTAAACCTGCAGTCTGAGAGTGAAGTGCTCTGTTAGGAAAATATGGAACAATAAGATCTGTAATATAAGATGGAGCTAGGTTGTTGAGAGCTTTGTAGGTTAGAAGTAAGATTTTGAATTCTATTCTGGATTTGACAGGGAGCCAATGGAGAGAAACTAAAACTGGAGAGATATGGTCTCTCCTCCTCATCAGAACTCTTCTTTAAGACCAGAGAGTTCGTCCTCCTTCAGATGATCCTGTGAGACTCACCTCGTAGGATCTAAAGTCCGGTTCTGTCCAGTTGTGTATGTGTGGTGTTTATCGGGTCGTATAAGACACGGGAACAGATCGTGTCTGTGACCGACTGCTGGAACAAAAAGAGTCAAAGTAAAAAAGGTTCTTGTCTGTTCTGTGTCGACACAGTTCTGGTCCACCCTCTGAGTTTAGGAGCTTTTTTCTGAGGTCAGAAGTCAGAGTTAAAGAAAATGTGACGTCTCCACATATTTACCAACATCTGCTTCTTTTATTGAAATCGAACTGATAGTGAAGTTGCTCTTTGAATTTCTCTCCACATTCTTGAGATGAAACATCTGCCTCAGATCAGACGACACCCACGGAGCTGCTCTCCTGCAGAACTTCATTAGTATTCATGAAAACTTTGTCACATCAAACTTCTCCCCACCTGGAGAACCCCGTCCTCAGGATGGCTAATTATCCTCATCCAGTTCGTCTCAGCTCTTGCTGAGGTCTTTCACATCCACGCAGATAAGGTGCTCTCAGCTGCCGCCGCCTCCTTTTTATTATTGTTTTAACTGGATCTTCTGCAGGTGCACAAACTGTGTGCAGATGGAAGAACCCCTGCAGTCAATGGTTATACGCACCGAAGAAAATTAGACCAGACTTTTGCTTGCTCTCTGAGAGCACACGTAGTTACTTTCTGTGTGGATCCGTTGTTATTCACAGCGGTCTGCTCCTCAGATAAATAATGTTATAAACTTACTTTTTATATATGAATGTTTCTCTTCAGTGCCCTGAGATGACTTCTGTCGTGACTTGGAGCTTTATAACTGAACTGAATAGAATTTTTACAAAAGAGCTCCACAGCAGGAAGAGAAATCAGGACGAGGAGAACCAAAAAACAAAAACTAATTTATGAACCAAGTTCTGAGGCTTGAACTGTAAATCAGGATTAATGACTAAGACGTCGAGGTGTAGCAAGTTCTTATTTCTGACTGATACGCCTCTCAACCTTTAGATGTCTCTGTTTGTGGTAGAACCTTCTGATGACTGTGTGTTCTAAAAGTGGGAACTGGTGAGTTTGTTTGATTGTTTCTGGAGCTAGCATGCTACTGCTAGCCTCCCAGTGACTGTATTGGGCTCTGTGATAAATCAATGCTATTGCTACATTTATCTGAACGTGCTTATAGAAAAAACAATTATCAAACATTAATATTTTTCTATACTAAATGTCACTGATGGTGTTCTACTATTTCTGAACACCTGCATTTGTTTTGATCTGGATAATGAAAATGAGCCTCTGGTAAAAAGTAACTAGTGTGAACCTTGAAGCATTTAAATTCTTGGTGCACTGAGATGGTGAAATGTTATTGCTATATTATGTGCTAAGATGCAATATTAGCACCTTTAATATTAGGAATATTTAAGAGTACTCAAATAATGAGGTTGATTCTATTTATATTTTGAACTTATATGTCTATAGAAATGAAGGATACACATATTCTAACCATTCTAACGCTGCACCAGTAATCCCAACCCAGTGTTCTAGCTGTGACATAAGGATACTGTGGTCCACAGTGTGGAATGCAGCGGTAAGGTCGAGGACTACCAGGATCACAGACTGATCACAGTCGTTCACTGTCACTGACCAGTTGTCAGTAAAAAAAACTCAAAATGGTTCATAAATCACAAGTAAAGCAGCCATGTCCCTCCAGAGGTGAACTTTCAGAAATTAATCTGGTCCATCAGAACTAAAGAGTTGGAGCACAACTCTGCTGTGCTGAATCAGAGTGATGCATTCAATGTGTGTCGGACATCTCCCTCATGTCATTTACAAACCGGATTCCAAAAAAGTTGGGACACTAAACAAATTGTGAATAAAAACTGATGTGGAGATGGCAAATGTCAATATTTTATTCGTAATATAACATAGATGACAGATCAAAAGTTTAATCTGAGTAAATGTAACATTTTAAAGGAAAAATATGTTGATTCAAAATTTCAGTGTCAACAAATCCCAAAAAAGTTGGGACAAGTAGCAATAAGTGGCTGGAAAAAGGAAATTGAGCATATAACGAACAGCTGGAAGACCAATTAACACTAATTAGGTCAATTGACAACATGATTGGGTATAAAAAGAGCTTCTCAGAGTGTCAGTGTCTCTCAGAAGCCAAGATGGTAAGAGGATCACCAGTTCCACCATTGTTGCGCAGAAAGATAGTGCAGCAATACCAGAATGGTGTTACCCAGCGTAAAATAGCAAAGACTTTTAGTCAGAGGCTTCTTCAGATCTGCTGCAGGACAGACGCTACAGGAGATCCTTCCTGTCCACAGCATCAGCATCTAGAACAACTCTTTAATGGAACCAGGATGATGAGTTACAACAACATTTAATTTACCTCTGGATTAATGAAGTAGTTTTGAATTGAATTGAATGGAATTGTTTGTCCACTGGTTTTTCTCCGGCTGCTCCTGCTCGTCCATGTGTTTGTGTGCGTGTCAGAGGTATTGAATAAAAAGCGAGCAGGCTCACTGCAGTTATTAATTTTTGAAGCCATCTTTTATCGGAGGCTTTTGAAGCTGAACGGTTTGAAGTTTTCCGTCTCCAAATTAAATCTCAGTCAGGACCAGGAACACAGAAAAACCTTGAGCCACATAAATCTTTCATCAGATATCAAATAAAAACACCAGACTGGTGCTCTTTTTAAATAAGATTTGTGCTGGATTTCTAGCAGGACTGTTTGTCTTTTTAAAGATTTGTTTTCTCCTTTTTACTTTAAAGTTAGTGCTGAATACAAGACTTTACTTTTAAATATCCAGTGGATGGAATAATTTATTTTCTGCTCTGACTGGTGAAGTTAAAACTGCTCGTCTGTTTCGTTGCTTCATAAATTATCAGACACATTCTGTTAAAGATAGAAAATTAATTTCTGAAAAACAGAACAAACTGAATTCTGGAGAATGTTTAGTCTTGGTTGTTTCATTTTATATCTCAGATCTCCAACCCTTTTGCTGCTGTCACCATTGTCCCGAGTTGGGTTCAAATTTTCCTCGACAAAACTGGACGCCCCTCCAGGAACGCGAGAGTTCATCGGTTGTCTTCGCTGTTTAAACAGAAAAAATATCAGTTTACAGTTCTACACCAGACTTCATCATAAACTTTATTTGTTTCAGTATATCCAAATATTTACCACATCAGAATCCACAAAACTGAACAAAGTGATGGTTGTTGTGCCATAATATACATTTAATAAAATAAATGTATTAGTTTCTTTAGTTACAATCTACCACTAGTCTTTTGTTGGTCTGGTCTAATCCCAGGTACTGTTACAGTAATTTACACCTTTGTACAGGTGGGAAACACATGTCACATGTTAAAAAAAATCACCTACATATTTATTTTTGTGTTTGTTTTAATTTATTAATTTATTTTGGTGCGGTCAATAAGTGTTTTTTTTTGTGTGTTATTCAGAAAAAGCCTAAAAATCCTTCTACCTTCTTTATATTGACAGAGTTTGTTCAAATGCTCTCCTAAGCTCACAGTGACTTTACTACGTGCTCATGTTCCCGCCGCATTAGAATATACTGTAAAAACATATTTAATCCTATATTTATCAGATCGTTAAGATAAAGCATTCCTCTCAGTAATGTTGTTTGTTTTATCTTTGTTACTAAACTTTTAATTTGTATATTAGTTCTTTAGATAGTGCTCCGCTTTTTTGTTTGAGAGCTTCTGGAAAAATTCACTGGACACAGAAAAGGGACGTCTTGTTGGAGTCAGTCGATGCGCCGGTGTGTGATAGTCACTTGACCAGTTTCAGTTTCTCTAGTGAGAAAGATTCAACTTTAATTTGTGTCAAAAGTACAGACTTTAAGCTACACACCAGTTTTTAAATCTTGTTGGCCAAGTCCAACCAGATCCACGCCGCATCTTTTTCTGAAAATCACCATCACATCTGAAGCATGTTCGAGCGAGAGACTGTGGCAAAGACGAGCAGCCTCAGGGACAAAACACCCCCATCACCCTCCACTTTCACCACCCACCCCCACCGAACAGATGAACAACCTCACCCCTCCTTTCTGACGGAGGCTCCAAGTTATTTGTCAAGCGCCAAAAAAATGAACAGGAAGAAGAAAAAGACAGAAGTTGAATGGAGTTCAGCGTGAGGGAGTCATGAGGTCTGAGAGATTAGAGATTAGCGTGTTTGGGTTTTATAGTTAGCCTGTTGTTTAGTGTTCAGTCAGTTTTAGTGCGTTTGAGTTACAACAATGAGTCGATTTTTGAACGTGAGGAGGAGCTGCAGACCCAGAGGAAGACGGAACCGCCAAGTCAGAACCTCTCAGACCGAGGAGAGGATCATGAAGGAGAAAAACATTCTGAGTCCGACAGAGAGGACTTTGTTGATGAAGAGGGTGATCATGATTTGTTTTAGAAGACGAAGAGCGCACAGAGCCCCACTAGGAGGTGTGACTGCACAGAGGAGGGGGTCCAGAACCCCTCTGACTGGGCCAACAGAACCAAGCATCAGTTCTGAGCTCTGGAGAACAGAGGATGTAGATGTTGACCCAGAGGGCGGACTAATGGAGGAAAATACACTTTTAAATTATCATAAAATAAATATTTAGTCAATTCATCATCGTGCAGTTCAGCAAACAACATAAGGACTGAGCATTAAGACGTGCAGCGTCGGCCCGTGTGTCACTCAGCTGTGACTCTTGGAGACCGTTTGCTGAGCGGTATTCACGAGGGCGTCCCCAAAATGTCTCGTTCCCCGGGTTCTGAGCGTCCTCGCACTCTTGTCCCTTGAAGGTTTAAAATAAACCTGCGCGGCAATTTTTATGTGAAAACTGCCACTTGTTGTGGGCATGCCAATCCAGTTCTGAACCACTGTGGTTTCTGTAGAGGGCATCTCAAACCTGTCTCACGAGTACCGGACCAGAACTTTGACGCCTGCAGGAGCTCTCATTACAGAAAACATCTGGCTACAACCCCGAAGGTCCAGGTCTAAAAACCACACCGGTGGGCTCGATGTGGGCAGAGGGGCTAACAAAATACTGGGTTTTGTGAAGCCAGTACACAAAAATCGGCCTCAAACCACAGTTGCACGGCTGTCTTGGCTGTACACTCGGCAGATTCTGTCACATTTTTGCGTCACCGAGTAGTTTCCAGCAGATTCAGGCCAGTGAGAGCCTACCTTTAATATACAGGATTAAATATATAAATGTTCAGGATTAAATATATAAAT
>NC_056508.1:47726216-47726930 GCF_014905685.2 Nematolebias whitei | reverse complement strand
AATATGCAGGATTAAATATATAAATATACAGGATTAAATATATAAATATACAGGATTAAATATATTAATATACAGGATTAAATACATAAATGTGCAGGATTAAATATATAAATTAAATACATTAAATTAAATACAAACCGGATTCCAAAAACATTGGGACACTAAACAAATTGTGAATAAAAACTGAATGCAATGATGTGGAGATGGTAAATGTCAATATTTTATTCGTAATATAACATGGATGACAGATCAAAAGTTTAATCTGAGTAAATGTAACATTTTAAAGGAAAAATATGTTGATTCAAAATTTCACAGTGTCAACAAATCCCAAAAAAGTTGCGACAAGTAGCAATAAGTGGCAGGAAAAAGGAAATTGAGCATATAACGAACAGCTGGAAGACCAATTAACACTAATTAGGTCAATTGACAACATGATTGGGTATAAAAAGAGCTTCTCAGAGTGTCAGTGTCTCTCAGAAGCCAAGACGGTAAGAGGATCACCAATTCCACCATTGTTGCGCAGAAAGATAGTGCAACAATACCAGAATGGTGTTACCCAGCGTAAAATAGCAAAGACTTTTAAGTTATCATCATCAACCGTGCATAACATCATCAAAAGATTCAGAGAATCTGGAACAATCGCTGTGCGTAAGGGTCAAGGCCGTAAAACTCTACTGGATGCTCGTGATCTCCGGGCCCTTAAACGTCACTGCA
>NC_056508.1:47725068-47726116 GCF_014905685.2 Nematolebias whitei | reverse complement strand
CAGTTGCCTTGTGAGGGTTAATCCTCCTGAAGGTCCTCCTTACTTCAGCTGAGGTCACGCTCAGGAACTCCTCTTCCTCTTCTGTTCTTCACTTCAACAGAAATGAGTCAAACTCAAACTCTCAGTCCTGGTTTTGGTTCTGATCGTTCCTCCTGGTTCTGTTTCAGATATTTTCAGGTTATTTTGTGAACCCTGAGTCTGCAGGTTTTACGATCACCCCCTCGCCGTGAACCGAGCGCTGATTGGACGCCTCTGTTGCCACGGTTACCAACACGCATGCCTGCGCAGGTCAGTCAGCAGCCGCGGGCTCCCGGAGGACGAGCTGCAGACCTGAGCCCGCCAGCTGTTGCTTGGTAACAGCTACTTCACAGCCGGCTGATGTCAGCCGAGCTTCTGCTCATCCTGTGTAGAAAAGTTTCAGCTGCTGACGACAACTTCTGGTCAGCAAAGTTTGAGCTCCCACACCGGCGCTGCTCGGATCCACCGACTGTCAGCTGAGTCAGAACGTTTGCGTGAAGAACCGGAGAACACTGTCAGATTGTGCTGGCAGGGACGAGCCGAAGGAAATCCTGCAGGAACTTCAACGGGACTCAAAACCCAACATCCACAGCAGAAACAGAACCACTCCCTCCTGTACTGGGTTCAGTGTCCGGACATAAAACACTGAACTGGACCTGGTCCGGTTCTACATGACTGAAATCTCAAATGTGTCGTTATTTATTCAACAAGAACAAAAAGTGAAAATCTGTCCTGCCTCGCTGCTCTAACAAGATTTAAAGGTTCAAAATGAAACGTGCAGTTTATACTGAACTGCATCAGGTGGTGAAGACAGAATGAATTCATTCTGGTAAACTATCAGGGTAAACAATCAGTGTAAACAATCAGTGTAAACAGTGTAAACAATCAGTGTAAACAGTCAGTGTAAACAATCAGTGTAAACAGTCAGTGTAAACAGTCAGTGTAAACAATCAGTGTAAACAGTGTAAACAATCAGTGTAAACAATCAGTGTAAACAGTGTAAACAATCAGTGTAAACAGTGTAAACAAT
>NC_056508.1:47723039-47724968 GCF_014905685.2 Nematolebias whitei | reverse complement strand
GCTGGAGGGACTATGTTTCTCGGCTGGCCTGGGAACTCCTCGGGATTCCCCCGAAGGAGCTGGACCAAGTGGCTGGGGAGAGGGAAGTCTGGGCCTTCCTACTTAGGCTGCTACCCCCACGACCCGACCCCGGATAAGAGGAAGAAGATGGATGGATGGATCCAGGATCTGGTCTGTCCAGGCTCAACCCAGAGTTCAGGACCGGGGTGAGGTGTAGGAATGTAGACCAACAGGTAAACAGAGAGCTTCTCCTTGCAGCTCAGCTCCCTCCTCACCACATCGGACAGGCTGAGTCCACAGTACTGCAGAAGCTGCTCCGGTCCATCTGTGGATCTCACGCTCCATTCTTCCCTGACTGTGAACAAAACCAGAGACACTTGACCTCCCCCACTTGAGTCAGGACCTCCCCGCCCCCCAACCCACAGATCATCAGTCGTGTTCTCCAGTCTCGTCTTTTCCTTCGTGTTCACGGTTCAGTTTGTTTCCGTGTGGATGGAATCATTTCTACATGTTTATGGATCTTTTAGGGAAACCTGATTATTTTGTAAATGAGGTTCCCGTGTGAACGAGGCTGAACCCCAACCCTCCAGACTCCTTCAATGGTTTTATGATGCTCTGTTCTTTAGAATCTGAAAGTGCTTCTTAGAGAAACTTTGGTTTTAATCAGTTCAACAATTAAAACCAAAGTCTGACTCGACTCGTTTAGACTTTCTGTAATCATCTTGGATGTCCAGTTTGATTGACAGCACTCACTGGACCAGTCAACGCTCACCTGTCGCCCCATTTACTGAACCACTGGATGAATTTTAATGAGACTTTCAGAAAGTAATCATTGGATGAACATCTGATTGAGTCAGTTTTATTAAAGATGGCCGCCACAGGTAATCCACTTTAGCCAAATCAAAAATGGCTCCAACTCGATCAATTTACTGAACTGACACTTGGAGTGGTAGTAGCTGAGAGTCATGCCCAACACATACCCCGAGTGCTACAGCCTGTGCTGAACTTGCTCAGTGACGCTCGTTAAATTAAGATAAGTATAATAATTATGATGATTGACGCCCTGAAGCGGTCCACAGGAAGTCAAACGTCAGCTCTTAAACTCTGGACTTCTTTTATTGGCTCCTTGTTTATATTTGCTCTTTAGCTGTTTTAGCAGCAGAAACAAATGGTGCCGTTCAGAGTCCTGCGGCAGAAGCTCATCAGAGCCAGACCTGCAGGAAAAACACCACGAAACGAGCTTTTCATATCTCTGCCTCCTTATCTCCGGCTCAGCCCGTCTGCCGGAGCGCCGCCTGCTCCTTCATAATAGATAAAGGTCTCCTCTTCAGGGAGCACAACCTGAAAAGGCAGAAATGGACGCACGCAGCGGGAGGGAGCATCGAGTCACCTCAGAGTTTAGCTGAAATAAAACGTCCTGCTGGGTTCAGGAGGAAAAGGATCAAAGGCTAAACATTATAAATATTAAATCACCGCAGAAACAGATCAGCTAAAACAAAACATCATGCAAAACCTCAAAAAATGCTTATAGAAAAAAGATCGTTAAAATTGTTATAACGGATCAAATTTAATTTTCTCTTTTCACTGTGCCGTGGTCCGTGGGTTTAATTAGAGAAAATATTTGGGTTCTTGCAGCTGCACTTCCTGTTTTATTTTGACGGATCCAGGTCTCTTATGACTGTTTGTTAATTTGTATTATATTTATATATTTAATGCTGCAAATTTAAATACAAACTGGATTCCAAAAAAGTTGTGACACTAAACAAATTGTGAATAAAAACTGAATGCAATGATGTGGAGGTGCCAACATCTAATACTTTATTCAGAATAGAACACAAATCATAGATCAAAAGTTTAAACTGAGAGAATGTTTCATTTTAAGGGAAAAATCTGTTGTTTCCAAATTTCATGGCGTCAACAAATCCCAAA
>NC_056508.1:47721615-47722939 GCF_014905685.2 Nematolebias whitei | reverse complement strand
CCTTCAGCTGCTGTCAGTTTGGCTTCAGGGCGCTCAGACCTTCAGATGTTTTAATGTCTGCAGGAACCACTGAAGATGAAGTTCAGTTCCAGGGCAGCAGATGCTCGTACGGCTGCTAACGAGCTCCTTGAGATTAAAAGCCGTCAGGTCACATCTTCTCAGGGTTCTGTCAGACATCTTCACAAAACAGAGCCTTCCTGTGTTGGAGCGTCACCAAACAAGACCCAAGGAAGAGGAGACAACAGTCGGGTCCAAGAGAACCATATCCCCTAACACATCAGAACTGGACTCGGACTGGACAAATCAGGCTGACATGAAGTTTCTGGAACACCCTTCCTGAAACCTTGACCTCAACTGGAATGAAAAACTGTGGACCCCGATTAAAAGCCCGGTCCGCTTCAACCAGTTCTGCCCAGAAGAAGAAGAGTGTTCAAATATCAGCCAGAGTTCTGACAGAATCTCGTTAATGGAGACAAGAACCCTGAGGTCCAGGAGACACCGGCTGTCAGTGGTGGTGTATGTATAGTTGTGACCCAGAGTGAATCAGAAAAAATCTAGAAAAAATGTTTAAACTGGTCTTTTAAAACCATTAAAGTAGTGGGATCGTTCAGCCCTGGAGGGAACTGTTCAAAGTTAACAATGATCCTGGAGTTCACGAGTCTGGGACCATCCAAGACCAAGAACTGGTTTTGGGTCCAGAGATGGACAGATCAAGTCCGTGCAGTGGAGCCTCAAAACAGGAAGAAGAGCAGAGGTCAGAGGTCATCCTGTAATCAGACTGGAATCTGTGTGACGGGAACCAAACACTGCGCCTCTGTCTGCGCTGAACTCACTTCACTTTAACGAAGGGCGCATGACGAGGACTTCCAGGAAAACCGGAAGAGACGCGGATCAGAGTGGTCCTCAGTGATCTGATCCACAGAGCAGCTGTGGACGTCCAGATGTCCTCAGAGACTCTGTCTCAGTCTGGACAGCCTTTGCCCGGCCACAGACGGGAGCTTCAAACCAAAACAAAGTCCTCTTTGATCGTCTTCATCAGTTTAACGAACGAGTCTCCAACGACACGAAGGGAATGCATGTCCCCCCCCCCCCACCTTGAAATTTACTTTCAAATCTTTTACAATAAAAAAACACTGTGGCGCAGTGGGTAGAGCTGCTGCCTCTCAGTGAGCAGGTCGCCCCGGTTCAAATCCCAGCCGGGGCCTTTCTGGGCGGTCTGCATGTTCTCTCCGTGGTGCGTGGGTTTTCTCCTGGTGCTCCAGTTTCCTCCCACAGAACAAAAACATGCATTAGACTGATGGTAACTCTAAAATGTCCCTAGATG
>NC_056508.1:47720274-47721515 GCF_014905685.2 Nematolebias whitei | reverse complement strand
GTATCAGATCATGGAGGTCCAGCCACCTCTTCCAGCTCTTCTTGAAGTCCTTCAAGGTGTTCCCAGACCAGCTGAGAGACATAATCTCTCCAGAGTATCCTGGGTCTTCCGGGGTCTCCTCCCAGTTGGACATGACCAGATCACCTCCCCAGGGAGGCGTCCAGGGCCCATCCTTACCAGATGTCTGAAGCTCCTCAACTGGCTTCGTTGGATGTGGAGGAGCAGTGGTTCTACTCAGAGTCTCTTCTGGAGAACTGAATTTCTCACCCGATCTCTAAGGAGAGTCCAGCTACCCTGCAGACAGAACTCATTAAGACTGCCTGAATCCAGGATCTGGTTCTTTCAGTCTCTACTAGTCCTCAATGCATTTCTATGGGGAAATGTTTGTCTCTTCAGGTCCTCCTAAACCTCCTGGTCTCCTCAGGGCCTGGAGGTTCACATTTTGATGTTAAAGAAGAGAGAAGTCTTCTCAAAGGAAACATGGACCTGGAACAACTTTAAAGACATGACACTGACATCTCAGCATGAAGATGTTCTGGTGTTAGTAAATCTTTGTAGATTCACAGACATGTTGATCCACTCCATCAAACATCAGACGTGTTCTGCTGTGAAGCAACACCAGCTGTCCATCAGATCATCTGTGAGGTTTTTGTTTGCACATTACAAACTCTGAATTTAAATGGAAATGTTCTTTTGGCAGGTTGGACTGTGTTTCATAAGATGGCATCTCAGAAGCTGTGAGGAGGTGGACGTGTTGTGAGGGCGGTGATAAAGTAGTCGGGGTGGGGGTTGTTGCACCAACTGCCAGCTTGAAGTGCTCTTACAGTTCATGTGTTCAGAGACGAAATAAAACTCTGAAACCTTTCTGACTCCTGACCTCAGAGCCATGACCCAGCAGAGATGATTCAAATCCAGCAGCAGCTTAAAAAGTTCAGGATTATGGATTATCTGTCTGCCAGAGAGACTGCAGAGTGTTTCCCAACTGACTGAGGACAAAATGACCCTGTTGACCTTAACACTACGAGCTCAGGGCTCACAAATGCTGAGCCACGACAGATGTGGACGTATCCACAGGTTCGGAAACACGTGTTTATTTCTTTAACGTTCAAAGATGCTCAGAAGACCAACTGATGAAGAGGTTCAGGTGCCACGTTCTGCCGTTGATTCTCCTCACAACTTATGGTGTCCGACACGACACTGTCCAATAGTACGCTGTCCAATAGTACGCTGTCCAATAGTAC
>NC_056508.1:47718853-47720174 GCF_014905685.2 Nematolebias whitei | reverse complement strand
ACTGGTTTCACCAACAACAAAAACCTCCTTCCACTGGTTTCACCTACAACAAAAACCTCCTTCCACTGGTTTCACCAACCATCTTCCTTTGACTCCAGACAGACCGTGGTGCCGACCCGACTGGAGGTTCCTGCAGTTTGTTTAAATTGTTTAGAATCAGCCGAAGTCTCTAAATGACCTGAAAGTGTTCCTCCTCCAGCTGAGGCGCTCCACAAGTCTAATGTGGTGAAACTGAAGAGAAATGGAGGTAATTCCAGTTCCTGAGAGACGTTAAACTTAAACAGAATAAATTACCGGCCCGGTCCAGGTTCGATGCTGCATCTTTACGCTTTAGTTAGAAAACAATTTGGACATAAATCCTGTTTACTGCGGAGCGTTGATTTTCTCTTTAGGCTCGCAGCAGAACCCGATGGTGTCGATACCATCGACAGGAAGACAAACGACCTGGTGCCGTGGACTCCAGCAGCACCGCGATCGGTCCGACCCGCCTCCGCTGTCTGGTTCTGTTCCAGGAGTTCCTGAATCACATTTATTATCCTGGTTTCAGCTGCTTTTTTTACTGCGGGGGTCCATTAGTCACCCTGGAGGCTGGAGAGGCATTCAGACAAGAAGGTGGGACGGAACCACACGAAGGTTAAGGCCCTTTTCCTTTAGTGCCGGTACAGCACGGTTCGGCTCGGCTCGGTTCCAAGGCTTTTCCACTAGGAATTATTCGTGGAACCGGCCCCTTTTTCAGGACCGACTTTGCTCTGGTTCCAAATGAACCGAGCTGGTCTTAAAACGTGACGTCAGAACACCGTCGGTCACTGATTGGCCAGGGGGCGGAGTCACTGGTGGTTTGAGAAACTTTTCACAACAACACTGAGTAAAAAGTGTTCAAGTTCTGAAAATCGCAGGTCAGTCATGGACAGTCCAACTTCCTGTGACCCGCTGAACCAGAATGATGGTTCTGATGTGAAGGCTGAGCTGGAGATCCAAGCAGGACTGGGAACACTTTTTAAATAATTATTCATAAATTTCCTCTACGTGGTCAGAGTCCAAAGACGCTACGCCACCGTGCAGAGGAAGCTTCAGCTGCTTGTCCCTCCAGTCCGTCTCATGACCACAGGGGAGGACTGGAACACGTGTTCAGTGGTCCTAAAACCAGCAGTCCTCTTTAATCATGGCCGTACTCCCTCCTGCTGCAGTCTTAGCACCTCGAGGAGGGAGATCCTCACTGCGCCTCCTTCAGAGGGAGATCCTCACTGCGCCTCCTTCAGAGGGAGATCCTCACAGCGCCTCCTTCAGAGGGAGATCCTCACTGCGCCTCCTTCAGAGGGAG